>NC_136064.1:89671872-90271872 GCF_964261635.1 Lissotriton helveticus
GCACTTATGGCAGACGGGATATCCGTTAAGATTGTGTCGGAGTAATCCGTCTGCTAAACTCAAGTCAGGTCCTAAGTCTTGCAGATATGGGCAGACAGTGATTTCGGGTAGCGGAGGGTTCTCTTCCAGTTTGGCGCCCCAAGCTTAAACTTCTTACCATTTCTAATATCTGCTAGGGTTCTCTCAAGGGGGGCATGATCAGATGTGTCTTCAGCAGGTAGAATAAATGTCTCCCAAACCATGCCCCTCGGTGCTGGCCCGGTTCTCTTCTGTAAGGCTAAGACGGCGGTGGCTTCGAAGCTGTCCCCTTCAGCAAGTCTCTCTAGCACTGGTTTACCTCTGGAGCCTTGGGGGGCTTTCGTGACACTGTTTTGCGACTCCTAGTCAGGACCAGTGCCAGGTCTAGGAGTTTAGAAGCACCCTTTCTTTTCCATGGTCTGGGCATCAGTACCAGGAGACCCAGCCTGGGCCACAGCACCACGGTTCTCCCTGTTAACTCTGCTGCCACCTCAGGTATCGCCACCCAAACCTGCGATATCACAGGGCATTGCCATGCCATGTGGTAGAAGTCTGCATCATAGTGGGGGCATCTGGAGTCCGCCCCCTCAGACATGGGGGCACACAGCACAGACAGAAATAGTGCACGATTCACTAAGAGAACGGGTGCGGCACAGACAGTGGCAGTGCAAGTAGTGCATAGTGCAAGCTTCCCTCACACAAAGAACAAATTCAGCACAAAGTGCTGCAGTGCAAACTTTCCTCACACAAAGAACAAGTTCAGCACAAAGTGCTGCAGTGCAAACTTCCCTCACACAAAGAACAAGTTCAGCACAAAGTGCTGCAGTGCAAACTTCCCTCACACAAAGAACAAGTTCAACACAAAGTGCTGCAGTGCAAACTTCCCTCACAATCTTCCCTCACACACAGAACAATTTCAGCACAAAGTGCTGCAGTGCAAACTTCCCTCACAAACTTCCCTCACACAAAGAACAAGTTCAGCACAAAGTGCTGCAGTGCAAAATTCCCTCACAAACTTACCTCACACACAGAACAAGTTCAGCACAAAGTGCTGCAGTGCAAAATTCCCTCACAAACTTCCCTCACACACAGAACAAGTTCAGCACAAAGTGCTGCAGTGCAAACGTCCCTCACAAACTTCCCTCACACAAAGAACAAGTTCAGCACAAAGTGCTGTAGTGCAAACTTCCCTCACACAAAGAACACGTTTAGCACAGAGTGCTGTAGTGGAACTTCCCTCACACAGAACAGATGTAACCCTCAAGCAGTGAGGAAAGAACCCTTCCCAAAGACATGTATGATGCAGCCAACAACAGTGCAAGCTCCTGCAATGACAAGGACAACCTCCGGAGGGCACTGCTGGCACATGTCTTCATCAGGTGAACCAGGAACAGGCTGCTGTCTTAAAGCTCCTGCTAACAGCTGAAGCACTATAAAAGGCTCTTTTAGACTCATTGCACACTCACAAAAACCAGTCACAAGAAAAGGGTCCAATCTTTTGTAGAGGTAAACATTATTATTGTCAAAACGATATTCATCATATTAATAACACATTTGGCGAATCAAAAATGAATGCAATCCGTGGACCCGAGACACTGGAATTGTGCTGTTTGAATAAGATAAGAGAGACAGAAAGCAAAGAATGTTATCTGTGGACAGGATGTGAGGTGAATAATTAACCAACTCATCTACATCTCACCACCTCAATAAAATTAACCAGGGCGGAAGTGCAGGAAACCGCGTAGAGTTCTGCGTGGAAGGCATTCCAGCGACCAGCTGTGCTCGCCCAATTCTTGAGTCTGGGCACGATGACATCAGACCTCCCTGGACACTTGTGGGTGAGGATGGCCTCGCTGTGTGCATTGGGCACATCTTATTCTAGACATGATGCCCCGGGGTGATATCACCCAAAGTGCCTCAGACCCACTTATTGCGCCCGGGAGACTTTGGTATTACAGAAGGGGACGCACACGCTTGTAAGGGCTCCTCAGTAATACAGATCTCACTGATGCAAGAGAGACATCAGTGAATAAATGGTACTTTCCTCATTTGCATGTGGGCATGACGCTATGCAAATGAGGGAACCCTTTGCCTTTGTGCCAGCTCTGTGTTAAAGACAGGGGTGCAGAGCAAGAATGCTAGCAAGGGGTGTGCTTGTTGTGGGCACTGATGAGGTGGCACAGGGTCACGTGCGTTCCGGTGCTCTCGTGGAAACCCCACAGAGCCCCAGGCACTGACCCACAGGCGAGGGCAGCCACGTGGAGCCCGCCCTGAGGGGGCAACACAAATGTCGACCTGTTATTCAATCAGGAATAGAAGTCTCTTTCTCTGCATTTCTGCCTCTTCCAACAAAATTACCTCTTAGTCTAATCAGATTTTGGATAGCGCCAAGACGCCCCAGGGCAGGGCACTGCGCTTTATAAGTTATATTACATGACATTATTTGCACCCCTGAGGCACTTTGGTGTTACAGATGGTGACGTAGATGCTTGTCAACCCCTTCAGTAATATGAACCTGGCACCAGCACGATCACAAGGGGACGTGGCCCTGTTGGACCCGGCCTCGTGGCGTGGCTCACCCCCGTTCCTCAGCACCCCGTTAGCCTAGCTCTGCGCCCAGAAGCCCCTGGTCATCCTGCCATGTACGCCCAAACTCCTTGCACAAACCCACAAACCGACGACCAGCCCCGCATTCCCCATCCTCCTTCCCGGCCCCTGGCACCCCGAACCTGCCTCACCCCACAGGGCCCCGGCCGCCATTTTCCCTCCCCGAGGTCCCTGACTCTTTGGGCCTTGCATGACCCCGGCCCCAGCGAAACATAGGCTCCAGACGCGCCACTCCCGGCTGCGGGGTTGTTAGAAAGGCGATCCCGGGGAGGCAGAAGATGTCTGACTGACCACCCCTAGGTCCACCTCTCCGTCGAGAAGTAGCCGAGCGTTACCGAGAGGCCTCCTGGGTGAGGGCCCTCTCCTAGGATCGTACAGCAGAGTAACCACAACACTACAAATGGACACCACACAAGAGGATAAGCTCTTAGGCTTTATCAGGAATAAAGGTTGCTTGTTCTTAGCGATATGTACAGGTAGATCGATGGATCTATAAAGTCTCGGAAAGAAGGGATAGGGTAGCGGGACAGTCTTAGTACGGGTGCAGGAAGGGATACCCTGCGCACAGCTCTCAATCCTCGAGCCGGGGGTTCCGAGAGGTCGTGCCGCGGCAGCGCCAGCAGGACTCGACAGGTGGTCTTTACCGAGGGGAGGCCGCGGCAGCGCCAGCAGGCCTCGAGGTGATTTCGGCGAAGATGGGCCGCGGCAGCGCCAGCAGGCTCTCAAGATAGTTCAGCGAAGGTGGGCCGCGGCAGCGCCAGCAGGCTCCCAAGATGGTTCAGCGAAGGTGGGCCGCGGCAGCGCCAGCAGGCTCCCAAGATGGTTCAGAGAAGGTGGGCCGCGGCAGCGCCAGCAGGCTCTCGAGGTTGTTCAGCGAAGGTGGGCCGCGGCAGCGCCAGCAGGCTCCCAAGGTAGCTTCCGGTTACAGGCAAATGAGTTCTTCTGGTGTCGGCCGCGACAGCGTCAGCAGGGCTTCCAGTCCAGGATACAACTGGCGTCCTACTCCGGGGCTGGCCCAGATATAGGACTGGAGTCCTTTGATGTCCGGACCCTCGCGCCTGGGGGCCAGAGGGGCCGGGATGATGGTGTCCAGACACCCAGCAGGGGGGTGGAGCCAGCGCCCAGGGCGGCCGGAGGGCGATCGATACCAGGCGTCCGGGGACGGCTGGAGGCCCATCGAAACTTCCCTTCCCTCGGATCTGGTTGAGTGGCCACTCGACCACCTGGGTGGATCTTGGGGCCTCGATGTCGGGGCTTTGCTGGGGCCTGGGCTGGGCCGAGGCCACGTGTTCGTGACGTGGTGGCCCAAGATGGAGTCGGGCGAGGCCTCGTGCTCAGGACGTGGTTCTTGACGTGATGGGCCCAAGATGGAGTCAGCCGCGGCCTCGTGCTCATGACGTGCTGGGCCCAAGATGGAGTCAGGCCGGTAGTGTGGGTCTGGGATGGTGACCGGACCGGCAGTGTTGGTGTTGGGGTGTGCAGGGTCGGGCAAAAGGGGTCGCCCGAGGCTTGGCGGAGGCCGATGTCGTTCTGGGCCCGCCATGCGGGATGGGTAGGGCCACGCCATGAGGCCGTTTCCAACACGCGTCCCCCCCAGCTGAAGGCAGGGGAGAGTCACCCATCTTCTTGGGGGTTCTCCTCGCCGAGGCGGAAGAATCTGGACAGGCCGTCAGCATTGGCGTGGTCGTTGCCGGGGCGATGCTCCACAGTGAAGTCCATCCCTTGGAGGGAGATGGACCATCGCAACAGTTTCGGGTTTTCTCCCCGGCATCTGCATCAACCACCGCGGGGGCTGGTGGTCGGTTTGGACCCGGAAGTGGGTGCCGAAGAGGTAGGGCCGGAGCTTCTTTAGGGCCCATACGACGGCGAAGGCTTCCCTCTCGATGGTGCTCCATCGTTGCTCTCTGGCCAGCAGCCGCCGGCTGATGAAGGCAACGGGAAGGTCGGCTCCCTCAGGGTTGACTTGTGAGAGGACCGCCCCAATGCCGTGCTCCGAGGCGTCAGTTTGGACCACAAACTCTCGGCTGTAGTCGGGGGCTTGGAGCACAGGGGCGGTGCACATGGCGGTCTTCAGGGTGTCGAAGGCGACCTGGCACTCGGGGGTCCAGCGCACCTTTTGGGGTACCCTTTTGGAGGTCAGTTCTGTGAGGGGCCCCACAATGCTTCCATAGTCTTTTATGAAGCGCCGATAATATCCGGTGAGCCCCAGGAAGGCTCGGACTGCTGTCTGGGTGACCGGGGGCTCCCAGACCCGGATGGCGTCAATCTTTGGTTGGAGGGGAGCCACCTGGCCGCTCCCTACTTGGTGCCCCAGATAGGTCACGGACCCTTGGCCTATCTGGCACTTGCTGGCTTTTATTGTCAGTCCGGCCCGTCGGAGGGCCGTCAGGACCTCCCAGAGGTGGGTCAGGTGCTCATCCCAGTGGAGGCTGTACACTGCAATGTCGTCTAGATAGGCGGCACTGAACTCCTCTAGCCCGGCCAGCACCCTGTTCACGAGTCTCTGGAAGGTGGCCGGGGCGTTTTTCATGCCGAAGGACATCACCTTGAAATGGTAGTGGCCATCAGGGGTCGAGAAGGCCGCTTGCTCCTGCGCTCCAGGGGTGAGGCCGATCTGCCAATATCCGGCCGTGAGGTCGAAGGTGCTGAGATACCTCGCGGCCCCCAGGCGATCGATCAGTTCATCCGCCCGGGGGATGGGATGGGCGTCGGTCCTGGTGACTGCATTCAGCCCCCGGTAGTCGACACAGAACCGGAGCTCCGGGGGCATGCCGAGGGCGGCGGCCTTAGGGACCAGGACAACAGGACTGGCCCAGGGACTGTCGGAGGGTTCGACTACCCCCAGAGCTAGCATCTTGGCCACTTCGGATTGAATGCAGGCCCGAACTCGGTCCGGCACTCGGAAAGCTCGGTGTCTTACAGGCGGGCTGTCTCCGGTCTCTACATCGTGGACACACCACCGGGTGACCCCAGGAGTAAGGGAAAATAGATCTGCAAATTGCCCCAGCAGCTTCCGGCAGTCTTGGTGCTGTTCGGGGGTCAGGGTAGCGGGGAGCGTGACCCCTTCGACGGAGCCGTCTCGCTCGCTGGTACTCAGGAGATCTGGTAGAGGTTCGGAGTCGTCTTCAGCTCCGTCATCGGTCGCTAGCAGCAGACTTAGTTCAGTGCGGGCAAAGTGCGGTTTGAGCCGGTTAGCGTGTAGAACCCGGAGGGGGTTTCGGGGGGACTCCATGTCCACCAAGTAAGTGACGGGGCTCTTACGCTCCACCACCTTGAAGGGCCCCGTCCATTTGTCCTGGAGAGCACAAGGTTCGACCGGGGACATGACTCAGACCTGTTGGCCCGGCTCGAACTCGATGGACGAGGAGTTCTGGTCATACCAGCGTTTCATCTCCTCCTAACTGGCCTCCAGGTTGGCCTCGGCAAGTTCCCGGAACTTCCGAGTCTGGTTACGGAGTGTCAGGAGGTACTGGTAGACATCTGGGGGAGCACCTCGGACAGTCGTCTCCCAGCCTTCTTTGACCAGGCTGAGGGGGCCTCGGACCGGGTGCCCATACAATAGTTCAAAGGGGCTGAACCCCAGGGGCTTCTGGGGTACCTCGCGATATGCAAACAGGAGGCAGGGCAGCAGGACATCCCATTTGCGTCGTAGCGGCTCCTCTAGGCCCTTGATCATTCCTTTCAGTGTTCGGTTAAACCGTTCCACAAGTCCATTTCCTTGGGGGTGATACGGGGTGGTGAACTTATACGTGACCCCGCACTGTTGCCACAGGGACCGCATATATTTAGAGATAAAGTTGGTGCCCCGATCACTCACGACTTCCCGGGGGAAGCCGACTCGGGAGAAGATCCCCATTAGGGCTCAGCCTACTACTGGGGCCGTGATGGTTCGGAGGGGGATGGCTTCAGGATAGCGGGTGGCATGGTCCACCAGAACGAGGATAAAACGGTGCCCCTGGGAGGTGCGAGGGTCCAAGGGCCCCACTATGTCGATCCCCACTCGCTCGAAGGGGGTGGTGACCACGGGAAAAGGCTGGAGTGGAGCTTTGACTTTCCCCCCGCTCTTCCCGCTGGCTTGACAGGTCGGACAGGTTCGGCAGTGGTGGTGCACATCGTTGCGCATCTTCGGCCAGTAGAAATGGGTCACCAGGCGGCTGTAAGTTTTGTGTTGCCCCAGGTGCCCGGCGAGGGGCACGTCATGTGCCAAGTTCAAAAGGAAGTCTCTGAATCGGAGGGGCACGACCAGCACCCGGCTGGCCCCTAGTTCAGCAATCTTCTGCTCGCTGTAGAGAAGGTCGTGGTCCCAATAGACCCAGTGGGACCCTGAGGGGTCTCTAGCGGCTTGAGTGGCTGCTTGTTGTCGGATTCCCTCGAGGGAGGGACAGGTTTTCTGTTTCTGCTGGAATTGTTCGCGGGTGGGGCCACCTTCTTAGCGCCATCGAGCTAGTTCGGGAAGGTGGCCAAGCTCGGTAAGGTCTTCATGGCTGGGCCCCTGGGGTCCGGGTTCAGGGTCGGCGTCCTCGGGGACTGCGGGCGGTGGAGGTGCGGGCCACTCCGGTTCTTACGGCAGAGCATCTTCGACCGGGGCGGCGGCCCGGGCGGTCATGGATCGAGTGGTGGCACAGACCCACTCGGGAAGGCCTAGCATCCCCAGATGCTCTCTCCGCTTGACGTGGGTCCAGGCGGAACTTTCCAGATCGTTCCCGAGGAGGCAGTCCACGGGGGCATCGTCCCGGACGGTCACCTTCAGCATACCCGACACCCCTCCCCATTCGAAGGGGATGCGGGCCATCTGGCACAAACTCTCGGAATTGTCCGCCGACCGTACCGGGCACAGGATATTGGGTAGAATCTGTTCCGGGGTCACCAAGTGGCAGCGGACCACCGTCACGCTGGCTCCAGTGCCACGGAGGGCTTCGGCCCGTCGACCATTGATGGTGACCCACTGGCGGTATTTCTGGGTGTTGCCTGGGATTGGGTCTCGGGGGATCATGTCTCGATTACCCAGGCATGCCAAGATCATAGCGGCGGGCTCCCACTCGGCCTGCTCAGGGTCGTTGTCTTCTTCCTCGCCTCCTTCTGTACCCAGGGCGGTGGCCGCGATCTGGCGATTCGGAGGACCGGTGGTGCCGGGTCGCTGGTTCTTCGGGCAAAGGGGGTCATTCGCATAATGACCCTGTCGTTGGCATCTGTGGCACGTAACATGCGGGCGTGGCCCCGGTCTCGCTGGAGGAACCCCCCTTCGGCCCAGGGAAGGCGAAGTGGAGGTAGGGGAGAACCCCGTGGGGGGATCTCGGCCCCTGCTCTGGCCTCCTCCTCCGCCTCGTGGTCGGTGGTTCGATGAAGCAGTTGTTGGAAAGATGTTCCCATATAATAAGGTCGACCAACTGCTGGTAGGTGGTGACCTGGCTGCCTTTGATCCACCCCTCGAAGGCTCTGCTGTAAAAGTTCACGTACTCCACCCAAGTGGTACCGGGGATTTTTTTACAGTCTCGGAATCGCTGCCGGTACATTTCGGGGGTGAGTCCGTAGCGAGTGAGGAGAGCGGTTTTCATGTGCTCGTACGAGGTCATCTCGGCATCGGGGAGCTCTAGCAGGGCGTCTCTCCCCTCGTTGACGAACTTCCCCCACAGGCCGGCGCCCCAGTCCTTGAGGGGTACTCGGTGGGCGGTCATGGCTACTTCGTAGGCTTTGAACCACTGTTGGATGTCGTCGTTCTTGTAGTACTCTTTGACAACATCCTTGGGTATGTGCACCTTTGTGTCCATAGGAGGGGGCGAGGTCTTGCCCCCGGATGCGTTGGCATCGTTCGTTTTGGCCTTGATATCTAGCTCCTTTAAGCCGCGCTTATGCTCGAGCATGAGTCTCTTTTCCTCGAGGTCCCTCTGTCTCCGTTTCTCCTCCAGGTCTCCTTCTAGCCGTAGTTGCTCGAGGGCTATCTTTTTCGTCGTCAGCTGTAGTTCTCCGTCTAGCCGGAGTCGGGCGATCTCCAATTCGTGGAGCCGGTTCCTCTCTCGTTCTCGGGCGTCTTCGTGGGAGAGGCCCGTGTCTAGGTTTGCGGGTCTTTCCCCCGCTGGGGATGCGTCGGTCTCTGGGCGCCCGTTCGGGCCCGGGTTATCTTCATTCTGGGGTGGCGTGTCACCGGCTTCCACCCAGGCTTGTAGGGCCGATTTAAAGTCCTCCTTGGTGCTTAGGCCCGTGGTAGCGATGCCTATGTCTTTGCAGAATTGCTTTAATTCTTTGTGACTGTAATCTTCCATTTTCTCTTTCTGGAATTCTGTGGTCGGTCTAATTTCTGGCGTAGTCATGGTCGTAGTGTGTTTTTCTCGGTAGTGGGTGAATCACTCTCTGTACGATCTAGGTCGGCTCGGATCCCGTCGCCTGCCACCAATGTTAGAAAGGCGATCCCGGGGAGGCAGAATATGTCTGACTGACCACCCCTAGGTCCACCTCTCCGTCGAGAAGTAGCCGAGCGTTACCGAGAGGCCTCCTGGGTGAGGGCCCTCTCCTAGGATCGTACAGCAGAGTAACCACAACACTACAAATGGACACCACACAAGAGGATAAGCTCTTAGGCTTTATCAGGAATAAAGGTTGCTTGTTCTTAGCGATATGTACAGGTAGATTGATGGATCTATAAAGTCTCGGAAAGAAGGGATAGGGTAGCGGGACAGTCTTAGTACGGGTGCAGGAAGGGATACCCTGCGCACAGCTCTCAATCCTCGAGCCGGGGGTTCTGAGAGGTCGTGCCGCGGCAGAGCCAGCAGGACTCGACAGGTGGTCTTTACGGAGGGGAGGCCGCGGCAGCGCCAGCAGGCCTCGAGGTGATTTCGGCGAAGATGGGCCGCGGCAGCGCCAGCAGGCTCTCAAGATAGTTCAGCGAAGGTGGGGCGCGGCAGCGCCAGCAGGCTCCCAAGATGGTTCAGCGAAGGTGGGCCGCGGCAGCGCCAGCAGGCTCCCAAGATGGTTCAGAGAAGGTGGGCCGCGGCAGCGCCAGCAGGCTCTCGAGGTGGTTCAGCGAAGGTGGGCCGCGGCAGCGCCAGCAGGCTCCCAAGGTAGCTTCCGGTTACAGGCAAATGAGTTCTTCTGGTGTCGGCCGCGACAGCGTCAGCAGGGCTTCCAGTCCAGGAAAAAACTGGCGTCCTACTCCGGGGCTGGCCCAGATATAGGACTGGAGTCCTTTGATGTCCGGACCCTCGCGCCTGGGGGCCAGAGGGGCCGGGATGATGGTGTCCAGACACCCAGCATGGGGGTGGAGCCAGCGCCCAGGGCGGCCGGAGGGCGATCGATACCAGGCGTCCGGGGACGGCTGGAGGCCCATCAAAACTTCCCTCCCCTCGTATCTGGTTGAGTGGCCACTCGACCACCTGGGTGGATCTTGGTGCCTCGATGTCAGGGCTTTGCTGGGGCCTGGGCCGGGCCGAGGCCACGTGTTCGTGACGTGGTGGCCCAAGATGGAGTCGGGCGAGGCCTCGTGCTCAGGACGTGGTTCTTGATGTGATGGGCCCAAGATGGAGTCGGCCGCGGCCTCGTGCTCATGACGTGCTGGGCCCAAGATGGAGTCAGGCCGGTAGTGTGGGTCCGGGATGGTGACCGGACTGGCAGTGTTGGTGTTGGGGTGTGCAGGGTGGGGCAAAAGGGGTCGCCCGAGGCTTGGCGGAGGCCGATGTCGTTCTGGGCCCGCCATGCGGGAGGGGTAGGGCCACGCCATGAGGCCGTTTCCAACAGGGGTAAAGGGCTCCCTGAGTGAGATAAGACAGGGAGTTTCGATTTCACCTCCGGCCTCCCCTGAGAGACTGGTTTCTGTCACACCTCTGGACCTCCCCTGTGGGCCGGTTTCGATCGCACCTCTGGCCTCCCCGAGAGCTGGCTCCAGACCCTGCTGGGCGTCTGGGAATTCCCGGACGCATCTTCAAAAGGACCAAAGGGCCAATCGTCGGACCTCTCCAACGACCAGCCCCCAGGGCATGAGATCTCCGCCTGCGAGGGTCCGGATATCAAAGGGCTACTGGACTATATCAAGGCCCGCCCGAGAACAAGCGGGCAGTTGTATCCTGGACAAGAGAGCCCTGCTGATCTGATCGCGGCTTACCCCTTGGGGAAACCTGAAACTTGGAACTCTTCGAGCACTGCTGACGCTGTCGCGGCTCATCCTCGCAACAACAGAACTAGAACCTCAGAGCCCTGCTGACGCTGTCACGGCTCATCCTCGTAAAGACGGACCTAGAACATCGGAGCCCTGCTGACCTCGTCGCGGCTCGATCTTGAACATTAAAGAGACCTTCGTGGAACATTCTGAGCCCTGCTAACGTGGTCGCGGCTCCTCAGGAACAACCCTCCGGATCGAGCCCTGCTGACCTCGTCACGGCTCGACGCTACCAACACGCTACCAACACGACCTGAGTCGACTCGAAGTGAGTGAAGCAGTCAGTACGACCATCATCTCTCGTATCCCCCGGCTTGAGGATTGAGAGCTGTGCGCAGGGTACGCTTCATACTGGCCTAAAGACTGAGACTGTCCCGCTTCCCTCTTCCCGAATTCCTGAGACTTTACGATCCCTCGATCGCTTGTAAATAAGAGTGCTGATTCCTTTATATTGTTCATAAAGAACTTGTTACTGAAAACCTATGGTGTGGTGTCCATTCGTAAGTGTGGTGTGGGCTCAGTGTGTACGATCCTAGACTCGAAGTCCTCCCCGGTGAGGACCTCACGTTAAGACTCGGCATTATTTGTGGGAGAGGTGGGTCAGGGAGTGGTCGGGAGAGCATAGCCTGGCCCTCTGGGATCGCCCCTTCTAACAGGCCCCATGCATTTAAGAGAACCCCTCGTCATTGCACGCGTGCCATAGTACAGACGCAGGTGCAAAGGCAAAGAAGCTGTTAGGAGGCACACATATTGGGCCCAGCATAGGTGGCACACAGCCGGTGCATCTCCTTAGGGCACCCCTTGGTGTTCCACGGACCCCCAAGGCACCCCAATGAAGAAGGGTACAATAACACCATGCACCCGTCTGCGGGGAGAACCCTGTGCCCTCTTGAAGTCAGTCCCCCGTGGAAGAGAGTCGTGGTTTCAAGCCATGTCTCTGTTTTTCAGTCATGCGTCCTCCTCGGCGCATGCCCGCAAAGTCAGAGTTCATGGCTGAATGGAGGGCTGAGCATTCTTGAGTGTAATGAGTGCAGTACCGCGGTCTGCACTGGGTGCCCTGGGGTAAGGGCGAACCATGCAGTAAACCAACGCAGTAAAGCCACTGTATCATTTGGGCCCATATCCCCTCTCTTCAGTGAAGGACAAACCAGTGCACCTATCACTAACGCGCGGATCTTAGTGCAGGGGCGGGATCACGCATGCACTGGGAAAGGACATTTCCTGTAGTCGGATGCAACCAATTTGTAGGTCCGAACAAGGGTCACCCAATTAAAGATGTTCTGTGATACAAATAGGGACAGTGCACCTCATCTGTAATTCTGGTCCAAGGGCCCGATTCACAGAACTAACTTAAGACAAAATCCTAAACTTACTACCATTTTGGTATTTACAGAAGGGACTTACTCATGTTGGTATTCACAGAAGTTATGAGTCCTAACTTTAGGACTCCTAAATGCCTTCTGTGAATACCGAATGTCTTAAAGTTAGGATTTTTCTCAGTTTAGGAGTCCTATAGTTAGGAGTCCTAACTTTACTACTCCTAAACTGAGAAAAATCCTAACTTTAAGACTGTTGGTATTCACAGAAGGCATTCAGAAGTCCTAAAGTTAGGACTCCTAACTTCTGTGAATACCAAAATGAGTAAGTGCCTTCTGTGAATACCAAAATGGTAGCAAGTTTAGGATTTTGTCTTAAGTTAGTTCTGTGAATCGGGCCCGAGTGCTTGGCAGAAGAGTGGCAGGGGGGATCTGTCTGTACCCAACTGGCTTGAGGCCTTTAAGTATGGCACCAGACTGGCATTGCTAAACAATATCAGTGATATTCGAGTGTATCCACTGCCCTCTCCGCAGACTAGCCTTGTCCGATGACTCGGACATGGTTACACCAGTGACTAACTATAGATTGGCAGGTGGAGTCCACATCTGTCTATAGACGGTTCTTATTCTAGCCACGGTACTTGTCCAGCTCGGCTGTCAATCAGCAGGCGGTGTCTACCTATAGCTGTGGACTCTTCTTACTCTAATAGTCAGTAGGCGATGTGTATCTGCATCTATTGGACTCTTTACTATAACCTCAGATCCTTGTGGACTCTTTCTGCGCCAGCAGTGACCACGAGGTGTTCGGCTGTCGATCAGCAGGTGGTGTCTGTCTGTGGACTTGTCTTACTTTAATCATGGTACCTACGCTTGTTGGCTAGAGATGAGCAGGAGATATCTATCTGCATCTATTGTATTCACTATATATGCCCAGACGTGGGACCTGTGCTCACTACACCACTGCATTCAAGCCAGCCTGGCTGATGAAGGGTGATGCCTTGAAACCGGTCCCAGGATGCTTGTTTTCGGGCCAGGGAGAACCTGTCTTGGCAGTTCGGGCTGGACTGTTCCCATAAGGAACAGGGTCAAGACTGATTTACCTATGGCTGGGTCCATTCTAGGGTGGAGTAGTAGGCAAAAGAATGATCTGCATCTGTTGTATTCACTCAGCTGTCAATCAGCCTCTATCCGGTAGACTCATCTAATCCAAGCCAACCTGTTCGGCTGTCGGTCTGCAGCTGCTGACTGCCTCTACTGGTGGACTTTATCATTTTAAAGATCGCACATATCCTCCTTGTCCAGGTGTCAGCGGATGATGCCTGTCTGTATTTATGGTAATCTGTACCCTACCCATAGCATCAGATCTGCTTGCCTGTCATCAGCAGGGCCTATCAGCTCCTATGAGGTGGATTCTCATTGACCTAGCCATGTAACCCGTCCTGCTTTGTTGCGAATGTTGGGCGATGACTGTCTGTAGGCACGGGATACACCTTACTCTACAGATGGCACCAGGCCTGCTCAGTTGGAGACTGGCATGTGACATGTATCTCTACCTGTTGCACTCTTTACTAAAACCATTGAACCAAGAATCTTGGCCCGGGGTCACAGGTGGTGGCATATGTGCACACCGCACTCTAGGCGTGATGGTGCCAGACCGCTGAACAGAGATTATTGAGCAATGCCTGATCCGCTAGAAATGTGCATGTGGTGCCCGTCTGTTTCCATGAGATTCATCTATGGAGGAGTGGTGTGCCAGGAGACAAGGCCATCAACCTAGGATGGGAGGCATCTTGTTTCCTAAAGACCGCCCTCCTGAATACCCGGTCCCTCCAAAAGCACAACCTTGAGATCTTTACACTCCTTCAGGATAAGGAGCATGATCTCCGTGCCCTAACGGAGACCTGGTTAGAGGAAACATCCGGCCCGATATAGTGGCCTCCCTTGCCCCAGATTATGAAATCTTAACATACAACAGGCAGGCTAGCAAAAGAGGAGGCGGAGTTGCACTCTATTGCCGTAGGTCACTTTCCACCAAGAAAACAGTAGAGGAGAGTTTGGATGGGGCGGAGGTGCTGGGGACCAGGATCAGGCAACTTGTGGAGTCTCCCACCCACGAGACTACGTCCTCAGCTAAGATACACACTGAGTGTAAACCTTGCAGCTGGTCAGATCATTATCTGATCAGCCTCCAACTTCTGGTGGATAGCCACCCGAAATACCCCCTCCAATCTGGAAGGCGGCACAGAACTGGCACAAAATAGAGGAAGCTAAGCTGAGGGAAGCACTAAATAAGACACTACATGCGGGTGTACAGACCAGGGATCCGGACTGGGCGTAGGAAACCCCTATATCCGAGCTGAGGGAAGCCTTCGATTTGGTGGCCCCTATGCAAAAAGAAAGGATAACGCACTCCACGAAGGATGCTCCCTGGTATACGCTACAACTCAGAGGGAAAAAACAGGCCCTTTGTCAATGCGAGAGGCACTGGTGGAAAACATACGACTCTGAAGCTCGGGAAAAGTATTAAACATCACTAGCTCTCTATAAAAAATCAATCATTAGGTCTAAATCACTGTACTATGAAGGGAGGATTAGGGAAGCGACAAACGTCCATAAAGAGACTTTTAAAATACTCAAGGAACTGAGTCGCACAAAAGAACAAAGGACTGTTGTAAACCAAGCAAAATGTGAAAGGGTACAGGATTTCTTCCTGACCAAGGTAAAAACATTATCATTGAAATAAGCAATACCGGCATTACTCCCTACCCTCTATTAGTGGTGGACCCACCAGAGCCCCTGGATACCTTGCTCTCTACCTTCCTGATACTGGATCCTAAGGGCCTAGCCCACATTGTGGACAAAGTAACGTCTGGGTCCCCCAAAGATCCTTGCCCTCATTTGCTGTTTAAAAAGGTTGTCTCGGCAGTAGGGTCGGAGGTACTAACCCTACTAAATTTCTCTCTAACTACAGGGAAAGTACCTCAAAAATTCAAAGAAACTACGATGATCCCATTGCCAAAAAAAGCCAGGGCAGACCTGAGCAATCTGAAAAACGTCCGACCTATCGCCCAGCTACCTTTCCTGACGGAAGTCCTTGAGCAACATGTACTTAAAACTCTCTCGACCTTCCTGGAAGAACATCAGCTGCTTCATACACCACAAGCAGACTTAGTTGGTGATGCTCTCAGTGCTGGATGAATTGAGGCTAGCAGCTGACAAGAAGATTCCCTCGGCACTGATCTTACTATACCTTTCAGCCACGTTCGACAAGGTGGACCATGCGCAGCTGCTGGCCCGTGTCCGGCGGCTGGGAATCGGTGGGACGGTGCTTCAGTGGATTACTTCCTTCCTGGAAAACTGGTCTCAAAGATTCCAACTAGGGGATTGCAGGTCTAGGCAGGGTGTCCTATGCTGGGGGGTCCCACAAGGCTCAGCGCTATCCCCCCTGCTATTTAATATTTATCTTCAGCCGCTGGTCGAATCACTGGCAAAACTAGACTGCCAGGTGTTCAACTATGCTGACGACACCCAGCTAATAGCTCGAGTCAATAACTGTCCCTAAGCACAGCTCAATGTCCAGAACATCCTACGGTTCACCATGAATTGGATGACCTCTGACTCACTGAAGGTGAATCCTGATAAGACAGAGGTGTTGGCTTTAACTACAGAGGCCTCACCCTGGCCAAATCTTTTCTGGCCCCAAGAGCTCAGTACCACCCCAACACCAGTACCAGTTGTAAAGGGCCTTGGCATCAAATTAGACACCAAACGTACCCTAAACAATCAGGTGTCAGCGGTAGTGGAGAGCTGCAAAAGTCTGCTGCAGCAACTCCGAAAGCTCGGTACCCTGCTGTTATTTTCTACCATGCGAACCGTCGTGACAGCCCTAATACTCTAGGCATGATGGCACCAGACTTGCTCGGTTAGAGATTTGCATGCGGACATCTCTCAATCGAGGCGCAATGGCACCAGACCTGCTTAGAAGGCCTCAGCAGGTGAGCTTCTCTAACTGTAGGCATGATGGGACCAAACCTGCTTAGAAGGCCTCAGCAGGTGAGCTTCTCTAGCTCTAGCCACAATGACACCAAACCTGCTGAGAAGGCATCGGCAAGAGGGCTTTTCCTACTCTAGGCATGATGGCACCAGACATGCTTGGTTAAAGATCAGCTTATACACTTGATTATTGTAACCTCTAGAGAGATGATCAACTGATGAGGCCACATTTCTTTAATTCTTTACCCGTGGGGTATGACACTCAATGTGTAAAAAGAGAAGTTAATGGATTATATGTGTCTGTCTCTGCTCTAAGCCCGGCACCAGATGAGCTTAGATCATTCAGCAGGCAACATCATTCGACGTTTCTCTGATTCCTCTCCGCACTCTGGCTCTATTTGCATTAATCGATACCCACTAGCTCCATGCACTCGATCTCTATAATCCTCCTTCCTTCAATGGTCCTAGATGTCTTCTCTGGCTTCTATCTATGCCCATCTACATAGTCTCTTTAGTGAGTTGCCAGATAGCTTCAATACCTCCCTTCTCTAGTCTTACCTAATCTCCCACCCACTCTATTTTCTGCTGATCTTCTTTTACTTCTCTATTCCTACTTTTTCTTCAGCCTAGTGTATTTTTATATTATTGTTCTGCTTTCTCTATGTATAGCCAGGCTTAGCTCACTCTAAACTAGAGGAAAGGGCCCTTGACTTGGTGCCCTTCTTGTTATTAGATGCACCATCCCATGTTTCCAACAGCAGCAAACATAAATAGACACCCCTTGATGAAAAGCCACCATTGGGGGGTATTTTATTGTTTCAATAAGGGTCAATTACTAAGAGAATAGGCAACAGTAGACATATTTTATGAGCAGAATACAAAGGGGTGTAGGACTATGTCAGCAACTTGGCGACGGGGAGAGAGAGCGCAAAAACACATCTGGGAGTCCCTTAAATATCCAAACCAGGTGGGTCAGTGCTTCTAGCAGCCTCACAGATGTTCCTCACTTTGCATAAGGACTAGTGTTTTGCAAGAGGGTTATAAATCACCACAGTTGAAAAGAGCAGCTCCAGTGTGCTTCCAGCTCCAAAGAGAAGTCACCAACTTCTGAAGTATGTGTGGGTGAAATAGGATATGCCACTTCAAACCACAACTTCCCATTCCACTTTTCTTGCAAGCAGAATGTAGCGCATGCTCCTTTTGTTTGGCAAGGGGCAGTCGTGGGCAGTTTGAGGTTGTTGAATCTGGTGGTAAGCTTGAAACATGCAAAACTATAGTGTTATGTCTGTCTGGTTTGGGCCTACTTAACGACACAGCGAAAATACCTGCCCTTTGTCAAAACTATTTAATATGGAATATTTTGATGCTTATGCATAACATCGTCATTTATAATACAAAACCAATACTTTTTAGGTCTCGCTTTTGAGCTCTGAACATAAGCTTGTGCGTGTGCTTTTTTTTCTTAGCCCGCAATTGGCCTGTGCATGTGTCTTTTTTAAAAACACAGCACGCAATTGGTGCAAGGCGGGTGTTTGTCCCACCTTGTTAGGTCGATGGCCTAGGGTCCGTGGGAGCGAGCTTTAACCCCATCTGTTTCCAATTATCGCGTTGCCAGTAATTGCAAACAGATGGTGCTCGCTTTTTTTCTTGTTAAACTCTGTGCTTGTTTTCCCTGTTACTGCTGTCACTTTCAGTCGCCTCAATAGCACCCGAAAACCCTATGGGTATGTACATTTTACAAATTCGGATTACATAACATTTTTAAATCGCACCTCATTAAATACTGGTGTGTGCAGCATAGGTTGTGATGTTAGGCCTGTTAAATAGCACGCATTCTTTCCGTGTAATTGTCTGCCTGTTGTACCCTTTCACAACGTGGAAATTAAAGCTGTAAATCCCCTTCCTGGGTGATATAAAAGTGTTTTGCTTAGAGTCGAAGTTGCCTCCGATGGTCACTAATATCTGCAATTAAGAAAAAGCAGAGCACACGGAGAAGGGTTAGGGCGGGAGAACCCGCCTGTCACAGCCAGAACAGCATGCACTGACTGACATTCACTACAGTTTCAGTGATGGATTCCCGCAGCACCATTGTACAAAGACGGGCGGCGAGCACTACATGAACAAGACATTAGCGTGTATTTTTATATGTTGAAATGTCTGGGTTGCTGCTGGTGTGTCATCGTGAAGCAACAAGCGTAACCAAAGCATCGCTGATCGCAACGACAGCATCACTCAGCGTAACCACAGCAACACTCAGCGTAACCACAGCATCATTCAGCAAAACCACAGCATCACTCAGTGCCACCACAGCATCACTCAGTGCTACCACAGCATCACTCAGCGTTACCACAGCATCACTCATTGCCACAACAGCATCACTCAGCATCACTCAGCATCACCACAGCATCACTCAGCACAACCACAGCATTACTCAGTGCCACCACAGCATCACTCGGTGCCACCACAGCATCACTCAGCGCCACAACAACATCACTCAGCGCTACCACAGCATCACTCGGCACCACCACAGCATCACTCAGCGCTACCACAGCATCACTCAGCGCCACCACAGCATCACTCGGCGCCACCACAGCATCACTCGGCGCCAGCACAGCATCACTTGGCGCTACCACAGTATCACTCTGCGCCACCACAGCATCACCCAGCGCCACCACAGCATCACTCAGCGCCGTCACAGCATCACTCAGCGACACCACCGCATCACTCGGCGCACCACTGCATCACTCAGCGCACCACAGCATCACTCATCATGACCACTGCATCTCAGTGCCACATAATTACACACGACATAATTACACTCTACTCAATGCAACATAGATACACTCAACATAATACCAGCAGTACCACATAATTACACGTCACATAATTATACTCTATTCAATGCAACATAAATTCACTCCACATAATAACACTGAGCCACATAATTACACGCCACATAATTACACTCTACTCAATGAAACATAAATACACTCCACGTAATACCACTCAGTGTGACATAGTTACGCGCCACATAATTACTATCTACTCAATGCAACATAAATACACCCCACATACCACTAAGTAACAATTACAAGCAACATAATTACACTCTATTCAATGCACCATAAATACACTCCACATAATACCACTTAGTGCCACATAATTACACGCCACATAATTACACTCTACTCAATGCAACATAAATGCACTCCAAAAAATACCACTCAGTGTGACATAGTTACACACCACATAATTACACTCTACTCAATGCAACATGAATACACTCCACATACCACTCAATACCACGTAATTTCACACCACATAATTACACTCTACTATATGTAACATAAATACACTCCACATAATACCACTCAGTGCCACATAATTACACGTCTCATAATTATACTCTACTGAATGCAACATAAACTCCACATAATACCACTCTGTGCCAAATAATTACACGCCACATAATCACACTCTACTCCATGCAACATAAATACACTCCACATAATACCACTCAGTGCCACATAATAACACGCCACACACTTACACTTTACTCAATGCAATATAAATACACTCCACATATTACCACTTAGTACCACATAATTACACACACCTAAGCATCCCCTAAACATCACCTAAGCGTCACGTCAGTCTGCCCTCGGAATCTGGCATCTGTTGATTCTCCCCTAGTGTCCGTCCACTGCTTGTGTTCTAATTAAATTACTGTTCTCCAACCGCCACTCCTCTGTTATTTATGTCCCGTTCCCCCATAACAAAAAAAATTATAACAAACAAGCATGAGAACAGGCAGGAAGAAGTTGCCGGCAGTGCAAGTACAAAGAAACTAGAAGACATTTTTTATGTTAAAATCATTTTTTAATCAGGTTGTTCAGTTGTATATAATGTTGTCTTGGTTTGTACAAAAGTAACAAAAATGCTTAGTACTATTCATTATAACTTTTCAACATGATGCACAGCAGCCACAATGCTCTACAACATAGCCAAAAGTTCTGGCTAAACACACAAATTCCTATTGGCTATGCCAATGCTTGTTTATGAGGGTGCTGCTCAGCTCGGCTAATGCAGTCTGTTTGGTAAAAGCGCCTTATTTGCTGTATCTTTATTGTAGTAGCCTAAGGTGCTGCTTCATTGAAGGATTTTGTGCGTAGCTCAGCTGGGGCAAGGTTGCCCAACTATTAGGAAATATTTCCCCCAGACAAAAGCAGCACCTATTGGCTTTGTCTATACTTGTTCCCGTATATTTAACTACCCCTTGCTGTACATAATTCCAAATGTTCGTAAAATATATTTTGCTGCACATATCAAGAACAGAGGCTTCATGGATGGTCCAGGCGAGGCTCCCTCATTGCCGGGTGTCTTTGAGGTTCACCAGGATCAACTTCCGGTGGATGGGGTTCAAGACACCGGCCCCCACCAAGTCCTGGTCTCTGATGTCCCTAAATGGGAGGAAGGAAACAAGGACATGTGTCAGCAGACTAAGAAGAGTGTTCATCACACACTTCATGGCATCAGACATCTCACCCTATCATTGAGCATCGAACGCGTCATGGCATCAGACGTCTCACCCTATCATTGAGCATCACACGCTTCATGGCATCAGACGTCTCACCCTATCATTGAGCATCGCACGCTTCATGGCATCAGACCTCTCACCCTATCATTGAGCATCGCACGCTTCATGGCATCAGACGTCTCACCCTCTTATTGAGCATCGCACGCTTCATGGCATCAGACGTCTCACCCTATCATTGAGCATCGCACGCTTCATGGCATCAGATGTCTCAACCTATCATTGAGCATCACACGCTTCATGGCATCAGACCTCTCACCCTATCATTGAGAATCGCACGCTTCATGGCATCAGACGTCTCACCCTCTTATTGAGCATTGCGCGCTTCATGGCATCAGACGTCTCACCCTATCATTGAGCATCACACGCTTCATGGCATCAGACGTCTCGGACTATCATTGAGCATCACACGCTTCATGGGTCTCACCCTATCATTGAGCATTGCATGCTTCATGGCATCAGACGTCTCACCCTATCATTGAGCATCGCACGCGTCATGGCATCAGACGTCTCACCCTATCATTGAGCATCACACGCTTCATGACATCAGACGTCTCACCCTCTTATTGAGCATCGCGCGCTTCACTGCATTAGACCTCTCACCCTATCATTGAGCATCACACTCTTCATGGGTCTCACCCTATCATTGAGCATCGTACGCTTCATGGCATCAGACGTCTCACCCTATCATTGAGCATCGCACGCTTCATGGCATCAGACGTCTCACCCTATCATTGAGCATCGCACGCTTCATGGCATCAGACGTCTCACCCTATCATTGAGCATCGCACACTTCATGGCATCAGACGTCTCACCCTATCATTGAGCATTGCACGGTTCATGGCATCAGACGTCTCACCCTATCATTGAGCATCGCACGCTTCAAGGCATCAGACGTCTAACCCTATCATTGAGCATCACACGCTTCATGGCGTCAGACGTCTCACCCTATCATTGAGCATCGCACGCTTCATGGCATCAGACGTCTTAACCTATCATTGAGCATCACACACTTCATGGACTCAGACGTCTCACCCTATCATTGAGCATCACATGCTTCATGGCATCAGTCGTCTCACCCTATCATTGAGCATCACATGCTTCATGGGTCTCACCCTATCATTGAGCATTGCACGCTTCATGGCATCAGACGTCTCACCCTATCATTGAGCATCGGACCCTTCATGTCATCTAACGTCTCACCCTATCATTGAGCATCGCATGCTTCATGAATTCAGACGTCTCACCCTATCATTGAGCATTGCACGCTTCATGGCATCAGACGTCTCACCCTATCATTGAGCATCGCACGCCTCATGGCATCAGACGTCTCACCCTATCATTGAGCATCGCACGCTTAATGGCATCAGACGTCTCACCCTATCATTGAGCATCACACGCTTCATGGCATCAGACGTCTTAACCTATCATTGAGCATCACACACTTCATGGACTCAGACGTCTCACCCTATCATTGAGCATCACATGCTTCATGGCATCAGTCGTCTCACCCTATCATTGAGCATCACATGCTTCATGGGTCTCACCCTATCATTGAGCATTGCACGCTTCATGGCATCAGACGTCTCACCCTATCATTGAGCATCGGACCCTTCATGTCATCTGACGTCTCACCCTATCATTGAGCATCGCATGCTTCATGAATTCAGACGTCTCACCCTATCATTGAGCATTGCACGCTTCATGGCATCAGATGTCTCACCCTATCATTGAGCATCACACTTCATGGCATCAGACCTCTCACCCTATCATTGAGCATCGCACGCTTCATGGCATCAGACCTCTCACCCTATCATTGAGCATCACACGCTTCATGGGTCTCGCCCTATCATTGAGCATCGTACGCTTCATGGCATCAGACGTCTCCCGCTTTCATTGAGCATCGCACGTTTCATGGCATCAGACGTCTCACCCTATCATTGAGCATCACACGCTTCATGGCATCAGATGTATCACCCTATCATTGAGCATCACACGTCTCATGGGTCTCACCCTATCATTGAGCATTGTACGCTTCATGGCATCAGACCTCTCACACTATCATTGAGCATTGCACGCTTCATTACATCAGACGTCTCGCCCTATCATTGAGCATCGCACGCTTCATGGCATCAGACGTCTCGCCCTATCATTGAGCATCGCACGCTTCATGGCATCAGACGTCTCGCCCTATCACTGAGCATTGCACGCTTCATGGCATCAGACCTCTCACCCTATCATTGAGCATCGCACGCTTCATGGCATCAGATGTCTCACCCTCTTATTGAGCATTGCACGCTTCATGGCATCAGACGTCTCGCCCTATCATTGAGCATCGCACACTTCATGGCATCAGACCTCTCACCCTATCATTGAGCATTGTACGCTTCATGGCATCAGATGTCTCGCCCTATCATTGAGCATCGCACACTTCATGGCATCAGACCTCTCACCCTATCATTGAGCATCGCACGCTTAATGGCATCAGACCTCTCACACTATCATTGAGCATTGCACGCTTCATTACATCAGACGTCTCGCCCTATCATTGAGCATCGCACGCTTCATGGCATCAGACGTCTCGCCCTATCATTGAGCATCGCACGCTTCATGGCATCAGACGTCTCGCCCTATCACTGAGCATTGCACGCTTCATGGCATCAGACCTCTCACCCTATCATTGAGCATCGCACGCTTCATGGCATCAGATGTCTCACCCTCTTATTGAGCATTGCACGCTTCATGGCATCAGACGTCTCGCCCTATCATTGAGCATCGCACACTTCATGGCATCAGACGTCTCGCCCTATCATTGAGCGTCACACGCTTCATGGCATCAGATGTCTCGCCCTATCATTGAGCATCGCACACTTCATGGCATCAGACGTCTCACCCTATCATTGAGCATCGCACGCTTCATGGCATCAGACCTCTCACCCTATCATTGAGCATCACACGCTTCATGGGTCTCGCCCTATCATTGAGCATCGTACGCTTCATGGCATCAGACGTCTCCCGCTTTCATTGAGCATCGCACGTTTCATGGCATCAGACGTCTCACCCTATCATTGAGCATCACACGCTTCATGGCATCAGATGTATCACCCTATCATTGAGCATCACACGTCTCATGGGTCTCACCCTATCATTGAGCATTGTACGCTTCATGGCATCAGACCTCTCACACTATCATTGAGCATTGCACGCTTCATTACATCAGACGTCTCGCCCTATCATTGAGCATCGCACGCTTCATTACATCAGACGTCTCGCCCTATCATTGAGCATCGCACGCTTCATGGCATCAGACGTCTCGCCCTATCACTGAGCATCGCACCCTTCATGACATCAGACCTCTCACCCTATCATTGAGCATCGCACGCTTCATGGCATCAGACCTCTCACCCTATCACTGAGCATCGCACCCTTCATGGCATCAGACCTCTCACCCTATCATTGAGCATTGCACGCTTCATGGCATCAGACGTCTCACCCTATCATTGAGCATCGCACGCTTCATGAAATCAGACGTCTCACCCTCTTATTGAGCATCGCACGCTTCATGGCATCAGACGTCTCGCCCTATCACTGAGCATTGCACGCTTGATGGCATCAGACGTCTCGCCCTATCATTGAGCGTCACATGCTTCATGACATCAGACCTCTCGCCCTATCATTGAGCATCGCATGCTTCATGGCATCAGACCTCTCACCCTATCATTGAGCGTCACATGCTTCATGACATCAGACCTCTCGCCCTATCATTGAGCATCGCATGCTTCATGGCATCAGACCTCTCACCCTATCATTGAGCATCGCACGCTTCATGGCATCAGACGTCTCGCCCTATCATTGAGCATCGCACGCTTCATGGCATCAGACGTCTCACCCTATCATTGAGCATTGCACGCTTCATGGCATCAGACCTCTCACCCTATCATTGAGCATCGCACGCTTCATGGCATCAGATGTCTCGCCCTATCACTGAGCATTGCACGCTTCATGACATCAGACCTCTCACCCTATCATTGAGCATCGCACGCTTCATGGCATCAGATGTCTCGCCCTATCACTGAGCATTGCACGCTTCATGACATCAGACCTCTCACCCTATCATTGAGCATCGCACGCTTCGTGGCATCAGACCTCTCACCCTATCATTGAACATCACACGCTTCATGGCATCAGACCTCTCACCCGGCCATGACCAGAGAGCACCCAGAGGGAGAGCCTGGTCAGGGATGCATCATAGCCAGGGCATGTTCTATAGCAATGCAAAAGCAACAAGGGGATGGATGGAACGCCTGAATTAATCTCTGCGGTGCCCTTTCAGGTATACACTGAGCTCTGCTCACAGACATACACTGAGCATCTGAGCTCTGCTCACAGACATACACTGAGCATCTGAGCTCTGCTCACAGACATACACTGAGCATCTGAGCTCTGCTCACAGACATACACTGAGCAACTACGGTGCCCTTTCAGGTATACACTGAGCTCTGCTCACAGACATACACTGAGCATCTGAGCTCTGCTCACAGACATACACTGAGCATCTGAGCTCTGCTCACAGACATACACTGAGCATCTGAGCTCTGCTCACAGACATACACTGAGCAACTACGGTGCCCTTTCAGGTATACACTGAGCTCTGCTCACAGACATACACTGAGCATCTGAGCTCTGCTCACAGACATACACTGAGCAACTACGGTGCCCTTTCAGGTATACACTGAGCTCTGCTCACAGACATACACTGAGCATCTGAGCTCTGCTCACAGACATACGCTGAGCTCTGCTCACAGACATACACTGAGCATCTGAGCTCTGCTCACAGACATACACTGAGCATCTGCGGTGCCCTTTCACGTATACACTGAGCTCTGCTCACAGACATACACTGAGCATCTGAGCTCTGCTCACAGACATACACTGAGCATCTGCGGTGGCCTTTCAGGTATACACTGAGCTCTGCTCACAGACATACACTGAGCATCTGAGCTCTGCTCACAGACATACACTGAGCATCTGCGGTGGCCTTTCAGGTATACACTGAGCTCTGCTCACAGACATACACTGAGCATCTGAGCTCTGCTCACAGACATACGCTGAGCTCTGCTCACAGACATACACTGAGCATCTGAGCTCTGCTCACAGACATACGCTGAGCTCTGCTCACAGACATACACTGAGCATCTGAGCTCTGCTCACAGACATACACTGAGCATCTGCGGTGGCCTTTCAGGTATACACTGAGCTCTGCTCACAGACATACACTGAGCATCTGAGGTCTGCTCACAGACATACGCTGAGCTCTGCTCACAGACATACACTGAGCATCTGAGGTCTGCTCACAGACATACGCTGAGCATCTGAGGTGTACTTTCAGGTATACACTGAGGTCTGCTCACAGACATACACTGAGCATCTACAGTGCCCTTTCAGGTATACACTGAGCTCTGCTCACAGACATACGCTGAGCTCTGCTCACAGACATACGCTGAGCTCTGCTCACAGACCTACACTGAGTATCTGAGGTGCCCTTTCAGGTACACACTGAGCGTCTGAGGTGTACTTTCAGGCATACACTGAGCTCTGCTCACAGAAATACACTGAGCATCTCAGGTGCCCTTTTCAGGTATACACTGAGGGGCAGATTTACAAGCCCCTTGTGCCTCTTTTACGCCGCCGTTGCGTCACTTTTGTGATGCAGGGGCGGTGCAACAGATGCGCCATGGTGCGGGGTATTTACAACGTGACGCATCTGGGAGATGTGTCACGTTGTAAAGCCCTGCACCAGAAGGAGGCGTTCCTGCGCAGTGTGGGGCGTTCCGGCACAGGAACGCCTCCTAAAATTGGCTGAGTGAAATATACAAGATTTCACTCAGCCACTTTGGGGCCCGAGCTGCGTCAAAAGTTAGCGCCTGCTTGATGCAGGCATAAGGATTGACGCAGCATTAACAAGATAGGGCACCACCAAGCCTTGCTGGAGATGCGTTGCGCTTGCGATGCAATGCGCCGCCTTTACGGCACAGATCCGTGACGCATCTGTGTCGTTTTTGCCCCATGGTGCACCGCATTGTAAATGCGGCGCATTCATGGTGGCGGAGGCATGGCGCACAATAAGTGGCGCATCCCTGCTGATATGCAGGGATGCGCCACTTATTGTAAATCTGCCCCGGAGCATCTGAGCTCTGCTCACAGGCATACACTGAGCATCTGAGGTGCCCTTTCAGGTATAAATGGAGCATGTGAGCTGTGCTTTCTGGTATACATTGAGCATGGGAGCTGCGCTTTCAGGTATACATTGAACATGTGAGCTGTGCTTTCAGGTATACATTGAACATGTGGGATGTGCTTTCAGGTATACATTGAACACGTGAGCTGTGCAGTCAGGTATACATTGAACATGTGAGCTGGGCTTTTAGGTATACATTGGACACATGAGCTGTGATTTCAGGTATATATTGAGCATGTGAGCTGCGCTTTCAGGTATACATTGAGCATGTGAGCTGTGCTTTCAGGTATACATTGAGCATGTGAGCTGTGCTTTCAGGTACACATTGAGCATGTGAGCTGTGCTTTCAGGTATACATTGAGCATGTGAGCTGTGCTTTCAGGTATACATTGAGCATGTGAGCTGTGCTTTCAGGTATACATTGAGCATGTGAGCTGCGCTTTCAGGTATACATTGAGCATGTGAGCTGTGCTTTCAGGTATACATTGAGCAGGTGAGCTGCGCTTTCAGGTATACATTGAGCATGTGAGCTGTGCTTTCAGGTATACATTGAGCATGTGAGCTGCGCTTTCAGGTATATATGGAGCATGTGAGCTGTGCATTCAGGAGCTGTGCTTTCCAAAACGCAGGGGCCAGATAGGAAAAGCACCGACCACCATGTTTCTTCCTTTTAAAGCGGAGGACATGTAGTAGGTTTTTAGTGGAGGAGCGAAGATCATGGATGGGAATGTAAGGCTTAAGTTTGGTGGACACAAATGATGGGGCGGATCCAGCTAATGCCTTAAAGGTCAGACAGCCAAGCTTAAACAAAGAGCGTTCAGTGAGGGGTAACCAGTGAAGGGATTTAAGAAGGGGAGTAGTGTGGTGGGATTTAGGAAGCTTAAAGATTAGCCGTGCGGCTTGATTTTGAGTGAGTTGAAGACGGCGAAGCTCGTAGGCGGGAACACCGACATACAGAGCATTCGCATAATCAAGACGCGAGATAAGCGCCTCAATAGAAAAAAAACAAGATATCTTGCGTATAATACGCAAATTAAAAAAACATGAGGACACCACCGCGCTGACTTGGTGATGCATAGAAAGATCACTGCTGACGTTGATGCCTAGACTTTTAACAGTGTGAGAAGGGGAGGGGGGAGAGCCAAGGGAAGGGGGCCAGAAAATAGAAGACCAGGGACTAGGGGCACCACCAGTAAGGACCAGCTCGGTCTTATCTGGATTGAGCTTGAGATGGTTCATGCTCATCCAGTCGCTGATAAAGGTCATAACAGATTGAAAGTTAAGAATAGAGGAAGAAGAAGATGATTAAAAATAAGCTGGAGATCGTCAGCGTAGTTGAAAACGGTGACGTCCAGTTTGTGAAGAGCCAAGATAAGGGGAAGAATATAGAGATTAAAAAGAAGAGGAGAAAGAGAAGAGCCCTGGGGAACACCAGAAGTGACGGGGCAGGCTATGGCTGAAAAGCCAGCTAGCTGAACCGCCTCATAACGGTTCTCCGGAAAAGAGGAAATCCAAGCCAAGGCGGGTCCCCGTAGGCCAGCGCACTTGACACGGTCGACCAAGATAGTATGGTCGACCGTGTCAAATGCGGCCGAGAGATCCAGGAGGACCAAGGCCTGGAAAGAATTCATGTCGGAGCCACGTCTAAGTTCATTAAGAACCGTAAGAATTACGGACTTTGTCGAGTGCGCAGGGAGAAAGCCCGCTTGATGGGGATCCAAAAAATGAGAGGCCTCAACGAACTGGCTTAGACAGGAGGTGACATGGCTCTCTAAAAGCTTCCCCAAAAAGGGGAGTAGAGAAATAGGACGAAAACTAGTAGGAAGGGAGGGATCGGCCCCTGTCTTCTTCAATATAGGTATAACGTTTGCAGATTTGAAAAGGTCAGGGACCACCCCCAATGTGAGAGAGTTATTAAACAAAGAAAGGGGAGGGTCAGGGCAGACAGAGAAGGCCTCCTTCAGTAAATAAGCTGGACAACTATCAGTAGGGGAGCCCGATTTGACTTTGGAAAGCAGAATAGAAGATTTCCCCCTGGAAATAAGAGGAAACTGATCCAAAGATTGGGTGTTGGGCTGAGGAACAGGACAACAAACATTGGGAGAGGAAAGGGGAATGTTTGCTTTAATAGTACTGTGTTTGCAGACAGGAATTGAGCATGTGTGCAAGGTTTGCAGACAGACATTTAACATGTGTGTGAGGTTTTCAGACAGACTAAATATCTGTGTGTAGTGTTTTCAGATAGACATTGAGATTTGATCTGTACTTTCAGACAGCGATTGAACACATGAGCTGGGCTCTCAGGCAGACACTGAACATCTGTGTGGTATGTGCAGATAGACAGATATTAGGTATGTACGTGGTGTTTGCAAACAGACAAAGAGCATGTGCGCTTTAACTTTGGACAGACATTGAACATGAGCAGGGGAAACATACAAATATTGAACATGTGGGTATGTGACTCGAGCTCACAGTGAACACGTATACATGTGAGCTGTGCTCTCAGGCAGACATTGAACATGTGTGTATGTGAGCTGACCTGGGCATGACAGCAGCGCCAGGATCGGCTGGAGACGGCTGTGTCGATGCTCACACAGGCATTGGGAGCCTGTGCCTGCTTGGAGAGGTCTGCACTGCACATGCCAGACTGGCCGTCGCAAGACAGCAGGCCAAAGTGACATGCGCAGTGGTAACTGGTGACGTGAGTTGCCAGTCAGCAGCAGTGGCCCTGCCCCCAAACACAGCTCGGCTGGAGAAAGGGAAAAATAAAATGGTAATGCATGCATTTTATTAGCATTTTAGTTTTCCCTGTGCAGCGCTGGAGCCTGGGGGTGACGCTCCTCTGCTCTAATAGAGGGGCTGCCACTGGTTAAAAGGGGTGTCGACCTTCTTTGGAGTCTGGACAAGAATTTACAAACTCTACCACAGGGATTTGCAGTGAAATGCATTGCTCGAAAGTTTCTGAATTTCAGGAATTGCCAAGACCCACACGCTCTGTAAACCTCAGGCTCTGCAATGCAATGTTTAACAGAAACAATATAGAACGGTAAGCCATTACTTGTCAGCACATGAATGCCATACGCGTACGATTTAGTCACCCGTGAATTCTTATGAATATACTAAACATTAGTAATACATGCATAGTAGTAAGTTTACTTTACTAGTAATAAAGTTACTAGTAGTAACTTACCTTTGTGAAGGCAAAAAAGTATTAAACTATTTAGAAAGGTAAGTTACTACTAGTAACTTTACCCATGTAGTAATTTTACTAGTAGTAACTTTACTTCTGGTAACTTTAGTAGTAGTAAGGTTATAAGCAGTAGCTTTACTAGTAGTTACCTTTTTTTAATACCAAAAAGTAGTTAACTTTGACTTAAGTCTAAGATTACTACTTAAGTCTAAGTTTAATACTTTTTGGCATTCACGAAGGCAAGTTACTGCTAGTAACTTTACTACCAGTAATTTTACTAGAAGTAACTGTACTACTAGTAACTTTACTACTTGTGAGTTTACTAGTACTAAAGTTACATTTAGTAACTTACCTTTGTGAATACCTAAAAGCAGTAAACTTGGATTTAAGTCTAGGTTTACCTTTGTGAATTGGGCACATCGTCCTGGGGCGAAAAGTATGGACTGGTCTAGTTACTGATTGAGCGCTGCATTGATGCCGAGGAGCGGGAGGGGATGGGGAGCGGTTAGAGACAAAACAATCCATACCTCTTCAAAAACATTAGTAGAGAATGCTGTTCAAAAGCAGATTTATTTGGAAACCCAACTACAAGGGAAGTTATTCAACAGACTAGGTTGACTTTAATAAGCAGATTATATTGACATTTTCATAATACATGCTTATTGTCAGACACAATAACAATCTCGAGAGGTATTGCACGGGGATGCCCATTAACCTGATATTCAACATGGGTCGACTGTAGCAGAGGTTTAACAGGTTCTTATGTTAGTCAGATAAGTTAGAGATAGTATGAACCTATTTTACATTTAATGTCTCCTATTAATGTCCTGTAATCCGAAACTATGTCGGAGACTGTAAGCCTTAAGAGCTGATTCAGATGTAAGTCAGTACGTTTATTCCTGACTTTCTTCACACAAAATGGCGCACTCTTAACCCAGATTGGCTCTGCACACATTTCTATTGACTTATCCTGGTCACATGCTCTACTGTCTACTGATTCGAACACTACCCCAACAATCTACGTATGGGATTTTTTCCTCAATTATACAGCCCACTCTTTTTTAGGGGGACCATTCAACTCTGAGGAGATCTAGCAAGCTAGCGTCTACCTCGTTGACTTTACTGTGTTGGGTCAGATTACCTGCTCATTCATACTGTATTTACCTTACTAGACGCATGACTTGGACACCAATGATTAGCTAGAATCATTATAATGGGTACCTTTGGCATAAAACAACCTTATATTTACAAGAATAGATCTATTCTGTCAGTCTTGATAAACTCCATTTCTTCACATGTATAATACTATAATACTGTATCTCATGCACCACTTTTTGGATCTGTTGTGGAAGAACAAAAGCTGTTGCACAACAGAGAACACAATTTGAAGACCGACTGTTGATATTACTTGTGTCATTACTTGCTTACAGTTTGAAGTGTGCTCCAACTACTTGCATACTTACAACTTATTGTGGGTTCCTTCTTTTTGGGTCCCGCGTGTAAGACCTTGGGTAGCAGGATGTTTCTTTGGGATGTCAGAGCACCACAGATCATCCTTTGATACCAAATTTGCATCTTGGACATTCATGCTTTGCTTTTGAACAAATTAGTGCCCAACTTTTGAAGAAGTGCAACTAGTTGGTTCACTGCTATGCTTATAATTGTAATTTATTTAACATTTAATGTCTCCTAGTAATGCCCAGTAATTCAGAACTGTGTTGGAGACGTCAAGCTTCAATAGCTGATCCAGATGTAAGTCAGTAAGTTTATTTCCGAATTATATTCTTCCGCAAACCCATTGTGTAAAATTAACTTTCACATTGATATGTTGACCCAAACATGCAAATTACTTTCTGTGCCAATGTAAAATGGAGAGGAAATTTATCAGAGTGTACATTTTCCAGAATTGTTCTGGTGCCGCCCCAAAAAATATGCTTTGAGAGCTGAACTGTACTGCACGTCAACCAACTCTGTTATTGCTTGCTCCATTTTATAGCCAATAAGTTCAACACCTTCAAGATTTCATGCACTCACATGGGTTTTCAGTCTATTGAGAAATTCTCCCCAAAAATGCCCTCATGACTTGCAGCAATCTTTAGTATTGACAGCATTTCTTTAGCATTTGCAGACCTTTGAGTTACAGCCAACAATTTTGGAAAGTGCGTGAAATCGGCATCTTTCAGGTGTTCTTTGAATAGGACGAGCTTACTTACAAATGAATGAACAGCATTCATCAGAGAGAACACACGCTGGTGTCTGCCTTCCAGTGCCAAATCGAGAGCACTGAGATGGCCGAATATACCCAAAAGAAAATGGATCCCCAGCGAGCCCTTTCACATCCTTCGTTTCTGGGAAGAATTAAGGTAGGTTGTTTACAAAGTGTTCAATTTCAGGAAACAAAGCTAGGAACCACTCCAGAACTTTCCCTTTGCTTATCCTTTGTACTTCAATGTGCTCAAGAGGTCTGTACATTTAGTTTCAGAATCCCTCAGCAGAGCTTTAAAACTTCTCTGGTTAAGGGCTTTCCCCGGAATAAAATTGACAATTTTCACGACAAGATTTAGGGCATTCTCCAGTTTTCCTTGCTTTCATTTTGCACACAGAAATTCAGGATGGATGATGTGGTGGTAATATATGCTGGTATGTCCAGTGAGCTACTTTTTAATGAGATGCAACGCCTCTCGCATTGTTTATCGCCATGTGATGCTCTTCAAAGAAGTTGCAGACGCTGTTCAGTATATCTTCTCCTCTCGCGTGACCTTGCAGGGGCAAAAAGGCCCAGGAGCTCTATTTTTAAATAACTGATAGCCTCAAATTCCACCCCCACGCTACAAACTGGGCCACATTGCCTATATCTCTGGTGGTGAGAATGTGGTGTAATGGCCAGAGCTGCCGACTTCGAAACTGGGGTACCAGGTTCGAGGCTCGATGAGGCAGAGATGTTTTAAGGCATGGGCAAAAGGCTCCACCCTTTTAGTGGGGGCCCTGATAAAGGCTGCTCTGTTCTGCAGAGAGTCTTGTCCTGATGGCATTGAATCATTCTTAAACAGATTGTTTTAAATACCATTTTTCTTCAATTTATTTTTAGTGTGAGTGATGTATGTGAGTCTATCACTGACATTTTGCAGAGAAAAGTTTGTTTTTCAAAACCATGCAACATCTATAAAAAAAAAGCTTGTTTTAGATCAAAACATCACCTCACATTTGAGAAATGGAGGAAAGTCACAAAGATTATTTGCAATAATATCAGGGGGCTGCTGCTGCATTATAATTCCGAAAAAACACATCACTATCCCTGAACAGTAGGTTATATTTTGGACCAGTGTGTCCGTGCAGTGGGCAAGAGGGCACGAAAGAGCTGAAACTGAATCATACATTCAAAGCTGGTTCGAACAGGGGCCCCCAAAATATGTTTGCACAGGGCCCCCAACATCCTTAAGATGTCCTTGCGATGAGGGCGCAACATCCTGTCATAACAGGCAAATTACTTAATCTCCCAGTGCCTGAAATGTGTCCTTGTGTGATGTAACTGGTGCAAAGCACTATCATGTTTGCACTATAAAACTGCAAAAACAAAAAAGGTTATCTATGGGGACGCTGAAGGGCGACCGCTTTGACACCTGCTCCTGGGTGTTTTCACCCTTTGCATCTATTCTTGATGCGCTAGTGGAATCTGGCAGCTGCCATGCACTCATTCCCTTCTTACCAGGGCTTTAAGTGGGCCGGGTCTCTCCGGGTCTGAGCAACGGCAGTTTTTTTAAAGAGACCGCGAAACGGGTCTCTATCGGGCTCTGTTTTGTGCCCTGGCACAAGCGGTCCATTTATTTCGAGCATTATAGGAGAAGGGAAATCCTTTAACCCCTTGGATGTTATGGTGGGCGTGTGCGGAGGACGGCCGGGGGCCGTCCGAACCACGCCCACCTTTTATTTCGCCAGCACCGCGGCAGATTTTTCGCCATGGTTAAAGGGTTAAAGAGAGTCATTTTCTCTCTGGATTTCTCTTCTCTTTTCGGAACTAAGGAGCAGCAACATTGTCATGGTTTCAAAAGGCTTTATTTGGAAGCTTTTTCAATAATATATACACGCCACATTTGCTTCTTATTTATCTTATGCAACTAACAACTGTTGACAAAGCCAATAGTCCTGACTTCTTGTAGGTATGATGTTACTTGGTGGTCATATATCTGGATGCAATGACAGAAACAACAAAATACCAGTCAGGTATGCTAAGCACAAACTTTTAGCTAACGTGTTTTAAGCCACGCTCTTAATTACATTGGCCACGCCCCTTTGAGAGACCCCCCCCCCAGTTTTTTCATCCAACTTAAAGCACTGCTTCTTACTATAAGTTTCAAATTACATTCTGCTACCCAAAGGAAACATTTTCTAAACTAGCTCTGCCTCTGTAAATGGTTTCTTATGTTTGCCCAGAAAGCAGCATATTTTAAAGGATGGTTCTGTAACAACTTCAGATTCTTTCATCTGACAAAGGAAGAGCTGCTGCTGGGAAAGAAGTGTTGGTTTTAACAACCATATTCTTGCATAACACCGGTTTGACTCCAGTGGGAATTTCTCAGTATATTCTGAGTGTCTGGGTTGATGATGCTGTTCTAGATTATATCTTTTAAGAAGATTTACTTTCTCTTTTGGACAGGCTACAAAAAGTACTCTTCTTCCCATGTGGCCTGGAGCATCCTGTGTTCACTTTGTATGGATCTGGGTCACCTGTACAAGGACGGGGACAATCAGACTTTCCCTTTCACGACCGATGGAGGATGTATGACGGTACAACGCGTGCTTTTACAACGCGTACCGTTACCATGCAGGTTTTACAACGCGAGTCGTTACAACGACTCGCGTTGGGGGGCGCTGGATAGTGGAATAGTTTAATTTACCATTCCAACTCCAGTCCCCGTGGATAGTAGGGAAGGAGTTGGATAGTAAATTAAACTATTACCTATCCTAGAGCGCCCACCAGCGCAAGTCGTTGTAACGACTTGCGTTGTAAAACCTGCGTGGTAATGGTACCGCGTTGTAAAAGTTTCGTGGTAAAGGATGTTTCCCACGATGGACCGACACCAGGTCTCAGCTACAGATCTCAGCGAGCAACAAACATATTGTAATGCTATTTGTTTAAAAATAATAAGTGATGTTTGTCTAAAAAAGTGAAGCACGCTCATTGCTTTTAAACGTTTATTAGTTAAGGTCCATTGGCTATTCACAGAGATAAAAAAAAAAGTATATTATGAAAAAGTAGCTGTGCAGTTATGCCTATAATTTGCCTGTTTTTAAATCCATTGAAGAACATTACGAGACCTTTAACCCGCTATGGAATATACAGGACAGACTAAAAATGTAAATGGGATGGACTCGGATAAGCTACTGACTGAAGGAGGAGAGACATTTACCGTTGCCACCGTGCCAGTATTTTTATCTCGGAATTAAGGCTACTTGTCGCAGTATTCATTTAAAACAACGCAATTAATGGAGAAACTAATCCAAGTGTGTTTTCTAGTGATCTAAAAAATTCTGAATGAGACATAAACACTATTGCCATGCAGAAAAGCATAGAGAGGATATTGCACCTGATGCATGAAAATGGGTGGTCAAATATATAAGATGTCGGATTCATTGTTAATGATTTTGAAAGCAAACTGAAGGATAACTCCCAGGGTGGTCAAACATGCTCCCTTTTCAGGTGTGTTCTGCATTTGTGGCTTCTTCCCTGCTGTCCACACAGAGACATTGTGGTGCATTAATTACCAGGCTTTTTGGTACCTGGACACAATTCACTTTTATCCCTCTGACCATACAAGTAGCTATCACTAATAAGCCATTTATAAGCTGTAAAAGGTGCGTATCAGGGGCGCAGCAGGAGCTGCAGAACCGGGTGGGTCACACACTGTCCTTCTTTAGCTGCGTATCAGGGGCGCAGCAGGAGCTGCAGAACCGGGTGCGTCACGCACAGTGCTACTTAAGGTGCCTATCAGGGGGCGCGGCAGGAGCGGCAGCACCGGGTGGGTCACGTAAAGTGCTTCTTTAGGTGCGTATCAGGGGCACGGCAGGAGCTGCAGCACGGGGTGGGTCACGTACAGTGCTTCTTTAGGTGCGTATCAGGGGCGCGGCAGGAGCTGCAGCACGGGGTGGGTCACGTACAGTGCTTCTTTAGGTGCGTATCAGGGGCGCGGCAGGAGCTGCAGCACGGGGTGGGTCACGTACAGTGCTTCTTTAGGTGCGTATCAGGGGCGCGGCAGGAGCTGCAGAACCGGGTGGGTCCCGCACAGTGCTACTTAAGGTGCCTATCAGGGGGCGCGGCAGGAGCGGCAGCACCGGGTGGGTCACGTAAAGTGCTTCTTTAGGTGCGTATCAGGGGCACGGCAGGAGCTGCAGCACGGGGTGGGTCACGTACAGTGCTTCTTTAGGTGCGTATCAGGGGCGCGGCAGGAGCTGCAGCACGGGGTGGGTCACGTACAGTGCTTCTTTAGGTGCGTATCAGGGGCGCGGCAGGAGCTGCAGCACGGGGTGGGTCACGTACAGTGCTTCTTTAGGTGCGTATCAGGGGCGCGGCAGGAGCTGCAGAACCGGGTGGGTCCCGCACAGTGCTACTTAAGGTGCCTATCAGGGGGCGCGGCAGGAGCGGCAGCACCGGGTGGGTCACGTAAAGTGCTTCTTTAGGTGCGTATCAGGGGCACGGCAGGAGCTGCAGCACGGGGTGGGTCACGTACAGTGCTTCTTTAGGTGCGTATCAGGGGCGCGGCAGGAGCTGCAGCACGGGGTGGGTCACGTACAGTGCTTCTTTAGGTGCGTATCAGGGGCGCGGCAGGAGCTGCAGCACGGGGTGGGTCACGTACAGTGCTTCTTTAGGTGCGTATCAGGGGCGCGGCAGGAGCTGCAGAACCGGGTGGGTCCCGCACAGTGCTACTTAAGGTGCCTATCAGGGGGCGCGGCAGGAGCGGCAGCACCGGGTGGGTCACGTAAAGTGCTTCTTTAGGTGCGTATCAGGGGCACGGCAGGAGCTGCAGCACGGGGTGAGTCACGTACAGTGCTTCTCTAGGTGCGTATCAGGGGCGCGGCAGGAGCTGCAGCACCGGGTGGGTCACGTACAGTGCTTCTTTAGGTGCGTATCAGGGGCACGGCAGGAGCTGCAGCACCGGGTGGGTCACGTACAGTGCTTCTTTAGGTGCGTCTCAGGGGCGCGGCAGGAGCTGCAGCACCGGGTGGGTCACGTACAGTGTTTCTTTAGGTGCGTATCAGGGGCGCGGCAGGAGCTGCAGCACCGGGTGGGTCACGTACAGTGCTTCTTTAGGTGCATATTAGGAGTGCGGCAGGACCTGCAGCACCGGGTGGGTCACACACAGTGCTTCTTTAGGTGCGTATCAGGGGCACGGCAGGAGCTGCAGCTCCGGGTGGGTCACGTACAGTGCTTCTTTAGGAGCGTATAAGGGGCGCGGCAGGAGCTGCAGCACCGGGTGGGTCACGTACAGTGCTTCTTTAGGTGCGTATCAGGGGCGTGGCAGGAGCTGCAGCACCGGGTGGGTCACGCACGGTGCTTCTTTAGGTGGTATCAGGGGCGCAGCAGGAGCTGCAGCACCGGGTGGGTCACGCACGGTGCTTCTTTAGGTGCATGTCAGGGGCGTGGCAGGAGTTGCAGCACAGGGTGGGTCACGCACAGTGCTTCTTTAGGTGCATATCTGGGGTGCAGCAGGAGCTGCAGCACCGGGTGGGTGGCTCACTGGAAGAACCCAGAGAGTCCGCTCCTCCCGTACAGATCCAAGGCCACCGAAGTCATCTGCGGCGCACCACAAGGATCATCACTCAGCCCCACCCTCTTCAACATCTACATGAGCCCCCTCGCAGCCATCGCACGCCAACACAACCTCAACATCATCTCCTACGCTGACAACGCCCAGCTCATCCTCTCCCTCACCAACGACCCAGCCACCGCCAGAACCAACCTACACGAAGGAATGAAAGACGTAGCCGAGTGGATGATGAACAGCCGCCTGAAACTGAACTCAGACAAGACGGAAGTCCTCATCCTTGGATCATCACCCTCCGCCTGGGACGACTCTTGGTGGCCCCCTGCCCTGGGCAGCACACCCAAACCAACGGACCACGCACGCAACCTGGGCTTCATCCTGGACTCCTCCCTCTTGATGACCAGACAAGTCAACGCCGTCTCATCATCATGCTTCAACATCTTGTGCATGCTCCGAAAGATCTTCCGATGGCTCCCCACCGAAACCAGGAAGACGGTCACACAGGCACCCGTCACCAGCCGACTGGACTACGGAAACACCCTCTACACCGGAACCACAGCCAAACTCCAGAAAAAACTCCAACACATCCAAAACGCCTCCGCACGACTCATCTTGGACATCCTCCGACACAGCCACATCTCCGGACACCTGAGAGACCTCCACTGGCTCCCCGTCAGCAAGAAAATCACGTTCCGACTCCTCACCCACGCACACACGGCCTTCAACGACCTGGGCCCAAAGTACCTCAACAACCGCCTGACCTTCTACACTCTTACCCGCCAGCTACGATCGACCAGCCACGCCCTCGCCGCCGTTCCACACATTCGAAGAACCACCATGGGAGGAAGATCCTTCTCCTACCTGGCAGCCAAGACTTGGAACTCCCTCCCCATCCACCTCCGTCAGACACAAGACCACCTCTCCTTCAGGAAGCAACTCAAGACCTGGCTGTTCGAGCAGTAGCGGACCCCCCTCCCCCAAGTGCCTTGAGACCCTCTGGGTGAGTAGCGCGCTATATAAATCACCTGATTGATTGATTGATGTACAGTGCTTCTTTGGATGCGTATCAGGGGTGCAGCAGGAGCTGCAGCACCGGGTGGGTCACGCACAGTGCCTCTTTAGGTGCATGTCAGGGGCACGGCAGGAGCTGCAGCACCGGGTGGGCCATGTACAGTGCTTCTTTGGATGCGTATCAGGGGTAATGTAAATGTAAATGTACAGGAATTTATATAGCGCAAATCACCAAGCGGTTTCTAAGCGCTTGCTTAGGGAACCCGTCCTGGTATTCCCCTGTGAGATAACCCCGGCAGGGTATCCGCAAGGTGAAAGCCAGGCATCCCGCCGCGAGGGGCCGTTGTGGAGATTAAGCAAGCTATTGCCCAGAGTCGCAGAGTGTGAACCCGTGAATCGAGTAGGCACAGGAGCGAGAATTGTCGAGTCCATGGACATTTTAGGACTCAAGACCCCGCCGAGCCGGGAATTGAACCCTGGTCCCAGGCTGACCTCTGCTTCCAGGTCTGCCTCCTCTAACCAGTGAGCCACACTTCTCCGGAGCAGGAGCTGCAGCACCGGGTGGGTCATGTACAGTGCTTCTTTGGATGTGTATCAGTGGTGCAGCAGGAGCTGAAGCACCGGGTGTGTCACGCACAGTGCCTCTTTAGGTGCATATTAGGAGTGCGGCAGGACCTGCAGCACCGGGTGGGTCACACACAGTGCTTCTTTAGGTGCATATCAGGGGAGCAGCAGAAGCTGCAGCACCGGGTGGGTCACGCACAGTACTTCTTTAGGTGCGTATCAGGGGCACGGCAGGAGCTGCAGCACCGGGTGGGTCATGTACAGTGCTTCATTAGGTGCGTATCAGGGGCACGGCAGGAGCTGCAGCACTGGGTGGGTCATGCACAGTGCCTCTTTAGGTGCATATTAGGAGTGCGGCAGGACATGCAGCACCGGGTGGGTCACACACAGTGCCTCTTTAGGTGCATATTAGGAGTGCGGCAGGAGCTGCACCACCGGGTGGGTCACGCACAGTGCTTCTTTAGGTGTGTATCAGGGGCGCAGCAGGAGCTGCAGCACCGGGTGGGTCACGCACGGTGCTTCTTTAGGTGCATGTCAGGGGCGTGGCAGGAGTTGCAGCACAGGGTGGGTCACGCACAGTGCTTCTTTAGGTGCATATCTGGGGTGCAGCAGGAGCTGCAGCACCGGGTGGGTCACGTACAGTGCTTCTTTAGGTGCGTATCAGGGGCGCGGCAGGAGCTGCAGCACCGGGTGGGTCACACACAGTGCCTCTTTAGGTGCATATTAGGAGTGCGGCAGGACCGGGTGGGTCATGTACAGCGCTTCTTTAGGTGCGTATCAGGGGCACGGCAGGAGCTGCAGCACCGGGTGGGTCACGTACAGTGCTTCTTTAGGTGCGTATTAGGGGCGCGGCTGCAGCACCGGGTGGGTCATGTACAGTGCTTCTTTAGGTGCGTATCAGGGGCGTGGCAGGAGCTGCAGCACCGGGTGGGTCACGCACGGTACTTCTTTAGGTGGTATCAGGGGCGCAGCAGGATCTGCAGCACCGGGTGGGTCACGCACGGTGCTTCTTTAGGTGCATGTCAGGGGCGTGGCAGGAGTTGCAGCACAGGGTGGGTCACGCACAGTGCTTCTTTAGGTGCATATCTGGGGTGCAGCAGGAGCTGCAGCACCGGGTGGGTGGCTCACCGGAAGAATCCAGAGAGTCCGCCTCCTCCCGTACAGATCCAAGGCCACCGAAGTCATCTGCGGCGTACCACAAGGATCATCACTCAGCCCCACCCTCTTCAACGTCTACATGAGCCCCCTCGCAGCCATCGCACGCCAACACAACCTCAACATCATCTCCTACGCCGACGACGCCCAGCTGATCCTCTCCCTCACCAACAACCCAGCCACCGCCAGAACCAACCTACATGAAGGAATGAAAGACGTAGCCGAGTGGATGATGAACAGCCGCCTGAAACTGAACTCAGACAAGACGGAAGTCCTCATCCTTGGATCATCACCCTCCGTCTGGGACGACTCCTGGTGACCCCCTGCCCTGGGCAGCGCACCCAAACCAACGGACCACGCACGCAACCTGGGCTTCATCCTGGACTCCTCCCTCTCGATGACCAGACAAGTCAACGCCGTCTCATCATCATGCTTCAACATCTTGGGCATGCTCCGAAAGATCTTCCGATGGCTCCCCACCGAAACCAGGAAGACGGTCACACAGGCACTCGTCACCAGCCAACTGGACTACGGAAACACACTCTACATCGGAACCACAGCCAAACTCCAGAAAAAACTCCAACGCATCCAGAACGCCTCCGCACGACTCATCTTGGACATCCCCCGACACAACCACATCTCCGGACACCTGAGAGACCTCCACTGGCTCCCCGTCAGCAAGAGAATCACGTTCCGACTCCTCACCCACGCACACAAGGCCCTCCACGACCTGGGCCCCAAGTACCTCAACAACCGCCTGACCTTCTACACTCCCACCCGCCAGCTACGATCGACCAGCCACGCCCTCGCCGCCGTTCCACGCATTCTAAGAACCACCATGGGAGGAAGATCCTTCTCCTACCTGGCAGCCAAGACTTGGAACTCCCTCCCCATCCACCTCCGTCAGACACAAGACCACCTCTCCTTCAGGAAGCAACTCAAGACCTGGCTGTTCGAGCAGTAGCGGACCTCCCTCCCCCAAGCGCCTTGAGACCCTCTGGGTGAGTAGCGCGCTATATAAATCACCTGATTGATTGATTGATGTACAGTGCTTCTTTGGATGCGTATCAGGGGTGCAGCAGGAGCTGCAGCACCGGGTGGGTCAAACACAGTGCCTCTTTAGGTGCATATTAGGAGTGTGGCAGGACCTGCAGCACCAGGTGGGTCACACACAGTGCTTCTTTAGGTGCATATCAGGGGCGCAGCAGGAGCTCAAGCACCGGGTGGGTCACGCACAGTGCTTCTTTAGGTGCGTATCAGGGGCGCGGCAGGAGCTGCAGCACCGGGTGGGTCATGCACAGTGCCTCTTTAGGTGCATATTAGGAGTGCGGCAGGACCTGCAGCACCGGGTGGGTCACACACAGTGCTTCTTTAGTTGCATATCAGGGGCGCAGCAGGAGCTGCAGCACCGGGTGGGTCACGCACAGTGCTTCTTTAGGTGCGTATCAGGGGCACGGCAGGAGCTGCAGCACCGGGTGGGTCACGTAAGGTGCTTCTTTAGATGCGTACCAGGGGCGCGGCAGGAGCTGCAGCACCGGGTGGGTCACGCACAGTGCCTCTTTAGGTGCATATTAGGAGTGCGGCAGGACTTGCAGCACCGGGTGGGTCACACACAGTGCTTCTTTAGGTGCATATCAGGGGCGCAGCAGGAGCTGCAGCACCGGGTGGGTCGCGCACAGTGCTACTTTAGGTGCGTATCAGGGGCACGGCAGGAGCTGCATCACCGGGTGGGTCACGTACAGTGCTTCTTTAGGGGCGTATCAGGGGCGCGGCAGGAGCTGCAGCACCGGGTGGGTCAAGTACAGTGCTTCTTTAGGTGCGTATCAGGGGCATGGCAGGAGCTGCAGCACCGGGTGGGTCACGCACGGTGCTTCTTTAGGTGCATGTCAGGGGCGTGGCAGGAGTTTCAGCACAGGGTGGGTCACGTACAGTGCTTCTTTAGGTGCGTATCAGGGGCACGGCAGGAGCTGCAACACCGGGTGGGTCATGTACAGTGCTTCTTTAGGTGCATATTAGGAGTGCGGCAGGACCTGCAGCACCGGGTGGGTCACACACAGTGCTTCTTTAGGTGCATATCAGGGGCGCAGCAGGAGCTGCAGCACCGGGTGGGTCATGCACAGTGCTTCTTTAGGTGTGTATCAGGGGCACGGCAGGAGCTGCAGCACCGGGTGGGTCCCGTACAGTGCTTCTTTAGGTGCGTATCAGGGGTGCGGCAGGAGATGCAGCACCGGGTGGGTCACGCACAGTGCCTCTTTAGGTGCATATTAGGAGTGCGGCAGGACATGCGGGTGGGTTACACACAGTGCTTCTTTAGGTGCATATCAGGGGCGCAGCAGGAGCTGCAGCACCGGGTGGGTCACGCACAGTGCTTCTTTAGGTGCGTATCAGGGGCACGGCAGGAGCTGCAGCACCGGGTGGGTCACGTACAGTGCTTCTTTAGGTGCGTATCAGGGGCACGGCAGGAGCTGCAGCACCGGGTGGGTCCCGTACAGTGCTTCTTTAGGTGCGTATCAGGGGTGCGGCAGGAGATGCAGCACCGGGTGGGTCACGCACAGTGCCTCTTGATTCGATCCGCGTTAATAGAATCACGGTAAGCGCTAAATGCTAGTGTAGCCCCTGTAGTCTTTAACAACTATGGCACGATAGTATTTTAACCTGTAGTCTATGTTGCCTTTTGCCCACAGTGTTTCGATCACTATCAAGCTTGAAGTGAGTTTCACTCTGGGTAAGCTTGTGTGTAGACCTTTATATAATTGTCACAACTGTATAAATCGACTCCTGTTAATAAATCACGTTGTGATTCCTCCTTTTTTAATAAACAGAACTAAGAAACGTTAAGGCCCGCTTTAATACGGAGACCTGCGCTTACTTCGAGACGGTTGTTTCTCTAGCCCAAAATCAAACTGTGCTAGGTAAACCTTTTATTATTTGTTGTTAGTACAAATGCATATTTTGTTATAGATTAATGACATTATATACAAATAATTTTTTAGATCTGACACGTGCTACAGGAAGATAAATTCATCTTAAAACGTGCACAATCGATCCTAACTTTGTTTTGGATAAAGAAACACATAAATGCAGGACATTCTAGTCTGCTCAGCCCCGTCAGTCCACTTTAGTAAGTGTATTCACACAAATTTAAAACATCGGACCCCTTTTATAATCCCAGTAATAGTGGCCTAATATCTCAATATGTTTACATTTAGGACTTTGAGATCCTTAACAGCTTTGATGTTCGTCCTCTTGAATTAACTTCACTGTCCCTGACCTAAATTAAGGTAAAGTCGCTCAGTTGGTCCTCTGAAACGTCTATTTTACTAGAAAACTCGTGAATTTATTTAGGTGTATTAATGCATGGACCTTTCAAAAATTTGATTTTTTTAGATATGTTTAGGTATTTTTGTCTAGAGAATATGAAAAGTTTTGAATTAATGTTGCTACAACAGAGAAATCGCTCACATTTAATGTAGATTTCCTGGATCTATACAACCGTGAAAACGTGTAGGATTCAATCTAATGATAATTTGATTCGTGTTTGAGTGTTTTTTGTAATCATTTGATAGTATTCGTTGTAATGTGTAATAGTATGTTATATGTAGAGTGGTGTTTAAGTTGTAATATTAAATGTTTAATGTTCAAGGTGTTATGGATAAGAGTAACTGATTTATGAACTGTTTGTAACTTAGAACATTTATGTTTCAGGTTACGGTTGGTCATTATACAGTTTTTATTGACTCCAGTCCTGAAGATGGTCTCAAAAAGTATTTTTTAAAGAGACCGAAACGTCGACCTTCACCTCTTCCTTTTGTATCATTTATTGTACTGTATTGGATAGGTGCTCTTAGGTTCTGTTGTGTTATATATCTTTATCATTTATAGACCTTCAGACCTTTGTTTTACTGTATATATTGATTCAATTATTTTTTGATAAATACTTTTTGTCTATACACCTTGTCAGTCTTTGTGTTTTGATGTAGCCTTGATTTGTTTTATGTTATGTGAGTTGTTGTATTCATAGAAAGATTGAATTCACACAGGGACTATTTATTTATCCCTCCAATTTTGGTTCAAATAACTTAAGTTTATGTAAACAAATTCCCTTGAAGGCACTCTCACTCTTTAGGTGCATATCAGGGGCGCAGCAGGAGCTGCAGCACCGGGTGGGTCACCCACAGTGCTTTAGATGAGCATCAGGGACATAGTAGGAGCTGCAAGCACCGGGTGGGTCACCCACAATGCTTCTTTAGGTGAACATCAGGGGAGCGGCAGGAGCTGCAGCACCGGGTGGGTCACACACAGTGCTTTACATGCGTATCAGGAGCTGCAGCACCGGGTGGGTCACACACAGTACTTTAGATGCGTATCAGGAGCTGCAGCACCGGGTGGGTCACGCATGATGCTTCTTTAGATGCGTATCAGGGACATAGTAGGAGCTGCAAGCCCCGGGTGGGTCCCCCACAATGCTCCTTTAGGTGCATATCATGGGTGCAGCAGGAGCTGCAGCACCGGGTGGGTCACACACAGTGCTTCTTTAGGTGCGTATCAGGTATGCAGCAGGAGCTGCAGCACCGGGTGGGTCACGCACAGTGCTTTAGATGCGTATCAGGGACATAGTAGGAGCTGCAAGCCCCGGGTGGGTCACTTACAATGCTTCTTTAGGTACACATCAGGCGAGCGGCAGGAGCTGCAGCACAGGGTGGGTCACGCACAGTGCTTCTTTAGTTGCGTATCAGGGGCACGTCAGGAGCTGCAGCACAGGGTGGGTCGCGCTCGGTGCTTCTTTAGGTGCATAGCAGGAGCGCAGCAGGAGCTGCAGCACCGGGTGGGTCGCGCACAGTGCTACTTTAGGTGCATATCAGGGGCACGGCAGGAGCTGCAGCACCGGGTGGGTCACATACAGTGCTTCTTTAGGTGCGTATCAGGGGCGCGGCAGGAGCTGCAGCACCGGGTGGGTCACGCACGGTGCTTCTTTAGGTGCATGTCAGGGGCGTGACAGGAGTTTCAGCACAGGGTGGGTCACGTACAGTGCTTCTTTAGGTGCGTATCAGGGGCACGGCAGGAGCTGCAGCACCGGATGGGTCATGTACAGTGCTTCTTTGGATGCGTATCAGGGGTGTAGCAGGAGCTGCAGCACCGGGTGGGTCATGTACAGTGCTTCTTTGGATGCGTATCAGGGGTGCAGCAGGAGCTGCAGCACCGTGTGGGTCACACACAGTGCCTCTTTAGGTGCATATTAGGAGTGCGGCAGGACCTGCAGCACCGGGTGGGTCACACACAGTGCTTCTTTAGGTGCATATCAGGGGCGCAGCAGGAGCTGCAGCACCGGGTGGGTCATGCACAGTGCTTCTTTAGGTGTGTATCAGGGGCACGGCAGGAGCTGCAGCACCGGGTGGGTCCCGTACAGTGCTTCTTTAGGTGCGTATCAGGGGTGCGGCAGGAGATGCAGCACCGGGTGGGTCACGCACAGTGCCTCTTTAGGTGCATATTAGGAGTGCGGCAGGACATGCGGGTGGGTTACACACAGTGCTTCTTTAGGTGCATATCAGGGGCGCAGCAGGAGCTGCAGCACCGGGTGGGTCACGCACAGTGCTTCTTTAGGTGCGTATCAGGGGCACGGCAGGAGCTGCAGCACCGGGTGGGTCACGTACAGTGCTTCTTTAGGTGCGTATCAGGGGCGCGGCAGGAGCTGCAGCACCGGGTGGGTCACGCACAGTGCCTCTTTAGGTGCATATTAGGAGTGCGGCAGGGCCTGCAGCACCGGGTGGGTCACACACAGTGCTTCTTTAGGTGCGTATCAGGGGCGTGGCGGGAGCTGCAGCACCGGGTGGGTCACGCACGGTGCTTCTTTAGGTGCATGTCAGGGACGAGGCAGGAGTTGCAGCACAGGGTGGGTCACGTACAGTGCTTCTTTAGGTGCGTATCAGGGGCACGACAGGAGCTGCAGCACCGGGTGGGTCATGTACAGTGCTTCTTTGGATGCGTATCAGGGGTGCAGCAGGAGCTGCAGCACCGGGTGGGTCATGTACAGTGCTTCTTTGGATGCGTATCAGGGGTGCAGCAGGAGCTGCAGCACCGGGTGGGTCACACACAGTGCCTCTTTAGGTGCATATTAGGAGTGCGGCAGGACCTGCAGCACCGGGTGGGTCACACACAGTGCTTCTTTAGGTGCATATCAGGGGCGCAGCAGGAGCTGCAGCACCGGGTGGGTCACCCACAGTGCTTTAGATGAGCATCAGGGACATAGTAGGAGCTGCAAGCACCGGGTGGGTCACCCACAATGCTTCTTTAGGTGAACATCAGGGGAGCAGCAGGAGCTGCAGCACCGGGTGGGTCACACACAGTGCTTTACATGCGTATCAGGAGCTGCAGCACCGGGTGGGTCACACACAGTGCTTTAGATGCGTATCAGGAGCTGCAGCACCGGGTGGGTCACGCATGATGCTTCTTTAGATGCATATCAGGGACATAGTAGGAGCTGCAAGCCCCGGGTGGGTCCCCCACAATGCTCCTTTAGGTGCATATCATGGGTACAGCAGGAGCTGCAGCACCGGGTGGGTCACACACAGTGCTTCTTTAGGTGCGTATCAGGTATGCAGCAGGAGCTGCAGCACCGGGTGGGTCACGCACAGTGCTTTAGATGCGTATCAGGGACATAGTAGGAGCTGCAAGCCCCGGGTGGGTCACTTACAATGCTTCTTTAGGTACACATCAGGCGAGCGGCAGGAGCTGCAGCACAGGGTGGGTCACGCACAGTGCTTCTTTAGTTGCGTATCAGGGGCACGTCAGGAGCTGCAGCACAGGGTGGGTCGCGCTCGGTGCTTCTTTAGGTGCATAGCAGGAGCTGCAGCACCAGGTGGGTCACGCACGGTGCTTCTTTAGCTGCGTATCAGGGGCGTGGCAGGAACTGCAGCACAGGGTGGGTCACGCACAGTGCTTCTTTAGGTGCGTATCAGGGGTGCAGCAGGAGATGCAGCACAGGGTGGGTCACGTACAATGCTTCTTTAGGTGCGTATGAGGGGCACGGCAGGAGCTGCAGCACCGGGTGGGTCACGCACGGTGCTTCTTTAGGTGCATGTCAGCTGCGTTGCAGGAGTTGCAGCACCGGGTGGGTCACATACAGTGCTTCTTTAGGTGTGTATCAGGGGCACAGCAGGAGCTGCAGCACTGGGTGGGTCACGCACGGTGCTTCTTTAGGTGGTATATGGGGCGCAGCAGGAGCTGCAGCACCGGGTGGGTCACGCACAGTGCTTCTTTAGGTGCATATTAGATGGACCACCTTGCCATCCCTTTCTCCACCCTTCACAAAGGTACCAGCATCAAGGACAGCAGAACAGAGAAAAGCAGATTGCTACTTCAAAAGTCCTCCTGAAGAACCATCTCCACCACTAATCTAACAACCATCAGATTCCTACAAGGTCTTAGATAACAACATTCTCCTCAACAGCACCGCGTTACAAAATATTCAGAATACAACATACCACTAAAAACAAAATCCCTCAACTTAAACCCTTAGTTCCATGTTACAAACTGGGACTCTCAGGAAACAAATGTGCCATAATCAGCCAACAGAAGAAGTGGAGATGGTGCAATACCTGTGACAATCACCCCATGCTCAAAGGGCTAAACTTCACATGTAGGTTTTCCATCAGCAAAACCAAAGACACCTTCTACCAAACCAACATCAATCAAGTCACTAATAGAAGCAAATCACTCATCCAGGCTTGCACACATGGCATCAATCCACTGCCAGACCCTCCTGACCCAGTCAACAAATGCAAGACCATCAATCACTTCTTCACCCAGATCAACATCAGATCTCATTGTTGGAGCGCCCCGGGGGATTTGTGGTGAGACTGTGTTGATTGGTGAATGCTTTCAGAACAACATAAGACGTCAGCAAGGATTGTCCCAAACATACTGCAGGGTTTTATGACTTCAGAACTGCTCGGACAGCTGTGATAGTCAGAAACAAACTGGAGGCACATCGCTTCAAAGGGTAGTAGCACCCGACAGGCTAGGAACCTTCCCTATATGTCATGTCAATCTCCCTGGACAATCTTGAAGGGAAACAACATTTACAACGGTGTCTCCACAAGGCAATGCTATTACAACGAGGTCATTACAACCACTGCGTTGTTAGTACGCAATACCGTTACATCACAAGTCATTACAACGACTTCCTGTAGGGTGCGCAAAGGTATTGGATTTAAAATCCAACACCTTCCCTGCTGTTGTGCAAACTGGAATAGGAACAGTAAATACTACTATTCTTTTTTTATTTTTTAAAGAACCTTTATTGTCGTAGCACGGAAATACAAACATGGGCCTACAACCAATCCGGCCGGCCGCTATTCAAATCGATTAAGAAGCAATGTAGTATAAAAATATACAGCGGTCCGGAGTGCAAAGGCTGAGTAGCATCCAGGTTATAACATATAATTAAGGTACCATGCGATAATAAAGAGCTGAGACGGTTAATTTTACAATAACGAAAAATAAAGTGAAAATCAATGTCACATATTCACACACACCCTAATACAGTTAACTAAAAGCAAAAAGTTTTAAGCCAGCGATGTACATAGATTGAAAGAGACGGGGGAAGGGGTATATGAGTCAGGATAGATGCAATAAACACATAGCAATCATGGCGAACTAGTCCCACCCCTCGAGGCGAAACACACTATGGGAGACATGGAAGACGACAACATCGAAAAAGGAAAAGGGCAAAGGGCCATAGAAACAAAGAGAGAACAAAATAACAAACCCATCCCCCAACCCTGCACCCCTGCAGAAGGCTACGGCCTACCCCCCCAGCAGCGTGCCTGTTGCCCTAAATAAGAGACCCGAAATACAGAGAAGAAAAAGAGAAAAAGAAAGAGAAAAAATGCAGGAGAAGGGCCCTCGATCTGGTCATCCGGCCCCTCCCACCTCCGCGTGCAAAAATCGTATGAGCAGTAACAGTAGAACAAATACAAGTAGCAGCAATCACGTATAACGCAATCAAGTACATTTCCGCTAAACGCCCCTTAAATCACCATCAACCATCCATGAGTCCCTCCATGTCCCAGGCAAATTCACCCTTGGCCTCGTCTGTCAATAGTACCAACATTGAACCATCCCTCAGACGGGATACAAAGTAGCACAAAGGGCCCGATTGCACCGGGAGGATCAGGCAGTGTCACCGCTCCACAGGATCCCAGCCACCGAAACTTCGCCGATGATGCATGGCGGAAGTCTGATTGTGACAATGTCAACACCGCCAACAGTCTCAAGTCCGAACACAGTCCCGCCAGACATAGAAAGGGAATCACACGATGCGGGAAGCGCCGAAACCCCGCCGGGGCCGCCCAAACCGCGTAGCGACGCTGTTCCTCCACTCGTCGATCAGAGAAAGGCCCCGATGAGACAATCACATGCGCCACAGGTGTATCTACAGTAAGCTCATGAACCAGGTCTATCCGCGTCTTCAAGAATGTAGACTCATCCGGGGAATACGGCAATGAAGCAGAGGCAGACACAGCGGCGCCTCCTTGAGAGCGATCCGTGCCGTTACAAGGTGGCGGGACAAAAATGGCGGCCATCCTTTGTCCGAATTCTCGGGCCTTCCGGGTCAGGGTAGTCTGCAGGGTTGTTAGTGCAGCCAGTATATGTTTGGGCGTGGGTGTATTCTCGCGTAGCCAAATCCCGGGATTCTCTTGTGCACCGGTTTTACTGCCCGGATGAGGGGTGCGCGAGAAAGTATTATCCGCCATTTCAGCCGTCACGTTCTCTTTCCCCTCCACCGCACCTCAGGATCAGGTCCGACCCCCGGAAGCAGCAGGATTCACAGCGGGATCTCAATAGTCGGGGCAGGCAGCAGAAAGGAGAGTCACCAAAAGGCTAAACAAGCTCCCTGCTGCTCCTCGGGAGTCACCCACCGGCTCCCGGGGGGGGGGGGGCTGTTAACATGAGCCGGTATCACACCGAAGGGGAACTGGGCATCATGGACTCTCTCCGGCCCAGCTACATCGCACCTCCCGCAGGGCAACTCACTATTGGGAGTGGGTTGGTATCATCTCTTCCGGCTCGCAGATCTCAGGTTCTCTCCGACCGGCTTCTCATCGCAACCAAAGGCCGCTGGTGTTGCAATCACGGCCGGACACTCTCCTCACTCGAGATCCCGGTCTCAGCACCTCGAAGGCCGCCAAACAGACGGGAATATTTCTTCGGGTCTCCTGCACGGTGGAGCCTCAGAAGCAGATGGTAAGTGAATACTTTCCTTCACCTACTTAGAGTAGCAAATACTGCTAAGATTTATCTCCAGGATATATGTGCGGGGTGGAAGGGCTCGCGGAGCCAAGCGTTTATGCAGCCATCCCGATCGCCATCTTGGCTCCTCCCAATACTACTATTCTTAAGTCCAGTGCGCCCCCTACAGAAGGTTGTTGTAATGACTTGCGATGTAATGGTATTGCGAACTAACAACTCTGTTGTTGTAACGACTATGTTGTAATGGCATGCGATCAAATCGCATGCATTGTAAGGTGCTATATTTATCTTGAATTGTATACCAGTACTTGGGCCACTGTGCTGCCTTCTGTTTTTCTAAGGTAAGTTTGGGCTGTACACGTGCCTCTACAAACATACAAATGAAAAATGCACAATGCTGGGAAAAAACATTTTTATATTTCTTGCTTCTCTAAAGGGTAAAAACGAGCGATTGGCGAAAGAAATTAGAACCAGAGGATGAAAAGGGTGAAGATGGAGCTATCGACAGTGACAAAGGACTAATTACCTGAGCACCTCCAGGTCGTGCCAGCCTTTCCGGCGGAAGGCCTCCTCGTACTGCTCCAGCCCGAACTGAGCCAGCCACTGCCTGGCGGTGCTGGGGGGAGTGTGCACACATCCACCGGACAGCTGTGGAAGAGGAGCGAAGGAGTCAGGCCTGGCACAAGGAACAGTCAGTCACACAGGTGCAGAGGATGTATGTCTGTGTGTTACTTATTTGTACTTATGTATAAGCTTGTACATAGTCAAACAATACAAACATGCATGTCTATTGGTGTGAATGTGTGCAGCTGTGTGTTTGTGTATGAATAGTTTTCAGTGTGCATATATGTTTTGAAGTATTTATTGTGCAGGAATCTAGGGATTAGCATTTTAGAGGTTTGTGGTTCTTGTGGGTGACTCTCCTTGAGGTCAGCCAGTCTTAACTAGCTGCTGCAAGTCTCATCTCTGGAGGACAGACTCACTGGGTCTCTCAGTCTCACTGGGTGTCAGTCTCATGACCTGATGCACAGACTCACTGGGTGTTTGTCTCGTGACCTGATCCACAGTCTCACTGGGTGCCAGTCTCACTGGGTGTCAGTCTCACTGGGTGTTCGTATCGTGACCTGATGCACAGACTCACTGGGTGACAGTCTCACTGGGTGTCAGTCTCACTGGGTGTCAGTCTCATGACCTGATGCACAGACTCACTGGGTGTCAGTCTCACTGGGTGTCAGTCTCACTGGGTGTCAGTCTCATGACCTGATGCACAGACTCACTGGGTGTCAGTCTCACTGGGTGTTCGTATCGTGACCTGATGCACAGACTTACTGGGTGTCAGTCTCACTGGGTGTCAGTGATCCCACACTGTCTCACTCTTTACCATTTCCAGTGATCCCACAGCGTCTCACTCTTGCCCATTGCCAGTGATCCCACAGCGTCTCACTCTTGGCCATTGCCAGTGATCCCACAGCGTCTCACTCTTGGCCATTGCCAGTGATCCCACAGCGTCTCACTCTTGGCCTCCGTCAGTGATCCCACACACTGCCTCACTCTTGGCCATTGCCAGTGATCCCACACACTGCCTCACTCTTGGCCATTGCCAGTGATCCCACACCGCCTCACTCTTGGCCATTGCCAGTGATCCCACACCGTCTCACTCTTGGCCACTGCCAGTGATCCCACACACTGCCTCACTCTTGGCCATTGCCAGTGATCCCACACACTGCCTCACTCTTGGCCATTGCCAGTGATCCCACACCGTCTCACTCTTGGCCACTGCCAGTGATCCCACACCGTCTCACTCTTGGCCATTGCCAGTGATCCCACACACTGCCTCACTCTTGGCCATTGCCAGTGATCCCACACACTGCCTCACTCTTGGCCATTGCCAGTGATCCCACACCGTCTCACTCTTGGCCTCCGTCAGTGATCCCACACACTGCCTCACTCTTGGCCATTGCCAGTGATCCCACACACTGCCTCACTCTTGGCCATTGCCAGTGATCCCACACCGCCTCACTCTTGGCCATTGCCAGTGATCCCACACCGTCTCACTCTTGGCCACTGCCAGTGATCCCACACACTGCCTCACTCTTGGCCATTGCCAGTGATCCCACACACTGCCTCACTCTTGGCCATTGCCAGTGATCCCACACCGTCTCACTCTTGGCCACTGCCAGTGATCCCACACCGTCTCACTCTTGGCCATTGCCAGTGATCCCACACACTGCCTCACTCTTGGCCATTGCCAGTGATCCCACACACTGCCTCACTCTTGGCCATTGCCAGTGATCCCACACACTGCCTCACTCTTGGCCATTGCCAGTGATCCCACACCGTCTCACTCTTGGCCACTGCCAGTGATCCCACAGCGTCTCACTCTTGGCCATTGCCAGTGATCCCACACCGTCTCACTCTTGGCCACTGCCAGTGATCCCACACCGTCTCACTCTTGGCCACTGCCAGTGATCCCACAGCGTCTCACTCTTGGCCACTGCCAGTGATCCCACACCGTCTCACTCTTGGCCACTGCCAGTGATCCCTCATGTGTCACTCTTGGCCACTGCCAGTGATCCCATACCGTCTCACTCTTGGCCTCCGTCAGTGATCCCACACACTGCCTCACTCTTGGCCACTGCCAGTGATCCCACAGCGTCTCACTCTTGGCCATTGCCAGTGATCCCACACCGTCTCACTCTTGGCCATTGCCAGTGATCCCACAGCGTCTCACTCTTGGCCATTGCCAGTGATCCCACAGCGTCTCACTCTTGGCCACTGCCAGTGATCCCATACCGTCTCACTCTTGGCCATTGCCAGTGATCCTACAGCGTCTCAGTCTAGTGATCCCACAGCGTCTCACTCTAGGCCATTGCCAGTGATCCCACACCGTCTCACTCTTGGCCACTGCCAGTGATCCCATACCGTCTCACTCTTGGCCATTGCCAGTGATCCCACAGCGTCTCACTCTTGGCCATTGCCAGTGATCCCACAGCGTTTCACTCTTGGCCATTGCCAGTGATCCCACAGCGTCTCACTCTTGGCCTTTGCCAGTGATCCCACAGCGTCTCAGTCTAGTGATCCCACAGCGTCTCACTCTTGGGCACTGCCAGTGATCCCACAGCATCTCACTCTTGGCCATTGCCAGTGATCTCACAGCGTCTCACTCTTGGCCATTGCCAGTGATCCCACAGCGTCTCACTCTCGGCCATTGCCAGTGATCCCATACTGTCTCACTCTTGGCCATTGCCAGTGATCCCACACCGTCTCACTCTTGGCCACTGCCAGTGATCCCATACCGTCTCACTCTTGGTCATTGCCAGTGATCCCTCATGTATCACTCTTGGCCACTGCCAGTGATCCCACAGCGTCTCACTCTTGGCCATTGCCAGTGATCCCACAGCGTCTCACTCTTGGCCATTGCCAGTGATCCCACAGCGTCTCACTCTTGGCCATTGCCAGTGATCCCACAGCGTCTCACTCTTGGCCATTGCCAGTGATCCCACAGCGTCTCACTCTTGGCCTTTGCCAGTGATCCCACAGCGTCTCAGTCTAGTGATCCCACAGCGTCTCACTCTTGGCCACTGCCAGTGATCCCACAGCGTCTCACTCTTGGCCACTGCCAGTGATCCCACAGCGTCTCACTCTTGGCCATTGCCAGTGATCCCACAGCGTCTCACTCTCGGCCATTGCCAGTGATCCCACAGCGTCTCACTCTTGGCCATTGCCAGTGATCCCACAGCGTCTCACTCTTGGCCATTGCCAGTGATCCCTCATGTCTCACTCTCGGCCATTGCCAGTGATCCCACAGCGTCTCACTCTTGGCCATTGCCAGTGATCCCTCATGTCTCACTCTCAGCCATTGCCAGTGATCCCACAGCATCTCACTCTCGGCCATTGCCTGTGATCCCACAGCGTCTCACTCTCGGCCATTTCCAGTGATCTCACAGCATCTCAGTCTTGGCCACTGCCAGTGATCCCACAGCCTCTCACTCTTGGGCACTGCCAGTGATCCCACAGCATCTCAGTCTTGGCCACTGCCAGTGATCCCACAGCCTCTCACTCTTGGCCATTGCCAGTGATCCCACACCGTCTCACTCTTGGCCACTGCCAGTTATCCCATACCGTCTCACTCTTGGTCATTGCCAGTGATCCCTCATGTGTCACTCTTGGCCACTGCCAGTGATCCCACAGCGTCTCACTCTTGGCCATTGCCAGTGATCCCACAGCGTCTCACTCTTGGCCATTGCCAGTGATCCCACAGCGTCTCACTCTTGGCCATTGCCAGTGATCCCACAGCGTCTCACTCTTGGCCTTTGCCAGTGATCCCACAGCGTCTCAGTCTAGTGATCCCACAGCGTCTCACTCTTGGCCACTGCCAGTGATCCCACAGCGTCTCACTCTTGGCCACTGCCAGTGATCCCACAGCGTCTCACTCTTGGCCATTGCCAGTGATCCCACAGCGTCTCACTCTTGGCCACTGCCAGTGATCCCACAGCGTCTCACTCTTGGCCACTGCCAGTGATCCCACAGCGTCTCACTCTTGGCCATTGCCAGTGATCCCACAGCGTCTCACTCTTGGCCATTGCCAGTGATCCCACAGCGTCTCACTCTTGGCCTTTGCCAGTGATCCCACAGCGTCTCAGTCTAGTGATCCCACAGCATCTCACTCTTGGGCACTGCCAGTGATCCCACAGCATCTCACTCTTGGCCATTGCCAGTGATCTCACAGCGTCTCACTCTTGGCCATTGCCAGTGATCCCACAGCGTCTCACTCTCGGCCATTGCCAGTGATCCCATACCGTCTCACTCTTGGCCATTGCCAGTGATCCCACACCGTCTCACTCTTGGCCACTGCCAGTGATCCCATACCGTCTCACTCTTGGTCATTGCCAGTGATCCCTCATGTATCACTCTTGGCCACTGCCAGTGATCCCACAGCGTCTCACTCTTGGCCATTGCCAGTGATCCCACAGCGTCTCACTCTTGGCCATTGCCAGTGATCCCACAGCGTCTCACTCTTGGCCATTGCCAGTGATCCCACAGCGTCTCACTCTTGGCCATTGCCAGTGATCCCACAGCGTCTCACTCTTGGCCTTTGCCAGTGATCCCACAGCGTCTCAGTCTAGTGATCCCACAGCGTCTCACTCTTGGCCACTGCCAGTGATCCCACAGCGTCTCACTCTTGGCCATTGCCAGTGATCCCACAGCGTCTCACTCTCGGCCATTGCCAGTGATCCCACAGCGTCTCACTCTTGGCCATTGCCAGTGATCCCACAGCATCTCACTCTTGGCCATTGCCAGTGATCCCACAGCGTCTCACTCTTGGCCTTTGCCAGTGATCCCACAGCGTCTCAGTCTAGTGATCCCACAGCGTCTCACTCTTGGCCACTGCCAGTGATCCCACAGCGTCTCACTCTTGGCCATTGCCAGTGATCCCACAGCGTCTCACTCTCGGCCATTGCCAGTGATCCCATACCGTCTCACTCTTGGTCATTGCCAGTGATCCCTCATGTATCACTCTTGGCCACTGCCAGTGATCCCACAGCGTCTCACTCTTGGCCATTGCCAGTGATCCCTCATGTCTCACTCTTGGCCATTGCCAGTGATCCCACAGCGTCTCACTCTTGGCCATTGCCAGTGATCCCACAGCGTCTCACTCTTGGCCATTGCCAGTGATCCCACAGCGTCTCACTCTTGGCCATTGCCAGTGATCCCACAGCGTCTCACTCTTGGCCTTTGCCAGTGATCCCACAGCGTCTCACTCTTGGCCATTGCCAGTGATCCCTCATGTCTCACTCTCGGCCATTGCCAGTGATCCCACAGCATCTCAGTCTTGGCCACTGCCAGTGATCCCACAGCGTCTCACTCTTGGCCATTGCCAGTGATCCCACAGCGTCTCAGTCTTGGCCATTGCCAGTGATCCCACAGCCTCTCACTCTTGGCCATTGCCAGTGATCCCACAGCGTCTCAGTCTAGTGATCCCACAGCGTCTCACTCTTGGCCACTGCCAGTGATCCCACAGCATCTCACTCTTGGCCATTGCCAGTGATCTCACAGCGTCTCACTCTTGGCCATTGCCAGTGATCCCACACCGTCTCACTCTTGGGCACTGCCAGTGATCTCACAGCGTCTCACTCTTGGCCATTGCCAGTGATCTCACAGCGTCTCACTCTTGGCCATTGCCAGTGATCCCACAGCCTCTCACTCTTGGGCACTGCCAGTGATCCTACAGCGTCTCACTCTTGGCCATTGCCAGTGATCCCACAGCCTCTCACTCTTGGGCACTGTCAGTGATCCTACAGTGTCTCACTCTTGGCCATTGCCAGTGATCCCACAGCCTCTCACTCTTGGGCACTGTCAGTGATCCTACAGTGTCTCACTCTTGGCCATTGCCAGTGATCCCACAGCGTCTCACTCTTGGCCATTGCCAGTGATCCCACAGCCTCTCACTCTTGGGCACTGTCAGTGATCCTACAGTGTCTCACTCTTGGCCATTGCCAGTGATCCCACAGCGTCTCACTCTTGGCCACTGCCAGAGATCCCACTAAGTTCAGCAGAGCCTCGCACCAGGGTCCCTGGTCTCACTCACGCGCACTCCTGGCCTTGAGATCTCTGCTGAGGCCTCGCCTGTGCCACAAGGGGGCACGAGTTGACCAGCAGAGGGGAGGCGCCAAGAAGCTGCAAGGAAGAGACCCTGGAGAAGGTACAGCGCCCCCAAACACAGCCTGCACCAACAGGCACACTATCTCACCTGGGGGTAGGGGCTGAAACAACCAATCCAGAGGGTGCAGGGGACAGTCGAGGGCACTGGTGGCCCCGGCACAGTAATAGAACCACCCAGCGCCACAGCTGCTGGTGGGGTTCGGTCCCTGCTGCACCAGGGCGCTTCGGCTGCCTTCTAAGCGCCTTGTTGTGGTTCTGCCGACTTTGCTGCCCCTTGGTTTGTTTCTTGGCCCCAGGTGCATGGTCAGTGTAGCCAGTCTTGGCTGTCTGGCTGAGGCTTTCCTTTCAGCCTAGGCAGTACCTAACTCTATGGGGTCCGCTGCTCCTCTGGGTCGCCCTCCTCTGCTCTGGGGCTGAGGGCATTCTTGTACCCCGCTCTGGAGGGGTCTTCCTCAACACTTGCTGGTAGGGTCTGATGGCTTCAGAGGGTGCCCGCTCCTTGCCTTCCCTTTCCTGTGTCCTAGGGTTGACTTTTTGGGATGCTGCTTGTTCAGTTGTCCCTTCTTCTTGTCCTTGGTGTGGGCTCTCTGGCAGTCTCAGGGGTGTCACAGAGGCCCTGCTCCTTATATCCCTGGTTCGATCGAGGGCACTGCCCTCATGGTCTCCCTCCTTTGTGCTCGTACCCTCGGCAAAGTTGTTGGTCTGTTGGGAGCCATCATCCCTGGCAGTTCTTTTTTCACCTGGATGTCCAGAGGCCCTGGTGGCTGTTGTGGGATCTTGAGTTTCTGCTCACAGTCCTTTCAGTTTGCACTTTTGTCATTTTTTGGGTGCTACCTTCCGGTGTCCTGTTGTATTTCATTGGGCGCCTGCAGTCAGTGTTCTAACCTAAGTCAGGAAACAGATAGGGAAGAAGGACAAGGGGTAACGTCCCTTTTAAAAACTGGTAATCTTCATTACTATGGGCCCGAATCACAAAGGTAAATTTAGACTTTTGTTCTAAGATTGGACCCCAAGTTTAACTTTACTACTTTTCCTAGTATTCACAAAGGTAAGCTTTGAGTAGTATCTTTACGTCCCCTCTTAAAGCGGAATGTCCGCACTCAAGCACAGTTCTGACCCGAGTGGCGAGAGTCCACGCCAAGTGCAAAGATTACTCTCCAAATGCAGAAACTCCGTCCCAAGTGCGAACGTAAAGATACTACTCATAACTTACCTTTGTGAATACTAGGAGTGGGCAAAGAATATTGCTCCGCCGACAGAGTTTGCAGAGTTTTGCCCACTCCGTGCGGAGTGTGGAGTTCCGAAAAACTCTGCGAAGTGACGCAGAGTTTTTTCTCTCGAGTGGCTCACCATCGGTAAGTTGGCGAGAGCTCGCGAGAATAAATCACACTCTAGGCCTCCTCTCGACAAGATTTCTCATCATGGGCAGTCGGGGCTGCTTGCGTTGAGAAATCTGCCATTCGGATTGCGGAAGATGCCGCTCGAGTACAATGTCTACTCGAGTCGGCAGGAAGCAGCAGGGTCCTCTGGCGCGATGTGTAGTGCTGTTCATGCTGATTTTAAAGCAGGGAACAAACTCCCGGCACTAAAAATCAGTGCGAGCAGTGCAACTTAACGGATGTATGACGTTACAACGCCTACCTTAACAATGCCTACCTTTACATCGTAAGTTTTACAACGCATACCATTACAAAGCATAATGCTTTTGGGCGCTGGATAGTGAACAGTTTAATTTACTATTTCAACTCCAGTCCCCATGGATAGTAGGAAAGGTTATTGGATAGTAAATGAACCTATTCCCTATCCTAGAGCGCCCCCCACAGCAATGCGTTGTAATAGTTTGCGTTGTAAAAGTTGCGTTGTAATGGTAGTTCGTTGTAAAAGTTTTGTTGTAAAGGTTGTATACCCAACTTAACAGACTCCACCGCTGCCAGAGCTCTGCGGAGCGTGGTGGAGTTTTTCTGGCACTTTGCAGTGTTCCACGGAATAAAAATCCACAAACTCCACCCAGGCTTAGTGAATATTGAAAGCCTTATACTTTTGGCCAAAGTTTACCTTTGTGAATCGGGCCCTATGAGTTCTAGTATTGTCTGTCGTAGTCCTGTTTGTTGCCGTCAATCCCTCCGTAGCAGTTCTCCAGGGCTCGCGATGATGGTTCTGAGATATTGGTGCCTGGTATTATCAGGTGGTCTTTAGTGGGCGGGTGAAGCCGTGGATGATAGAGCGAGGACAGCATGATGTAATGGGAAGAAAAGATGAGCCACTATGTGGAAAAAGGAAAATAACTTTCTTACCAAGTAATAATATTTGGTAATCTGTCTCTAGGAGAGCACATGCGCACGTATGTAAAGACTGTGACAAGTAAGACCAGGACTCGGAGTAATGAAGTTTACCAGTAACTAATCAGGATGTCTCCTCTGGAGCATCTAAGGGTCCCTAGAGTCTTTTGGCACAGTCAGTCCCTAGGATCTCATCTGGAGCAGCACTCAGGATGCCCTTTCACCACAAGCTCCCCTATAGCACCAGACAGGACGCCCACTGACAAAGAGCTCCCTTGGAGCACCAGACAGGACGCCCGTTGACAAAGATCCCCTCTGGTGCACCAGACAGGATGCTGATTGACAACAAGCTCCTCTATAGCACTAAAGCCTACGCCCATTGACAAGAGCCCCTCTGGAGCACCAAAGGGAACGCTCCTTGTCAAAGAACTCATGGGAGCACCAAAAGGAACACCCATTGAAAAAGAACTCCTTCGAGCACCAAAGGGGACGCCATTGACAAAGAACTCCTTCGAGCACCAAAGGGGACGCCATTGACAAAGAACTCCTTCGAACACCAAAGGGGACGCCATTGACAAAGAACTCCTTCGAGCACCAAAGGGGACGCCATTGACAAAGAACTCCTTCGAGCACCAAAGGGGACGCCATTGACAAAGAACTCCTTCGAGCACCAAAGGGGACGCCCATTGACAAAGTACTCTTTCGAGCACCAAAGGGGACGCCCATTGAAAAAGAACTCCTTCGAGCACCAAAGGGGACGCCCATTGACAAAGAACTCCTTCGAGCACCAAAGGGGACGCCATTGACAAAGAACTCCTTCGAGCACCAAAGGGGACGCCATTGACAAAGAACTCCTTCGAGCACCAAAGGGGACGCCATTGACAAAGAACTCCTTCGAACACCAAAGGGGACGCCATTGACAAAGAACTCCTTCGAGCACCAAAGGGGACGCCATTGACAAAGAACTCCTTCGAGCACCAAAGGGGACGCCATTGACAAAGAACTCCTTCGAGCACCAAAGGGGACGCCCATTGACAAAGTACTCCTTCGAGCACCAAAGGGGACGCCCATTGAAAAAGAACTCCTTCGAGCACCAAAGGGGACGCCCATTGACAAAGAACTCCTTCGAGCACCAAAGGAGACGCCCATTGACAAAGAACTCCTTCGAGCACCAAAGGGTACGCCATTGACAAAGAACTCCTTTGAGCACCAAAGGGGACGCCATTGACAAAGAACTCCTTCGAGCACCAAAGGGGACGCCATTGACAAAGAACTCCTTCGAGCACCAAAGGAGACGCCATTGACAAAGAACTCCTTCGAGCACCAAAGTGGACGCCATTGACAAAGAACTCCTTTGAGCACCAAAGGGGACGCCATTGACAAAGAACTCCTTCGAGCACCAAAGGGGACGCCATTGACAGGGAACTCCTTCAAGCACCAAAGGGGACGCCATTAACAAAGAACTACTTTGAGCACCAAAGGGGACTCCACTGACAAGAGCTCCTCTGGAGCACCAGAGGGAACGCTCATTGACAAAGAACTCAAGGGAGCACCAAAGGGGACACCCACTGACAAGAGCTCCTCTGAAGCACCAAAGGGGACGCCATTGACAAGAGCTCCTCTGGAGCACCAGAGGGAACGCTCCTTGTCAAAGAACTCATGGGAGCACCAAAGGGGACACCCATTGACAAGAGCTCCTCTGGAGCACCAGACAGGATGCTGATTGACAACAAGCTCCTCTGTAGCACTAAAGCCTACGCCCATTGACAAGAGCCCCTCTGGAGCACCAAAGGGAACGCTCCTTGTCAAAGAACTCAGGGGAGCACCAAAGGGAACACCCATTGACAAGAGCTCCTCTGGAGCACCAGACAGGATGCTGATTGACAACAAGTTCCTCTATAGCACTAAAGCCGGCGCCCATTGACAAGAGCTCCTCTGGAGCACCAAAGGGGACGCCCATTGACAAAGAACTCCTTCGAGCACCAAAGGGGACGCCATTAACAAAGAACTACTTCGAGCACCAAAGGGGACTCCACTGACAAGAGCTCCTCTGGAGCACCAAAGGGGACGCCATTGACAAGAGCTCCTCTGGAGCACCAAAGGGGACGCCATAGACAAAGAACTACTTCGAGCACCAAAGGGGACACCCATTGACAAAGTACTCCTTGAAGCACCAAAGGAGACGCTATTAACAGGAGCTCCTCTGGAGCACCAAAGGAGACGCCATTGACAAAGAACTCCTTGAAGCACCAAAGGAGACTCCACTGACAAGAGCTCCTCTGAAGCACCAAAGAGGACGCCATTGACAAGAGCTCCTCTGGAGCACCAAAGGGGACGCCATTGACAAGAGCTCCTCTGAAGCACCAAAGGCGATGCCCCTTGACAAAGAACTCCTTCGAGCAGCAAAGGAGACGCCATTGACAAAGAGCACTGCTGGAGCACCAAAGGGGACGCCATTGACAAAGAGCACTGCTGGAGCACCAGACAGAATGTTCAGTGATGAATAACTCTTCTGGATCACCAGACGCCCATTGATAACAAGCTCCTCTGGAGCACCAAGGGGGATGACAAATGCAAAAAGAACAATTGATGGACAGAATGCAGAACAATGTCATACATTCACCCCAGTACATGGATCTGGCCCTAAATCTATAGTTTTTTTGCTCACCGTGCCATTCCAGTTTGGACCCAGCCATATGCAAATCAGTCTTGACCCTGTGCCTCATGGGAACAGTCCAGCCCGAACTGCCGGGCTAGGTGCTCACTGGACTGGAAACAAGCATCCAAGGACCGGTTTCAGGGGGATGCCCATTGCCAAAGAACTTCTTTTAAGCACCAAAGGGGACGCCCATTGATAGCAAGCTCCTCTGGAGCATCGTCTAGAGGGGGGACTGAACCCCAGAGATCTCATTTTTACATGTGCATCTCATAGCTGCTCCAGGAGTCTCCAGATCTGTCGCAGTGCACCACCAGGAAGAGGAGGCCGGCACACGCGAGCGTCAACAAATCAATAATTGATTGCAGATCTTTCCTACCCTGCTTGATCGATTTGCTGGTATAAGAATGTCCCTCTTCCCTGGAACAAAGATTAACGCGGAGCTGAGCCTAATACCAGTGCGATTCATATTATTGCAACCAGGTGATAAAGAAGAATTCATGTCTTATCCTTTAACACTGGGATGGGAGCAGTGGGCAGATAAGGGGGATTATTGTCCTACTGACTGAGGTCCAACAGGAAGGGCTTCCAAAGCACAGCACACGGTTTAAAGATTACAGCAGAGAGTGAGGATGGAATATCTGTTTTACTGCCCACTCTACCATGATCTACCTCTGGAATACGTAGGAGGCATTGATGCGCTGCAGAGAGATAAGGAATGGAGCCATTAAACTGCTCTGTGTTACACGATGAACTGCCTCCTAACAACAACTGCCCGCATTTGTCAGTAAAATACAGAAAAACGAATGTTTGCAAAGATGGCTCCACCAGTGATGCTGCCAAGGGTAACCCCAGCCACACGATCGAATCATCCAATTATAAGAAAATATAACCATCGTTCACTTGAAAAGCCCAAACCAGCTCATAACAAGGACCAGAAGTAAGTCCTCAGCCCTCATGATGGTGCTGGCAGATGTTTGACAAGACAAGGCGGGCTTTTACCCCACACTACCATTACGACGCTGCTTTTACAACGCAAGTCGTTACAACGACTTGCGCTGTAGGCGCTGGATAGTGGAATAGTTAAATTTTCTATTCCAACTCCAGCCCACGTTACAGTAGGGAAGGTGTTGGAATAGAAAATTAAACTATTCCTTTTCCAACAGCGCCCTCCAGCGCAAGTCGTTGTAACGACTTGCGCTGTAAAAGCAGCATTGTAATGGCAGCGCGGGGTAATACCAGCGTTGTCATGGCTGCTGACCGGTGCTGGCACTTGTCTCCAGTGTGCGAGGCCCATCCACGGTCTCAAACCCACGTGCTGCGTCCACCTGTCCTGGTGTCGCAGTAGAAGTCGGGAACATGCTGGGTTCTTAGTGGAAGACAACCACCTACATGTGCGAGTGTTCATGTGTATCTCAACATCAGGGCACGCCAATCAAGTATCTACATGTACCTCCCGCGTCTGCTTCTGGTCTTGGACTTCCACATCCGTACAAACACTTCAGTACATACATGTACCTCGGCGTCTGCTTCTGGTCTTGGACTTCCACATCCATACAAACACTTCAGTACATACATGTACCTCCCGCGTCTGCTTCTGGTCTTGGACTTCCATATCCATACAAACACTTCAGTACAAACATGTACCTCCCGTGTCTGCTTTTGGTCTTGGACTTCCACATCCATACAAACACTTCAGTACATACATGTACCTCCCGCCTCTGCTTCTGGTCTTGGACTTCCACATCCGTACTAACACTTCAGTACATACATGTATCACCCGCGTGTCCTTCTAGTCCTGGACCCCCACATCCTTATAAACACTTCAGTACATGTATGTACCATCCGTATCTGCTTTTAGTCCTGGACCCACACATCCGTACAAACACTTCTGTACATACATGTACCTCCCGCGTCTGCTTCTAGTCCTTGACCCCCACATCTGTACAAATAATTCACGCTTCTGGTCTTGGACTTCCACATCCGTACAAACGCTTCAGTACATATATGGATCTCCCGCGTGTCCTTCTAGTCCTGGACCCCCACATCCGTACAAACACTTCAGTACATACATGTACCTCCCGCGTCTGCTCTTTGACCTCCACATCCATACAAACGCTTCAGTACATACATGTACCTCCCACGTCTGCTTCTGGTCATGGACCTCCACATCCATACAAACACTTCAGTACATACATGTACCTCCTGCCTCTGCTTCTGGTCTTGGACTTCCACATCCATACAAACACTTCAGTACATACATGTACCTCCCGCCTCTGCTTCTGGTCATGGACCTCCACATCCATACAAACACTTCAGTACATACATGTACCTCCCACGTCTGCTTCTGGTCATGGACCTCCACATCCATACAAACACTTCAGTACATACATGTACCTCCCACGTCTGCTTCTAGACTTGGACCCCCATATCCATACAAACACTTCAGTACATACATGTACCTCCCGCCTCTGCTTCTGGTCTTGGACTTCCACATCCATACAAACACTTCAGTACATACATGTACCTCCCACGTCTGCTTCTGGTCTTTGACCTCCACATCCATACAAACACTTCAGTACATACATGTACCGGCCGCGTCTGCTTCTGGTCGCGGACCTCCACATCCGTACTAACACTTCAGTACATACATGTATCACCCGCGTGACCTTCAAGTCCTGGACCGCCACATCCTTATAAACACTTCAGTACATGTATGTACCATCCGTATCTGCTTTTAGTCCTGGACCCCCACATCCGTACAAACACTTCAGTACATACACGTAGCTCCTGCGTCTGCTTCTAGTCCTGGACCCCACATCCATACAAACACTTCAGTACATACATGTACCGGCCGCGTCTGCTTTTGGTCGTGGACCTCCACATCCGTACTAACACTTCAGTACATACATGTATCACACGCGTGTCCTTCTAGTCCTGGACCCCCACATCCGAACAAACACTTCAGTACATACATGTAGCTCCTGCGTCTGCTTCTAGTCCTGGACCCCCACAACCATACAAACATTTCCATGTATACGTGTACCCCCAGTTCCTGTGTCTGGTCCTTTACCCCCACATACACGATTGTATAAAGACTCACACACAGGGCGGTGTGCCAGACTCACCTCACCACTATCTTTAATTAACGGTCCCTGGTACAGACTCACTGGCTGTGGGAAGAGAATTCATCTAAATCAGCCTCACGGAAGGACACCCTTAGTTACATGAAATGAATCCCACTCATGCACCGCAACATTCATTCTCGCACTCACATCTACTCCTAGTAGTAACCTCAAACACGCTGCCATGACACTACTGCCTCCTGCGGCTTCGTTGCCTCGGGACATCATGCAGGCCTAGAAGATTCTAGGGGTCTTCCCACCTAGAGGGACAATTGTAGCTTCTCTCACCTGCCGCGGCGTGTGGTCAACAAGATGGGGCAGGGATAGTCATGAAACCACCTGTCCCACGCGAGGGCCCACCAATGGGTGGGGACTACCCTGAATGCCTATACTCGAGGTCTGTGCGGGAGCCCTCCCCCGGGCATGGTGGACGGACCCCTCTGTGATCTTTCTCACAGGGGTGTCAGCTGTATTTCAGTCACCCTCCTTGTTTTGAAATCTTACTGTCCCACAGGGGTCCAGCGGATCCAGGTTCGAAGAAGGCCTCACCGCTGGCACTCAATACATTGGGCTGAGATGGCCAGAGGACAGAAAGAGCTCAAGAAATCTGCCCACGTGTAGCTCAAAGCGCACATCTGTCCAGCCCCAGGGTCCCTGAGTCTCCTTCCCAATATCCAAGGAGCCATCCCAGTTTGCAATGGGTTTTCCCCGCTTACCCATGTTGCCAGCTGGCAACTTTTCAGGCTTTTAGGTTAAATGGCACACTTGGCAGTGCAGGCTGGCATTCTTCCCAGTGATACTACTTCACAGCACTAGAGGGTTGCCGTGCTGCCACAATACACACAGAACACCTACTGGATGCCATGTTGAATGCCATGCCCGGGCACAGCTTGGCGTTCACAGAGGGTCACCTGCTACCCAGGGCTGTAGCTCAATGGCACTTGTATGCCTCCCAGCCCTACCCGAGTAGTATTAGACCTCACACTCTGCCCTTTGTGCACTGTTGGTACTCAGAGGTGGCACACAGTCCAGACACGTTTATAGGCATGGGCAAAGGGGCTCTGGCCCAGAGACCCCACTTTTTAAGAGGACCCCTCGTTAAGTTTGTGTAACAGTCCCAGACTGAGTTTGCAGATAATCAGTTTCTAAACGTACTCTCTTTCTTTTTGCTGATCCTGGATAGATTCAGCAAGCACTCTAAACGTTTGGAGATCATGGTCATAGTTCAAAGGCACAGGCTTTGCCTTTATGCAGCATATACCACTAATGTGCGTTTGAAATTGGCATTTTGTGCTCCCTTTGTGACTGCATTGACCTCGTAGAGCTCTTGTCAGACCGGTGTGACCACTGCCTAGTGCTACCTGACTCCGAATACCAGTCGTACGCTGGTCAGGCAGAGCTGCAAACCAAAGCACCGGCCAGCACCATAATCCAGAGAGGCGACACCACACATGGTGGGTGGAAGGCTTCTCCGTCACGGTCCAGCTGGAGACCGCTTCACTAAGGTAGGGCCAAGAGGGCAGTCCATATGTCAAAGTGCAGTGCAGAGCAGCATTTTTTATTTTTTATAGTTTTATATAGTGCAAACTGGACCCGAGGATATCAGGTATTAGAGCGCTTTACATGAGCACCAGTTTCGTTACCGGCAGACACATTAATTTTTTGTTAGGCACGGGGAGATTAAGTGGTTTGTCCAGAATCACAGGATGGTGAGCGTCGTTGTCGAGACTCGAACCCGGTTCCCCAGCTCTGAGGTCAACTGCTAGCCATAAGGCTACACTCTCTCCCCATTACACATTTCATTTGTTTTTAGTCGCTGGCTTTGCTAATCCACTCGGTTATCCACTTTAAATACAGATCTTTTCTTTGCAGCAGGCATATTAACCCTCTGTGTTACTTTATGGCGAGGCAAAACTGCCAGCAGACAAAACTCTGATTCTCTCTCTAGCACGAACATTAATCACAAGAGTTATCTTGACATTTGTATTGCTGTCTTAAATCTGAACGCACAAGGAACTCTGCATCAACTGCTTCTAAATCCTAAATTCGTGACCAGAGATTGCTTTGCTGTCCGAGGAGCCTTGGAGCCCACATCTTTGCATTGCTGGGAACTGTTGCCTTTTGGTGCCCTGTGTTTGTTTCTGCCCCGGACCGGCTGCCTGGGGGAGCGGGACTGCGAGGACCAGAGGTACTAGCGCCTTGTAATCACGTGCACCTGGTGACTCTTCCCGCCCCCCTCCTCCTTCTATTTAGTGCCGCCTATAGACGCGCTCGTGGGACGCGCGCGGGCGTTCGCGGGGCTAAGCCCGGGCCAAAGGGCGGGCCCGTTCTAGCCCGTTCCAGACCGAGTAAGACTGGACTGGGCCACCCCCCTTGTGTTTCTCTCTGTATGCTTATAAATTATACTTATTTATAGATTATAGATTGCTTGTGTAGTAGTAAGGATGTCCACCAGAGAAAGCAGAAGCAAGGTTACGAAGGGGGGAGCTCAGCTAACAGGTACCCTTGACAATTTTATTAATAGGACGAACTCGGTAATTGATATGGGCATAAGTTTAATGGAGCAGAGGGTTTCACTGGATTTAGCTATAGCCAGAAGAATGTCACAAGACCCAGTAATGGCTAAAAGATCATCCCGGGGGCATATAGCATCAGCTAGAAGCCCAGAACGTGTTGATAGCGCTGCCCCTTTACTGTTGCAAGCCGATGTGCACCACACCACAGGTCCACTCCTTCAGTCACCAACTCCTCCTATTCAGGTGTCCCCGCTATTGCCCATTGAGCATACATCCCGCCCAGAGCTAGTTATGGTGGACGACAGCATACCAGAATTTGTAGAGCTAGAGGCTTCGGAAGATGAGGCTAGCACAAGACAATTACGTGGGAGGAAGGAGGGTGCCATACCAAAACGAAAACGTCCCACTGCTACTGCTTGTGCAAGGAAGAAGGTAAAAATTACAAAGATACAGGAGAATAAAATTAGCACAGGTAAAGAAGGTGACGGAACGGGAATTGTCCCACAGGTTGCATTGAGTGAGCAGGATGAGGTTGGACTGCTGTAAGTTCAGATGTAGCAGAAAAGGTATTACATCCACTATCACGAGATAAGATGGGAGATAGTATAATTGGGAATGTTGATGAGGGAAATGTGATTTTATTAAGGGACATAGGGGATCTTCTAAAATCACTTTTAAACCCATTAGAACTAAGATTAACACGAATGGAAAATCAGCTACTTGAGGTTGAAAAGAGTATTATAACATTGGCAAGCCTCAGTATAGTGGGGTCAGCACCTAATCATACTATAGCTGCCTCTGCAGTACCTTCGGTGCCTTTACCAGATAATAACAAATCCCAACCACCATCTCAGGGAACTAGTACCAATCACACAAAAGTAAATATGGAAAATCCAGTAGGCACTGTGATTACAGCTAATGCCAAAGAAAACCTAGCAAGGGGCACTAACGCTACCAACTCCATTCAGCAGAGCCAGAAAGGGTATCAACCAGGAAATAAACGTAGGGGAGGTTATATTAATCTTCCACCAGAATCTAGCCCATTTGTAGTTGTTTTGACAGGGGTTCCTGAGCTAAACAACCAACCCGAAGAAACCCTCTGGACTTCAAACAACAAAGTCACACATTGGTTAAATGAAAGGAGGCCATTACCACCCCATATAAAAGGTAAAATACTAATGGTTCGTATAGTCCCATGGGTGGGACCCACAAGGAAAGCAATTCCAGGTGACTGTGTGGTTGTTACGTTTGAAGATCCACGTATTGTGCACCACTTATGCTCATGGAATCCTGGTCCTCAAGCCGGAAGTACCATAATTGAAATCAGACCACTTTCATTTTTTTATCCTTCCAAAATGTGTTCTGAGGATGGTGGAAGTTGGTCAATGGTGAACCATCACACTAAGGGTGGGCCAGGTGGTGGGAATTTGGGTAACCCCAGACAATGGATGGGAATACCAACTTCTAATAGATTTAGCTGCTTAGAAGCAGTTGAGTGACTGAACCCACCAGTGGGTTGTGCAAACGGTACCAAAGCTAGATTATGTAGGCTGAGGCCCACTGTCATTAACAAAACTAGGGGAGGACATATGGAGGCAAATGGAGAGATGCATATGGAAGCAGAAAGTAAAAATAGTCACAGTTCAGGTGCTAACTTTGGGGACCCAAGTCTTGTCAAATCATTAAGTAGTGTTAGAGTAATGGTGGCAGCCTGTGCCCAGGGGGTGAGACAACAAGGCATACCAACCTTAGAGTCTGGGACCATGAATAGTATTACCATGCAGGGAGACCGTGGCAGAACATACGAAGATCTGGACTCCCAAAAACCGAGAGCTGAGGCATCAAATACAAGATGCCCACTTTTGGAGCCACTCCCCACACACAGCTGCAATGTCAGGTCACTGAAATTAATATCGTGGAATATAGCTGGGGTAGCTAAGAACTTGAGGGACCCAGAATGGGCTAAGTATATTGATTCCAGTGACATTTGCCTTTTGCAGGAATCATGGTCACTTGATACTCCACATAGGGTTGGCTTTAGATCGTTTGGAATTGGTGCCATACCCTCTATAAGGGGAAGGCCTTCAGGCGGCCTAATTGCTTGGGCCAAGGTAACCCTAAGGGTTCAGGTTGAAATCATAGACACAAGCTCACTAGATATACTGACACTGAAAATTAAAACATGTGAAGGGAAATCCCTCTACCTAATTAATGTCTATAATAGACCTGCTCCCGCATCCAAAGAATCCCCTATAATTGCTAAACTGGACTCTCTTCTAGGAAAAATATTTGACAGGGAAGCCGTCATCATAGCTGGTGTCCTAAACTGTAATTATGAACCTGTTTTAGGGCTTAGTGATGTCTTCGAGGAAGAAGACCGAGCTAATAATATCCCTGCATTGGACAATAGCAAACCTGCCAAATGCACAGACCTGGCAGTCCAATTGGTGTACGGCCTTAGGGCCTGTAATGGGCGTCTCCCGTCTGACATTTCCAAAAAAACAACATTTTCCAGAAATAAGTGCAAAAGCAATCTAGATTTTGTAATTGTGTCACTAACCATCTGGCAGCACATGATCGATCTTGAGGTAGAAGATAGGATAGAGAGTGATCATTGCCCCCTGGTTTTATTGTTTGAACCCTGCTTGGTCATGGGGGCTGGGAATGGTGTGTTAACAGATGTACACTGTGCCTTGCGCGATGAGATCCTTGTAAGTAATAACCGACGTGCATTAAAATGGGCTCATATATTGGAGCACGGTGAGACACTCGCGGAAATTTATTCACAATTTGTGATGTCTTTTGGGGTCTTTAAAGGTTCCCTTGTCGAGGACATTAACCCTGATCATTTTCTGGCACTTCACAATGATTTTTTTAAAACATTGAAAACATTAGTAACAAAAATGCCAAAGAAAAAGCAACAAAAACTGAATAACCTGTCTCACAGTAAGCCATGGTATGGCAAGCTATGTAGAGAATCTAAGGGGTCCCTTTTGCTGGCGATTAAAACTAAATCCACAGAAGAAGTTAAAATAGCAAGGAAAGCTTATAAGCAGATTCAAAATGCCTCAAGGAAGATCTGGGAGGAAGATAGCTGGGTGGATTTGTTGGTGGCTTCCAAAACAAGGGACACTGCAGGGTTCTGGAGGCTAGTCGCCAATGGCAACCATGAAGGGAGAGTTGCAAAGGATATCTACCTTGATGAACTTACGTGGGTCAACCACTTTACAGCCCTATATAACAAGTTTGATACAGACCACAAAAATGTTGGCGAATAGACACCGTGGCTTACACCTCCCAAAGAATATCTGAAATTTTCGTTAGAGGAAACTGAGGTGGCAATTAACGCAGTAAAAAGTGGTAAGGCCCCTGGATTAGATAAAGTACCTGGGGACCTCTATAAGCATGACCTGAAGGTATGGGCACCATATATTAACCATTTGTGTAATATGTTGTCCCGTAATACAGATTTCCCAGAGAGCTGGAGGGGAGCCGAAATTGTTTTAATTTTTAAAAAGGGGGATCGGTCAGAACCTTCAAATTACCGGCCAATTAGCCTGATGGACATCCTCCAAAAAATATATTCAAGACACATTTTAACTCGTGTAAACGAGTGGTTGGATGAGAACATCATCCTTACGAAGTATCAAGCTGGTTTTAGGAGTAAAGTGAGCACTATTGATCAAGTTTTTCGATTCTGCTGTCTTTACTGGAAATATGTACACATCAAAAAGGGCCATTTATATGTTGCGTTTGTAGATCTCACAGCGGCGTTCGACCTAGTGCCGCGAGATCTTCTTTGGAGAACCCTATATAAGGTTGGGCTCCCTAGCAGCCTGTTAGTTCAGATAATTGAGTTGCATGCCAGGAATTTTGCCAGAGTGAGATGGGGCTCAAACGGGGAACTAACCCCAAAAATACCTATTGAGCACGGCGTCCGCCAAGGCTGCGTTCTGGCCCCTACATTATTTTCCCTCTTTGTGAATGACATTCCAGCACACTTAGAGGGTTGTAAAAATGACTCACCCAAATTAAATGGAGAAAAGGTATCCACGCTATTATTCGCGGACGATACAATTTTAATTTCGCAAACTAAGAAAGGTCTCCAGGCATTGCTTAATTCTTTTAGTGACTACTGTAACTAGAAAGGCTTAGAAATTAATGGGAAAAAAAACAAATGTATGGCCTTAAAGCCTGTTAAACCAGATAAAGGTTGTTTAACTTTAAATGGCCTAAAATAGGAATCGGTACAAAATTTCTCTTACCTGGGGGTCACGCTCGATTCCAACTTTACGTGGAGCCCCCAAATTGAAAAAAGCAAACTAATATACACACAGAATGTAAAACCTATCCTTAAGAAGCAAAGCTCATGCATTAGTAAAGCTGAGTCACCTGCAGCGGAGTTATTTAAATTTAAAGTTCAACCAGCAGCCCTTTATGGTGCTGAGATCTGGGGTCCCATGTCAAAGGATGTATTCAACGTTATGGACAATAAATTTATGAGAAGTTTGGTAAGGGCCCCAAGAGGTATTCCCTTGGTACCTCTTCAGTTGGACCTAAATGTTAAAAGGACTGATCACTATACTATCATCCGGCCACTAATGTTTTGGGTGAGACTATGGCAGACACCTGAATTGCTCGACTATAGGAACGGGCTAAAAGAGATACTGTGTTTGGACACAACAAATACCAATCTATGGTTAAAACATGTTAGATTATGGTTTACAAAAATAGGACTAATGCCATTCTGGGAAAACCCGGAAGGGTTACCGACAAATTCTAAATTGATTGTGAAAAGGGCTTTTTGGAGTTTCATGTATAACCAAATAACCAATGGGAACAATGGGGGGACCCTAGTTAATACATTTTTAAGTTTCAAGGACGAATCTCTCTTTGAGACCTTCCTTGACGAAATTGAGCCCCCACTTGCAAAAACTCTTTATATGAAACTAAGATACGGTAACCTTATGACCAAATCAACCCTGGCACGCTGGGCAAGAAAAAGAGCTGACGGGGCAACAACGATAGATGGAATTTGCACTATGTGTGAGGGCAATTCCAAGGAGGATGATGCCCATATCCTTTTTTCTGCACAGCTTATGTGCTGGCCAGAAGGAAATGGATTAAACCCAAATGTAACCTTTTGGGATAAAGGTCATGTGAAATGGCATTAAGATTGTTTAAGACAGACACAACCCAAACTATAGTATTCAGCATCAGTAGATTTCTGCTTTCTATCTACTTTGTACGTAGGAAAAAGGGCCTAAAGCTGTATTGATATAGGGTTAACTGATGTGTTTTAAGATATGCTTTTGACCAACGCTAACCAGGTCAATGTGATGATGTTCTATTTTTAAACACGCTTTTAATTGTATCGATTCTATTAGACCATAACAGTGTTAGTTGTCTTTTTTATGAAATGATAATTTTGACTCGAATGTGTTTTTTTATATGAAACTGTGATTCTTTTATGGCAATTTGTGCCGAAATAAAGATGAAATTAAATGAAATGAAAATGTTAAACACAGCGCCCCACTAGAGGTCTGCACCCCCCGCCCCAGGTCAGCGCCCGGTGCGGCAGCACCAGTCACACTGCCCTAAAGCCGGCCCTGACAGGGGGCATTACCTCTGAAAGCCTGCTCAGAGTCAGCACCCAGGTGCAGCATCAGAGAGCATACGTGTAGCTCACACACTTATCAGAAAGTCAGAGGTAGGCAGAAAGGAGTAAGATAAGTGGTGAAAGGAAGGGAGTACAGGTAGAAAGATAGGGACTGATTCACAGAACTAACTTAAGACAAAATCCTAAACTTACTACTTTTGGTATTCACAGAATGGATTTACGACTACTAACTTTATGTCCGCACTCGGGCTGGACATTCCGGCCCGGAGGCGGAGCTTCCGTTCCGGAGGCAGAGCTTACGGCCCGGAGATGGAGACTTCGGCCATGGCTTAATCTCCGCCACCGGCCGGAATCTCCCCCTCCTAGCCGGAAGCTCCGCCTCCAGTCTGACAAAATTGCCTGGGAACAGTGTTGCCCAAATTTCTAGGCCAGGTTCTCCCTGAACCCAAACACAGGTAACATCGGACTGGTTTTGCCCATTAGGTCTCATCAGCAAGCAGAAACAACACATGCATTCCTTGGTTGTATCCTAGTCTATTGAGTTTGCACCAGCTGCAGTCCGTGCAGGTAGCAGCGGTAGGGCGGTTGGGCTGGGAAGGGCCGATTTTCCCTCTGCATCGTTCTTGCACTCAGCCGTATGAAAATCACTCTTGACCCTGTGCCTCATGGGAACAGTCCAGCCCGAGCTGCCAGGCCTGGTCTTCCCTGAACCAGAACCCAGCTTGGTTCCAGTGGTACAGAAAGGGACCCATGTCTGGGCATACCTGTCCCACTTAGGGCGACAAGTATACAAAGAAAGTGATGCATGGAATGGTCGAATTAATCTCAGCCACTGGCAATTATTACTCAGTCATATCCCAGTCTACTGTTATTTTGCTCACCATGCCACCCCAGTTTGAACCCAGCCATATGCAAATCAGTCTTGACCCTGTGCCTCATGGGAACAGTCCAGCCTGAACTACCAGCCAGTTCCTCCCTGGACCAGCACACAGTTTGGTTCCAGTGGTACAGTGTGCACGGGACCCACGTCTGGGCACACCTGTTCCACTTAGGGCGACACACTAAAATATACAAAAAAGTGATGCATGGAATGGTCGAATTAATCTCATCACCTGCTAATTACTTGACTAAGGATGCACAGAGACACGGGTCGCCTAATTATTTTGTATATTTCACTGGTAGGAACCATTCAAAACTGGATGTCAACTCATCAACTGATTCTGAATCCCTCCAAAACTGAATTCCTCCTCCTCTCCTCCTCACTCTCCCCTCCCCCGGTTCAATCATGGATGGATCAGATGAATCTGCTTAACAATCAACCCATCATTGTCGACAGCGCAAAATCCCTTGGTGTCATACTCGACAAAAAACTCAATCTAATCTCCCACATCAATTCCATTGCAAAGTCTGCTCAATATCAATTGCGCCTTCTTTGGGGAATTTGTTGCATTTTCCCGGAGCAGCGCCTTAAAACCCTGGTGCAATCGCTGATCATCTCCAGACTGGACTACTGCAATTCTCTTCTTACTGGCCTCCCCAAATCCCACTTGTCCCCCCTTAGATCTGTTCTCCATTCAGCAGTTCGTTTCATTTATGGGGCCAAAAGAAGCGATCACATCACACCGATGTCATCCACCCTCCTCTGGCTTCCCATCGAGGCTAGAGCTATCTACAAGACTGCCTGTATCACCCACAAAGCCTTGCACTCCTCCTCTCCTCGCTACCTGGCAAACAAGCTGAAACTCTCTGGAGGCTCTAGAGTCCATCACGAAATGTGGAAAATCTACTGCTTGAACCTCCCACTTTCAAGAAGGAAAGATCGATGGCCCAATACTTTTCAGGCAACGCGGTGAGAATATGGAACTCACTTCCGCCTCAGCTCCGGACCACCACCTCTTCCCAGGCCTTCAAAACTTACCTGAAAGCTCTCCTCCTTCAAAGACACTTCCAAATTTAATTCACACCCTCTCTATTATCTGAAAGAAGACCTCCCATTACTGAAAACTCTATTCTCCATGACTATGGAAGTGCCTTCCCAGTGCGTTCGTGTGGTTGGAGTGTCTGCCATTTATTGCAGTATTATCCTTGAACCTGTGTTTGGTACTCTTTTGTAACAGGCACACACCACTTTTCTCTTGTAACACACTGTTTGCTACCTCTCACATGTTGTTTGCCTTTGATACTTGCACAAGTGCCACCATTGCCTACGTAACGTTTGTTCTTGTGCCTGAGTGTCTAGCATATATTGCAGTATATTACCTCTAAATGTACTTTGTTTTCTCTTGTAACGTGCACACTTGTCACTCTTTCTTCCTGTATTGCACTGTTTGCTACCTCATGTATTTTGTTTGCTCACAATTGTCACTTTTACCTCATGTAACTTATCGTCTGCTTTTGTAATATGTTCATTTGTAATTTTCTGTTCCTATTGTGAAGCGCTCTGACGCCTTCGGGTAAAGTCCGCGCTATATAAACACGCATAAATAAATAAAAATAAATAAAATAAATAAAGGATGTGGGTGGGTTTGAGAAATTTCCTGTCCTGAATCTGGCCAGGAAGACAGTGTATGAAGCCTGTGAGCGGCAGCGTGAGCTCGTGCTGACACCTAGTGGCAGAATAAAGATCTGCAGGATGGGATCTATCAGACAATGTAAATATTTGTAGCACTTGTGTTCGTCTTTGTAGGGCTGCACTGGGTGTTGACACGGAGGGGATCCCCAGTCCATCTCAAACACCACCCAGGTGAATACAGCGGTGAAAAGCACGTGGTTGCCGAATTGCCCTTGTCAATGTGAGTGTAACATGAGGTTCTTCGTGCCAACAGCCGGGGTCAAATATTGTCTAGTCGAATTTCTAAAGCACCTTGAAGCAACTAGATTGCACAGAGAGCACTATATAAATAAATAAACATGAACATAAAAAATATATAATAAGTCATGTCATTAGACCGCCTCCTGCGTGGGTTTCACCTACACTGGGAGCAGCTAAAGGAATCGAAAGTGAAAGCTGTGGAAAGCACGGCAAACATCTTGACAGCAATCACGAGGTGCAGGAAGGGAAAAGTACCAAATGTATGGATGAATGGAAATTTTTCAGCCAGAAAAGCAGTAAGCAATGTGGTTTAAGTTCTAGTCTGGTCTGGGAGGCTCCGGAGATGGTTTCTACAACTGGCTTCAGTTTTTGACCTAACATTGAGTTATTCTGAGTAGATCACTTCACTTAACTTGGATTGAAACTGTGAAAAGCCTGCAAGGTTGTATGATCAAATATAGCCCACTAAATTTCCGGCGACAAAGGAAATGTCCCCAAAAAATGTCAAGGACATAAATATCGACTTTACATACTTTGGGCCTGATCCACAAAGATAAACTTATACCTTTGTGTAAGTTTACGATTGTTTGCTATTCGCAAAGGTAGGTTACTAGTAGTATCTTTAGAACTGAGTCTCATCCAATACAAAGATAGGACAGTCCTATCTTTGTATGTGCGGAGATTATGCAGTCATAAAGATACTACTAGTAAAATATCTTTATGAACCGCAAACAATTGTAAACTTACACAAAAGTGTAAGTTTACCTTTGTAAATCAGGCCCTAAGTATGTAAAGTCACAAATGTCGACAACAAAAATATCGCAGATAGGTAAGTATAAGTAATGTTAACCAATATACCCCTAATATACTTTAAAACAATATTAACGTATCAAATAATATTACATTTAACTTACAAACATAAAATAAAAATAAATATATTTAAAATAAGTGCAAAAAAATAACATATAAAAAAATATTCCTTAAAGATAATTAATAAACAATAAATCATACTAAATACTCTTAGAAATTAACTATAACTACACATTAAAAACGACCAATATGCAATAACAACATTAAAATAAAAAAATGAATTACTACATAAATTACTACACAACGAATAAGAAATAATCTACATTTACACTACGTTTTAAAATTAAAACAAAAATATTTATATCAAAACTTTTTTTAAATGAGTTAAAATAAATTAGAGGTGGAGGGGTCAAATTCACTAGTTCACCCCCTCCCACTCCCCCCCCCCTACCAGGCCAACAGTAGTGGAATTCAGATTTACTATTGTTGCTCCAGCCTGAGCAACAGTAGGGAAAATGTTGGACTGTGAAGTTGTCAGATTTACTATCCCCGCTCAAATGTAAGCAAGAGTAGGGAAAATAATTGACTCTGACTAGGTCAGAGGTACTATTCCAACTTCAACCTGAGCAATAGTAGGAAAAGTGTTGAATTTCGAAGGGTCAGAACTACTATTCCCTATCCAGCGTAATCAAAAGTAGGGAAAATGTTAAACCTTAGAAAGCTCGGGGTTAATTTTCCCTATCCTAAATTAATAGAAAATGAATTACATCTTTATCAAATAAATAATCATAAAATATATTTGCAGAAAAATTATACACAACATTTTTAACATCATATATTTAATAGAAAATTTACAAAAACTTAAAACACAAATTATACAAAAAATTACCACAAAAACTGTGTCAATTCCATTAAAATGAACAGAATTAAAAAACAAGTTACTTACCTTGGACCAGGTGAGAGGGATTTCCCTAGTGTTGTGTCCAATGGGATTTCAAGACTCACTCAAGAGCCCTCATCAGGCAAGCTTCACCAGCAGGAGGCAGGAGGCCATGAAACCCAGCAGCCTCAGAGTCAGTCTCAACGAAATCCAGGATAGAGTCAGAAATGTTAAAATCATAGCCTGAATATCCTGGCCTCGCTGCTCTGGTGGACGGGCACGGAATCACACTGTGTTCAGAATGGCTTCGATGAAAGGGAGCGTCTGAGAATGGGCCAGGTGTGACTTTGACTTGGCAATAGTGAGCCCCAGAGAATGCAGGAGGTCAGCCGTAGTCTGGAGGAAGATGATAACTGCAGGGGGCTAAACCTCCTTCTGCAGCCACTGTATGATATAGGGGAAGCCTGGAACCTCGACCTCCACAAATGGGCTGCAACCATTGCCATCACTTTCATGAACACCCAAGGGGCACTGGAGCACAGCAAACTGGAAATGCTCGTGGCCTACTGTGAACTGCAGTTAATACCTCTGGGCCGGCAGGACAGGTATATTTAAACACACATCCTACAGATCCAGCACCACAATCCAGTCTCCAGGGTCCAAAGCAGACAGAACCTGGTGTGCAGGGGCCGGGCCAGGAAGCACAGCATTTGGAGGAGGAAGTCTCAGAATGCTTTTACGTCTTATGTTTGTGCTTGTTGGAGTTACCCGACTTGGAGGAAGAGGTCTTAGAACGCGAAAACGATTGTCCGCAGGAACGGCTCCGGGTGCAGCCCCAAGATCAACCCCGGGAATGGGACTGGGAATGTCACAGCGCCTTCTTCTGTCACGCTGTCAGGAACTTCCTCACCCAATAGCGAATTGCTTTGAGGCACATCGACTTGCACTCCATTCAGGCTTTGGGCTCATGGCAAAGACTCTAAGCACCGGAGACAGACGAAATGGGGATCACACCAGGTGGGGATCTGACACTGGCTGTGATATTCCCTGCAGGGTTTAGACCCTGTATGTTTCCCAGGGGCCAGGTTCTAGCACACTGGAAGCAACAGCTCAAAAAGAGCCAAAAAAAGGTCAAAACAGTTGGTCAGAAAATAACAGTGGTAGCTCTCCAGATCTACGCATTTGGCACGGAAAGAAAAGAACTGATGTCAACGTGCCGTGGTAGCACCCCAAGGTGCCTTCTGACACAGACAACACTGATGCAGAGTCAATGGATGCCACCCACTGACGAGCAGAGATACTGCTCAAGATTTTCCAGATATAGTCTGATGCCTGGGTAATATTCTAAGCTGAGGAATCTGCGGTTAGAAATGTCTTTTAAAAATATTTGTCATCCTATTATCCTAAAGTTACAATGACCAAAAACAAATTAAATGAATAACAAAAAAAAAAACAATACATATTATTTTTAAAACAAATACTATAAATATAATTATGGAAAAAATAAATATAATATCATTATATTATACCCAAATTATTAAAAACAAATACTATAGCCAATTACCTAAATAACCAAATAACAAATACAAAATGATTTATTGAAAAAGTACTAAATTATCTAATAAATAACTAAAGAAAGTGTTTACATCATTATTTAATTAAAAAATTAAAACTTAAAAAAGTAGAATCAATTAAAAATAAATATATAAAATACTATTTCTTTACAAACTCAACAACTAGCCAAAAAAAGACATATGATAAAAAAATGTAAAATATTATTGTAATGAAAACAAACTATAATATTTAACCATACTTAACATTAAAGAAATAACAACGTACAACATCAAAAATAGTAAAACGTAGCTAAAGAATAAAAAAATTAAATATGATAATATATACAGCTATATTTAAATGAAAAGTCTTTAAAAAAAGTCAGAAATTAAATTCTTACATTCTATTACTGTGGCACGTTGTTTTTGACATCATGATATTTTTAACTTAATATTTGTATTTCACAATTTTTTCACATACTATATTTTGGTGGAATCAATCTACAAGGCAGTCAAATGTGTGTGAATATGTGAAGTGAAACCTGTATTTATAACGTACCTGCTCTGTATTATTTTACTCATTACCAACCAGCTCCGGTCTGATCTCGGTAACCCTTCTTTTGCCTATGAGCTAGTAACAGTAAGGTACATATATAAATTAGATGGTGCCTGACTGTTGCGTAACAATAAAGGTAAAAAAATTCGCCTCCCCTGGATTCCAAAAGGCGTTCAATTGCATAGTATAGGGGAACTTGCAAGAGTGAGATAAAAAGACAGGAAGCGTACGGTGGAGAAAGAAGGAGAAATGAAACATGGTCAACACTTGGGCAGCCCTGGCATTAGGCTGGGCTGGTGCTGGCCTCCCAAAAATCTTTTGGGCGTATCACTTATTTATTACTTAAAAACATTCTATTATTACAAACTAGACATTGAACGTAGCATGTACAGACCTCTTAAAATATAACTAAAGATATTTAGCTCTTTAACACAAACATGATACTGCTACCAACAACTGGCTATGTACCACTCATAACTGATGATGGAGGCGCTGTAATCATGTTCTTACCCAAATGAATGGAAGTTCCACCAACATGCTCTGCAACCAGATTCCTAACCTCAGGGCAAGGTCTGGCTGGAATTCGGTAATTAATTACTTCATTGTAGTTGAAGCATAATATGCAGCCATAAATACACGTAACTAAGGAGGATAAATTGCATGTGCCACCACATAGGGCATATCAGACAAAGATCACAATTGAGGTCTTAAATATGACATTCAGATGTCTTTTAAGACATACTGTACCTGTCTACTGCGGGTATGCTTCTGCACTTCATGCGGAGGTCTTCGCCCCTCCATTCGGGTACCCCATGCATCCTCTACTGAGCTACGGGTTTGCCGTAGTGGATTTTTGGAAGCTCCCCACTGCAGTTCTGAGGCGGACGCATTTCCTGATCTCATCTGAGAGTCCAGTTCACTGAGACATTTGGCCATTTGAAGAGCGGTGAGAGAACGGTCATCATCGGACCCAAGCGATGGTGACTGTGAGGGTTGCTCTTTGGAGGACAACTCTGGCCTCTTCCAAGGTTGAGGATTGGTGGATGGATCTTCTGTGTAACCCGAGGGCAACGCACTACTCAAGATGTAGGCTGATTTGGGTCTTTTCTGTCTGATTGGTTTGTGCCGCCTGGTAGGCTGAGCCTGGGATGAGATGCCCCGTGGCAAACAGCCGTGTGGACTCAGGGGTGGCGGATCCTCTGTAGATGCCCATGTTTGTCTTTCTTGCCCCTGTGCCACCACAGGACCCTGGCAGGAGCTTCTGGAGGGCTGTCTCCTGCATGGCGCTGGCTGTAGGCTTGCCTCCTTTGGTGATGTGATGAGGCAGGGGCTGCAGGGTGCCTCACCGTGGCCAGCAGAAGTTGCCTTTGGAATCTGAACTCCTTCAAAGATAAAGTAAGCAGGGTTGGTGTAACTGCTGGAAGAGTTTGGGAAACTGCAGGGCCGGCTTCTGAAATAAAGACAAGAATTTGTTTCATTGTTGGCCTCAGACACTCTTCACCTGGTTCAGAGTCAAGACACCACAGTCACAGTGCCAAAGACAACAAAAAAGACAGTTTAAAACACTCAAGCACTGCTGTAGCTAATGTAGGAACCACTGGGGCTCAATAATCATTCCATGTGGTTAGACGTCGCTGTCTTCAACAAGACCTTGTGGAACGGGCAATATTTGTATCTCCAACGGATGGGGTAGGGTTCTGAGCGGTGAGTTTACTGAGTTCATATCTAGTGCCAGGAGACCAGAGGGTCGCTATATTAATTACACACAAAAACATCTGTACGTGTCCAAAGAAGAGCCACACAACAGCCACACTAAACAACTCAAGAAGTGCAATTTGTTGCTACTTACTAAGACATCATCCTAGCTCTTACTTTGCTCCAGAACCATCACACAGCTTACCGGCTGTCATAAGGAGTGCCAGCCAACTATGTACGTCACAGCAGCGGCCCAACTCCACGTTCATGGGCGCACACTTCTTCTTGTGGTCCCCCAACACTGACCAGCCTTTTAAATTGTACCTCTTGAATCTCACTTACTCTCCTCCCTGAAAATTCTACTTCCCAGTAGGTTCAGAGTTGGTGATTGTGAGGATTTGTAGGTTTACGTTGCCATTCACAGTGAGAAGTGGAAATCTGTGAGGTAATTTTTGAGATGTGGAGACCTTTTTTCCTCTGGATATTCTTTGACAGGTGGTCATGTTGTGGCTTTTTTGGGTTCATTTTGAGAGCTGATAACCATGGGCTTCTTCTGTGTTGGTGATCATGACCCACCTATACGTGCATTACAGAAGAGTTCTTAAGGGCACAAAACGAAAGTGATGAACACAGAGGTCTTCTGTAGATAGGTATCAGTAAGGTAACCACGGCATTCACGCTGCTACACATTGACAGATATCAAGCGCACGTGAATTCTGGTAGGTTGACAGATGTTTGCCCTAGGAGAATCGTCTGTGGAAACTAAGAAAACTTTAGCTTACCTTGCTAGAAAAAGGGCTAGGTTCATTTTACAGGAAAGATCTTTGCATGGTCTAGACACTTGGATTTTATCTGGAGCAGTGACACCATTCTTGGCTCAAAATATGCAGGCAAGATGAATGCCAGAAATGGACACCACAAAGTTTGGACTGTACCATATCTCCTATCAACTTGAACTCTCCATTCCATAGCCCAACTCAGGGATCATTTTTCGGATAATACTCAAAATTTATGGAACAAAACTGGAATACTGCTAAACTGGTTGGCCACCATGAGTAGCACAGTAGGGTGGTCCCATGCATAGAAGACAACAATGGTGATAGGCACACTAACACTATAGAAACAGTTGACACCTTTGTGGCCTACCTGCAGGCCCTGTACACTCTCTGAACTCCTTCCGCAGCAGAGGAGGCAAACCCCCTTATCAAAGTCCTTGTGGTTAAGTCCTCGCTACCTACACATCAACAGGATTTAGACAAGCCCATAATTCTTGGTGAAATTGGAGAGACCCTTATTGGTACAGTCTGGGAAAACATCGGGCTGAAATGACTCCCCTGTGGAATTTTATAAAAAGATTCTCTCACTAGTCAGCTCCCACCTACAGTCACTGCCGGAGGGTGCGAGGGATGTGGGTTATGTGCCACTGGACTTGTGTGGGGCAACAATTGAGGTGCACCCAAAACCCACTAGGCCACATGAGCACTGCTCCTCTTATCGGCCGATCTCACTTATAAATACAGAGACCAAGATCCTAGCTAAGATACTTGCTAACTGCTTAGCTAAGGTTATTACGCACCTTGTGCACCCAGACCAAAATGGCTTCATGCCCGGTTTTGGCCCTGATCATTGCTTGTGGAGATTACACTTGATAATGGCCAGGAGAAGGGAGTTGCTGGGTCTGCACGTTCTACTGCTGTTAGATTTTGAAAAAGTGTCCTTCTCTCTAAGTTGAAGATTCTTATTCCAAGTCCTCCAGAAAACGTGTTTCGGCTCCCGGTTTCTGGCCTCCCTGCATATATTATATTCATAACTTTGGGCACGGGTGAGAGTCAATGGGGTTCTCTCGAAACCATTCCCGATCTAGAGGGGCACCAGGCATGGATGTCCTTTATCTCCACTCCTGTTCGCACTGACATTCGAGCCCTCAGCAGAGAGGATCAGGACAGATGCTTTGGTAGAGGGCTCTCCGTGGGTGGATCAGCCAGAAAACTGCATATCCCTGTCTATCAATTGTTTTTGCATTTGTCACTCCGAGTGGGACGGGTATGCCCAGACGTGGGTCCCGTGCTCTCCATGCCACTGGACTCAAGCAATCCTGGCTGATGAGGGTTGAAAGCCCGAAACCGGTCCTAGGATGCATGTTTCCAGTCCAGGGAGGATATGGCTTGCCAGTTCGGGCTGGACTGTTCCCATGAGGCACAGGGTCAAGACTGATTTGCATATGGTTGGGTCAAAACTGGAATGGCATGGTGAGCAAAAGAATGATGGATTTAGGCCCAGATCTCTGTACTGGGATGAATGTATGACATTGTTCTGCATTCTGTCCATGAATTTCTCTTTTTGCATTTGTCACCCCGAGTTGGACGGGTATGCCCAGACGTGGGTCCCGTGCTCTCCATGCCACTGGAATCAAGCTATCCTGGCTGATGAGGGCTGAAAGCCCGAAACTGTGCATCTAAAGTATGGAATGATATGCTGTTTTAATTAAGAGATGTCTCAGATCTGTTAGTCTTTAGGAAAAAGCTTAAAAACCTGGCTTTTTGCCCAATACATTTTTCCCATGTCTTGCCTAAAGGATATGTATCTAGCGCCAGGACCCCCCCGGGTAACCGCTGCGCTGTATAAATATCATTAACATAGCATAACATAACATAACACACATTTTAAAAAAATGTGCATTAACCCTGGCTGCTTGTTAGGGCTTTTTCAATTTAGTTTCAGATACACTGCAAAGCATCCACGTTGCTGTATAGCAGGGCTACAAAACGTTGACAAAGCCAATAGGTCTCATAGGCGAGACCTATTGGCTTTGTCTCTGCTTGTCTGATATATGCCTCTTATTTCTTAGGAAAAGGACATCATCACTAAAGAGTGATATAACTCCCTTGTAGTTGGTGTACCAGACTTGAGTTTAAAGTTCAATGATCAATGACTAGAACTTGCTCCTCGTCTCACCTCACAACACGTGGAGTCGGGCTGCAGGCATCTTTCGGAGATCTGAGCGGTTGGGACTCTGCATCGTCCTTTTCCAAACTGATCCAATCTGAGGACATCAAAGATGACAGAGGTTAGTCTTGAAAGTCAGAAAAGGTATCCTGATAACTGGACACCAGATGCAACAACTATCAAACAAGGGTTTGAAGCCCATAAGATGGAGAGGATACTTAACTGAAATACCAGCTCTGAAGCTTGGACATCTCTTCTATACAAATTCTAGACATCTGGATGGAGAATCACAAACACTGACCATGTTTATTTTGGGATTGTAGTCCCCAATGTCACTAGAAATAAGTGTTTAAAAGAACTCTTGCATTGCAAAATTATTCCCATAATGACCCTTGATGTTATAGTAGATCTATATATGATGCCAACCTATTAGGTCCTCTTCCATTCCAGAGATCTAGTGTTACCGGTAAGTAATTCTTCTATCTCCAGTATGACATTTTCTCCAGACTCGCATGAAAGATGTGAAGAGATTTCAGGGACGAGGTGCAAAGATTGTAAGTTGCAGTGCACGGCAGACAAAAGGTATAATTGGAGAACTTGCACATGTAGAGATGGAGATAGAGGCATCAGATTGCTGTCATGGGTCAGAAGCTGATGGCTCACAAAGCGTAGTCCTTAATATCCACTGCTTTATGACTTCTTGCATTAGTTAATGAGCTCGTAGTTCCCAAACCTTGGAACATCCACTCGCTAGTGCTACTCGAAAAAAGACTCACTGACCATGAGTGCAAAAGGTTTAGAGTGAACTCCTTCTATTTTCAATTTCAGGCAGGAACAACATTGGCTCCTTTTGTGAGGGGGAAGCGAGAGAAGAATGTTCTGACCAGTTTGGGGAAATGGCACCGCTTAGCAGGTAGCGACAGATCCAGAAACCAACAGTGTGATATTTCTCAATGATTGATCCACACTCAAAGGTACAGTTTAAGTATGACCTGAGAGGTCATACTGCAAGGATAGGTCAACATGGAAACCTCTTCCACCAACATACAGAGATCATATAAGTCTGATACCTTAAAGACATCCAGGACACCCCAGCATGCAGTGGTTCTTATTTATTTTTAAACTTTCTTTGGCACTCCCTCACAGGTATGGCCAATCTGGAAGGCCTACCATCGGCTGCCTGGCAGGGATCATACTACATGAACCCATCTGTGCCCACCATTGAATGGGATACATCCTCAGTGAAGTGCACAAGCCTTGGCCCTGGACTGCAAGCAAATGAGTTTAGCAAGGTATAGATGCTTTGGCTGCATTTGAAGTTCATTTTGTTAGTGGTCGGTTTATTGGTCTCTATTTTTTAATCAATTTCTTGACAGTGTACAGTCTGCTAAAATGCCCCCAGGGGTCAGATTGGATAAGAACTGAAAGGTGCTGAAAGTGTTGCAGGCACTTTCCGCTCCTCTACACAAATGTGCTTACTACCCCTCTTAAAGGTATCCCAGGCTGAGCCCGGGGGCTATTTTTTGCTGATTCAGTATCTTTGGCACCCGGCAAGATCTTTGGGAAATGATGTCGTGGACAATGCAACATCCCCGATGAGACACCCATTGTAATATATGTTGTTGGTATAACCTAATTTTGATTGAAAAACAATGCTAATGCCTCTGAGTTGCACTTCACTTTCCAAATAGGAGAAAAAGTCTTAGAAGATTCAATAGTTTCGAATTTTGAGCAAATTCAAATAACACGTCTTACAGATTGAACCCAACTGGGTGGAAAATGATAGCACCAAACACCTTCTCTCTGACGTCATCATACTCCGAGATGTTACGCAATCAGCATCCTTGGCTTCAACAGTATCTCAGATAAAATTGTGTTTCCCCTTTTGGCTCAGATTGTAAGATTGCAAATAACCCTTTTATCTGCTTATAATCCCTGCACTGGCTCCCTGTCCGCGAACGCGTCCAGTTCAAGCTTGCTTCTATCATCTTTCAAGCTCGGCTGGGCGCGGCCCCGGCTTTTATCTCATCGGAGCTCGTTCCCTATGTTCCAACCAGGGAGCTACGCTCATCCACACAATCCTTATTGTTAGTTCCCCGTTTCAGGAGGAAAAAATGGGGAGGATCGAAGTTTGCGACCCTTGCCCCGGTCCTGTGGAATTCCTTGCCTTTGGAGCTCAGATCTATAACTGTCTACCCCCAGTTTCGAAAAAAACTCAAAGCTCACTTATTTGCTAAAATCTTTTAAATAATTTTTTAGCTGCCTCTCTTCCCCTTCCTTCTTTTTCTTATCCCCGCGGTTCCCGTCCTAGGGACCTGCCTGCTGCAGCGCCATGAAACCGCTGGTGAAAGTGCGCTATATAAATATTTTAAACTCAAACTCAAACTATAATGAACGCAATGACTACCCACCCCCTCCAGGAGTGACTTGTCTTTGTTAATGCAGAATGTTTCTCACTCACCTTCCCCAACACTACACTCCTCTTAATGGATTATCCTTTGAGCTTAAAATGCAGTCCACCAGCTAATGTTTTATGGGGGCGACCTTAGAATTCAGATGCTCCGTCCATTACCACCCCCTTTTGTACCCCTTTGTTCGCCATAAGTTGGCAGGGTATGCTCAGACGTGAGTCCCTTGCTCACTTTGCCACTAGACTCAAGCAAGCCGGGCTGAAGACGGCTGAATGCCAGAAACCGGTCCTCGGAAGCTTGTTTCCGGTCCAGGGAAGGCATGGCTTGCCAGTTTGGGCTGGACTGTTCCCATGAGGCACAGGGTCAGACTCATTTGCATATGGCCATGTCTGAACTGGGGTGGCAGAGTGGGCTAAAGAACGGCGATGGATTAAACCCAGATCTGTTGACTGGGTGTGAGTGTTTGATTGGTTCAGATGCTCCGTCCATCACCACCCCCTTTTGTACCGCTTAGAATTAATCACGGCACAGACTACTTTATCTCACTGTGATTAATTTTCTCCAAGGGCCCTATGGAGTAAGGGCTGTTTGAGGATGACCTGCCACTCCACCCACATAATTTAGATGGGTGGAATTATAGGTGAGTTTTCACCACCTGTCACCGCCAGGAAAACCCTGGTGATAAGGGTCGGTGAAAACTTCGAAATGGTCCTATCGCCATGGGAGATATCTCCGATGTGAAAACCTTTTATGAAAGAAAGGTGGTGACGGGTAGAACGGATGAAGCTGCTGCGGCCACGCTCGACAATGCCTTGGGAAAAGAATTAAGAGATGCTTTGGCATTAGTTGTATATCGACCAACCATGATGGGAGCATGAATAGAATTATTCCTAGAGATTGAAGCCCAGCAACAACATCGGAAGAATGAAAGAAGAGGGGGGGTCCGCCCTTTGTTGCTCGAAAAAAATAAGGGGGCATATTATCAAGGTGGGCGATTGGCAATTTTTGCCGCTTTAGCGGCCGTTTTCAGCCGCTAAGCGGCGATATTACTACTGCCCTATTAGCAAGCTGTCGCTAACAGCAGTTAGCGACAGCTTGTAGGCGATAGCGAGCGGTTTGGGGCCCGCTTTGCATGTCAGCGATATTTATCGCTAATGAGCTAAAGACATGCAAAGTGGGCATACCCAACCTGTTAGCGACTGAAAGCAGTCGCTAACATCGCTATCGCCTATTACCAACACAGGCGTAGCGATGGATATATTCGCGCTAAGCACGATTTTTTTCAAAAACTAACACCTGCTCAGACCAGTTCTTAGCCTGTATATCCAATGGGAGGTGGATATAATGACTAAGGCCCTGTTAGCGATAATGCGTGAATATCGCTGTATTCTCAGCGATATTCATGGATTTTGCCGCTTTCACCGGGAATTTTATTGCTTTTGAGATAAACGTTGCTAATAGCACGTTATCTCAGCGATAAAATCCCATGATGCGCGGCGATAATAAAATTGCCGCTAACCCTACTTAGCGATAAATATCGCTATTTGTTGATAATATGCCCCAAGGTTTCCTCATTATCAGTGGGAAATGTAGATCAGAGGAAAATGTACAGAATCTACTCAGATTAGGAATCTAAAAAGGCACACAACCAAAGAAGAGAAGAGTTGATGTGGCAAAGAGGGGCTCTGCCTTTATTCTGGTAAATCAGAACATTCTGTAAGAAGCTGCCCCCAGTTGCAGGAAAACCACTGGCTTTGTCCTTGACTCGCAAACCCAGAGAAGCTGTTCTTTGCCAAAAGAGTTTTTACCTTCACAAGCACATTTTAATTTACCAGTTGAATTTAAGACACTTACTGGGCCATGCGCCTTTTTGCCTCTAATTGACTGTGGAGAATGTGGTTGTTTTATGGACTATAAATTAGCACAAGATGGCCAAAGTACCTCCAACCCTTCTACTTCTCTTCCGGCTTTCCTTTCCCAAGTTGACACTTTTTCCCAGCTCTCTGGTTATCGTCTGAATTCAGATAAATGTGAGATTCTTCCAATAATATTCTCTGCCTGAAACAGGATTTTTTCTCAACTGGTTTTTCTTGGAAAACTACTAAGATTAAATACTTAGGCTTGTGGTTCTCTTCTTCCATCTCTAACACACTGAAAGAAAACGTTGATGCTCTCTCCAAAACGGTATCTTCTTCCATTGACTGTTGGCATCCACTTTTTCTCTCCTGGTGGGGACGCCTAGACTCCATCAAAATGATGCTTTCTCCACTCATCCTTTACCTCTTATCTATGATTCCAGTTCATATTCCTAATTTTTACTTTAAAAAGATTGATTCCATTTTAAACAAATTTCTTTGGAAAAATAAATCTCCCCGTATTTCTCTTAATGCTCTTACAGCTGATAAACTTTCTGGTGGTCTTAAATTTCCCGACTTCAAATCCTATCACCTTGCTTTTTCACTTCGTCAAGCTTCTCGTTGTATTTCTTCTTTTGACCAGGATCAAGATCCTCCTTCCCCTCTTTGGTTGGAAATTGAAAAACATTTCATAGCCCCTTTCTATTTTGATGAATCTCTTGTTTTTACCAAAACTATTTCCTTCTTTCATCCTCAGGTTATTTCTTATACAAGTAAAATATGAATGCCTTTTCTTCCATCTTCCTTACCTGCTACCTCCTCGCTAGACCTTCAACCCATTTGGAATAATAATTTATTATGCATTAAAGGTAGAACCTTTTACTGGAAAGTATGGAGAACCAAAGGTTTATTGTGGATATCTCAATTGGTATCTAATAATCTTCCTCGGTCTTTTCCAGATCTTCAATCATCCTTCTCTTTACCTTCCTCCTATAGATCTCAGTATGACTTACTCCTTCCCTCCCTCCAGCAATATCTTCTCTCCCTACCTTCTATTCCCAATATTCCATACAAATGTGCATTACTCTTTCCTTTATTATCTTCATCTACTTCTGCCTCATCACTTTACCGTAGTTTATTTTTCTCTTCAGATAGACCTAAAAGTAAATGTGAATTGGCCTGGGAAAAAGACCTCGCGGATAGTTGGAGTACTCCCTTTTGGGATAAACTATGGTTAAAGATACATAAAACGTCCAGAACAGCCAGTACTTCACAAACTTTATACTTCTTATACAAACGCCTTCTTTTCACTCCGATGAAACTAGCCTCCTTCTCTACTGACATTCCCTCACATTGCTGGTCATGCAAACATCCCTCAGCAGATTTCAAACATATGTTGTTTGAATGCCCTTTTCTTTCCCGCTTTTGGCTTTTGATTTGGTCACAAATTAATAAAATCTTTCACACCCAAATTCCTTTTTCCATCTCTAACATTTTCCTAGGCTCTCTTTCACCCTTATGGTCACTCCCTTCCTCCACTCCCACACTACTAGATTTGCTTATTGCAATAGCCTTACACCTAATTACTTCTAATTCAATTCAATTCAATTCAATTCAAATAATCTTTATTTCGATCATGAGAGATCATAAAAGATGTACAGATGATTTACATCATTAAAAACATTGTAAGAAAGGTATATTATAAATTTTTAAGAATTTCCCCCGGCTCATGATTACAATCAGATTACTAAAAAATGCATTTCAATTTATATAAAAACGGAGGAAATGGTCATGGGACTTTAGTGTTCCTGATAATTGTTGCACGTAACCGCCACATTGCCGTCAGGAATTTTGCCATTACGAACACCGTTGGTGCCGATAAGTCTGTCTTTAGGACTCTGTAGGCCGGGGCATAAGTACGGAAGCCCAAGTTCCTCAAATAAGGGACCTGCCAATATCTCCTAATTCTGCTGTAAGCTCTGCAAAACAAGGACACGTGGAGATCACTTTCTAGTTTGTAATTGCATGCTGGGCACACCCCAGTGTCCAGATTGCCATTCCAGGATTTAGTAACAGACCTCAGGGGGAGAGAGCCATATCTCCATTGCATGAAGAGCTTCCGGACAGACACAGGCGTCATAGCGTCTAATACATGTTCGGGACTATAGAAGTCTTTGGTCTTGATGAATGTGTCCGTTAGGGATCCATCCCGTATAGTATTGATAGATTTCTGGAGCATAGCGGTGTAAAACAGGTTTGAAAGTTCCTTTCTGGAAAGCCTTACAACCGCTGCTTCCGGGTTGGACCATAGCTCTGGAAGTCCGAGAAACAAACACATGTCCCTAATGTACCTTATCCACTGGACTTTGGTGGCATAGGTTGATCTCAAGAATTCCTGCAATTCATTTCTATAGTGTACCAGATCTTGACTACTCCACAAGCGCCTCCAGTAGGTCAAAGGTTTAAGGCCCAGTTCCTCTGTGATTGGTCGTAATGCCAGGTCCATTCTTAGGGGGAGTAGAGGAGTGCTCGGGGGAAGTGCAGCCAGTTGTCTTATGAAATTATTTTCTGCAACCTGTACAGTGTGCAATGGAATATGTCCCCATAACTCACCCCCGTAAATAATGCCCCCCCGGGCTTGGGCTTTATAGATATGGATGGCAGGTGCCAATGGACGGAGAGCTGATTTTTTGGCGATTCTTGTGATGGCACCTGCCCTCTGGACTAGTTTTGAGGTTGCTTTTGTTTTATGTGGCAGCCAAGTCAGGTTATGATTGAGGGTTATGCCGAGATATTCTATTACGTGTACTCTTTCTAGGGTTGTGGATCCCAGACAGGGATTTGGGCAGCTTTTAGGTCTGGGATTGAGGATCATAAATTTGGTCTTAGAGGGGTTTATTTCTAAGCCCCTTTCATTACAAAACCCCAGAAACCCATTCAGAACCCTCTGCAGCCCCATTGGTGTTTTTGACAGCAGCAGGGTGTCATCCACGAACATGAACGCTGGCACCCTGCTGCTATTCAATTGTGGCGCATCGATGTTAGGGATCCTATTCAAGTGCTCAATCACCCCGTTCACAAATAAGCAAAACAGGGTCGGCGCCAATACGCAGCCCTGTCTAACCCCTCTGCGAACGGGGAATCTGTCTGTCAATCTACCGCCCTTCTCATATCTCACACGGGCATAATTGTTTGTATGCAGCCTGACTAAGACATGGAGAATATCTCCTGGGATACCCAATTCGGCCAGCACCGCCCACAATCTGGCCCTTGGGACCAAATCGAAGGCGGCGCGGAGATCCACGAAGACCGCATACAATGTACCACCTTCTGAAAGCACCGTCTTCCAATATATGATATTCAGTCTTAGTATTTGGTCGACTGTTGAAACTCCTTTTCTGAAACCCGCCTGGAGAGGGCTTAGAATATCAGTCTCCTCCATCCAACATAACAACCTATCAAGAACTAGTCTACCAAACAACTTTTGAGATACATCAATGAGGCTGATTGGGCGATAGTTGGCTGGGAGCAGAGGCGAACCCTTTTTAAATATCGGGACCACCTCCGCTCCCAGCCAAGTATCTGGTATTTTCATTCCCCCCAGCACTGCATTGAATAAGACCATAAGGTAGGGTGCCCAGATTCCAGGTTCATGTTTAAATAGGTCACCCGGCACCCCATCCAGGCCCGGTGCCTTTCCGGCGGTAAGCCCCGCTATCGCCTTCCTAATATCTTTTATGGTAAAGAGATCAGAGGTCTGTCTGACATGGGCAATTGGCATTTCTACTTCTGCATCCTCATTCTCTATGGAATACAACTGCTGGAAATGTTTTTGCCAGACGTTTGCGGCAATATTGGGTTCAATTGCAGTGGGGAGATCCCCACAGCTGTGGTTAATTATTCTCCATAATCTACGGGAGTCTCTTGATGCTAGAGACTCCGATAGATTCTCCCAATGCTGCACATCCCACTCTATCTTAGCATTAACTATAAGCGTTTTGTAGGCCTTCCTTCTGGCGGAGATATCTTCCCTTGGGCTTCCTGCTTTTATACTAGATAGTAGGTCGCGTTTTGCATCCCGACAAGCTCTATTAAACCAAGTGCATTTGTTCGGCGCTTGGGGTCTAGGCACCCTGGTGCTAAAGAAATCGGCTTCAAGCTTTCCAATCAAATGTTCGTGTACCTGTGCTAGGTCCTCGCTGGTTTGCCCTGTCGAACCTGAGTTCCATAAGTCAAAGGCCTCTTCTAAGGTTGGAATAATTCCAGCATATAGGGCGGCTATCTTGTCTTCGCTGGAGGCAAGTTTTTCCCATTTAATCCTCCTTCTATTATTGTCCAGGAGGTATCCCTCTCTAAACTTTTGCTCACTTGGTGGACTCTCTTCCAGACAGGGGGTGGCAAAGTCTAGTTCTAAAGCATTATGGTCACTATCCTGTCTAGACAATACTCTGAAGTCCAGGACCCTTTTCCACGCATGCAACTGAACTAGGAAGTAGTCCAGTCTGGATTCTCTGCCCACCCTATTAAACGTGCATTTACTCAGGATATCAGACCTAGTGCGGCCGTTGCAGGCTCTTAAGCCGTAAGTAAGATTAAGTGTGTTTATTTGAACGGCCAGCGGTGTCCATGCTCTGGGGGGGGGGCTTCTGTTGGAGGAACCTGCCAACTTGAATCCTCCTCTAGGGAGGGTCCATCAAGTAGCCCGGGTAACGGTTCAAAGTGAGAATTAAAGTCCCCCCTACCAGATATGGTACACCCCCTGGTATAGTTTCTAGGAGCCGGGACAATGCCTCGATGGTTTTGGAGGTGGCGGCTATTGGAACTGGCCTGGAGTAGATGTTTATTACAAGTAATATGCGAAGTGCCGGCCATTCAAGTAGAACTGCCAGTATGTCCTCCGAGTCCACAGTATATCGAGAAGCTAAGCAGCCTAAGTCAGAAGCCACCCAGATCGCCAAACCTCCAGACGGTCGACCTCTCCCACCCCAGCTAGCTTGTATTGAAAATGTCTGAAAACCCCTATACATAGTCTCTTCCCTTGCCCAAGTCTCTTGAAAGAGGCAGATACTTTTTGAATGTATTAGTTCACCCCACGAGACCGAGTCTATTTTGTTGGCCAGGCCTGCCAAGTTCCATGAAAGGAGTTTTAGTGATTGTACGTCATGGAGCCCAGTCCGCATCGTAGTTTGGTTAGTCGTTTGTGTTATATACACTGGACGGGCTAGCCTCTGTGTCTTCCCTTGGCTCCCAAGTGGGGCCTCCAGAATAATTTCCCTTTCCTCTCTCGGTTGGCCTGAGTTCTCCTCCCCATTGGTGGAATTGGGGATTTTGTGGGTGCCTTCATCATGCCCTGATATTCGCTTATGAGCCCTATCTTCAGGGGCCAATTGTCAGTCTACCATTTCGAGACAATCGTATTGGTTGTAAAGTGGTAGAGACGGTAACTGATATTGTCTAGGGGGCCAAGGTGCTTCTCTTTCAAAACCAAAACCTCCCTTGCCCACTCCTCTTCTGTTTACTGTCTCCCACCCTTGAAGATCATCATAATTTGGAGGATAGTCAAGTGGTATTCGCATTTGGTTGTAGGGGGTTCTCCTGCCTCCAAGCTTGCCCCCAATTTCCCTGTGAGTTCTGATGGTACCCTCGACCCTGATTGTTAGTTGCGTGAGTATTTGCTGGATAAAAGATACTTCTAATTGGAAACAAGCTGACAAACTCACTTTCAAGGCCTGGTGGAACGCTGTCTGTTTCCATCACAGATTAGACACCAGTAATGTTTCCCCTATTTCTCTAGGTATTAAGAGAGATCTTTTGTGGCTTACTTTATCATCCTATTTATCTTCCTCAGCTTTCGCATCCACCTCTGTGATCACCTTAGAAGAAGTTAGAAAACCTCCATGACCTCTAATTTTGCCGATGCTTATATATGTTTCAATATATGTTTCCCGCTATGACTCCTTTTTCCTTATGGTGATTATTAAATATTGGAATTTCGTTTTCATTTTATTGTTACGAATGATACCTTTGCTAGCCTTGTAATGTTAGGTAATAATTTGACCCCCCCCTCTCTCTCTTCACTCCCCTTCCCTTCTCCCCCCTCTCCTTTCTTTTCTTCATAGTATGCTTATAATTAACTCCTATTGTTACATATATACTTTATTGCATATTTTTTCCTGTAATGTTTCTATTTTCTTCAATAAATTTCAAACTTTAAAAAAAAAAGATGGCCAAAGTACCTGTGCAGAACATGACATGCACAGAAACCATTCCAGAAATAGATGGAAAACCCTTGACCTCTGGAGATATATTACAAGCTACTCCACATATTGTAATTGTATGTTCTGAAGGGCATGTAGAGAGCTTGACTTTCATAGTAACTGATAATCCATTGTTCATCATTGTGCTGGGGACATTGTGGTTGCCATAGTCCTAATATTAATTGGAAGCCCCACATCATTTCGTTCTCATCTCAATTTTGTCAGGAGGAATGCTTTCTGAGAGGATGTCTGGAGAAATAATAAAACCCCATGCCTGGCATTGTTACCTGCCCTCCACAAGCTCCATCATGGCTTTGCTGGTGTCTATAACAAACCTCAAGCTGACTCACTGCCACCCCATAAGTAATATGATTTCTCCATTGATTTGATTTAAGGGCCAGTCTTAGAAGGATTTATACATGGACTATCAAGACAGACCACAGTATAGTGTCCATGAGGGTGGGAAACCAGAACAGGAAAACAGGGGCCAGATTTTGTAGAGCACATGCCTAAAACTACAACATGGTTTCACAATAGTGCATGGTGGCCTACAGCCCTCTTTCACAGGCCATGCTCAATCATTTCATATAAAGGAATCACTCCAGGGAAACACGCTTGCTTACCGTACAGCCGCTCCCGTGTCCCACGCCGGTCTCTGGGGATCTGTACTTTCATCCGGCCACGGATGGAGCCCGTCTCCTCTCCGCGGTGGGAGAGGAAGGTCTCAAACTGCTGCGGTACGCTGCTGATCATGGAACGCATGGCAATGCAGCACTCACCTACAGAGGGCAGTGGGACATTATAACGAGATGGTAAGGCATCATGACATCACATTGAGGGCCCATAAACAGAACATAACTGACCAGCTGTCGTCCAGAACAGGATAGAATTTACTTTCCCTGACCTTCTTACCAAGCTGAAGTATCTCTCTTATGAAACCGGTGCTCAGCCTGGATTAAAAGCACTTGTGAAGACTACAGCGGCTTTGAGACTCATGTGACTAACCCATTCATTTGCCTATGCAATAATAGCATACTATGGTGAGAATTTATTATAACCATAGATGCTCATTATGTTGGGCTAAAGGCTTACTTCCATACACCCTTGATGTAATAATCCTGATGAAGGCCTGAGTAACACTGTCTTTGACTCCCTTCCATTGACAAGTTCTGAAATGAAATTACTAGGGAAAAAAACATGCAGCAAAGAATCACATCAACACTGTGGCCTACATGAACAGGTACTGAAAATGCCAATGAACTGCAGATGAAAAACAAATGTAAACTTTCCTTGTAAACAGACACAACAATGGAAACAAAAAATACACGTGGGGACAGACTCAAGTCAACAGGCAACAAGACTACTGATCTGTAGTGAGTATTGAAAAACAAATAAAACTTCCCTTGTAAACAGGCACAATACAAACCAAATTCATGTGGGACCTGATCCAAATGAAACTCAACTCCCTGCATAAAAAGACTCAAGACAAAACCAAGGGACCTGGTCACTTCCCTCCTCTCCCAAAAGCATAGGATGTAGAATGTACCATATGACTCGTGCCCGTCGCAGGATTTGACAGTCAGGAGCAAGTGCTGGTCCAGTAGATATTCCATGTCAGCCACAATCGGATGCAGCTGAAGAAATAAGCAGAACAGGGACAAAAATCAGAACCAATACAGAAGAAAGTGCAAGAATACACCATCCTGCTGGTAATCCATTCCACACATGCAAACACAGAGACTCATATGTATGTACACCTATATTTCTCTTAGTTTTGCTCTTTGCCTCTTTTTTCTCTTATTTGCTCTCTGCCTCTTTCTTTGCTATTTGCCTCTTTCTTTCTCGATTTTGCTTCTAATTCCTTTTCCCCTTTTCTCTTTTGCCTTTTTTCTCTTCTTGCTTCTTTTTCTATTCCCCTTTCTCTCTTTATTGCCTCCCACTTCCCAGGTGATCACCCTCCCCGACCCCTACTTAATGGCGGCCGCTATGTGGCCGGGCAAGGCGGGCACACCAAAGGCATACCAAAGGCAAATAGTCTGCACTCGTCCGCGACCCGACCATGACCAGGGACCCTGGTCCTCCGAACCACCACTGCTACAACCCCAGCACTCTCCACGCTCTCAACCCCAGATGCAACAACTGCTAGCTTTTGACGCCGAGCAACACCCAAGGCCCGATCTCCTCCCGACACTGTTGCCACACCTTCACGCGACTCTGGACCCCTGCAGCAACCCCATGTCCACCGGACACCAGCGCACACAAACCACTGAAATGTATCCTCCCCAATGTATGCTCCCTACACCGGCATGCCACAGAAATCTGGGACCTCCTCAACACACACACGACTGATACCCGCCCGTCCCCCGCGCCCCATTCACCAACACCATCGCCGACTTTATCGCACCCCAAGCCCTTGCCTCCACAGACTACATCCTACTCGGCGACCCCAACTTCTACCTGACAACTATGACGACCCTAACACCACCACCCTCCCTGAGAACTTCACCATCATAGGGCTGAAGCAACTGGTCTCCACCCCATCTCACATAGCTGGACACACATTCAACCCCGTCTTCGCAGGTGGAAACAGCATCTCCTTCAGCCACACCACAGAACAGCTCTGAATGGACCACCTCTGCATCCATTTCTCTTTTAGAAAACCCACCGCTCACCAGCACGCACGCTGCCGCCCACGCAGACTCTGGAACAAAGTCTCTGAGAAAGACCTCACCTCCGCCCTCACCTGCACCCCACCCCCAACGATGACAGACGCAAGCATCCTCCATCGATGGATCGTCAACTGTACCAACACACTTACCCCCCTCCAGAAGACCACACAACGGTACCATAAGAAGGCAAACTGGTTCACCACGGCACTCCAAGAATCCAAACGCTCCTGCCGGTGGCTAGAAAAGACGTGAGAAACAGCAAAACTCTGGAAATATGCGCCGCCTGCAAAACCGCCACCACGGCACACCACCAACTCATCAAATCCACAAAGAAGAATTTCCTCCAAGACAGAATCCTCTCCAACGCCCACAACATCAAGGAACTCTTCTCACTCATACAGGAATTTGCCAAACCCAACAGCAAAACAAACGACGTCACTCCCTCCCAAGACCTCTGCAACAGACTCAGCGCCTTCTTTCACCTCAAGATCCAGATGCTCTACAACAAAATCGACGACCAAGACCTCTACACCACCCCAGCCCATGTCACCAGCGATGCTCCCAACAGACCCTACTTACGTCGACCCCACTCACGACAGAAGACACAGTAAAGACCATGAAGAGCATCCACTCTGGTGCACCCTATGACACCTGCCCACCTCACATCTTCCACATGGCTGCCACAGCCATCATACCTAAGCTACGCCGGACAATCAACTGCTCCCTCGAGACCGCCACTTTCCGCGAGGACTGGACACATGCTGAGGTCAACCCACTCCTGAAGAAATCCTTTGCAGACCCAACGGATCTCAAGAATTTCAGGCCCATCTTGCTGCTTTCCTTCACAGCCACGGTCAACGAGAAGGCCGTCAGCACCCAGCTAACACACTTCATTGAAGCCAGCAACATCCTAGACACCTCCCAATCTGAATTCCGCGACAACCACAGCACCAAGACTGACCTGCTCGCCGTCACAGATGGCATACGTACTCTCCTCGGCCAAGGCCAAACAGCAGCCCTCATCCTCCTGAACCTTTCAGCAGCCTTTGATACCATCTCCCACCGCACACGATCCACCAGACTTCACAACGCCGGTATCCAAGTAAAGGCCCTAGACTGGGTATGCTAATTTCTCACCGCCAGAACACAGAGAATAAGACTCCAGCCCTTTCCCTCGAAACCAACAGAGACCAGATACGGAGTACCTCAAGGATCCTCCCTCAGCCCCACCCTCTTCAATGTCTACATGGTCGCCCTCGCAACCATTGCCAGAAACCATGGGCTCAACATCGTCTCTTATGCCGATGATACCCAACTCATCATCCCTCTCACCAAGGAACCTGACATCAGCAGGCACAACTTCCAAGAAGGGATGACAGCTGTCGCAACCTGGATGAAGAACAGCTGCCTGAAACTCAACTCAGAGAAAACAGAAGTCCTCATCCCTGGCTTCACTCCCTCCGTATGGGACGACACCTAGTGGCCCCCCGCCCTTGGAAACCCACTCACCCCGACAGACCATGCATGTAACCTCGGCATAATACTCGACTCATCACTCACCATGAATCACCTGATCAGCGCCATATCCTCCGCATGCTTCAACATCCTCCGTATACTACGTAAAACATTCAAATGGATCCCCTCCAATTCCAGAAAAACGGTCACTCATGCCCTCATTACCAGCAGACTGGACTACGGCAACGCCCCCTACGCCGGGATCAACAAGAAACTCCTCCGCAAACTCCTGACCGTCCAGAATGCCAGAGACAGACTATTCCTCAATATCCCAAGACACAACCACAGCACCCAACATCTTTGTGATCTCCACTGGCTCCCTGTCAAAAGCAGGATAACTTTCAAGCTGCTCATGCACGCCTACAAGGCCCTCCACAACAGCAGACCACAATACTTCAACAACCGCCTCACCTTCCATGCACACAAGAGAAACCTACGATCAGCTGACCTCTCCCTAGCAACCGTTTCACACTTCTACAGGAACAGAACGGGTGGAAGGTCCTTCTCCTACCTTGCAGCCAAGACATATAACAAGCTCCCCCTCCACCTCAGGCAAAGCCCGACACTGGGTTAATTCAGGAAAGACCTAAAGACCTGGCTCTTCGAATGACCAACGGAGCTGCACCCCACCACTCGCAGCGCCGTGAGACCCTAATGGGTGAGTAGTGCGCACTACAAAAACATTGCTTGATTGATTGATTGATTGAGTGATGCACGGACATGTAAAACACACTTACTGCCACAGACGTTGTCAATGCGCATTTTGAAGACAGAATTGTTTTTTTTTCAAAATACACATTTAAAATCACAAACAGCAAAGCTCTGCTGGGTGCTTGTGTGCTATCTATCTAGATTGGCCTTTTAAAGAAAGTGTTTGATACACAGATATTTATATATAGACCTAAAAAGATTAAGACTACAAATCCCATATAAGATTTCCATTACTTCTGAATCCCTACAACCCCTAAAATGTTTTCTCGCACAACCCTCAGTGAGATATCTTCTTTGAGTCTATACTCACAACTTTTAAATGTCTCCTTAAAAGATGACTCATATGTACGGCTTTGGACTATCTCTAGCCTTTCCTCATCCATTTGGATTGTGAAACAAGACACCACACTCTTGATCCAATTACGGCATCTGCGGCCCGAGCACACCATGCTGACCGGCTAGTGAGTCATTCTTCCAGCATTGCCTTGCCGCTTGTGAGCCATTTTCTCTGGATCCCAATATGACCTGTTATTGGCAGTCCGTTCTATTCATACTGCACTGTGCCGCTATGGACCAAGGAGGGATCCTGCCCTAACTTGGAACTCAACCTCTTACACCAGTTGCCTTCCTTTGCAGGCACTTTCATCTCAGACATAATCCATTATGTCCTGATGATGGTCCTCCTATTACATGAAGTGATCGAAACGTCGTCGACATTAGTAACATGACTTCTACTCTTTTTATGTATATAAGCATTGGTACTGTATGACATATGTGACATAATTAATTTGCTTTCATTGTAGTCACATGAAGAATGTCTGAGCCTACAAGATTGTTACTTCCCCTTTTTTGTTTGTCTTTCCCACTGTAATAATGCTTTATACATTTTAATAAATACATTTGATATTTCATCTGGAAATTTGACATAGATTTCATCATATTTCTATGTAATATGGTTTATGGGATCTCAGAATAAGGGATCCTTGCTCCTTCAAATTACTCATACCAATGATCTCGTAATATTCCCTGGGTTTCCCTTGTCTCTAAAAAACACCACACTCTTGATGACACCTCACTAATGATTTATTCTGTGGTAACAAAACTTTTTTTAAATCTCTCTTTAAAGTTATATTTCTGATATGGATGATTGTTTAAAAAGTAATGATTGCGTGACTCCGCTTGGCTGCGCATGTCGCTCCGGGATTTACTTTGTCCAACAGCATAAAGGGACCATCCAAACGGTTTTATGTCATTACAACGCGGTGTTTACACCACGCTACCATTACAACGCAGTTATCACAACGCAAGTCGTTACAACGACTTGCACTAGTGGCGTTGGACTTAGGAATAGTATGATTTACTATTCCAACTTCAGCCCAAGTAACAGTAGGGACGGTGTTGGAATAGTAAATCATACTATTCCTTAGTATATAGCGCCATCCAGCGCAAGTCGTTGTAACGACTTGCGTTGTGATGACTGCGTCGTAATGGTAGCACAGTGTAAAGACTGCATTGTAATGGTCGTCTCTCCATCCAAATATCAGTCCGGTATGCACTCAGAAGGAAAGCAGCGACGTGTTGCCCCTTAGCCCCAGAATCTGCCTGGCACTTGGGAGATGGAAAGCTGCTGTAGCCACAGTGATCTGTTTAGGTCGCACGTTGCTTTCAAAATGGTGGCATCCACACTCAGGCCATGAAGCAGCGCAGCAGTGAATTTAACCTGAAGGTCATTGCTCATAGGAGGATGTACGTCATGACAACGCGGGCTTTAAACCGCGCTGGCATTACGACGCATCTGAGAGAGCACAAGTTTGGGAAAAAATGTATAAGTGCGCCATATTTACAAGCACGTAGTTAGTTTAAACATGTTTTGCACACGAGTGTTTTATATCCAGGAGTGAAATATACAGAGTGTTTTATATTCAGTAGCGAAATGTATAGAATGTTAAGTAGAGTAATAATAAGTATAACTGTGTGAGATTAATGTAGAAATGTTGGAATGAATATGAAAACCTCACGTTCTCATGTTAAAAGAATCATGTCCGAATTAAATGTAACTTTGAAATCCAGTATAATGTGTAGGCCTTAGGGCAATTCACAGCAAACCTAAACGTGCTGCTAAAATAATGTGAGATAAGGTTGACGTGGTTCTTCCAAATGTATTATTGAACTTAGGGTTAAAAGTATATGCTTTATAGATGTGTTATTTTAGAAACGTATGCTAGTTAAGAATGTTTGCTGTTTAAATCAAGTTAATGTTTTAAGAGTGCAGGGACCTGCTTCATGTAAATCAAGTAGGCCTGAACAGATAATGACATGTCGTTTGAACCGCCATGTGCTCGTTAGGGAAGAAGTCGAGAGGTGTCCAGCACCGAGCTTGGAGTGTGTTTTACGACTTAAAGATATGGTGGAGTCTGGAATTTGAGGCCCACTGCAGGACGAGCTGTATGCAGGTGCGAGGGTCCTAATCAGCTCGAATGAAAGGGACTTTGTTCAGTGGCGCCTTGCGCAGGCCTGTAGGAGTTTCCAGGAATTTAGGGGGTATCGGCGCATTGGAGAAGAAGCCTGGGAACCAAGGTCAACTTTAACGAGGGTCTTCAAGAGTACCATCATGGAGTTTGCCGCGCACAGAGATACCACGTGAGGGGCGTCCCAAGGGGCGTTCCTATCAGAAATGTGATTTGGTATTAGGGAAAGAGACCCGGGAGGAGAGCAGAGCAGATGATTTTGGGAGCCTAAGGAAGCGGATGGGTAGGCAGATAGGCTGATCAAGAGAGACCCATTATCAGAGAAGAGACAAAGAGAAGTGCGTGATCTTCTTAGGAAGTCACCACGGCTGACACCTAGAGGGTAAAGATCTTGCTAAGTAGGGATGTCACTTAGTATAGTGTAGGGACAGACTAACCTTAATTTTCTTTTCTGTAATGACTTTGAGATTGCAACTTATATCCATTTTGACAACCCTTATGGTTTTCGAGATTGTACTTATTATTTTGTTTTTCAGACTTAGACTACTCAAGAAGTTCATGTTCATAGTGATACCGATTTATCTTCTGAATCTCATTTTGAGAAGTTTGTATCTTCAGTTATCTTTGACTTTATATTAAATCTTTGAAACTTAAAATTTGGTCAGTGGTCATTTAGAGTGGTGTAAGTTCTTAAATTGATTGACTTATTGTAAGATTACCTTTTACTCAATGACAGGTACCAACGATTCAGTCGACATAGTTTGGGATTTGGTAAGGTAACTAGTAACCAGTAATCCCGCGTTAGCAGTTGGTAGCAGAGTGAGGATGGTTATCTTCTTGAGGAAGGTAATCTAGAGAGGTTAGTTTACCCCAAGGCCCCGAGACGTCGAGAAACGAGCAGCGGAAGAATCGTGTGCCGAAAGGTGCAGACGGCGCGAGAAAAGCAGCAGTATCGGAAGAGAGTGAGTATAACAAAGGGTCATGCGTGAACAGATTGCGGTGTTTTGTGTTGTATTTGTATTGTAATGTCTTGCGGAGTTGAATGCCTGTAGTGTGAATGAGAGAAGGTTGTGAGCGCGCGCAACCTGGTAAGCTGGTTACCTGGTAAACGGGTGAACTGGTGAAATCTTAAGTTCAGGCCAGAGCTTAAGTGGTTTTGGGTGTATCGAACATCCAGGGTAGTTGTCGACCATAGTACGGAGGTCACGAGGTACCATTGACCGCCGTGGATCCAAGATAGGGGGAGTGTAAGAGTGGGTGTATGAGTAACGGACGCTGGTCGAAAGTTACTGTGTGTGAGTAACCTATCGGAGAGGGCGATTGTCTGGAAGTAAACGGAAAGACATTTCGCCAAGTTAAGGTGACAACTACAGAAAGACTGTGGGCGTACAGTCAAGAAAGGTGATCGCTTGGACGGAAGTAATCATTTTTCAGAGTATGAATGGGATGCGTGCATGACCGAGGAGACGAGCTGAGAAAGGAGGGGAACTGCTGCGAAGGGGGACGGGTGACGTCGGCTAGAGCCGCGCTGTGATTGAGCGGTTGGTGTGACGTTAGCTAGAGCCGCGCTCTGGTTGGGCGGCTAGAGTGACGTCGGAGGAAAGTCGCGTACGGATAGGCCAGTTAGTGTGAACGGGGCTGAGATTGGTGGAATATCATCAGGAAGTAAACAAACGCAGAGAAAGAGCGAAATCATGAAGTGTTTTAAGTGTTTGAAAGGGATTTTTAAACGTAAACGAAGTGAACATTATTACGGGAAAGAGGCTCCGCCAGAGGGTACACCAGCTCATTATATGGCAACGAATGTGGGGCTGCATACCATATTATGGATTGGGGCTTGGAATAAGCTTACGGAAGGGAATGAGGAAATGCAGTTCCCGAGGTACGGGACGTTTAAGTTAGAGGTGTTACATCGGCTAAAAGCAACCATGTCCTCATTGAAACCCTCGCCCAGACCAACACAGTTTGAGGCCCTTAATGCATGGATTAAGGCTGCACACGATAGAAATTTGAACAGGCGTCAACAAAGGCTGACGCGATCGGTAAGAGCAGTGCGGGATTCTAAATGGGATGAGGAAGCAAAGCGGTGGAGGGTACAGGCAATTGAGGTGGAAAAAATGTATCCGATGAGGGAGGTGGCAGGAGGAGGAGGAAACCTCATGGAAGAAGACGAGGAAAGCGAGTCGGAGGACAATCTGATAAACAGGTTGTTGATGGATAGACCACCTCCAAGGGTGGGGGTGATAGAAGATAGAGGGCTCGCAAGAGAAGATGGGAATGACATAGAGGGATATACACCACTCCCTATATCGGAATGGACACCTATCAAAGGCGGAGAAATACCTCAAAACAACACTGTACAGAGTGTAGTGGGAAGGTTTGTGGTGCAGAAAACGCCAACCACCGAAAGGGCTGAGTCTGTGGGATTGCCAGATGCTCTTCAGGTGCCTGTTACCATAGGACCCATAGTTTCGATCTATAACCCTGAGAGAGATAGAGAGGAACAACAAAGGCAATTGGATAGGGAAAGGATTGAGATGGAAAGGAGGAATAATGTGACAAATGCATGGAAACAATTGCCAGGATCGGTAACATGGAATACCCCATTAGACACGACTGTCGGTCCCAATGCAGAACAGGGAGGTCCGAGAGGACCAATGGATCTAAGGGGACCGCGGCCAAGATCCTATTCAGAATTAAGAGCTGATTTGAGGGAGTGGGACGGGTCCGCAATATCCCCGAGCAACAGGACAAGAACAGAACCAGAGTGGGAAACCAGAGGTAACGGGACTGTATCTCATTGTGGGGCCAGCGAAAGCAGTCAGGGGCGGGAAGGCCAAAGTCAAGAGAATAGAGGAGTTACACGTCCTACGGATGAGAGGGAGCAGCAGGAACAAAATAGTAGGAGTGTAGAGTGTGAAGAGATGTCCCGTCTCTGGGAGAAAGGAGGAGATGAGATGGTACGAGCTTTTCAGAATAGGTTTAGGTGCCTTCATCATGTACTCGGAGAAGACGTTCAACATTGGAGAAAGGAGAACAGTGATAGGTCCCGCCACGCCTCGAATAATCAGGAATCACAGGGAAGTAGTGAAGAAAGAGGGAGTAATGGAATATCTTACCCTGCATCCCGTGAAACTAGCCAGGATGGGGAGAGAGAGGCTAGGAGGCATGAAGGAGTGTTTCACCACCCACCCCGAGAAGATGGAAAGGCATGGGACCTAGAGAGATGGGAACAGGGGAGGACTCCCTATAACTCACCTATACCTAAACGTAGATCTCGGAGCTGGGATGGGAGAGATGCGGATGGAGGAGCTAAATTGAGTGTCTTGAAAGCTGAAATTAAGGCAAAGAGGCTTGATGTTACTAGTTTAAAATCAGATGTTGATGAGATAATAGATGGAACATTGCCTTTAGAAAGGATCGAACTGTATGAACAGGATGAGTTATTGTTCATGGCAAAGGATATTACTAGGAAAGCTAGAGCGTTTCATGAGAAACTGACTGATTTGGCAGATAGATATGCCGTGGATTTGTCTAGGACAAGGGCATTGCAGAGTAACCACAGATTACAGTACGCAGACCAAGATCTAGATGAGAAGAGAACTACTGGATTAAAAACACACATAAGAGAGCTGGTATCAGGGATAAGAGTGTGGAGAGAATTGGACAAATGGGAAGAAAGGTGGTCGAAAAAGGGCACAGTTAGACGAAGTGCAAATGTGATGACCCCCGAGGGAAGGGTAATGCATATGGAGGCATTCCCTTTGCGAGAAATATCAAATGGAAATTATGTACATGTGCCCTGGAGTAGAGGAGACTTAGCTGCATTTACCAACTCATTTCCGAAGTTGCGGGACAATCCAGTAGAGTGGTATAAGCAGGTAGAGAGGTTTGTTAAAATTTCGAAGGTATTGTGGATTGATTTGAACACGTTGTTTGACATCGTGGTCCCATCTGATCTGTGGACCCCTTGTAAGACTAGTGTCGAATGGCCAAATGCTGAACCATTGAGGGATGCTCGAACTAATGGACCATCTGAGATTGTCATACGAAAGTATGAAAGGGTAATAGCTTGGTTGAAAGATAAGGTACCACCACAGGATATAGATTGGGTAAAGATAGATCGAACAAGGCAAGAACCGAAGGAGACCGTGCATGAGTTTTATGAGAGGTTGTTGAAAACATTCAAGCAATACAGTGGACTTGATGTAATGGATCCCAAAGATATAGGACAATTTGTGTCAAAATTTGTCTTGGGGTTGAGACCTGACATTTGCTTGATGATTCAACAACATTTAATCTGTTGGCAGAATAAACCACTAGATGAGATTCTACGTTATGCACGATACTGTAGTGATGAAATAGACTCTAAAGCCAAGAATCTAAAGGAGAAATTGATGGTGGTACAAATGCAGTCCGCCGGGAAGGGTGGCCAGCAGAAACAGGGGATGGGACGAAAGCCAAACGGTCAGAATAAGGACAATGAGGAAGGGCAGAGACCTAGGATAGACTTTGCCACTTTAAAGAAAACGACAAAGTGCCATCAGTGTCACCAGGTGGGGCATTGGCGACGCGAGTGTCCCTTTAACCCTGAAAATGGAGAGCTAGAAGTAGAAGAGCAGGATCAAGAAGTCCCAACTCCAAAGGTGACAGTTCCAGGAAGCAAGGTGGCCAAAGGGGGGACTTCGGCTCCACGGGCCCAGTTCCCACAGCCACCAAAGGTAGCGACAGGGGGAAAGGTCTTTAAACAAATGCCTCTATTCATCGAGGAAGAAAAGTGTTATTACATTGATCCATTGACTGGACAACGTGTGAGCAGTGAAGAGGACTGTACCCTCGGGGCAGTCCTAGAGGTGGATCAGAGAGGGCCATTTGTTGAGGCAGAGGTGGCAGGGTGTCCCACAACGTTCTTAGTGGATACTGGGGCTACCCGATCAACTCTGAGATCGGCGGTGGTTCCAGACTTGCCGATGTCAGGGGAAACAATTCAAGTGGTAGGAGTCGCGAACAAAAGGCTGACTAGTCCCTTGACAGAACCAGTGTCTGTGAAAATTGGAAACCACATGAACGAACATCAGTTTGTGGTTTGTGGTTTGTGACTCGAGTCCGGTATGTCTGTTAGGAAGGGATTTGTTGTGCAAACTGAACTGCACCATATGCTGCACCCCGCAAGGAGTGGAGGTACAGACTACCGACGAAGATGCTACTTTTAAGGTGGCCAATTCGAAATCTTGTGTAGAACTATATCATACTGACAATAGAAGATCTTCCCCAAGACCTACGAGATGCAGTGGCGTCAGAGGTATGGGATTTCACAGGAGAAGAAATAGGATTGATTAAGGGGGTAGAGCCGGTAAAAATATTGGTAAAACCAAATGTTGAGTTTCCAAGAACACCTCAATACAAATTGTCACAGGAAACGATTGCAGGAATAAAGCCTGTGATCGAGTCAATGATTCAACAGGGAATACTGAAGGAAATTGTGGGTAGTCCTTGTAACTCCCCGATTATGGGTTTGCAGAAACCTAGCGGGAAGTTTAGGATAGTTCAGGATTTACGAAAAATTAACAACATAGTTGTTTCATGTTGTCCCGTGGTACCGAATCCATCAGTGATACTGTTTCAAATACCATGTCAAGCAGAATGGTTCACAGTGATAGATCTTTGTCAGGCTTTCTTTTCAATCCCATTGGATGAAGAGAGCAGGTACCTTTTCGCTTTTAAAATGGAAGATCGCGTTTTAACATGGTGTCGAATCCCACAAGGATTCACGGACAGCCCATCCATCTTTAATCAGTTGTTGAAGAAGAATCTTGAGAATCTAGTACTGCCACAGAACTCGGTTCTGGTACAGTACATAGATGACCTACTTGTTGCGTCAGAAACAGAGGAAGCCTGTAAAGCAGACTCAATTGCCTTACTGAACCATTTAGCTGAAAATGGACATAAGGTATCTCCGAGCAAGTTGCAGTATTGTCTGACAGAAGTACAGTATCTAGGGCACAGGTTAGAAAAAGGGAAACGTAAGGTGTCCCCAGAGAGGATTGAGGCGATAATGAAAATGAATGCGCCTACAACACAGAGAGAAGTTAGAATGTTCCTAGGAATGGTGGGTTACTGCCGACAGTGGATAGTTAACTTCTCACTGAAAGCAAAGCCCTTACAGAAACTGACGCACAAGGAGGTGAGTGATCCGATACCATGGGACGAAGAATGCTTGGTGGCGTTCTTGCAGCTGAGAGACGATTTGTGTCGTGCTCCGGCTCTGGGAATGCCCGATTACGAGAAGTCATTTTCACTCTATTGCTGTGAGAGAGAGGGATGTGCTTTGTCAGTCTTGGCACAGACCCACGGAAATGCCCGTAGACCAGTTGCATATTTTTCGGCTACATTAGATCCAGTAGCCGCAGCGTTGCCCGGATGTCTCAAATCCGTTGCTGCAACGGGTGTCAGCATTGAAAGGAGCGAGAGTATTGTGATGGGACATCCAGTGGTGGTGTATGTACCACATTCAGTTGAATTGCTAATGACCAGGACGAAGACGCAGCATCTGACCAATAGTAGGCTCACGCGCTACGAGCAAGTTATCCTTGCTGCGGAGAACGTGACTCTTAGGAGATGCTCTGTCTTGAATCCTGCTACTTTGATGCCATTACCCACTGTGATAGAAGGCGAAGGATGTGAAGACCACGATTGCCTTGATGTGACTGAACTATGCACGAAACCCAGACCAGATATTGTGGATGAGCCATTGTCTGACCCCGATGAAATTTATTTTGTTGATGGCTCATGTTTAAGAGACGATACTGGTCGGTTGAGAGCAGCTTATGCTGTTTGTACTATTACTGGAGTTGTGGAAGCCGCTTGCCTGGAAGGAGTACATTCCGCACAGGTAGCAGAAATTATTGCCTTAACTCGTGCCTGCATAGCAGGAAACGGAAAGAGAGTCACCATCTACACGGACAGCCAATATGGTTTCGGTGTGGTTCATGATTTCGGGCAGTTGTGGTCTCAGAGGGGTTACATGACCTCCTCTGGTTCGCCCATTCGAAATGGAGAATTTGTGCGGCTGTTGTTAGAAGCATTGCAAGGTCCAGTTAACATCGCAATAGTAAAGTGTGTGGCTCACACTAAGAATACAGATTTTGTGTCACAAGGCAATAGATACGCTGATGAAGTCGCACGTTACTGTGCGGAACAAAATTATTCTTTCTCAAAGGTGGAAAGAGAAAGTGCAGAAGAAAGGACAGAATTAAGCATGATGTTAGAGACCGTGGATTCCTGGGAAGATTTGAGGGTAATGCAGGAGAATGCACCAGAAACTGAGAAAAGGGCATGGGAAACCGCAGGTTGTGTGCGAAGTGAAATGGATTTTTGGGTTTCAGCAGATGGGAGAGCTGTGTTACCTGAAGAATTAGCTAATCCCATGGCAAGAGAAATACATGGTCCAGTACATCTAGGAAGGGATGCTATGATGAGAGTGTTTAGGCAAACTTGGTATTGCCCTAAATTTAGAATAGCAGCCGAATCAGTATGTAAGCGATGTGTTACCTGCCAACAACTGAATGTGGGCAAACGAACACCAGTCACACTGAGTCACATTGGGAGGTCGGGGGGGCCTTTCAATAGAATGCAATTAGATTTCATCGAAATGCCAAGGGTCAATCGCCTTTGGTATGTGTTGGTGATTGTATGCGTATTTTCCAGATGGGTTGAAGCGTACCCTACACGTAGGTGCGATACACTCACAGTGGCTAAATTGTTGCTCAGGGAGTTGATACCGCGCTTCGGGGTGCCTGCCTCTTTGGAATCTGACAGAGGAAAACATTTTAACAGCGAAATAGTGAAGATGTTGTGCTCCACACTGAATATCGATCAAAAGCTGCATTGTAGTTATCGATAAGCATGGGCGTAAAATCCGTTACGCTCGCGGATTTTTCGTATTTTCGGAGAATCCGCAATCCGCGAACTCTCGCGGATGCGGCGAGAATACGCAAAATCCGCGCGAAGCGGATTTTTTGTTTGTGTTCGCACTGCTCGCGCTGCTCGCGGTCCGCGGCGCGGGCAGGAACAATCTCGCACTAGCGAAAGTACAAAAATTACTTAGTAAAGGAAGTGGCCCAGTCTCCAACTTCCTGTTCCTGTCCAGCAAGCTCCTCCCATAGGGGTGGGGTGAAGGAAGTGCCCCAGTCTCCAACTTCCTGTTCCTGTCCAGCAAGCTCCTCCATTTCCTGGCCACTTTGATTTCGATCTTGACTGGGAAGGATTACTTTTTGTGGTTGCTGCTGGATATTTGGATTTGAGGCCTTTTGGATTACTTTTGGATTCGAATTTTGATTTCACAAAGAAGTAAGTCGATGTTGTTTGTTTGTGGTGATTTTTGTGTGTGTTGTTTTTTTTCGACTTTTTTGGGGGGAAAATCTGCAAGTTCGCGAGCTGAGGATGTGTTTTTGCTTGTGTTCGCACTGCTCGTGTCCCGCACAGCAACAATCTCGCACTCGCGAAATTGTAAAAATTACAATTCTGCTGCACATGAATTGAAAACCACCAGGCTTATTTATGGGTGCATGGATGATACAACTGTTTTGTTGAAATTATTTTTGTTAACATGATTCTGGCCAGGGCATGGATGACATTGGATTGTGCTGATTTTTGTGTGTTTTAGGACTTTTTGGGGTGGTGTTGGGGGCTTGCTATGGGGGTGGGGGCCATTTTATTGTCTGGTCCCGTGTGGGTGGGGGTCTAGGGGCCATTTGTAAGTTGTGTGCTTTGTGCCATAGGCCTGCACCCACTGTGCTCTGATGTCATCCATTATGCCCAGGGGGGCCCAGAATCGGTCTGTTCGCGGATTTTGTGGGTTTTTGCCACGTTCGCGCCGTGAAGCAACAATCTCGCACTCGCGAAATTGTAAAAAATGCAATTTTGCACCGGAAAACCACCAGCAGGCAGCATAAGCCTTCTGAAAATGGATGGATGGCATTGGATTGTGGTGATTTGATTTGTGTTGTGTGTTTTCACTTTTTGGAGTAGGGGTTGGGTGCTGGCTATGTTGGTGGTGGCCATTTTGAGGCATGGTCCTGGCCATGTGGATGGGGGGGGTCAAGCGGCCATTTTGAAGGCAGGCAGTGAGCTTTGAGACATAGGTGTGCCTTGCTTTCACCCATTGTGCCCAGGCGGAGTCAGGGGTACATGAAAGCACAACCCTCTGTGTGTGTGCTCTCTTGGATCAATGTTAAATTCCTGTTTCCCAAAAATTTAGCAAATCCTAATTTTGAAAATTCCATATTGTGTGGTGTGCACGTGTGTATTCATAAATGCCTACTTGCTAACTGTTTATTCAAGCGCTACATATGCAACATTTATATTTACTGATGTTCCTCTGTCTTCGTTTGCGTTTAGGTGCACAAAACTACGCATCATCATCGTTGAGCATCAGTGCCAGGAAGAAGTGCTGCTGCGGCCTGTTGTTCCGACATCTGAAGAAGATGGCTCCAAAAAGAGGTGCCCGTAGGTCCTCTTCCAAGAAAGATGTCTCTACTAAGGAGAAGAAGAAGCAAGTGGCACCACTTACCAAGGCGACTGGTTGCTCAACCAAGACATTTTTTGGGCAACAACAACCAAAAAAACAAAGGCCCACCATGAGTGCTGCACAGGTAGCCTGTTTAGTTGTTGAATCACCAACGACCAGTGATGTTGGATCATCGCAAGAAAGTAGCAGCACGCCATCAACACAGGTTTTAACTCATCTCACAAGTACTATTCAACAACCAAAGCCGCAACAACAACTGCATGGGCTACTAGTACAAGCAGAAGTACATGCGCAAGGAGCTGTCCGAGAAGGAGCTGTCCGAGAAGGAGCTGTCCGAGAAGGAGCTGTCCGAGAAGGAGCTGTCCGAGAAGGAGCTGTCCGAGAAGGAGAAGGCCGAGAAGGAGCTGTCCGAGAAGGAGCTGTCCGTGAAGGAGCTGTCCGAGAAGGAGAAGGCCGAGAAGGAGAAGGCCGAGAAGGAGAAGGCCGAGAAGGAGAAGGCCGAGAAGGAGCTGTCCGAGAAGGAGAAGGCCGAGAAGGAGAAGGCCGAGAAGGAGAAGGCCGAGAAAGAGAAGGCCGAGAAGGAGAAGGCCGAGAAGGAGCTGTCCGAGAAGGAGAAGGCCGAGAAGGAGCTGTCCGAGAAGGAGAAGGCCGAGAAGGAGAAGGCCGAGAAGGAGAGGTCCATGGAGACTTGCAAGTAGAGGTCAGTGAAGATGGCCATGGAGCGGTGCAAGTGCCCACAATGGTTGTTCTTCCAGAAGTAGGGGCACAGGAGGAAATTGACTTTGGAGCCGGGGTATCATGTCAGGAAGACGAAGCCACTCCTCCTGATGATTCATTTTCTCCCAGCTCCCCAGCAAGGAAAAGATCAAGGAGGGTGTGTAGAAGTTCCTCTTCAAGCCCCGCTCCATCAGATGATGATCTGGATCTGGATTGGCAACCATCTCCGACGTCTGAGAGGGAGGCACACCATGAGCTGCGAATGGTATCAAATCTTAAAAGGAAGGGCCCCGGAAAGCTCATACTTATGGATCCGAACGTCGGACTTGATGAAGTGGTGCATTCTGATGTTGTTGAAGAGGATGACAGCAATGACCTAGTCATCACACATGTCAGTCCAGCCACACCGGCCATGCAGCAGACAGACATTTACACCCTATCCCGACGTCATGCTGAGCGTGACCCTGGCGACGTGCCACTGGTAGCACCACCAACGCAGTCAAGTAGTACCACAAGTTCAACAAAACCTACAGCTCCCATATTTTCTCCCCGGAGGGGGACTCCATCCAGCTCGACTCCCTCAAGTAAGGTTGCTGCAATAATTGCACAACCCAGTAGATGTCTGCAAGGCTCATCCACCACTGCTTCATCTGGCATTGGCAGCAGTATCACCTCGTGCGGCAAAACCAGAAGTTTCCAGTCCCCAGTTTGGAACTTTTTTAGTGTCCATGAAAAATATGATAACATAGCCGTTTGTTGCATTTGTAAGACTAGCGTTAGCGGTGGTAAGACTGGTACCAACTATGGAACCGGAGGCCAGATAGGTCATCTTGAAAGAAAGCACGCTGTCGAATGGTTTCCGCACCTAGCAAACGTCAAGGGAAAGCGATCCCAAAGGGCAAGTGGCCAAAATATACCCATAGTAGGTGTTTCATCTGAAGATGATGGGGAGGTAGAAGAAGCGTCAGACATGTGTCCGGTTGCACCCAGTACCCCTTGCAGCACCACACCCTCCGTAACACATAGCAGGCACACTGAGAGTCTGGGAGACACACCAATGCGGAAAATGTCAACACTGATCAGAAGTGGGTCGAAGAAGGCATCAGCATCATCCCGTAAATTTGTCCAGCGCACCATTTCAGCCATGTTCTCCTCAGATGCGCAATTTCAACGCAACCACCCAACTGTACGCCTCTATAACACTAAGCTGGCAAAAATGCTAGCGGTGGACCTTCTCCCTTTTTCGTTTGTCGAAGGTGTGGGTTTCCTTGAACTCGTGGCAACATTGGCCCCTAAATGGAAGGTTCCTAGCCGGTACTATTTTGCCAGGGTTGCTGTTCCAGCACTACACAAAGAGGTGCTTGAGTTGGTGGGGGCAGCTTTGCAGAAGAGTGCTGTTCACACTATACACCTGACAACAGACATGTGGACCAGTTGCGCAGCCACTGATTACATGTGCATCACTGCACACTGGGTCTCTTTTTCAGGGGTTATTAAACAGATAAATGCAGGTGGTGACTTGGTCGAGATTTTTAAGGGTGCTCGTAAACATGCAACATTAGCCATGTTTGGCATGGAGAAAAGTCATACTGCAGTCAACATTTTGGCTGACTTTAACAAAAAGGTCTTGCAATGGCTGCGCCCAAGACATTGCAAGGTTGGTTATGTTTCTACAGATAATGGCAGCAATGTAGTTAGGGCCATGGCGGACGGTTTCTATTTCAGAGTGCCGTGTTTGGCGCACTGTATCAACCTTGTTGTGCAAAATTTTTTGAAAAAAGAACTTGCAGTCGACAAAACACTGACCATCTGCAGAAGAATATGCACACATTTCAACCATTCTTTTAAGGCCCGGAAGGAGCTGAGGCGCAAGCAAAATGAACGTAGAATGCCAGTGAAAGCACTTATCCAGGAGGTGGCAACACGTTGGAACTCAACCTTCTACATGCTTGAGCGTCTGCATGAGCTGTTTCCAGTAGTCAATGAGTATTTCTACAACCTGGGTGGTGATACGACAGGAATGATACTAGCGGTGGAGCAATGGCAGCTAGTTAAAAGCCTGACAGACATGCTTCGGCCTTTTGAGGTCTTCACGCGTGACGTGAGCAGGGAGGACTGTTCTTTGAGCAAAGCTATCCCACTGTTGCTGAAGCTCGAGCACCAAGTCAAGGTGGTGTCTTCACAATTAAAGGACGTTGGAAAGAACGAAGCACATGAGTTGGCGCAGAGATTATTACAACGCCTAGTTAGCAATGAACGGCTTGTAAATATCAAGAAACAACAGCACTACATTTGTGCTACTATTCTGGATCCACGTTACAAAAAGCCATTGTTTGGCAAAGTAATAATTCCTTTTGAAACATCGGATGTTACAGAGTACAAAGGTTGGCTAGCTCAGTCAGCCATTCGTTTTGAAATAGAACGGAAGGAAACTGTAGGAGAAGACAGTACTACTAGTGAATCAGCAGGCGATCAGGCGTCCCAAAAAAGCACTTCACCATCTGTGCCTGTGGCAGAAGTGAGTGATTTTTCCTCTGAGCCGTTAACCACACCAGCAACCGTATCATCTCCACCAGGCGCATGCGATATGTCTGAAGCGAGTTGGCTAACTCAGCTAGGGTTTCCTGGTCCTAGAAAGGACACAGAAGTGCAAAGTACAGGAATCCGGGAGGACATTCTTTCAATGGTGCAGGCCTATCTGGATGACTCAACAGAGGTCAATATTACTGAGGACCCATTGGCGTATTGGCATGGGAAAAGAAAAATATGGCGAGAGCTCACCAACCTGGCTATCAATTACTTGTCTTGCCCACTCGCAAGCGTGTCTTCAGAACGTGTTTTTAGTTCTGCTGGTGGCATTGTGACTTCCAAAAGGTCCCGCCTCTTGCCCGCAAATGTGGAGCGGCTCACCTTGATAAAGATGAACCAGCACTTCATACCACCAGATTACAGAGTACGAGAATGCACGCAGGAAGAAGAGGACACCGCCCTACCCGAGGAAAGTTCTCCTCAGTTACCAGAAGTAACCCCGACTGATGAGTTAGCAGAGTATGAGGACGAGTTCTGCTTCCCTGACAGCGAGTTCTGAAAATGACTCAATCATTCATTAATTGTAAATAGTCCTCCTTATTCACTTTTATTCCTGTGTGTCTGCCTTTCTTTAGCAAGTGCTTCATCACATTCCCAACAAAACTGTAATCAACCAATAAAACAACAAGCCCATCAACAGAACTATCTTGATTTTGATGCCGCAGCATTCCTCAGGTTCACAACAGTTAGTTGACAAGAACTCAGTCCTGGTCGTCTATCCTGAGTCCTCCTCCTCCAGACTCACCCTATCCATTACCCATAATGCTGATGCCTGGATTCTGCACAATGAAGAAATGAAGGAGCCAGCCCTCAAACACAAATTACAGGTAAGATAAGCTTTTGGATGGGAGGTAGTATAATGGAGTATTCGGAGAGGCGAGAGAGTGACAGTGGTACTAGCAGCAAAGTCCTAGGGCTCTTGAATTAACAAAGTCTGTGACAGGCATTTACTTAGGAAAACATTTGGCCTATTGCACATGAACGTGTAGGCGTTATATTGCTCGCTTGCCTGTCTCAGGGGTGCTGTCTCTGGGGCTTCTAGGTTTTAGGGTTGTGTCAGCACCGCTACCACATTTCTAATGTTGATTGCTTTTGTTTTGCAGAAAATCCACGCCGGGAAACTCCAGTTGTGGCCCTGCTGCAGAACGCGTTAGGACTCTGTGAATTCCAGGTGGAGCCAGCCCTCAAACACAAATTACAGGTAAGATAAGCTTTTGGATGGGAGGTAGTATAATGGAGTATTCGGAGAGGCGAGAGAGTGACAGTGGTACTAGCAGCAAAGTCCTAGGGCTCTTGAATTAACAAACTCTGTGACAGGCATTTACTTAGGAAAACATTTGGCCTATTGCACGTGAACGTGTAGGCGTTATATTGCTCGCTTGCCTGTCTCAGGGGTGCTGTCTCTGGGGCTTCTAGGTTTTAGGGTTGTGTCAGCACCGCTACCACATTTCTAATGTTGATTGTTTTTGTTTTGCAGAAAATCCACGCCGGGAAACTCCAGTTGTGGCCCTGCTGCAGAACGCGTTAGGACTCTGTGAATTCCAGGTGGAGCCAGCCCTCAAACACAAATTACAGGTAAGATAAGCTTTTGGATGGGAGGTAGTATAATGGAGTATTCGGAGAGGCGAGAGAGTGACAGTGGTACTAGCAGCAAAGTCCTAGGGCTCTTGAATTAACAAACTCTGTGACAGGCATTTACTTAGGAAAACATTTGGCCTATTGCACGTGAACCAACACGATGACAGTGTTCAGTTAAATGAAATTACTGCAAAACCACCACCCACCCAGCTCAAAAGTAGTAAAAAAACAGGTATGCTCAGATAAAGTTTGAAAAAGTATATTTATATCCCTAACAAAATAATCTCCCGCAAGACCCTCCCTAACCCCAACAAATAGTCCTCAAAAGTCCCCAAAAAACCCAACTCCCAATTCCCACCCCCCAAAAGTCTCAAAAAAAGGGGCAAGGGACACTCTAGGGATGCAAGCTGGTAAGTTTGGCCTCCAGGGCATCATGCTTTAGGGCCAGGGCATCATATTTTTCTTGGAGGATGGCTTGCTCTAGGCGGAGGCCCTCCACCACATTTTGAAATTTGTGCCATTTCTGGACCTCCGCCTCTAGGTCTGACACTCTGCGGAGTGCACGGCGCAAGCGACCTTTAACAGTGCTGCGAGGTGCAGCTTTTGCTGCTCGGCGGTGGCGTCTTCCGGCACGGCTCCGGTTCGCTGGAGCACTGTGCTTACCGGCAGAACGTGGGGTAACAGAGGAGGATGTAGACGATGTTAAGTTGGATGCACTGGAGTGCGTGTCATCCCCCTCGAGTTCCACCAGTCGCCGATATTCCGCAACAGTTGCTTCCAGCCTCCGTTGCCGGGCCAGTACAGCCAGCATACTCCTCGTTGGTTTGGAGGTTTTAGTATTGCCAACTATATGAAGAAAGAAAGACATAATCTGTAAGCAATGCTCTTTAGGAATATGATTAACACAAAATGATTCAGCAGGAAGTTGTGTCACAGTACAACTAGCAACTAGCCAGGGCAGTACAAAACTATTCAGGCCAGTATCATGGGCGTCCGCAGGGAGGGGCGCTTGAATCACCATTTCCCTTCCCACAACTCTCTTGTATCCTTGGTTTGGTGCTCTTTCATATGAAAGAGATGTGGCAGAAGTGAGTGATTTTTCCTCTGAGCCGTTAACCACATCAGCAACCGTATCATCTGCACCAGGCCCAGGCGATATGTCTGTTTCCCTCCCTCTCTCTCTCTCTCTCTCTCTCTCTCTCTCTCTCTCTGTCTCCCTCTTTCTGTCTCCCTTTGTCTCCCTCTACCTCGCTGTCTCTCTCTCTCTGTCTCCCTCCCTCACCCTCCCTCTGGCTCCCTCCCTCTCTCTCTCTCTCTCCTTCTGTCTTCCTCTCTCTCTGTCTCTGCCTCTATCTGTCTTTCGGTCCCAGCCTGCTGTAATTACCATATTGTAATTTGTCACTGGGCCACCACTGGATACACATCATATCCTATCTAAGAGTCAGATAGTACCATGATCCAGCTTACCTGTACTCGCCACCGCCACTGTCTCCTTCCTCACAGTCTGTACTTCTTCTTGGTCCGACTCCTCTAGCGCCGCCTCCTCCCCAGATTGACCCTCGGACTCCGAGTCAATGATCACCACCACATCCGAGCTGGCCCCACCACCAGATGTTCCACCTACAAAGTAGATTTAAGAATGTTAGATTACACCACTCCACTAGTATTTGGTCTATGAATGAAAAAATGTGAAAACAACTGAAAAAGTAATTGACTGTCTACTCTAGTCTAAAGTAAATGTCCCTCCTTCCAGGGAAAGCTGTTGTCTTGCTTAATTTTTTTGTCACAATTGTTGAATGCTTGCTTAATTTTAACACACATTATTTTTCTCTGAACAGACAGAAACTGGACTTCTAAGGACAAGAGGAACATCAACTTGAAACCAGGTGAAAGCTCGGCTCGACCACAAGAAATTTCTACCAATCCAGTACTCATCAACTCTGCACCAAGCACTTTTCCATTTCCAACTAACTTTATTTTAATATATGTGTTTACTTAAACTTTTAATAAAGCTTTTAAACTTGAATTGACTCTGTAGTTTTTCCTCCAGAGAGTCCAGACTAGAGTGACTGAGCGAAAAGTTTTGCAATTTTTGGAAGGAGGAATCTGTGCTGCTGACACTACCAGGTTTATTTATACAGTGTGCCAAACACGCCACTCTGAAATATTATTACTCTGGTCTTTGGTGTCCATAGTTCGGTTTGTGGAGAAGTGTCCCTGCAACAGTAGTATTATGGATTTTGCTCCTATCTAAACACTATTTCGAAACAATTAAATTAGGAATGCTTGGACAACAATAGGTCCTCTATATTTAAATGAAAACTTACTGGGGCCAGCAAAGGAGCACTCGCCGCCCTGGCCTGCATCCTCCTCCTTTGGAGCCACTGCTGCATCCTCCTTTTCCGCCCGCTTGCCCCTGGGCGGACCTGACGTACAACATGAAAGAAATAACAGAAAACATTGATGATTGCTGCTTGCCGATGTCCTTGTCAACCAAATCAAACATTTAGAAAGAACAAGAACCTACTATTTCAGCCAAAAAGAGGGCTACAATGGAAGGACTGCACCTGAGCCTCTACTCTAGGGGCAGATTTACAAGCCCCTTGCAGCTCTTCTGCTCCATTCTTGCGTCAATTTTGTGACGCAGCGCCACAAGAGAGGCGCCATGGTCTGGCGTATATTAACAACGTGACGCATATGGGAGATGCATCCCATTCTAAAACCCTGCGCCATTAGGGAGCATTCCATCGCAAGGGATGGCGTTCCTGCGCAGGAACGCATGCTAAAAGTGGCTATGGGGAATATATAAAATTTCAATCAGTCATTTAGGACAATGATGCGTCACTGAAACCCTGCGCCTGCATGAAGCAGACTTACGGCTTGACGCAGCATTGCTGGAGCTGCGCCATCGTTGCAACGCAACTCCATCAAAGAGCCGCCTTTACGGCACCGATGCGTAACGCTTCGGTGACGTTGTGGGACCATGGTGTGCCGCATTGTAAATACGGCGCACCATGGGTGGTGCTGCCGTGCCACACACTTTGCAGGGATGCGCAGGTAATTGCTAATCTGACACTTACGGGCATACTTACGAGTTCTGAGCTGGACACCTCCAGATGTGCACCAGAACAAATACGTAACGCAAAACTAACCTTGCGTCACGGCAGATGCGCCGCTATTACAATGCGGCAAACCCTGGCGCAAGGGTAGGCAGATGCGTAACGCATCTCGTGACGAAATAGGGGCGCATCTCTAGAGTCGCTTCGTGGGCGCAATGCAACTATAGCAGTGCTCAGGGCTGCCCAATACTCTACATACCGCATCAGTCCTTACGCCTGCTTCAAGCAAGCAGGCATAAAGAATTGACATAGCAGCGTCACGGAAGTGCCTGCGCTAAATCTTGTAGATTTTACGCAGGCACTTTTGCGAGGCACACATCTGCCTGACCGGCACCACCCACCCCCCACTCCCCCCCTGCGTGGGAACGCACCCATTGAGGCGCAGGCCCAGGCATTCACGTGGCGCATCTCCTTAGATGCATCACGTTGTACATGACTCGCAGGGATGCGCCACGTTTACGTCGCTGTGCGTCAGGTAAGGCAGTGTAAACGTGGAACAAGGGGCTTGTAAATCTGCCCCTTTGTGTCTAGCATTACGCAGTTCTGTAAAATACACTCATACTCAGCCCAATTAAATGAACACAAAATAGATAACAAATAAGCAGTGGCACCGGCACAGAGAAGGAGAACAGTGCACCTGAAATGCACAGAAGATTTTGAAATATTAATGAAAAAATTGCTACTACTACTCACCAAGACCGGGGACCTCCACTCCCAGCACGTCTAGCAGGTCACGCTCTCGGTCAAGGATGTCGGTCCAGCGGTGGGTGACCTGATTGTAGGTGCGCTGGACCCCCGTGATCTTAAAAAGGGCCCGGCACACCTGCCCCCACCGCTTCCGTCGCTCCTGGCTGTTGGTGTAACCAGCAGCAATCCTGCCGCCTGCCGCGATGGTCCTGGGGAGACGGCGCTGCACGTAAAAAACAAGTGCGCCCACCTCCTCAGGGCTGAAAATCTCCCGGGGCACCACCATTTCCGCCCTCAATCGACCACACGGGAGCCGGGCACGGGCTGCGGTGCCCGTCTTGGGCAGCTTGACTGCTGTCTTCACCATGTTCTGGGCAGGTAAGGAGATAAAATGAAAAAGAATAAGAGTAGAGAAGAAGGAAAGTAAAAGTTTAAAAAAGTAGTTCAAAAGTAAACAAAAATAGCCTAAAACACAAAAATATAGATCTAGAAAAATACAGGGATAGAAAATAAGTTAAATAGATCAAAAAAATAGTAAAACAAGCAAAGGATGGCAGAGATATAGAGAGGATAGAAACACCATACCCAGACACATAGGAATGAATGAAAAACAAGATGGCGGCCCGATCACGTGCGCGTAAGTAAGTTCGCACGCGATTTCTCTCGCGAACTCGTGCGAACTTGTATTCGCAAGGCGCGAGTCGGGCGAGATTACACTTAGCGGGCGGAAACGGAAATACGTCACGCAAACAAAATGGCGGCGCCCATACTCAACCTTGAGGTAACTCGCACGAGTTCGCGGCCTCCACGGGCCAGTTCGCACTACGACGCGCCCCGCGAATAGGGCGAAATTACCGAAAAACGAGTTTTGCAAAAGCAAAACGAACGAGCAGGTGCAAAAGTTCGAGCTCATCATTTGTAACCATTTACCTGTAGTGCTTCCTGAAGGGGCCCTCCAGAATCCGGTTGCCTACTTGCAACTATTGTGTGACCCTGCTCTGACAGTCACAGAATAGTTACAAGTATGCCATTGCATCCTGTTAAAAAAAATTATTTACTTTGCATTTGCAACAAAAAGGAAAGGGAGCAGACAAGCAGGTGCCAGCCTTCATTAATGTCAGTTGGGGCAGGGCAGGTGTTGTTGTTTGCAAAACTTAAGGCACTTAGCAGGTGTTTGTTCACTCAGTGGTCAATCAGAGGGTGTTGTGATGACACTGAGGGTGGCATGGGTGTGCCAGCCAGAGGGTGGCATGGGTGAACCAGAGTGCCAGTGTTGACAGAGGATGGCAGTGCTTTGCTTTGCCCCAATAATGTACACTGGTGAACTAGAGGGTGATGTGATGACACAGAGGGTGACATGGGTGAGCCAGAGGGTGGCATGGGTGACCAAAGAGAGTGCCAGTGGTGACAGAGGGTGGCAGTGATGAAGAAAGCTTAGCAAACAGGCTGGGCACGTAGAAACAACAAGTTCGCTAAACTGGCGACCCGACAAGTAAGTTCGCAATTTGCGAAATAGTACAAAACCCTCGCGAACTTGCAGAAACCCGTGCGAACATACACACCCCCAAAAAATCCGCTAATCCGCGAGAATTCGCGGATTTCGCGTATTTTCGCAATCCGCGAATACGCAAATCCGCAAATTCGCGGATTGCGAATCCGCAAAATCCGCCCATGCTTAGTTATCGACCAGAAGCTTCAGGAATTGTGGAACAAGTGAATGGCACTTTGAAGAATAGATTGGCTAAAGTAGTGGCATCCACATCTTTGAGTTGGCCAGATGCTCTTCCTCTAGTGCTCATGAGCATGCGCAGCACCCCTGACCGGAGGACAGGTCTTTCTCCCCACGAGATCCTGATGGGGAGGGCCATGAGACTTCCTACAGTTCCAACTACTGCCCTACTGAATATTACAGATGATCTGATCTTAGATTATTGTAAAGGACTGTCTGACGCCATCCATTCTGTGTCCCTTCAGGTGCATGCGGTTGAAGTTCCAGCATCGAGGAACCTGTGTCATGACCTGAACCCAGGGGACTGGGTCTTGGTTAAAAAACACGTCCGGAAGAACTGCCTAGATGTTCGCTGGCGTGGGCCCTTTCAGGTAATCCTGATAACGAACACCGCGGTGAAGTGCGGGGGGCTGCCAAATTGGATCCATGCATCCCATACTCGAAGAGTTCCAGCACCTCTAGAAGGAACAGCTCCTATCCCAGACGAAAGCCCGGAAGTGGAAGAAGAGTCGCAAGAAGGGATTGAGGCAGCTGAGGGGGTGTCGGAAGAAGTTGGGAACGCAACGGATTCAGAAGAAGAGCGAAGGCAGGACGGCAGTGAGACGGAAGACGCAACTGAAGGAGAGAGCAGAAGTGAATACGACTCAGACTCAGATCCGTATCAGAGCGACCAAGAACCAAGTGAGAGGACAAGGAATAGGAGAATAAGGCTTGGAGCTGCCACTTGGCCAGCAAGGAGAAGAAGGCTAAGTTTGAGGTCGGCCCAAGAAGAAACGCTTGCTCCTATATCCGAAGACTCAGATCCAGAAGAAGATATCCAGGATCAAGCCGAGGAGGGTCTTAGAAGATCAAGGAGGGTGCGAGTGCCTAGCAGAAGATACTCTACTCCCGACTGGACCTACCTCGTTGCAGATGTCTGGGAGACACAGAACAGGGAGGATCAGGGAAGTGGAACTGGTCAGAACTGACCCGATCATCACAGTGCAAATAAGGTTTCTACTGCCAGGAGCGGAGACAGAAAGGTTGCTGACACTCAACATCGTTCATCCTGCTCTCCTGAGCGGAATAAGAAAATTGATTTTAGAGACAGTTGAGTTTCCAGTTTGCTGTTCACGATATCCAATATTGGAGGGAACTCTTCTTCGTTTGGAAATGCTTGAGCGAGTAGTAGAAATGCTAGGAGCGCTTATTGTTGTGGATTAATACCATATTACGAATGTCTTCAAAGGGGCGCAAAACTGGAAAGGTGAAGAAAGTGATCTTGATTAGAACGGATCCCTTTGTAATTGTGGATGTAGAACTGATAGTACCAGGAGTAGAAATTGAAAAAACGCTAACTCTCAATTTCGTCCGTCCACTTGTCCTGAGCGAAATAAGGAGAATAATCCTAGAAAAAGTTGACTTTCCATGTTGTGGTACGAACTGCCCAGAACCTGAGGGAATGTTACTTCGGATGGACATTTGTGAAGACGTAGTGTCCCTCCTTGAGTCATACATAACTTCAGACGAAAATAAGACTTTTGAAAAGAAATTGTAAAATTGCTGCAAGATAACCTAGCGCCGAGTGGAAGAAGAAAAGTGGTAGGGGTTTCATTTTAGTGGATGGAGAAGGGCTAGGGTTGTCTATTTTCTACTGGACTTTGAACTGTTTTGCGGAAACAAATTGTCAAGCTTCCAAGTGTTCAAAAGAGAGACATTGCAAGAGAGAAAGACTTTGTTTGAAAAGAGGAAGAAGTTGATGCGGGAAGAACGTCCAAAGCGACACTGTTTGAGAACATGGAGGCTGGCAACCCGAACCGCAGGGCAAAATGTATAGTTGTTACACTTTTAGGAGTAGTGGTTTCTCTTATAATTTTAGTGGTAACTGTTTCATTCCTAGTGGGACACGAGAGGGATGAAACTGCAGTCAAGGAGGTCAAGGGAGTGTCAACACCGAGAACTCCTATTGCTAATGATAAGGGAAACATCAATGATAAAGACAAAGCATTGTTAGATGCAGAAGTAAAAAGGTTACACATGGATGAGTCACAGGGAAATTACAGGTCAAATGCTTATGCTAAATTGCTTTATGAATACGTTGACGCCATGGAGGTGAAGAATTGCTACGTTTGTATGCAATTACCAGCTTCTGTGGAGGAGGGTATCAGGTACCATCATCTTCCATTGACATATGGAATCACATGCAGTTTGTTGTTGAGCATATTTTATGGACGAGATGGATTTGAGTATTATTTCTCGAATTTCGACTCGACATTGCCAGAGGTCCCGAATTTCAAGCATTTGAACAAATGGGACTATTACAAAAGCGAAGACAGATTACACAAATGGTTTATTCCATGGAAAACGTTAGATACTTCACATGCTCGAAGGAACAATCTGACTTGTCAAGTGTCAGAAATTGAGAAAAAGTTTATAGGACAGGTAGATACTAGATACAGGAGGCAGAAGATTTTGAAGGCATCAGGACAATGGGAAACAGATTGGACCAAGGAGGAAAGGGCACATCAAAGAAAAGGTAGTATTGGTCCAATTGCTTTGGATAAGGAGAAACGGGGGAAACTGTGCATCCACAGGAGTTACTCCTATTATGAGAATTTTTATGTAGGTCAAGTCAATTGTGAACATGCCTTTCAACTGGAGTATTACTCTAAGGATTTTTTGAAGGGGATGCAAGCAATTCCAAATGTATATTTTGTATGTGGAAGAAATGCCTATGTGAAGCTACCAGATAATTGGTACGGATCATGCTATCTGGCTGTTGTCTTCCCTAAAATATATCATGTTGAGAATTTAGACACGCCAAAGAAAGAAATACCAACTAGATGGAAGAGAGGGCTGGGTGCAGCAGAAGTAGTTGGAGATGTACTCGGTGCTGCATTCCCTATCTTAGGACTGATATTGAATGACATTAAGATCAGGAGGTTAGCTACAGTCATAGATAGGCTATCTGCCAGTACTGCAAGATCATTGATGCTGATAGAAGGGGAGATGCAATCGATTAGGGCAATGGTTCTTCAGAACCGACTTGCTTTAGACGTTCTGTTAGCTAAAGAGGGAGGAGTCTGTAAGGCTTTGAAGGTCCAGGAATGCTGCACTTACATTCCAGACAATTCAAAACCTCTAGAGAAGTATATACGAAACATCACTGCCATACACTACGAAATTGAGGATCTGGCAAAAGTAAATGTGTGGGAAAAAGTAGGTCATGGAATGGGTAAAGTTGGAGGTTGGTTTGCCAACTTAGGAAAGGGTATCGTTTGCTACATACTGAAACCCATCATCATAATTGTGATTTGCGTAATCACTTTGTGGGGATTGGTGCGTTTGTATCAATGTTATAGAGCAAATAGGTTGCAGAGAACTATGAGGAAACAGGAGGAAGAGTTGACAGCAATGCAGGACACTCAATACAAGAGTCTGAAAGCATTAGAGAGTATGAAAAGAAGTGGCACAGCCATGACTTCACTTTGAAGGGTTCTACATTTTTAGTGTCTTGATGGTGATGACCCCAGAAGGTCATCAAAGGGGGGATTGAGAGAGCACAAGTTTGGGAAAAAATGTATAAGTGCGCCATATTTACAAGCACGTAGTTAGTTTAAACATGTTTTGCACACGAGTGTTTTATATCCAGGAGTGAAATATACAGAGTGTTTTATATTCAGTAGCGAAATGTATAGAATGTTAAGTAGAGTAATAATAAGTATAACTGTGTGAGATGAATGTAGAAATGTTGGAATGAATATGAAAACCTCACGTTCTCATGTTAAAAGAATCATGTCCGAATTAAATGTAACTTTGAAATCCAGTATAATGTGTAGGCCTTAGGGCAATTCACAGCAAACCTAAACGTGCTGCTAAAATAATGTGAGATAAGGTTGACGTGGTTCTTCCAAATGTATTATTGAACTTAGGGTTAAAAGTATATGCTTTATAGATGTGTTATTTTAGAAACGTATGCTAGTTAAGAATGTTTGCTGTTTAAATCAAGTTAATGTTTTAAGAGTGCAGGGACCTGCTTCATGTAAATCAAGTAGGCCTGAACAGATAATGACATGTCGTTTGAACCGCCATGTGCTCGTTAGGGAAGAAGTCGAGAGGTGTCCAGCACCGAGCTTGGAGTGTGTTTTACGACTTAAAGATATGGTGGAGTCTGGAATTTGAGGCCCACTGCAGGACGAGCTGTATGCAGGTGCGAGGGTCCTAATCAGCTCGAATGAAAGGGACTTTGTTCAGTGGCGCCTTGCGCAGGCCTGTAGGAGTTTCCAGGAATTTAGGGGGTATCGGCGCATTGGAGAAGAAGCCTGGGAACCAAGGTCAACTTTAACGAGGGTCTTCAAGAGTACCATCATGGAGTTTGCCGCGCACAGAGATACCACGTGAGGGGCGTCCCAAGGGGCGTTCCTATCAGAAATGTGATTTGGTATTAGGGAAAGAGACCCGGGAGGAGAGCAGAGCAGAGCAGATGATTTTGGGAGCCTAAGGAAGCGGATGGGTAGGCAGATAGGCTGATCAAGAGCGACCCATTATCAGAGAAGAGACAAAGAGAAGTGCGTGATCTTCTTAGGAAGTCACCACGGCTGACACCTAGAGGGTAAAGATCTTGCTAAGTAGGGATGTCACTTAGTATAGTGTAGGGACAGACTAACCTTAATTTTCTTTTCTGTAATGACTTTGAGATTGCAACTTATATCCATTTTGACAACCCTTATGGTTTTCGAGATTGTACTTATTATTTTGTTTTTCAGACTTAGACTACTCAAGAAGTTCATGTTCATAGTGATACCGATTTATCTTCTGAATCTCATTTTGAGAAGTTTGTATCTTCAGTTATCTTTGACTTTATATTAAATCTTTGAAACTTAAAATTTGGTCAGTGGTCATTTAGAGTGGTGTAAGTTCTTAAATTGATTGACTTATTGTAAGATTACCTTTTACTCAATGACAGGTACCAACGATTCAGTCGACATAGTTTGGGATTTGGTAAGGTAACTAGTAACCAGTAATCCCGCGTTAGCACATCCATTACAATGCAAGTCGTTACAACGACTTGAGCTGTAGGCGCTGGATTCTGGAATAGTTTAATTTTCTATTCCAACTCCAGCCCACGTAACAGTAGGGAAGGCGTTGGAATAGAAAATAAAACTATTCCTTTACTAAGAGCGCCCTCCAGTGAAAGTCGTTGTAACGACTTGCGTTGTGATTGCTGTGTCGTAATGGCAGCGCGGTGTAAAGCCCGAGTTGTCATGGCTTTCTCCCCTCATAGGAGACACACTAAGGCGAGCCTCTGTCTCTGGAGAGTGGTGCAGAAGAAGATCCTCAGTGGGCTGTCCGGAGGGCGTGTCGCAGCACTGAGGGAGAAGCGTTGAAACAATACCGGTAGGTGAAGTGTATGCGTCACACACTGAAATGTGCCCAGGGATTGAGAGGCAGAAGGTGGCATGGTAGTTCAGCGCTAGAAACTCTGCGGGGACTGCATTTCCAATTGACTCTCCTAGCCCCAGCAGCAACCAAAAAACCTGATTCAGTGAAATAATGACAGTGAACTCATAACACGCGTGCTACATCTAGCTTAATGACAAAGCTGTGATACCATATGCTGTGGTATATTATAGTAGCGCCTTACTTCATGCCGTCTAACAAACTGGGGCGCATCACTTGAAGATATGTATAGTCTTGATCTTACCTGCCTCAGCCATGTGAACCCGGCCAACGTGTCAAGTGGTGTGTGCTCACCGAGAGAAGCAACACGAGTGCAAGACGCTGCATCGCGAGCAGGGAAAGTAGTCCAGCCTGAGAAGTCCTATCTAGAGAATTATGCGGGCATCAGTGTAGTATTTCTAGAGGCACTGACCGAGCGATACCTCTACCTGTGCGACACAAGCCCTTGCTGCAACAGGGACACTCTTTGGATGCTCAACTTGTAAAGAGACTAGCGGAATAGCAATAGGTGTGACTAATGCCATCCACGAAGCAATCTCAGAAAACTGCGACTGTCTTTTTCACCACCGCTGTCATGCAACCGCAAGACACAGAGACTACATCAAGGATCAACCCCACTGCGACACACCACTCAAGATAGCCCTTAACAAAGAAGTGGCCTAACGGCTAGAGCAGTGAGCCCTCGAAGCTGGGGAACCGGGTTCGCGTCTCTGCAGGGACGCTCAACATCCTGAGCTTTTGGGCAAATCACTTACGGCCAGATTCATCATTGTTCTCTTTTGCGAGTCCTTAATAGCGATTATTAAGGAAACACTATTAAAGACTCGTAAAACGGGATGCATGTAGAAATCGCAAATAATTTTGCGATTTCTACTGCTTCCTTATTTGCGATTAGCTAATTGCTAATCGCAAATAAAGAATGGCTTCCCCATTCATTCCTAGGGGCCTCAAGGCCCCTAGGAATGAATGGGGAGTCATTCCTTATTTGCGATTAGCAATTAGCTAATCGCAAATAAGGAAGTGATTTCAAGGGTGCCAGGGTGTCCAAAGGACACCCTGTAGCACCCCTGAAATGCAAATGTACACAGGTGTTGCGCACATCCATGTCCAAAGGACATGTATGTGTGTAACATACAACTTAGAAAAATGCACTAGAGTGCATTTTTCGAAGTTTTCGCTATTTACCACGTAGTTACACTTCGTGGTAAATAGCGGCCCCATATTGCGAATTCGCAATTTTTAAAAGGTTCATGAATAGCATTTAAGGAATCTCTAATTGAGATTCCTTAAATGCGATTCTTCGCAATTTAGCGAGTTCTGTAATTGCGATTTTTGCATTTGGGATGATGAATCCCAAATGCAAAAATTGCGCTCGCAAAGGGCCGGATTCTCAGAATCTGGCCCTTTGCAAGCTGATTTTTCTTTGATGAATCTGGCCGTTAATCTCCCCATGCCTAACAAAATAAATGTGTATGTCTCTAAGGTAGCTGGATTTCATGTAAAGTGCTCCGATACCTTCGGGTCTAGTTTGTGCTATATAAAACTCCCGAAAAAAGATGGCCTTTTAGTTAGATTGTGTAAATTTAAAAGTGGGCTCGGGAAAGAGATTGTAGTAAGCTGGCTCTATATATAGTGAACTAAAATGAAGTACACTTTGCAGAGAGTCCAGTGAGACACAGATTGGTACACAGAGGCAAAAGTAGATAATACTAACGCTCTATTTGTGGTAGTGTGCATGAGCAGTGAGGCTTATCAGATGGTAGTGCTAAGCATTTGTTGTGCTCACAGAGGCAATAAATGAGACACACACTCACGAATAAATCTGAGACCAATCAATAAAAATAACAGCAATTGTTATATCATTTTTTAGACCCAAAACTTTGTTCTACATTAAGTACTTTTTGAAATGTGAATTTTTCAAGTTCGCAAAAGAAATCACTTTTGTGTGCAATTATGCACCATTAAAGTCAATGGGAGAAAATGGCCTCCAAGAACCGGAACGAACTTCCTGAGCACATCAAGACAGCTTCTCCACTTCTCAATTTCCGCAAGAAACTGAAGTCCTGGCTGTTCAACTAGGAGCACCGCCTGGCCTACATGCCTGCTCCAGCACTAGGTTATCCTCACAGGTGATAAGCTGGGCCATACAAATTGACATTACATAACGTTCTCTATCCTACTTGGAGAATAATCACACAACAACGAAGCCATCGAGAGGCATGTGAGCAACAAACGGGTCAGCGTCCCGCACTGTCCAGCAGCGCTGAAGCCAAATCTTGGCCATCCACTACTTCCAGTAGGTCCAGGCCACAAGGTGGCATTCTAATATTTTTGTGCTATGGAGTAGAAAAGGTTTTCCTTAACCCCATCCTCGCATGACTGAAACGTGTCATTCGCAGCCCGACAGCCTACTGGCAGGTTGAATGACAGCAACACAACCTTTGCTTGGCCACCTCAACAATGGCCAAAAAACCCCTAAGAAGATGTAAGGTCCTCCCCCATTCAACTATCATAAGAGCACTAGGAATCGGGCATTGGGTAATCCAGCGTGCCTTAAAAGAGACATTCCGTACTTGAAGCGCCCACCTTCACCCAAGCAAAGCAGCCGAATCAAGATCAACTGAACTAAAACATAATTTCCAGTGATCCTAACAAAACACAAACACACATGCACACACACTCTCTCCTACATACCTCTTAGATACATTTGTTTTCATCTTCTCCCCACTCAGACTCACTCCTTACCAGCGGAAGGTGCTTCCCCGACCAGCCAAGCTTCAGGAACCCGGACACCTCGCTGCTCTGCGATGAGTTCTCCCCGCTCTTCTGGTACTCTGGAGAATGCAACGCCAAGAATAGGGAGTCACATGGAGGGAGAGCGAGAATGTGAGAACTTAAAAGTGAAGTAAAGAGATCTTGAGGCAAAAGGAAGAAGTGAAGCAAGGAAGACAGCAGTCTTTGGAGAACTCATTCTGAAATCCAAACTTTGGGCTGGTTTAAGCTTCGCCCAGCTTTAAACTTAATCACTGCGAGAGTTCAAGGTGACTCAACTCTCAAACTTTCTTTCCAACTCTGAACACGAGGTGGTGGTCCTGGTGGGAAAGAGAAGATTGATTACTGTGTTGAACCATCTCAGCTGTAATTAAATAGTAATGGATTGGCCACATATATACTATATCATTAAATTCCAGGATATTTGTGATGGTTCAACCTTTTTTAGAGGATTCACAAGACCTCTCAAACTATTGAAGATCCTACAGAGTTTTGATGGGTCCTTCTGCCTCCCAATGAGTAGAGCAGCTCTTTGTGGCGACGAGAAGGAAGCTCAGTTCTTCTTGCACAAAACTATTGATCTATGCAGGACTTGGTCACCCTCATTGACAAAGGCCAAAGTGAAATATGTTTCCTGTTCAGTGGAGATAAAGGGATCAGAAAAGTAAATAAATAGGGGACTGGAAGGACTGGAGAGCCAGACTTCCATTAGAGGAGTTTTTAAGCCTTTTTACAATTTCCATGCGTCATTCTGCACAGCCATGAGCCAGGAAGGTGTTATGATAGTATGGTAGAAGAGTAATCAAGGCACACTTTCTGTTTATTTCAATTCCCGGAAAAAACACGCAGGGATACAAGTGAGTTTCCATCTGGTTTGAATATAAAATCAGTAAAAACAGAAGACTAGGCCCCCAACTAACTTCACAATCGGGAGGTGAGGGGGTGGAGGGAGATAAAAAGCACAGGAGTCCAACTATGATGAAATACTGTCATGTCAAATGCGGAGGCGCGCTCAGTGCTCCGGTTTACGCATCACCAGGTTGCTAATGAGGGATTTGGGGCCTCATTTATGAGGCTGTGCGTCACTTTTAGGCTGCCGGTGCATCACTTTTGTGGCACACTCCAGCAATGCGTTACTTTTGCGCCCTACAGATACGTCAGAAATACTGATGTATCTGTAACTCCTTGCGACATGATGCATCATACAGTAAATATGACGCATCAATCATGTAGCAAGGAGGGCGCACTGAGAAGTCACGCATCGCAGCTTTCATGCAGCGATGCGTCACTTCTCATAAATGAGGCCCTTGGAGTCTGCCCAGCCACGCAAGCTTCCACCCTGAAGATGGTTAACTCCTTAGTGACTTTTTCCACCTGATGGTATTTGACATGATGTTCCTGAGGGCGCCCTCCTCTTACCAATGTTGCTGCCAGGATAGACTGCGTGGTTTTGCGAAGGAGTCATCCTTAGGATCAGCTCCTATATACAAAGACAAACATCAGACAAACCCTAGCCCAGCTTTGGCCAGACCTGGAAGTCTCACATTTAAGGGAGATTCTCTGTTTACATGTCCTGCTGTGCAGCTCCATGCAGGATTGTGCTAAGTTGCCTCGCCCTGGCTTATGCTCTATTTGACAACGCGGACAGTGACTGCATGGCTCATCTATGTCTTTTTTTGGTTTCCTTTAATCATTTATTTGAATGCTATATATTTTAGTTTTGGTTGTGTTTATTTTGAATGAATTGTGGCTCATCCAAGAAGATATTGCTAAGGACCATGTCTTTGCTGATGTCTCTGGAGAGGAGAAGCTCCCCAGGGCACCACTTCTTTGAGACTGCAATGGCACCTTGGATTTTGTGTCTATTGGACTGATGCAGTTATGCATCCTTCAGAGCGGCGAGTGGCAGTCAGGCACAGTTGGAAGTAGGTGTCAAACATAGAGGGCACTTTGGACTTGTGGTCACAGCACAGGGAGCACAACAGGCAGAGGTTTAAGTGCCAGACAGGGACCAGGAGGTTACATGCAAAGCACGGTGTGTCCTGCAGGTGTATTTGGACACTGATTGATTGCCAAGAAACAGCCTCCTGTTACCAGCCAAGAAACAGCCTCCTGTTACCAGCCAAGGAGTGACCTCCTGTTACCAGCCAAGGAGTGGCCTCCTGTTACCAGCCAAGGAGTGACCTCCTGTTACCAGCCAAGGAGTGACCTCCTGTTACCAGCCAAGGAGTGGCCTCCTGTTACAAGCCAAGGAGTGGCCTCCTGTTACCAGCCAAGGAGTGACCTCCTGTTACCAGCCAAGGAGTGACCTACTGTTACCAGCCAAGGAGTGACCTCCCGTTACCAGCCAAGGAGTGGCCTCCCGTTACCAGCCAAGGAGTGGCCTCCTGTTACCAGCCAAGGAGTGGCCTCCCGTTACCAGCCAAGGAGTGGCCTCCTGTTACCAGCCAAGCAGTGGCCTCCTGTTACCAGCCAAGGAGTGAACTCCTGTTACCAGCCAAGGAGTGAACTCCTGTTACCAGCCAAGGAGTGGCCTCCTGTTACCAGCCAAGGAGTGGCCTCCTGTTACCAGCCAAGGAGTGACCTCCTGTTACCAGCCAAGGAGTGGCCTCCTGTTACCAGCCAAGGAGTGGCCTCCTGTTACCAGTCAAGGAGTGACCTTCTGTTACCAGCTAAGGAGTGACCTCCTGTTACCAGGCAAGAAACAGCCCCCTGTTACCAGTCAAGGAGTGGCCTCCTGTTACCAGCCAAGGAGTGACCTCCTGTTACCATCCAAGGAGTGGCCTCCTGTTACCAGTCAAGGAGTGACCTTCTGTTACCAGCTAAGGAGTGACCTCCTGTTACCAGGCAAGAAACAGCCCCCTGTTACCAGTCAAGGAGTGGCCTCCTGTTACCAGCCAAGGAGTGACCTCCTGTTACCAGCCAAGGAGTGGCCTCCTGTTACCAGTCAAGGAGTGACCTTCTGTTACCAGCTAAGGAGTGACCTCCTGTTACCAGGCAAGAAACAGCCCCCTGTTACCAGTCAAGGAGTGGCCTCCTGTTACCAGCCAAGGAGTGACCTCCTGTTACCATCCAAGGAGTGGCCTCCTGTTACCAGCCAAGGAGTGACCACCTGTTACCATCCAAGGAGTGGGCACCTGTTACCAGCCAAGGAGTAGCCTCCTGTTACCAGCCAAGGAGTGACCTCCTGTTACCAGCCAATTAGTGGCCGACTGTTACCAGCCCATCAGGAGAAAGCTGATATCAACTCTGGTTCTTATTGGGTGGATAAAGGTGAGGTAGCATTTCTGTGGTGAGAGAGATACCTCAACTCAGCTATCCCACAAGATCACTCTATAGATTAAAGAGGGTCTATCATTATCTTTTAGCCTTTCGGGACCCCTGTATAGTGAGGAGTGTGGAGCTCGCTGGCTGCAGCCGTCATGGAGGGTGTGAGTGTTTTTATGAGACCGGCTGCATATCATGCACTGCCTGGGGACACAAGCCAAGGGACTTGGTCCACTGGAAGCCAGTGTAGCAAGGCCATGGGAGACTTATGTGCTCTTCATGCTTCATGAGTAGCATGAGCGGCCACATTTTCAATCCACTGTAGCCGGTGCTGTGGGAATTTCTCTAGCCCCAGTATACACTAAGGATGTCAGTACCACAGATGTCAGTCCCACAGATGTCAGTCCCACAGATGTCAGTCCTACAGATGTCAGTCCCACAGATGTCAGTCCCACAGATGTCAGGGATAAAATAGCCTTCAACTTATAGGCGAAAGAGAGAAGCTGCCAGATATTCTTCCAAAGTTTTAAGGTGGAAAGAGTAGTATTGGAAACACTGTTGCTCTATGGAATAAGAGGGACCACAGGGGGCAGAAGCGTTCTTGATGTAGGGTATAAGCATAGAGAGTAGTGGTGATACCCAGGTGGCTGTAGCCGACAGGAGAACGCACTGCATGTGATAGGACAGAGTGCTGTGTGTGACAGGCAGAGAGTAGTGTAAATGATATGACTGAGACAGTTGTAGGCGAGAGGACAGCAGACTGTATGGGATAGGATAGACGCCGCTGTAGGCGACAGGGATAGGATAGACGCTGCTGTAAGCATAGAATAGTGTAAAGGACAGGACCAAGATGGCTGCCGCTGACAGGGCAGACAGTGCTGTAGGTCACAGACAGGGACAGTGCATCTGGCAGGCACATGCAGAGCTTTGAGTGGCAGATACAGGCAGCACTTGGACATCACATCCTCTTACCCTCCAGGCAGTAGGAATGAACCTCAATGAAGAACTTGTTGCGGCTGCTGGTTTTCACGATGGCCTCGATGCTTTCAAACTCAATGCAGGCGGGGGTCTCTGTGCAGGAGCCGGGGTCTATGCAAGAAGAGAGCAAGTGTAACCCATGACTGTTATATATACTACGGCACTAAAGACACTCTTACCTGCCTCAGATCACACTGAGCTCAACTCAATTTAGGCGGGGGTCTCTGTGCAGGAGCTGGGGTCTATGCAGGGAGAGAGCAGGTCTAACCCATCACTGCTATACATCCTGAGGCACTAAAGACTCTCTTACCTGCTTCAGATTGCACAGGGTGTCAATGGGGACATCGTGACATAGGGATAACTCAAAACAGGAACCAACCAGTGGTCTTGAAGGCAGGTGAGGATGCCCAGACAGGCCTCTTGTTCTAATCAACAACCCTGTGAGGTTCTTTCATTTCGACTCCATTTTACATTCAACTCCATTTTGTGTTGCCTTTACACAGGCTGCTTGATTCACGAAGTGTCTCTGCCCTTTGGACTGCAACGTGTTGAAAACCCCCTCCGTCCTTGTTTTGAAACCAATCTCAGACACCAGCCGGCCTAACTAATCCTTGTGTGGACTACCTAATCTCTATATTAGTATTCTTCTCGTGCCGTATCTTATCTTTTGGCCTTCGCTATTCTCTCCCTGTGTTTTCCTATTCCACAGCCTTTCCTTTGAAGCACACAAACATGTTCTGCCATTACTGATTGGACCTATAGGTGCTGTCATTGATTGACTTATGGGATTGGGCAAAAACACGACTCAAGGGGGACGTTCTGGTTACATGATGCCTTGTTTTGAATGTTTTCCTATTGGCTAATATTTGGCAGATCTTGCATGTCCATATTAGGCATTTTGCATGCTTGCATGAGATAGTACTGCCCCTTACTTGTATGCTGAGTTTGTAACCCTCACATATATAAGACCCCAGTGTTCTGTACTCTGTAGACTGCCTCATTCAGTTGCTAAGGCTTCTGTGTGACGCAGTTTCACTCATTTGAGTTTAATAAAGATGTTCTTTTTATATTCCAGCTTCTGTGTCAACTTCTTCTTTCTATTAGTGAGACCCCTGAGAATGAAGTTTGATTTCTTCACCTGCCTTCCAACACTCATTCTGCCATGCATTTCATCATGTTCAAAGGTTCACTTTTCTAGCTCCTGACACACCCCATGATGGACTTGTAAAGATCATCAGCTGTCTTTACTCGACAGACAACATGCACTAGGGGGATATCTGTTTGGACCAGGTCTCCCACATTTCGGTGCTTTGATTCACACTATATTTAATGCCTCGTCGACCACAGGCTTGGCGCACTTTTTTAAAGTAGTCAGTTCTGGCCTTGTGACCTCATACCAAACTATATTTGGTGTGATACCGGCATTTTTTCATTCTATTTTTTCCAGCCTCTTCGGCGGTTCACAATTAATTCTTGCCTTGGCTGCTTGTGTACTGCTGTTAATTTACTTACTCAAAATGGCTGCAGTGTCTGTGTCGCAAGACAACCTGCCCCGGCTGCTTCAACTTCGCACTCGGATGCTTGAATATTATGGAACGCTACCTCTGGCTACCTTGAGTGTGCCGTATGGATTATCTTTCCGGTTTTCGTACTTTACATGCGTGCAGCCTGTCTTCCATTGCCTGGATTGCTGTTTTGAATAGGGTCTGGATTTGTGTCTCTGCAACACGGTGTCTCCTAACCCGGATTATGATCAGCTGATGAGTCCCTTTGTTGCTCATGAGTTGGAATGTTCTGGCATCGGGATTATGGCCTGTGCAGCGGCACATGGGTTCCTAGGGTATTGGAATATATGTGCAGCAGCACATGACTTCCTGGCATGCAGTTATATTGAAGAATACCCGAGTTGTCCTCTGATGGTGCTCAAGGCTCCGGTTATCGAAGAACATGTATGTTCCTTCCCGTTACTGAATTGGATGGCTGAAATGTTTTCTGATGAGAACAATGACTTCCTCTTGGAGGCAGTTGCAACATACTGTGCCAATACGCTGTTGGATTGAAGTGGCATGGATCCGACTTCAAAGCGTTCTGTACTCGCAAATAATTTTTTTCAGGGGGATATCTGTTTGGACCCGGTCTCCCACATGTCTGGTAACACCGACGGTGCATGGATGTATGGGTGGTATGTTATAGTATATTGATTTGCATAGCACTCTCATCACACAAGAGGGTACCCAGGCACTTGTAGTATTGGCAGAATATTGTAGATGGCTTCTTACTTTCACTTCTAAGCAGTAGCTGCGGCCAAGGCCTCTGGGCACAGCGTTTTGAATCAATCATAGGCCCAGTGTCATATGTCTACGTGCCCTCTATCAATCAATCAATCCGTAGATTTATAGAGTTCTTCTTGTCACACGTGTGATCTTTAGTTGAAGGATGCCAGGCTGTACTCCATTCCTCCAGCCCCATAATTTGAGTATCTCTGCCAGGCAGGTGGGTGCACTGAAGGCACTGAAGCTCTGCTGTGTGGGCACCATGTTCAATGCACCTGCAAAGCAAGGTTTTTGGTTTTAAACAGCAAACTTTTGTTGTTTTTCAAAACCAAAAATTATGACTGGCTCGGATGCGCTTGGAGTGTTTTTTCCCATTGTGTGGGCTTAATTAATCCACCCATGGCAGTACTGAATATGTTATGAAGTGTTAAAAGATATTTTTAAAGCGCTTCATTCACCCAGAGGTATCTTGGCCCTGGACAGTTTATGGGAGTACCCAGAAGGGAAGACTAGGCAGACATTAGAGCGGTCCATTGAAGTGCCTGCTTGAAGAGCCACATCTGTAGTGCTTTCCTGAAAGGAATCATTTCAGTGAACGAGTGAATCTCTATTGGAAGAGCATTCCATGCCTTAGGAGCAAGGACTGAGAAGCTTCTCCCTCCCACCCTTGTTCTCTTGAATCCGGGTACCACCAGGAGATTCGAAAATACAGAATGAAGGGTCCTTTTGGGGGATATCTTAAGAGCCCATCTTTTAAAAACCCTGAGGCCATCCCTTGAAGAGGCTTAAGTTTAAGCATCAAAGTTAGAGTCTAATTTGCTGTTTGATTGGCAACTATTAGGGCTCTTCAGATAAGGGGTGATAAGGGGGGCACAAGTCCTAAAAAAGAAGTGGGGGAATAACCTAATACATCAGTATGCAAGTGGCATCATGGCACGTGACATCGCTGCGTGTGATCACAGCGTGTGACATCACAGGAAGTGGCATCACAAGAAGTGACATCAGATCTTAAGCCCTCACATATATGTTTAGCAGGTCTATCAGGAGTACATTGGAGCATATTTCGAGTATACAGGGAAACCCTCTTGATTTAGGCAGAAGATTCACACTTTTGTAAGCTGCACGTAAACCAATGTTGCCTGTTGTCAGCGTAAAGCTTCCTCTATCCAAAGGGCTTTAAAAGAAAAAATAGTGATATTTAAATTATTACAACGCCTCCTCAGGGGTAGTAGGCACTATATGAATTCTATTTATTTTGTGCAAATACTGAGAAAGACCAACACATCTGATATTGTCACAGTGCATGCATATCTCTTAAACAGAGCCTGAACAAAGTGAAAAGCTGCCTCTCTTAAGTATGTGTGAAGTGCTAACAAGGTGTGAGCCTTTGTTTCCCCTCTGCTTCATTTGCATCAGGTGTGAGGCTCCTGACTGATCCCAGCCAAGAGAGTCCAACAAAAGGAGGCATGATGAACCCTCGTATTCGGCCTTTGTTTTCGGCCCCGCAGGAGTCTGAACTAAGAAAGCCCCCACCCCGCCGCCTGCATGTTGTTGAGGATGGAAAGCAGATAACAACGCGATGGCGGTTGCTGAAAGTATCTCGGTGTTTGGAAATTAAACTTGGACGGATTCAGCATCTTTTTCAGTGTGGTTCAACTTCTTGGCAGGGTGGACGGCGTCCACCCTGTGAAAAGAGTGGGTGGAGGCTGTCCACCCATGTATACCCCCGACTCGTGCCCTGGGTGATTGGTCTTCTTCAAGGTCTTCTGATGGCCAGTCTGGCCGCCGCGGTCTGAATCAGTTGCAGTGTCTTAAGATCACTTTTGGGAGGCCCAGATTTTTTGCTATTGGCATAGTCTAGTCTAGCGTCGATGACGGCTGCCATAACAGTCGTCAAAGTACCCAAAGTCAGAAGCTATTGGATATTGGATCTCCCAAATTTATCTAAGCATGAAGACACATTTGGAGGTCTCTGCATTGTTATGTGGTGTAAAGGAGAGATGCTGATCAACGAAGACACCTAGGGCCAGATGTAGGACACCAAATACCGGTATTTGGTGTTTGACATGTAGGGGGCCTTAGATTTACAGAATCGGTATATTTACCGATTCGGTAAATTTACCGATTCTGAAAAATACCGAATCGGTAAATATACCGAATCTGTAAATCCAGATGTAGGTGGCACTTCAAACAGTGCCACAGGCCATTAACGATTCGTTATTTACCATGTAATACTATTGCATGGTAAATAACGAATCCCTGTGTACATGTACACCTGTGCCATGTGGCACACATACATGCCCTAGAGGTGTGTTTGTGTGTCAAATGGCACACAAGCCGAAATCAGGGGTGCAACAGGGTGTCAAAGTGACACCCTGTTCCCCTTGCAAAATCGGTAATTTTACTGAATCGGTATTTACCGATTCGGTAATTGCCATTGATTCCTATGGGCCTGTAGGCCCATAGGAATCAATGGCAATTACAGAATCGGTAAATACCGATTCGGTAATTACCGAATCATACAGATTCGGTAAAAATTACCGATTTTTTACCTACATCTGATTTACCGAATCTAGAATACCGAATCGGTAAAATTCGGTATTCTAGAGTCGGTAAATCAGAGTTACCTACATCTGGGCCCAAGACTTTTTACCTCCGGTTTAGGGACGGGAAGTGCACCCATTTCAGACGGCCAGAAGGAGTTGGTCCACAATGAGGGATTAGGATGACCTAACACCACAATCTCAGATTTATCCACATTTAATTTTAGATGGTTGTGTCCCATCCAGCTGCCGATGAAGCGCATCAGGTTCCTAAAATCTTCTTGAATATATTCCAGGGTATCAAACTGAAGTGGATTCTGCCAATCAATACCTCATCCACAAGTTCCTTGATCAGGGATTGAATGTAAAAGTTAAATAGGTCGGGTGATAAGGCAGATCCCTGTGGAACCCCACACTCAATCGTAAGATCTGGATCCCTGAAGGGTTTAGGTGGACGGCCTGGGTTCTATTCTACAGAAGGGAAGGGAGCCAACTGAAGACATTCCCTCTGATCCCTGCCAGCCGCTAGCCTCAGTCGATCCTAGCGGATCCTGTGCTCGACCGTATCGAAGGCGCCGACAGATATAACAATAGCAACGCTGGCATATGTCCACCATCCAAATGCCTTCTCAAATCATCCATGACCAAGGTAATCACGGTTTCGGAACTGATTTAGTTCACTATGCATACCTTGTTGACAACACACTGTACAAAGGTGTGTGAGTTATAGAAAGGTTTGGGTCGAGTGGAAATTATAACTTTAAGTTATATAACTATACGTTTTTAATTTCCATGTTTGTGTAGGTTACGTGGTTTTTGCATACAAGTAATAAAATAAGTTGTTCTAACTATGACTTATCTTTAACCTTTGTTTTTTTCATACACAGATATATTCACTGAAAAAAACAAAGGTTGAAGTGACGTCATAGGTGTTGAAATAAGTTCAAAACTAACTTTTTAAGACCTCTGAAATTCATCAGTTATAGTTTACTGACCTAACTAGATTTGTGGTCCCACCAGCCAGTTCTTATGACCTCACTTACATGTTAAATGACATCACTGATCACATCAATTGAATGATGACATCTCAAATGACAAGTAAATGCATATATCACAGGTGCACAACCCCCAGTGCACCACATTCTACACTCACCTTTCCTAGACAGAAACTGGGATGTCACTCCCACCTCGAATGTGGCGAAGACGGGTGAGTGGTCGCTAGTGACGATGTCATCCGTGCAGCCTGAGGAAGACAAAACAGCCGCTGTGACAATGCTCTTTGGTATCATGTGAAAATCTTGACCCTCATAACCAAAAAGCCCTTCATTACAAAAAGCGTGGGCATGCGTTGTGATGCAACCACACACTTACGTCAAGATCCATGCTCACAAGACTTTGTGCCTTTTTCCCTTTCTTGGCTTTGCCAATGGTTGTTTAAAGTGAAAGGCAGCTTTACCTTCTGTGAGGCCAAATAGTACTCAGTAAGGCACATTTCTATTTGCTGCTTGGTCAGAGCAATGCTGCTGCACATCCCCTGCTGTTGACACCTTCATCCAGCAGAGGGAGCTCTCTGCTCAGCTTACCGTAAGAGGTGCACGTGATGTGGGTCTCTGGGTGGGACTTCCAGAGCACGCGGTCGCACCAGGAAGGAGCGGTGATCCTCAGCTGCAAGGAAGAAAGGAGGGAATCTCGTCACTGTAGAGTACATACTGGTCTTGGGGTTATCCAGGCACGTGCGAGACCCAGTGTTTGCTCAATATCCCCTGATTCTGGGCAAATTACTTAATCCCCATATGCCTAAATGTTTCTATAAAAAAAAAATCTGACCTTGAGTAATGTAATTTGTTCAAAGTGTCCATAAAGTGAAAGGTTTGGACATTATTCATAAGACGCATCAAAAAGGGCAATTTAGAAGTATGCATTTAAATGTACTTGGGTGCATACAGCCACATTTGCAAGAGTCAGATCCCATTTCTGGATCAGAGAATGGTGGACATTTACACAGACTGTTGGTGTTAATAGTTCTAATGTGTTAGATGCAGGATTCAGGGCGTCCCTGGAGGGGTGTACCTGCAGACCTGGTGAACACCTTCACCAACAACATGCGGGGGCTTTCAACCTGCAAACGCAGCAGATTTACACCCGCCAGGGCAAAGGTTTCAAGGGAGGAACGAAGAGGGTCTCCACCGAAACTGATGGATGTTTATGCGGAAGAGAGTCATTCCCCCAGAAAAGTATCTGTCCCATTGAGAACCAAAAGAAAGGTTGAAAGCGCAAATCCATATTTGCGTTCCAATAATGCGCACAGACTGGTCCACGCAGTTCAGGTCTACAGGCAAACATTTTTACACACCAAGTAATCCAAGAAATCTACGATTATACTACACTTTCTTGACTACACCTGGAATTCTTTTTTTTTTTTTTAACAGATAAACAACTCTTCAGCCAGGAGCCTGGCATCTTCTGCATGTGGCTGCCATGCGGTGGAGCCAAACGTTACTCATTCGTACGAGCACCCCGCAAAAAAAAGAGGTGAGAGCAGTCGGCTAGTCAACAGGGAAATAAGGAGATCTGAAAAACTGGGGCGGTTTGTGCAGAGACTCAAATATCAGGCAAGTATCACAAGACCTGCCCGAATAAATCTCTCATGATTCCCCATGTAACGCACCAAAAGAGAAACTTCTTGTGAACTAACAAGTGACAAAAAGCTTTAGAACTGATAAACAGGAATATTAGTGCTGAGTGAGCATGTGTACAGCTGGATATTAATATCACAAAAGGTGATAGGAGGAGTAATTGCAAAAAAATCCTACTACTGCCAATCACTCCGGGTATCATTCCAGCCCTTCGATTTTTGTCCATTGTGTCACGCTAGACAAAGGCCCACATTATGCAAATAAGTACTGACCCTGCTGCTCATGGGAACTGTTCATCCCGAACTGCCAGGCGAGGCTCCTCCATAAGGGGTCACAAGCAACCCCAGACCCAGTGATGAAGGGACCCACGTTTGGGCATACCCTTTGTCACCGATGGTGTAATATCAATGCCCAAGCGATTGCCAGTGGTTAGATTATTTGCAAGCATTCCTCCCACCACCTTGTGGGCCAGATGTGCAACTGTTTTTAGCGGTCGCAATTGGGACATCGGCCCGTTTGCAACCACTAACAAGCATTGGCATAGCCAATAGGTCTCGCTTTTGGGACCTTATAAGTATTTAGTTATGCAGCACAATATCCTTGGTGCAACAACATCAACTGTTGCATGGCTAAACACTTATAAGGTCCCAAAGGCAAGACCTATTGGCTATGCCATTGCTTGTTTATTATAACTTTTCAACATGCTGCACAACAGCCATACTGCTCTACACCATAGCTTAAAGGCATTGGCAAAGTCAGTAGTTCTGGCCAGTGCTTTAAATGGGCCGGTACTGTCCAGTACGGAGTACCAGCACTTTTTTATTTTGAGAGGGAGAGTACCGGCACTTCTCAAGAGAAATGCAATACCTTTAATTGGAGAGTACCGACACTTCTCAGAAACAAGCAGGTACTCTGCTACAGAGTCCCTGCACTTTTATTTTTCCACTTCAAACACTGGTTCTGGCTAAATACTTATAAGATCCCAAAAGTGAGACCTATTATCTATGCCAGTGCTTGTTATTACATGTGGTGCAGCGGCACAGGGCCCTGATTTTGTAACAAAAGAAAGAATAGCAAAGGTTGGGAAAAGAAGGCGGCATGCAGAAATAAAGAAATGAAGGAAATGAGGGGGGGCAGGAGAGGTGAATGCGAAAAGAATATGGAAAGATAATAGTAAGGGCTACAGAACAGAGAGCAACGGACAAAGGGGAGACAATGGGATACGGAAATAAAGGAGAAATTAATGTGAGGACTGCAGAATTGGGGGAAAAAGTAGTATTACCTCAAAGCAAAGGAGCAGAAAAGTCGTGGTGCACTGAAGAAGCTGAATGTCTCCACACGTCACATAGGTCGCGGCGGACGTTTCCGTGAGTGCAGACCGATAACCAATGAGACAGCCCCGAGGTCCACTATTAAGGGGAGTAGAAATTGAAGGTCGTCCATGAGGGGGTGCAGGAGAGGAGAATATGAAAAGAATATGGAAAGAGAATAGTAAGGGCTACAGAACAGAGAGCAACAGACAAAGGGGAGACTATGGGATACGGAATTAAAGGAGGAATTAATGTGAGGACGGTAGAATTGGGGGGAAAAAGTAGTATTACCTCAAAGCAAAGGAGCAGAAAGGCCGGGGTGCACTGAAGAAGTTGAATGTCTCCAGACGTTACATAGGTCGCTGCGGACGTTTACGTGAGTGTAGACCGATAACCAATGAGACAGCCCGAGGTCCACTATTAAGGGGAATAGAAATTGAAGGCCGTCCAGGGTGAAAGAAAACGCAAGCGCTCGGCTAAAAAAAACAACAAAGGGGAGTTTTAACATCTTTCGCTGTCTGACAACTTTTGGTTTGTGTTATATTAAATACAGACATGACCACATGGGGACGCTGCCAGGGAGTTTCTGTGTGCGTTTAACGAGGGCGGTAAGCCGTCCTTGCGTGCTCTGCAGGTGAGAGGTTGCTTGCGTTCTAACAACAAGCATTGGCCGCGAGACGCGATATGTGGTGGGGGAGGGGGAGAAGCGGGAGTTGTGTGCATGCGAGGCCAAGGCCTGGGAAAAAAGGACGCGAGTGGTGCGCGCGCGCGATGTCGCCTCCACTCTTGCATGGGCGCGTAACCGCACGCCTCGAGCCAGCAAAAAGCATGTGGTAGGACTTTTCAAAGCCCACTACTAAATGTATCGCAGTGCAACACATGCGCTGCCTCTGGCGAGACCTAAAAAGGGTTGTAGCATGTACCAAACCTATTTTGTGGGTGGGTAACCTGATACCGACTCGCAAAATAGGTTTTGTGAGTCTCTATTAGGAAGGGGTATGCCAAGGGCATCCCATCCTAATAGTGAGTCGCAGACGGCTGTAAGATTGTTTCGAGACCGCAAATGCGGTCACAAAACAATCGCATATACCACCAATTTAAAATAAATTGGTGATAAGCCAGCAGCAAACAGAAAGGGGCCCCTAGGAGACTCAGTCCTCTTTTGTGATTGGTAGCGAAAATGTTTTTTAAGAGAAGGCAGTGGGGCCCACGAACTACTGCTTGCATTTAAAAAATGAAACTGAAATGTTTTAATTTTCTTTTTTAAATGCATTTAAAAAAGTACTTTATTTAAAAAGCAATCACAGACATAGTGGTCTGCTATACCCAACAGGCCACCATCCCTGTGAGTGCAGGCTATTCCCAATGGGTCAGAAATATAAATGAGCTTGTGTGTTTTTCTGTTCACCCTATGTGGAAAGGGTATGCCCAGACGTGGGTCCCGTGCTCACTACGCCACTGGAGTCAAGCTATCCTGGCTGCAGACGACTGATAGCCAGAAACCGGTCCTAGGATGCTTGATTCTGGTCCAGGGAAGACATGGCTTGGCAGTTCGGTCTGGACTGTTCCCATGAGGCACAGGGTCTGATTTGCATATGGCCATGTCTGAACTGGGGTGGCTTGGTGAGCAAAATAACGATGCTTACACCCAGATCTGTGACTGGGGGTGAATGTTTTGCCATTGTGGAACATTCCGTCCATCATCTTGTGTGTTTTGCTGTTCACCCTATGAGGGAAGGGTATGCCCAGACGTAGGTCCCGTGCTCACTACGCCACTGGAGTCAAGCTATCCTGGCTGAAGACGGCTGAGATCCAGAAACCGGTCCTAGGATGCTTGATTCCGGTCCAGGGAAGACATGTGTGGAAAAGTAAATTTTGCCATGTTCTGTGTCCCTACGTGTCCCCCATCTTATGTTGTATGTGCATGATTAATATGCATATGTATTCCCCATGATCGATTAAAGACGCAATTACAGTTGTGTCCATCTCTAGTATGCCAGTTTCCAGTTCTCGTGAAAGCTACGAGTATTAGGCCTATGTAAAGCTACGTTGCCACGTTTCACAGTGTGCACGTTATTTCATTGAAAGTCCCCGCTTCTAGGCCTCAGAAGGGCCCGGACTCAGATTCAGCTCCTGTCTCCTGAACCCTCGCTGAGGAGCGATACAGCCCCCACCTGTATCCCTGACCCTTCACTTACTTCCTGCCTCACAGTGCCCGGCTCGGCCTGACTCTGCCTGCCAGTCTGCCAAGAGTATGTTATGATTCCAGTTATCAGTCCAGCTCTCCTTCTCTGCATTCCTAAGCTACTGAATCGCATCAATAGTTTCAGTCATCGTCTAGCCTTTACGTCTCCATGTAAGAGAAATACTGTATTTATGGTCATTTAATATTCCTCAACACACACTACATGTAGAATAATGCATGCACCAGTCTTAGTGTCTGTTAGCCTTTACCCTGATAACTTTTGGATTCTATCAACATGTTCTCTAAACATCAGATACTAGATAGTGTTTAGGTACATGTCGCTCTGACTCTCCAGACTTCAGTCTCTGCTCCTAGCGCAGAAGTCATAGCCCCCAGCTTCTTCCTAGTAACACGTCATTGTCAGTTTGCGCGCACCACTAGGTTAGAGGTCCCGGCTCCTTAGGTAGCCCCCTCCATGTTTCCGCCCCATTTATGACATATTCTGTTACGTTTACATCACATGTCTATGTATACGCCTCCTGTTACACCTACTTTCATCCTTATCTCTCGCGACTGTTACAGGCCCCACCCACTGTTACGCCTACTGTATGTACTGTAATGCAATTGTTTTAGTATATATACTTGTGTATTGTTATTAAAAGCCAGCGCGCTCATTCCAGCTCCTGCCCGACAGCTGTCGGGGCCCCCCTGTTGGCTAGCCATCCCAGATCTTGCCCGTGCAGGTTGTCCTGTTCCTGTCCTTTATGCTGTATTAAACCTGCAAACTCCTACTACCTCGAATCTTGACTCTTATTTATTGAGCTATCTGTTATTGTTATATCCAGTCAAAAATAGAGGTATTATTTATTTATTTACCACATAATGGCGCCCGAATAGGGACTTGCCCTTTCCCCACGCGCCGGAGAAGCCACGCAAGCCCCCTGATCCTCTGCAGCCGTGACGGAACCATACCGTGCACGTGCAGATATTTCTGCTTCAAGTATCCCTCAGGCCCACGGAGGAGACGGAGGTTGCGGTCCAGCATCCAGACGAGGCGGTGGAGGAACGCGGCGAGTCCCGACCAGAGCCCAAGCCGAGAGTCCAAGGTCCGAGGTATCCGGAGGCCCACCCGTAACAGAAGTCCGAAGTTCGTCCGTCCGGCGTCATAGCAGTCCAGTCCAGTCCGAGGCCTTCCGTTCTTGCTGCCCGGTGAGTACCATTGCTGGGGTAGTATCTAGACAGGGTCAATTGCATTGTCTCTGGTCCGTGGGTTTGGGTACACAGATCCAACACGAAGTGTCCACTTAGGTGGATGCGGGTCCTGACGTGTCTCTTTATGAGACCGGTAAGTTTCGTACTGTTTTAGCAGTGCATCTAGTTTCTGTTCTAGTCCGTTCTGTTCTCGAGAAATTCATGTATTCTGTTTTCAGTATTCCAGGTAGTATTTTGTCAAAACTGTTATTTTAAATGTCATTCATGTATTTCAATGTCGTGATATGAAAGTGGTGTAATTATCGTGTTCATTGTGTATTGTATTGTGTCTAGACTCCAGCCCAGTCATGCCATTGTTTTCCAAGTTACGTCAGTTAAAAACTAGAAAAGGTCTGTTAGAAGAAGCAGTTCCTGTCCCGCCTAGGGACAGTCCAGGTCATTTTATGTATCAAAAGCATGGCATAAGTGCCATATTATATCTAGATTTGTGGGTGGAGTACACCAAACAGTTAGAAGAAAAGTACAGATGGCCCGTATCGGGTACATGGGATGCCGAGTGCATCATGCGAGTAGAAGAAGTATTATGGAAAAAGAAAGCCAGACAGTCACAGAAAGATGCCATCAAGTTATGGCGCAAAGAATCTCATAAAAGAACCGAAAAAGAAATCAGAAAGTCAGAATTAAGTAGAGAATCCTTAGAAAGAGCCCAAGAAAGGGAATTAATCGAAATAGGTGAACGAGTTAAAACCGAACAGTCAGACAGACAGAGAAATGCTCTCATTAAGGGTATGTATCCTCTTCTTGCCGAGGGCTTGCCAAAAGCAACCCCGGAAGCACCATGTAATTTTCCGCCATCCTTAGTTCCGACCAAGCTACGTCATAAACCGACCGCAGCTGATATTTTTCTCTCGTCCTATTTGGACGACACAGTCCCAGAATATGCAAATCCTGTTCCACCAGCTCCTGTAAATAATGTAAATCCTGCTCCTCCAGTCACCGGGGCACCTGTTGCAGTACCTGCTACGGTACCCCCGGTCCAGCCCGTAGTACAAATTCCCGCCACATCAGTCACTCTGCCAGCACGAAGAGTATCAGTCGACGATTCCAGTTCAGGGGCCGCGGGAGGAGGTCCTCCTGGTACCCCGCCGCCAAGTAGACGTTTAGGAGCAGTCGAGTTACATGAACGTGCGTTACAGCGTACGCCTAAATATAAGTCCATTGCAGAAATCAGGCGACTTCTTACTGAATGCTGTTATGATCCAGTCCCAGGCGAGGATAGTATGGTTATATATTCCGTACGTATAAGACAGGTGTCCGAGTATTTGGTCACCCTACCGAATATGAAAGAAGATCTAGACAGAATGTATCGTTTCATTCGTACAGGACAAGATCCAGAAAGTATTGCTGAAGTCATGTCTCTCAGGAAAGCTGAGATCCAGTTCATGTTATTAAAGTTTCTGATCAATTGTTTAATACGGGAACAAGATTCCCCGACTAAAGATCCAACCGAAATGAGAATTCTGACAAAGTGGAGTGATAATATAGCCGAGGGTAAGCACAAGACACTCAATAGTATAGAGAGTATGTACAAGAAAATACGTAAAGAAATAATAAGGTTACACGAACAACGCAAAGAAGCACAAGTAAGCGAGAAAGAAAATGACTCTTCTACTGAAGAGGTAGACGACGAGACTACCGCCAGAATAGCGTATGTGGGTAAATCTAGAATTCCAGACCGACATTTACGCCTAGAACACAAGAAAGTTTTTCCTCTTCCAGCACCAGAACAAGGTTCTCTAGAACAAGTATTTCAAGCTACCGATCAAATTCTGAAATCACGAATCGGTTATAGTGAATTAAGTACTATGCATGAACAAGAACTAGCCCGATCAGCAGTCCGATGGATTACTGATTCGACCACTTTTCCAGACGAAATAGTGGCACAAATGTTTCTGAAACTGCCCCCAGCCGAGCAGCGACTGGTGGGTATGTATATGATCCAACACCTCATTACGCTGTATGAGGGTCAACATTCTGATCCAGGTCCGTTACATGATGTCCTGAACGAGTTACTCCAGTATAGATGGAAAGGTTTAGGTACCGATTTAATTAGTGTCATTCTAGAACAGCGCCACAAATATAGAACGTTTCTGAATCCGCATTTTGTGCATGTCTCACCTCCAGAAAGTAAACCGTTTTACATAGACAGGCAGCATCCGTTACGAGAAGTACACCCAGTTAGGACACCAGATGGTGAAATGCAACGAGTATTTGTTTACACCCCAGTTACCAAGATGGAACTCTTAGAGATGAAGAAATTAATTCCCTGTCACGACAAAGATCCAGCAGGGTTCCACCGAGAATTAAAAGACATGCTCCGTATGGGAGAATACACGTATCCAGATATTATTAAAATGTTAAAAGTCCTGTTGCCTGCGGGCATATACGAAAAACTCAAGGAAAAGGATTGGGAGGTGGGAGAGAAAAAGATCGATTGGACAGCTCTAGAAGCTGAAGATAAGATACGAGTACCAGGTACCGGTCTTGGAGACAAATGTAAAGAATTACCAGAATTATTGATACAAGTTTTACCTAGATTATTAGCCACTAAAAAGGAAGACTGGGATGCAATCTCAGCCTGTAAACAGAAACAAGACGAAGATACTAGTGATTTTTATTCTAGATTTGAGAAATGTTTTAGCATCAACAGTGGTTTGAAGACGAGTAGCGAGTCATACCCTCATCTTTTTGTTACTAAATTAGTCGAGAATTCAAGTCCACAAGTTAAGAATCGAGTTTTGAAAGTCGAAAGTACATGGCAAGCTAATACTCCGTCCCAAATGCTCCAGATGCTCCAGTATCACCAGAATAGAATCAGAGAAGAGCAAGAACACGAGAGGAAACGTATGAAAGACACGAAAATGAAAGTACTAGTTGCACAATCTGTTCCACAGGACAGTCAGAAGAGGGGTCCGAATCAAGCCAGTCATCCTGCAGCTCCCGTTAAAGGGACATGCAATTATTGTAAACAGCCAGGTCATTTTATAAACGAGTGTGCAGTTCTGAAACACAACATAGCCACTGGTAAAACTAAAGAAAGACCACGTCCGCCTAGACAAGAACAAGTTTCACAGACTTCTCAGCCACAGAATGCACAACAGACAGTTCCAGCACCGCAGCCTATTGCTGCAACCCAGCATGTTACACAGCAGATGTACCAGTATGCACAGACAGAGTATCCAGAGTATCAAGCGTATTCATGAAACAGCCTAGAGAGGGAGGTAGGCTTGCCTCTCATCGAGATTCCTGTAGATCAAGAAGGTCCCTATGTTCACAGTCAAGTATTAGGGAAAGACAGAAAGTTTCTGATTGATACAGGGGCAAGTAGGACGACTATTAGTCACGACGAGGTTCCAGGGGCTCCGCTCTCAGGCTCTAGAAATGTTTCCCTTGGATTTTCAGGAAAGCCTATTGTAAACGAGATTTCAAAGCCAGTTACTCTGGAAGTAGGTCCATTGTCCCGAACTACTGATCTATTGCTTACGAAGTCCTGTCCAGAAAATTTGTTAGGCATTAAGACACTGAAAGAATTAGGTGCAGTTATTTGCTGTTCCCCAGAGGGGATACGTTTGTTTTTACGTGACTTCAAGGGTCACTATGTTTTACGAGATTTTGATCCGAGATTGTCTAATGTTCCGCAGCATCTATGGGCACAAGGTCCAACTGATGTTGGTTTTATGCAAATCACACCCCATCGTGTGACTCTCAAGCAAGGTGTAGTGTTACCACGAATCAGACAGTACAGATTGCCACCTGAGGCTGTAGCAGCCTTATCCAAAATTATTGACGAGCTCATTGCTCAAGGAGTAGTTGTAGAAACTGACTCCAATGTATGTAATTCTCCTATCATTCCAGTCATGAAACGTACTGATCCAAATGCACCTCCAGTATATCGATTAGTGATTGATCTTCGAGAACTTAATAAATGTATCATCCCCCAGTATCCAGTAGTCCCAGATATCTCATCTCTATTGACAGCCATTGATTCTGAGGCAACATTTTTCACAGTCATAGACCTCAAAAATGCATTTTTCAGTGTCCCCATTCATCCAGACAGCCAGTACCTTTTCGGTTTTTGTTTAAATGGAAGGAGCTATAAATTCACACGAGCTCCTCAAGGTTTCACAGAAAGTCCTAGCATTTACAGTCAAGCACTTAAGAGACAACTAGACAATATTCACATGCCAACTGACACTGCCCTGCTCCAGTATGTCAATGATCTACTGATCACCGCCCGTTCTGAACGTGCTTGCGAGCGAGCATCACTTACAGTCCTGTATTTCTTAGCCGAGATGGGGCACAAGGTGTCCCCTTCGAAGCTTCAATTCTGTGTCCAGCAAGTGATCTACTTAGGCCACTTGCTGTCCAAGTGTGGTAGGCAGTTGACACCTGACCGTATCCAGTTAATAGCGAGTCTTCCTCAGCCCAAGACCCAGAAGGAGGTACGTGCTTTTATCGGCCTTACTTCTTATTGCAGACAATGGATTCCTCAGTATGCATTTCTAGCCAAGCCACTGATACAGTTAACGACACAGGAGGCAGCCGTATCGACTGTTCTCCCTTGGACATCTGAACATACACTTAGTTTTAATGAGTTAAAGAAAGCTTTATGCCAAGCTCCCGTCCTAGCTACACCGAACTACAATAAGCCTTTTACACTTTTTGTCACAGAACGTGATGGTACAGCATTATCTGTTCTTACACAAGATCAAGCAGGACAATACAAGCCCTGTGCTTATTTTTCGAGCACACTAGATCCAGTAGCCCAGGCTCTGCCTGCGTGCCTCAAGTCAGTTGCAGCCACAGCACTAGCTATCAGACAAAGTGATTCCATAGTATTAGGACATTCCTTGACAGTACAAGTTCCACACTCCATGGAAGTTCTTTTAAACCGAACACAGACCCAGCACTTGACAATTGCACGTTTGACAGGTTATGAACTGACACTGTTCCAGCCACACATAGAAATCAGACGCTGCAACGTTTTAAATCCTGCTACACTGTTACCGTCAGTTACTTTAAATCCTGCCACACATGATTGTGTGGAAGTTGTTAACACTATGACAAAGCCAAGACAAGATCTGACAGATATTCCATTACCAGATCCCGACCTGACACTTTATGTGGATGGTTCATGTATGAGAACGAGTACAGGAGAACTAGTAGCCGCGTATGCAGTGACTACTGAGACTGAAGTTATTGAAACACATCGTATTGACACCCTGTCTGCTCAAGCAGCAGAGCTAGTTGCTCTGACTCAAGCCTGCATACACGCCAAGAACCTGAAAGTTAATATTTACACAGATTCACGCTACGCATTCGGAGTTGTACACGACTTTGGAGTGCTCTGGCAAGAGAGAGGTTTCATGACTTCTCATGGAACCAAGATTCAGCATGGTTTCCTTATTCAAGCTCTGTTAGATGCAATACATTTACCGACATCTATCGCTATCATGAAGTGCAAGGCACATACGAAAGTTACTGACATTATTTCCCAAGGAAATGATCTAGCCGATCGAACAGCCAAGCTTACAGCTCAGACTCCAGACATACCAGTTAACAAGACACCGACATCCACTCTAGAACAGACTACTTGTATGACAGTTAAGGACCCTACTCAAGATGTCATAGATATCCAGTTACATGCTACTCCCGAGGAAATCAAGAAATGGTCCGAACAAGGAGGGGTCCAGACAGATCAGGGATGGTTGACGAAGGGAAAAGCCACATGGTTTCTCCCCGACTCAATGGTTCAAGTCATTATCAATACCGCACATAGTCCTGCACATTTAGGAGATAAAGCCATGTTAGACAGTATCCAGAACATTTGGTTTAACAAGCATTTACGAGCTGCAGCCAAGCAGAAAGTCCGTACCTGTATGATATGTTGTCAGTTCAATCCAGGTAAAAGTGTCCCGGTGGAACAAGGTGGATTCCAGCCCCCTGACCACCCTTTTGAAGTCCTTCAGATGGATTATATTCAGATGGAGCGATGTCGAGGTTTCAAGTATGTCCTTGTAGTTGTATGCGCTTTGTCCAGGTGGACAGAAGCATATCCAGTCCCAGATTACACAGCCGCGACCACTGCCAAACAGTTGGTTCGTGAATTCTTCCCCCGCTATGGACTCCCTAGGGTCGTATATTCTGATAACGGCCAGCCATTCTCATCTGAACTGATGAAGCACGTTTCCCTTTTGTTAGGGTACCAGTGGAAGTTCCATTGTGTACGCCATCCAGAAGCAGCCGGTCTCGTAGAGAGACATAATCAAACCTTGAAAATCCGTATTGCCAAAGTCTGTAAAGAGAAAGGTGTAGACTGGTTAGTTGCCTTGCCAGTCGCTCTGTTCTATATGCGCATGGTCGCACATTCCAGATCAGGTCTGTCCCCGTATGAGGTCGTATTCGGCCGCCCCCCGAACGTGTGGGGTACACCCAGACCCCGAAGTATTACAGATGTTTCCAGTAATATGCTGACAGATTACCTAGCTTCCTTGATGTCTGCCCTACACTCTTGTCGTTCACAGGTTGCCGCCGCATTTCCAGACAATACCGAGGTGAAACCGCATGAAATCGTTCCAGGAAGCTTGGTCCTCGTCCGCAATTTCGATCGTTCAAGTCCGCTGGAGCCTCGCTGGAAGGAACCGAAGCAAGTCCTTCTGACCACCCGTACGGCCGTGAAGTTGGAGGGCCGTAAGGGGTGGGTCCACCTGTCACACGTCAAGAAGTTTCACGGACTAAAAACTGTTTCCAAGAACTTTTCCAAGGATTGTCAAGATTTTAAAGACTGCCAAGAAACTATTCTTAAGGACTGTCCCGCAAATGACATTGATATCAAGCCCTCCCTGTTAGAGAAAACTCCGCAGCAGGAGTATAAAAGTAAGCTCCGGTCTAGTAAAATAAAGTCAGCCAGTTTAATTGTCTAAGTCCTCCCCTAGGTGAAACGGTTAGACAGGTATCTGACATGTATGAAATAGACCCCCATAGTGAGAGAGTTAGTCAAAACTCAATCCGATGTATCGTTTTTCTAAGTTTTATATTGTTTCTCAGCCTAATGGTTACCTGCACGAGTTATGCATTTCATTTATGTTTTCCAATTTCTCATGTAAATAAGTCTTCTAATGCTACAGTAGAGCACACGTTTAGTGATCTGCCTCCTCACGAACTATCCTATCGTCTTGCTATGCGCAACAATTCATTTATCCGTATGTTACACTATTCACACCAGACCAGCAATGCCACTAATTGTTGGGTGTGTGGTCGACTCCCCCCTTTCCAGACACCGAAGGGAGTTCTGCCACTGTTTCCTTATCCGTTTTCACATAATGGCTCATGTGGAGCCTGGTCCACGTTAACGTCATCCTCAACTGATATGTCCCTTCTGAACAGTACATGTTTTCCAGACAAGCAAGGTCTTCCCCACAGAACAGGGTTAGATCTAGAAAATGAAGTTTATAATTTAGGTAATTATTCTTCGAAATTCATGGTCCTGAATGTTCAGTCTGATCCTACTCCAGACTTACCTGCAATTTCAGTACTACCAGTCAAAGGCGAATTATGTGTCAGAAATAATGGTTCCGTACATGTAGGACATAGTGATTGTACTACTATTGTCGAGTATAGTGACAGTGGGAAATCTATTTTCAAAGCTTCACGTCATTCTTATTTTGTTTGTGGTCAGACCGCATATGTTCGTCTGCACCTCGAGTGGGAGGGAACCTGTTACATTGCCTTCCTACTGCCACCAGTTTTCCTAGCCCCATCTGATTATCACAGAAACACACATCTAGTACACATTAGACATAAAAGGGAGATCGAGTCCCCGATTGTCGACCAAACTGAAACTGCTCTAGAACAGTATACAGATTTCAATAGAGGTTTCTTCTTCTTTATAGGACCTATCCAGAATAGTAAGTTAATCCGTAGGTTAACAAGAACTCTTGAAGCAGTAGTGAATGAGACTGCCTCTGCCCTAGGTAACTTAACCGAAGAGCAATCTGCTATGAGATTTGTCGTGCTCCAAAATCGTCTCGTTCTTGACGTCATACTGGCCGATAGAGGAGGAGCATGTAGAGTCATCGGATCTAGTTGCTGCATTTTCATTCCAAATAACGCGCCGTCTGTTTATTCAGCTATAACCAGACTTCATAAAATTGCCCATCAGTTACACCAGGATCCAGGCACCTGGACATGGTCCGGTTGGTTTTGGAGTATAATTTCTGCCTGGGGATGGAAAGTATTGTCATTTCTAGGTATTGCAGTAGCGATCATATTCAGTTGCTGCCTCTGTATACAATGTGGCCCTGCGATTTGCGGCATTTGTGCTACCTCTTGTATTCCTAGTCCCAAGTCCCGTCCTAGATCCCGTTCCAAGAAAATTCGAGACGAGCAAATGATACTGTATGCAATGATAGATGGTATCATGAATATTGATGTTTCCTGATGGAAACGTAGTGACAAGGAGGGAATGTGGAAAAGTAAATTTTGCCATGTTCTGTGTCCCTACGTGTCCCCCATCTTATGTTGTATGTGCATGATTAATATGCATATGTATTCCCCATGATCGATTAAAGACGCAATTACAGTTGTGTCCATCTCTAGTATGCCAGTTTCCAGTTCTCGTGAAAGCTACGAGTATTAGGCCTATGTAAAGCTACGTTGCCACGTTTCACAGTGTGCAAGTTATTTCATTGAAAGTCCCCGCTTCTAGGCCTCAAAAGGGCCCGGACTCAGATTCAGCTCCTGTCTCCTGAACCCTCGCTGAGGAGCGATACAGCCCCCACCTGTATCCCTGACCCTTCACTTACTTCCTGCCTCACAGTGCCCGGCTCGGCCTGACTCTGCCTGCCAGTCTGCCAAGAGTATGTTATGATTCCAGTTATCAGTCCAGCTCTCCTTCTCTGCATTCCTAAGCTACTGAATCGCATCAATAGTTTCAGTCATCGTCTAGCCTTTACGTCTCCATGTAAGAGAAATACTGTATTTATGGTCATTTAATATTCCTCAACACACACTACATGTAGAATAATGCATGCACCAGTCTTAGTGTCTGTTAGCCTTTACCCTGATAACTTTTGGATTCTATCAACATGTTCTCTAAACATCAGATACTAGATAGTGTTTAGGTACATGTCGCTCTGACTCTCCAGACTTCAGTCTCTGCTCCTAGCGCAGAAGTCATAGCCCCCAGCTTCTTCCTAGTAACACGTCATTGTCAGTTTGCGCGCACCACTAGGTTAGAGGTCCCGGCTCCTTAGGTAGCCCCCTCCATGTTTCCGCCCCATTTATGACATATTCTGTTACGTTTACATCACATGTCTATGTATACGCCTCCTGTTACACCTACTTTCATCCTTATCTCTCGCGACTGTTACAGGCCCCACCCACTGTTACGCCTACTGTATGTACTGTAATGCAATTGTTTTAGTATATATACTTGTGTATTGTTATTAAAAGCCAGCGCGCTCATTCCAGATCCTGCCCGACAGCTGTCGGGGCCCCCCTGTTGGCTAGCCATCCCAGATCTTGCCCGTGCAGGTTGTCCTGTTCCTGTCCTTTATGCTGTATTAAACCTGCAAACTCCTACTACCTCGAATCTTGACTCTTATTTATTGAGCTATCTGTTATTGTTATATCCAGTCAAAAATAGAGGTATTATTTATTTATTTACCACACATGGCTTGGCAGTTCGGTCTGGACTGTTCCCATGAGGCACAGGGTCAAGACTGATTTGAATATGGCCATGTCTGAACTGGGGTGGCTTGGTGAGCAAACTAACGATGGATTAAGCCCAGATCTGTGACTGGGGGTGAATGTTTTGCCATTGTGCAACATTCCGTCCATCATCTTGTGTGTTTTGCAGGAATATTAATGAGGCATGTCTCTCAACTCATTTAGGAATCGCAAACAGTGTCTGAGGTACTGCCGTACATCAGGTTTTGCGACTCCCAACTTGCGAGTCGCTAAAAATTGCAATTTGCGAGTCACAAAACCTGCCAGTCGTACTTGTAGCCCCTAGTGTGTATTAAGGTTGAATATTGCCTGGAGCCAGCATATCACTTGCATGCAAGAAACGGGCGGAGTGATCTCAACCGGAGTTCCATGATTATATCTACATTTCCACTCTATGGGTCTACGTCACTCTTTCATTTTCCATTCCTATATTTCTGAATCTTCATCAGAAGCTAGTGTGGGCTATGCACATTGTCTTTGTGTACTTGGTTCCTGAAAGGTGAAAGGTCAGGGAGCACAAAATATGCAGTGTTGTCATACTCAGTAACACAGGCTTGAAACTGTCTGCACTGCTTACCCCGCTGCCTTTGAATTTGTGGCAGTTGTAGCTGTCCCTCGTGCCTCGCTCGTAGCGATATGTTGGTGGGAATGAGATCTCTTCCTCGTCTGAAATAAAACACAATACGCAAGCATTACAATGTCTACAACTTCTGTTGTCTCCTCTGGGAATAAATATAAGGTTATGTACACCCAAAAATTTGGAATTTAGGGCCTGATGTACAAAGTATTTTTCTGGTCGCAAAAGGCCCAATTTGAATTTGCATTTGTAATTCAGTGCTTGGAATGGACGTGTTTAGGGCATCCCTTCCAAATACTGAATCGATATGGTAAGTATTACTGTTTTGTGACCAAATTCCTGTCGCAAAACAGTAATACATTTCCACCAGTTTAAAACTTGTGGTAACCCATTCCCAAAAGAGAAGGGGCCCTTCCCATTAGAGAATGGAAATATTGTTTTTGAGAGCAAGCAGAAAAACTGACCGCATTAAAAAAAACAAGATTGCTTTATTAACAAGCACTAGCAAAGCCAATAGATCGCGCTATGTGAGAGCTACTGGCTTTGGGAATGTGTTTACTTTTAGCCATTATGTACACCAGTATGACTGCTGTATAGCATAACTATATGTTAGTGCTGTGGATTGGGGTGGGGTGGGTAGATTGGTAGACTGGACAATGTAGATTGGGTAGAGTGGGATGGGGTAGATTGGTATAGAGTGGAGTGGGGGTAGAATGGAGTAAAATGGAGTGGGGTGGATTGGGGTAGATTGGAGTGGGGTGAAGTGTGGCAGGTTGGAGTAGATTGGATTGGGGTAGATTAGAGTGAGGGAGTTAGGTAGTTGAGAATGGCAGATTACAGGGAGGTAGATTGGGGTTGAGTGGGTAGATTGGAGGGGAGTAGATTGAGGTAAATTAGAGTGGGGTAGATTGGAGTGGAGTAGATAGGAATGGGGTACAATGGGGTTCAGTGTAGTCGGATATATTGGGGTAGATTGGGGAAGAGTGGAGTGGAGTGGGGTGGATTAGGGTATATTGTAGTGAAGTGGGCTAGACTGGAGTGGAGTCTGTAAATGCGAGTGGAGTGGGGTAGATTGGACTGGGGTAGATTGGAGTATGGTAGATCGGATAAAGTGGAATGGGATATATTGGGGTAGATTGGAGTGGAGTGGGGTAGACTGGAGTGAAGAGGAATCGATTATAGTGGAGTGGGGTGGATTGGAGTGAGATAGATATAAATGGGGTAGTTCAGAGTGGGGTAAATTGGAGTGGAGTTGGCTAGAGTAATGTGGGGTAGATTGGGATGAGTGAGGTAGATTGGAGTGGCGTGTACTGGGTTAGGGTGGGTAGATTGGACTGGGGTAGATTGGGGAGACTAGAGTGGGGTAAATTGGAGTGGGCCATATTGGGTAGGGTAGCTTGGGGTGGAGGGGTGGATTGGAGTGACTTGGTAGATTGGAGTGAAGTGGGGTGGGGTAGTCTGCGTACTGTTGAATCTACTGGGTGGATTGGAGTGGGTAGACTGTAGTGGGGTAGACCTGGGTAGAGTGGAGTAGGGTAGATTGGAGTGGAGTTGGATAGACTGGGAAAGAGTGGAGTGGGGTAGATTGTAGTGGGTTGGATTTGAGTGCGGTAGATTGCAGTAGGGTGGGGTGGATTTGGGTAGAGTTGGGTAGATCGGAGTGGAATAGATTAGGATGGTAAATTGGGGAGGGATGGAGTAGAGTGGGTTAGATTGGAGTGGAGTGAGGTAGATTTGATTGGCGTGTGGTAGATTGGAGTGAAGTGGGATAGATTAGGGTAGGGTGGAGTGTGGCAGAGTGGAGTGGGGTAGATTGGGTGGATTGGAGTGTGGTAGACTGGAGTGTAGTGGGGTAGATTGTGGTAGATAGGAGTGGGGTAGTGTGTGGTAGATTGGAGTTGGTGAGAATGTGGTGGATTGGCGTAGATAAGGAGTCAGATAGTTTGCAGTGGAGTTTGGAGTGGGGTAAATTGGAATGGAGAGGGGTAAATTAGATAGAGTAGATTTCAGTGGAGTGTTGTAGATTGAAGTGGTGTGGGTTGGATTGAGGTACATTGGAGTGGGGTGCATTGGGGTACATTGGAGTGGGGTAGAGTGGAGTACACTGATGTAAATTGGAGCAGAGTGGGGTAGATCTGAGTGGGGTGGGGTAGATTAGGGTGGAGTGGGATCGTGTGGAGTAGGATGGGGTTGAATAGGTTAGATTGTGTGGAGTGGGGTAGATTGGGGTAGAGTGGTGTGGAGTAGAACGGAGTGGGATAGATTGTAGTGGAGTGGGGTAAATTGGAACAGATGGAATTCATTCCACGGTCCTCTTTCTGATTGTCCCCAAGATGTCTTTAGCAAGGCTTCTACCTCAAAAGCAATCACAGACGTGGTGGTCTGCTGACCTCAGGAGGGTGTCATCCCTGTGATGGCTGAGATTCCTAATGGGTCACAAACGGCGGCCTGCATCATTAAAATTCATGAGGTAGGTCAATTTGCGATAACAAGCCAAGGGAACCCCTCTAACGGGCAAATGAGATCTGGGAGTGAGAGGCGAACTAAACCGACGAAAATGAACAAGAAAAACACTCCCCTATGACCTATATTTCTTTTACAGGAGATTAAATCTGGTATGGGTATCAAAATGTACCATTCATCAGATATTTATAACATTACAATAACAATAACATTTATGAAGTCATATTTATTTTTTTCACAAACTTCTTTTTTCCTTTTTTTTTCAAATTACATGTACTAAATACCATTTTTGAAATAGATAAAACAACTTTTTTTTGCTTTTTTATAATAATGTATATACATTATGCGAAGTTTTAATATTTGCAAAAATCAGATTTAGTATTTTAAATTGTGCCGTTCACTCGTATATAGGAGCACTTACATGATCTCAGCCTACACTCCTGCATCCCCCGCATTTCGGGCCGGTCCTCAGACGATTTAGGTACTGAGACGGCCGGGCGAGGGGTTCAATTTTCAGCGGCCATCTTGGGCTGGGAGGAAGACAGTCGGGCAGGTGAGCTAGGAGCATAAAAGGGGCATTTCCGGCGGGGCTAAATCCTTGCTGTTTGTTCTCCCACCTCCTGAGGCGGAAGCTGGGAGGTTGCTGTCTTACACTCTCTGCTCTGTTTGCCTACTCTTCCCTGCTGTGCCACGTACTTTTAAAAAACACGAGTTTTAATATTTGCAAAAATCGTATTTAGTATTTTAAATTGTGCCGTTCACTCGTACATAGGAGCACTTACATGATCTCAGCCTGCACTCCTGCATCCCCCGCATTTCGGGCCGGTCCTCAGACGATTTAGGTACTGAGACGGCTAGGCGAGGGGTTCTATTTTCAGCGGCCATCTTGTCCTGGGAGGAAGACAGTCGGGCAGGTGAGCTAGGAGCATAAAATAGGACCTGCCGGACCTGCGCCGGAGTCGTGCCAGAGTCCTGCCCGTCTGCGCCCGTCCGCGCTACGGACGCGCTGAAGGCTGGGATGGATGTTGGTACTGTTGGACACGATTCAGAAAAGGGGGTGGTGATGAACAGAGTGTCTGAATTAAGCAGACCACTCTTACCCAGTCCAAAGATCAGGGCTTGATCCATCACCGTTATTTAGCTCACTGCCCCATCCCAGCTCAGAACCTGGCTATATGCAAATTAGTCTGTCCCTGGCCCAGTGCATCATGGGAACAGGGCAGACCAAACTACCAAGCCAATTCTTCACCAGAAAGGAGACAAGCTACCGGGGACCGGTTTCTGGCATTTCAGCCTCGTCGGCCCGGCTTGCTTGAATCCTGATGGAGCAGTGAGCAAGGGACTCATGTCTGAGTATACCCTGCCACACCTATAGTGGCCAAAAACGATTCAGAAAAGGGGGTGGTGATGAACAGAGTGTCTGAATTAAGCAGACCACTCTTACCCTGTCCAAAGATCAGGGCTTGATCCATCACCGTTATTTAGCTCACTGCCCCATCCCAGCTCAGAACCTGGCTATAAAGTAAAGTAAAGTCCACATTTGTAAAGCGCACAATCACCCGTAAGGGTCTCTAGGCGCTGGGGGCCATCGGGAAGATTAAGCGAGCTATTGCCCAGAGTCACATGGTGCTGGGCTAACCTGCCGCCGGAGCCGGGGATCGAACCGTGGTCCCCAGATTCCAGCGTCAGTCGCCCTGGCCGCGGCGCCAGAACCTGGCTATATGCAAATTAGTCTGTCCCTGGCCCAGTGCATCATGGGAACAGGGCAGACCAAACTACCAAGCCAATTCTTCACCAGAAAGGAGACAAGCTACCGGGGACCGGTTTCTGGCATTTCAGCCTCGTCGGCCCGGCTTGCTTGAATCCTGATGGAGCAGTGAGCAAGGGACTCATGTCTGAGTATACCCTGCCACACCTATAGTGGCCAAAAACGATTCAGAAAAGGGGGTGGTGATGAACAGAGTGTCTGAATTAAGCAGACCACTCTTACCCAGTCCAAAGATCAGGGCTTGATCCATCACCGTTATTTAGCTCACTGTCCCATCCCAGCTCATAACCTGGCTATATGCAAATTAGTCTGTCCCTGGCCCAGTGCATCATGGGAACAGACCAAACTACCAAGCCAATTCTTCACCAGAAAGGAGACAAGCTACCGGGGACCGGTTTCTGACATTTCAGCCTCGTCGGCCCGGCTTGCTTGAATCCTGATGGAGCAGTGAGCAAGGGACTCGTGTCTGAGTATACCCTGCCACACCTATAGTGGCCAAAAACGATTCAGAAAAGGGGGTGGTGATGAACAGAGTGTCTGAATTAAGCAGACCACTCTTACCCAGTCCAAAGATCAGGGCTTGATCCATCACCGTTATTTAGCTCACTGCCCCATCCCAGCTCAGAACCTGGCTATATGCAAATTAGTCTGTCCCTGGCCCAGTGCATCATGGGAACAGGGCAGACCAAACTACCAAGCCAATTCTTCACCAGAAAGGAGACAAGCTACCGGGGACCGGTTTCTGGCATTTCAGCCTCGTCGGCCTGGCTTGCTTGAATCCTGATGGAGCAGTGAGCAAGGGACTCGTGTCTGAGTATACCCTGCCACACCTATAGTGGCCAAAAACGATTCAGAAAAGGGGGTGGTGATGAACAGAGTGTCTGAATTAAGCAGACCACTCTTACCCAGTCCAAAGATCAGGGCTTGATCCATCACCGTTATTTAGCTCACTGCCCCATCCCAGCTCAGAACCTGGACACGGCCAGGTTAGTCACTACTACGATCTCCACATGCTAACTGCTCTAAAACCTCCCGCTAAGAGTTGTCATCATACGCTCACCCCGGAGCTGCTTCTCAATAATCTCTTGTGTCACTGCTATGAGAGAAATTCTATCTCATCCTATCGTACTTCCCACTACAAGCGCGCTTGGCCTGAGAAATCTGAGCCCCCCTTGCCAGTCACTGAGGACGGGTTCCTTATCAACGCCAGGTCACTAGTCAAAAACAACCTGACCTTTAGGGACTTTATCTCTGAAAGAAACCCTGCATGGGTATTTGTCACCGAGACCTGGGCCTCTGAGTTCTCTGGCCCTGAATTATTAAACGCTATCCCTGAGGGATACTCCCTGGCTAGAATGGATAGGCAGGTCCGGAGAGGGGGGGTCTTGGAATACTTCACAGAACATCGATAAAATGTCACATCGAACATTTCTCTATACTGCCTTTTCAGGCTATGTACTTTGTACTTAGCCCCATATCTACTATCTCCTTCACGGGCATCTTGATCTACAGGCCTCCGGGACCTAGATCTAGTTTTGGCTATGATCTATCTCAAGTTCTGGAACCTTGTATGGATAAGACCAACCTCACTATCCTAGGGGATTTCAATTTTCATCTGGAGGATTACACCTCCAGAGATACTATCCATTTGTTGGACTCTATGGCCTCTTGTGGTTTGACACAAACTGTGATAGGGCCTACACATTCTGCGGGACACACTCTGGATGGAGTCTTTTCGAATGACCCTAGAATAAAGATAGGGACCCCCCTTCCTTTGTCCTGGACTGATCACTTGACTGTCCCCTTTGCCTTCTCCTTTTTTCCTCCCAATGTCGTGCAGGGAGTCCCTAGCAGATGGAAATTAAGGAGAAATCTGAGGGGGATAAATAACGAAACTCTGGCACCCCTGTTGCCTAGTCCCACATCTCCTTCCATCATGGGAACAGACACCTCGGCCCTGGCGCTTAATAATGCTATTGCCAAAGCCATTGATACTCTGGCCCCGCTGAAACAGCACTACATTGCTAGGAAGCGTCCCACAGCTCCCTGGTTTTCAGATGCTCTCAGAATGCTTAGGCAGGTCTACAGAAAGCAGGAGAGGCTTTGGAGACTCCACTTTGATCCTCTTGAAAAAGACATCCACAAGAGACTGCTTAAGGAGTATAAAGCCGCGGTGCTGGCAGAAAAGAAAATCCACTTTACCAGGATCACCTCTTCCCTCAACTCCCCTCGGGAGCTATTCAAGATTGTGGACTCTCTGTGTGCCCTTCAATCACCCGATCCTATTGAGACCTCACAGAACCTTTGTGATCAAATCTCTACCTACTTTCACGAGAAGATTTCCAACATTTATGCAGGCCTAGAAACTCTCAACCATGACCTAGGGCCCCCCTCTGACTTGGAGACCTTTTTACCAACCGCAATCTCCATTGCACCACAGGGCGGTTATCTTTCTGACTTCCCCTTACTTACCTTAGAACAAATGAATCTGCTTCTGGACAGCCTGAAGTCAGGATCCCCTCTTGACCCTTGCCCTCTTAAAATTTATAAACAATGCAGGGATACCCTACTCCCTCCTTTCCTAGAGGTGATCAATCAGGCCATCCTCGAGGGAGTTTACCCGAAGCCTTGGAAATTGGCCATCGTCAAGCCCCTTCTTAAGAAACCTACCTTAGATCCAGGAGTTCTTAAACATTTTCGCCCAATCTCCTTGCTTCCTGCCCCAGCTAAAATATTGGAAACTCATTTAAATTCCCATCTCAGTGCTTTTTTAGATCACTCTAGCCTTCACGACTCGTCCCAACATGGTTTTCGTAAGGCCCACAGCACCGAGTCCGCCCTGACAGTTGTCGCTAACTCCATACGTGCGAAGGTCGACAGTGGCCAGACTACTTTACTGAAGAAGACCCTTTTGTAAGGACTACTACCCTACGCATCTTTTGGGTCGAAACGTAGACCATAATATCTTCACCAACTCCCACCCCAAGCTAGACCAAAGCAGCTGAAGGCGAGCTAGGTGGTCTACACTACTAAAATTCTGGACTCTAGACGAGCGTAATACTGTGGGCCTTGTTTCAAGGAACCACATGAACACTGTTTTTCAAGTTATGATGAATACTTGTCACGAATGATTCTGACTATTTCCCTAATCCTACTTTATCCCTGGCACTTTCCCTCACTTCACCCCCCTTCCATGTTGTGCATGTGGGCACATATACATAAATTTTGTTGAAATTTGTTGATGAAATCCAACCAATGAAAGGTAACAATGCAATTTTGAAATAAATCTTTTTGCATCCATTTATTTGTTTCTTTGTAATAAGTGTATGAAACTGTAATCACTTGTTCTTTGTCTGGGACCCCTCTCCCGTATATCTCATATTCACCCAGGTCCCTTGACTTTACTGGGTCTAACCCTCTTTGTGTAATACTTTACTGGTCCTGCTCGACCTGACCGCCGCCTTCGACACTCTGTCTCCTACCATTCTGGCCGGGCGTCTGCAGGAAATTGGAGTGGATGGACCAGCGCTGAGTCTTTTAACATCTTTTTTGACTCAGCGCGAACAAAGGGTCAAGTTGGGTGACCATCTTTCCCCCGTTAAGCCTGTGCAGTGTGGGGTTCCCCAGGGCTTGTCCCTGAGCCCCACACTCTTTAACATATATGTAACACCGCTTGCCAGGCTTATCAGATCCTTTGGTCTGGAAGTCGTATCCTATGCTGACGACACGCAGATCATGGTCTCCATCTCACAGTCCGCCGATATTACTGCCCTAAATTTCAAAGCTTGCATGAAGGCAGTAGCGGAATGGATGGTAAGAAACTATCTCAAACTTAATGGGGAGAAAACGGAGGTGATCATCTTTGGAGGAAAGCAGGAGATCCGGTCGGCAGACTGGTGGCCTTCTGCCCTTGGCACTTGCCCCACACCTACTCAGTCAGCTCGGAATCTGGGCATCATCTTTGATTCCTCGCTTTCCTTTGATAAACAAGTCAGCAGGACGGCCTCAACCTGCTGCGGGGTTTTGCAAGTCCTGAGGAAAATTGTACATTACCTGTCAATCGAAGCCCGCAAACAGGTCACAGTAGCCCTCATAGCCTCCCGCCTGGACTACTGTAATGTACTCTACCAGGGAATCTCCAAACATCTTGTCCAGCGTCTCCAAATCCTGCAAAATGCGGCTGCAAGGTTTGTTGTGGATGCCCTAGGTGCTCATCAGGCTCAGCCATTAGTAAAGACCTGCATTGCTTCCTATGCAAGCCAGGATTGACTTCAAGACCATGTGCCTTACCCATCTCGCCCTGCATGGGCTCAGGGCAGAAGACATTAGGCCTCTTGTGTCTCACTATGTCCCTAGCAGGGTCCTTCGCTCAGCTAACAAAAACCTGCTTGTAGTTCCCAGAATCCTTAAGGCAAGATGGGGCGGGCGTGCTTTCTCCTCACTTGCTCCGAGGATGTGGAACACCCTTCCTGCGGAACTTAGGGAGCAGCCCTCTGACTCTCTGTTTCGGAAGGCCTTGAAGACCTGGCGTTTCAGGGAAGCGTACCCTTAACTGGCACCTGTCTTTTTCCACTCATTCAGCTTTTTCCATCACTAGCGCCTTGACGCCTTCGGGTAAAGTTGCGCTCTACAAGGCTACTTTCATTCATTCATTCATTTGAACAGTTAATCATACAATATTAAATACAAAATAAGTGACCCCATTACATAACAAACCTTCTATTCAACTTATACATTCCTCACAATCGTTCACATTCATACAAGACACTTGTACACATCTGGATTTTTGGGGGAAAAACAAAAGATGCCATTTCCACCAAGATGTACAAAAACAACAATGAGGTCTGGACACACGAGGTCACTTTGCGACCCAAAAGGAATCCCTAAATGAAACACAATGAGCTTCATGCATTAGGAATATCGATTTCCTAATAGATATTTGGTATAAATCGTAATTAGGAAATTAGTATTCCTAATGTTTGTACATTTAGCAGTTTTGTTAGTCTCCAGGGGAGAGTTTAAAAAAAAAAAAATCAAAACTAATTAACCTACTGGTAGAACAAAAATTCCTCATATGTACATTTCTTGAATCTACTAGGATATTAGTTCCGTACTTCAAGTTGAATTCATTGCAATTGGATTATATAATCAATGTGCTCAGAAAATCCACTCTATAGTTTCAAGAATCTTTCACCACCAATAAAATTCAATTAACTGTCAGAGAAATCTAATACCCTAGGGAATCAATTTAGTAATCAGTCAGGGCAATCAAGCATAACTTCTGTCTATTTTTAATTTGATCAAATATTTTCTCTACTAAGGGTATTTGCAACTAAGTGTGGGAGACGGAACTCATTACACTACTTCAAATAACCATGATTAGGAATCCTTCATTCATAATCAAAACTATTATCAAATCAAATCAAATCATGGGATATTTATATAGCGCACATATCACTCGAAAGTCTCATGGCGCTGGTGGATGACTCTGAGATAAACTTGATTTGGTGCAGTTAGATGTCAAACAGCCATGTCTTTAACTTCCTACAAAAACAGTTATGATCGTTTATGGTGCGTAGATGTAAGGGCAGTTTGTTCCAGAACGCCGGGGCAAGGAAGGAGAAAGATCTCGCTCCGTTTGTGGTAGTACGAATTCTGGGAGATGCGAGAAGTGCTAGGGTACTAGATCTCAAAGTTTAGCCAGGTTGGTACCAGCTTAACTTTTTGGCCCAAAAGCCCGGACCTTTTACGTACATATTCTTATGCGTTAAGCAGAGAATCTTGACATCTATTTGTTTTCTCACAGGTAGCCAGTGTAGGAGTTTCAAGTTGGGTGTCGATGGAGATCTTGGATTGAGTACTAACCTGGCTGCGGTGTTCTGCTGAACCTGCATCCTTGAGAGAAGGTTTTCATTTATGGATGGCAACAGGGTGTTCCTGTAGTCCATACGGTTTACAATCAATCCCTGGACTAGGGGTCTTCTTGCCTCCGATGGAATCCATTTAGAAACTTTGCGCAAATTACGCATAATGCCAAAGCAGGAGCTAATTGTCCTATTGACCTGGTCTTTCATTGACAGTTTATTATGATGGGGACCCTTTCCTTTGAGCATACAGAAATCTAATTGGAAGTGAGCCCTGTATCTCAATGGGTTGTGGCCATTTAAATCACTCCACATTTCAATAGTTGGATATTTAGGTAAAGTTTTTGTGAAGAATTAGTTTCCTCAAATCCTGGAGACATTGAGAAGCAAATGTGTTTCACTTTTTGTGCACTGGCAGACACCTTGTGTGTTTACATCTCTAGATGCAAACGAGTGAGTGTTATTATGTTACTGCAGACAATGTAAGTCACACAGAGGGTCCAACGGTTTCTTACTGAATCGAAGGAAGACTTTGTTTTTCTCTCTCTCCATGTTCAGCTGGTCCAAGGCCATCAATATGTCAAACTCCTTCTTGTTCACATGGTTTAAGACATCCTGAAAGGAGAAAAGAAGCTGCTTAACCTGCATGATACCTTGAGGAGGACAGCTCTCCCTCTTCCCACCTTCCCCAGAGTGGATGTAACGCCTGCAATGTACATTATGCAGTCAAAAGTTTGGAGATAATAATGTCCTTCCTAATTTCTTTGCTAAGCTACTTGTAACCACTGTCCATAAAAGTCATATATTGGGCGTTAGCAAAGAATGATAAAATACTAGTAATTTAGTATTGCAAATCTATGAAACCACCGAATGATATTAGTATACACTGTTAAAATTAAATTGGAAACAATCACATCAGCCCTTGCTAAGGAAACAGTAAGGCAACACCTTAACGCCTAGGAAAAACCTTAAAGAAATCACCATGAAAGATCTAATTGCACTACAAACGTAAACAGTTGCATCACATACCAACATATAAAAAAGAAACAGCTAAGGGGCCAATTATGATGCCGTAGAAAATGACTCAGACCCACGGTCGAAGCCGTTCCTGAGGTATCGTAATCAGCCGTTTGGATTAATTTCTGACCGACCCATTTGGTTGGAGTCGGTCGGAAATGGCTTCCGATGGGCTCGGAGAGCCCGCCTGCAATCCGGAAACCCTTCTGCAATCCCAGGGGCGGCTCTTTCCACCTGCGGGATTACAATGTTGGATTCCAACAGTCTTTCCGTGCCGGCCTTCTGAGGTCGGTCGGTCCCAGTACCCAATCGATGTCGGGCGGACTCAGGTCCGTCCGACATCAAAATCGGCCCCTAGGTGTTCTAGCTCCTTTTTTTATTGGATATAAACAATTTAAGATTCAGTCCACACAAAGCAACCGAGAGTACAACTACACACTACTCTGCGTCGAACACAGACCTAAATAGAGACACAAGGGTACAATGGACTAGTGGTCAGGCAATGAAATGATCAGAAAATGAAGAAAAGCAACCTGTCAATCCAAAATGCTTACAGCATAACATAATTTATGACCTGCCTGGCATTTTCTACATGATCATAGTAAAATGTTGGCATTAACACTTTTTAACCCCACAACTGAATCTCATTGTTAAACTGCTACCACTGCTTGCATTTAGCTAACTGAAAGCAGATGGATGGGATAATGTGTGTTTTTGAGCTGTTATCTCTGTGTAGGTGACCTACATACAGAAGAAATGTGATTGGTTTTCCTTTTCTCACTCCCTCAAGTAAACCAGTGACCTTGTGTTTTCTTAGACCATCCCATGCTTCTGCTGTTTTAGTGATATAATTCACAATGCTTTAATAGTGTCCCTCAAAGGCATCCTATAGTATCTTCATGTTAGGTTTTATAGTGTTCCCCTTTACCTTGTAATTAGCTGCTCAGCCACTGTGTGTGGTCTGTGTGGAATGTTGACATGAGTGGAAGGTTTGGGAAAGCTTGGGTCTAAAGATACAGAGGTTTGAACGAATCATAAACTTAATACACAATTAGCTATTTTGATCATCCCAGCTCTAAACCACACATTGTTGATGCAATCTAGTAAGTGACAGGTCAACTCCAATTGGGAACTGAGTATATATTGTACAAAGGCAGTGTTGCCCATGTTGTTCAGCCTCCATACGTTACATTGACCAAAATAGTTTTGTTTAAAGAGCATTTTTGGAGTTACAGCTTGGACAAGAAGTTATTCAAACTAAATCATACCACCTGCAATGTATAAAGGTCACATAAAAAATACATAATATGGCAACCGAAAAGGCAATCTTGCTCTTCAACGTATATGCCCCTCCTGGCCAGAATGAAGATCTAACGTTTGTGGAGATAATGGAAACCATTGCGCAGATAGTAGAGGACCAATTACATATTCCATACATAATAGCAGGTGACTTGAATGGCAAAATTTCTAATCTTGAAATTAGAAAATGGGCTGAATTATATAAAGAGGAATCTGTTGAATTTTCAGCCCCGCAATTCCCTAAAGGTTCGAAATCCGATAAAAGAGGAAAACTACTATTATCAATATTGCCAACTGTAAATGGTGCAATCTTGAATGGCAATTTGGAAGGCGATATCCCTGCATCTTTCACTAGACGGGGTAATGGAAGTCCATCCATTATAGACTACATCATCTGTAGTATGAATCTACTGGAGACTGTTACCCACCTACAAGTAAAGCTAAGTCAAGAGAGCGACCATGCGCTGATGAATTTAACTACGGAATGGAACCCTCAAACTGCACTAGATGGGCAGTTAATTTTTCATAAAAGTTCTGTCTTGATAAATGGAGATCAGAGAAGAATTTTCTGGAGCTCTAAAATTCTGGACAGAATATCGACATTGATTGAGCACACTGATCTCCTAACAACAATTTTCTCGGAGGATCCAATAGAGAACTTTGAACACATGATTAATGAGCTTAGGAATTTTCTATTGGACAAATTACATCATGCTCCCTCAGGAGTCAACAGGTGGAATAATCAAAATTTCAATAAAAACAACCAAAATTCCATTACGAAGAAAAATCTGAACAAACTCATTCGTGTCCATTGGAATGCCTCTATATCTACTGAGAAAGAAATTAATAAACTAAAAAACAAACTCAGGAGAGAGAAGCTAAGAAATAAAAAAGATATTCAAGACCGCAATTGGATTGACATTCAAGTAGCAGTAAAAGACTCTAATCAACGCAAATATTGGTCCCTCATAGCAAAATTAACAGGGACGAAAAAGAAACTTCAACCAATACCTGTCCCCCCAAAGGAGTGGGAAACTTATCTCACTGATTTGTACAAAGCAAACCTGACTATATCAGACGGGAAAAGTTCGGAAAAAAGTAAAAGTGAAGCTAAAGTCGACTTACAATCTCTTAGAGTTACGGCTATTTCAGTGGAAAGGACAATCAAAAAAGCAAGAAAAACAGGTGCCTCTGGCCCAGATCAGATCCCTATAAAGATTTATCAAACAAATCCAAGGGAATGGGGTAAATCGTTATCGGATCTATTTAATTTTATCCTCAAAATCGGACAAATACCTAAATCCTGGCAGGGGAGTACGATTATCCCAATATATAAAAAGGGGAGCAAGACAACTGCCGGAAACTATAGACAAATTGCGTTAATGGACGCTGCGGGTAAAATCTTTGCAGCAGAAGTTCTACAAAGACTAAAGGACTGGGCTTTTTCACTGGACAAAATTCCAATGTTTCAAGCTGGCTTTAGGCCAAAACATTCGGTTACAGATAACATTGCTGTTATCCAAACAATATTAGATAAATATGTAACAGAAAAATCACAGTCGGTATACGCAGTGTTCATTGATTACTCGACTGCGTTCGACCGTGTCGATCGACCAACCTTATGGCATAAACTCAGGGAACTTGGAATTTCAGAACAACTACTGCAAACCATCGTGAATCTCCACACCAATACCTGGTGTCAGGTACAAATGGGGGGAGAAAAGGGCCTAACAAAAAGGATACAAACAGCCAATGGTCTAAAGCAAGGGTGCTTACTGGCACCATTATTATTTTCCTTATATCTCAGCGACCTGCCTGAACAGTTACAGCAGGGCCTATGTTTATCACCTAAAATTGCTAAGCAAAGCATACAAGTACTAATGTATGCCGACGACATAGTAATGCTTGACTTAACCCCTTTCGGTTTACAAAACTCTCTGGATATACTCCATGCATATTCAAAAGCAAACTTTTTAACCCCGAATTTAAGCAAAACACAAATTGTGGTTTTTTCAAAGAAGAAACTTAGAAACAAATACAGTTGGAATTTAGGTGGAAGAAAAGTAGAAGTAGTGAACGAGTATCCGTATCTTGGCAGGATACTATCAAAGAACATCTCTAATGCAAAACATATTAAAAATCTAATGAGGAAATCTGATGTTCACACTGAGGCCCTTTTAAGACTCTACCGTTCCACTGGAAGTCGGCACTTCTCTTCTCTAATTAAAATTTATAAAGTAAAAATTCCACCAGTACTATCATATGCAACAGAGTATATCCCGATAAAACAGTGGACCTACATGGACCGCAAAGAGGGGAAAATCTTAAGAAAAATAATGAAGGTCTCTGATTCTGTACCTGTTCAGGCATTACGTTTGGAGTTCTCGATTACAAGTTCTTTCGCCACAGCAGTAGCCAATGTAATCAGGTGGAGCTACAATCTACTCAAAGCAAAGGAGGGCACATTAAGACACCTATTGAAAAAGGAAGTCTTTAATAGTGAAACAAGAAACCAGACCTTCTTAAACAATATGAAAATTATATTCCAAATGGCAGAAATCACCACGGATATTCTATGCAGTTGGTCAGCAGCTCAATTGAAACTGTTTCTAAGATGTTACACCCCGAAACTAAGCTATAAATTAGACTATGACCACTGCAAAAAACTGAAAACATATAAATCCTTCGTGGACTCTTTGGAATATAAGCAAATTCAACCATACATCAGGTATTCCCTGACTCATGGTGTAAGGAGGACAATCACTATGCTAAGACTGGGTATCCTACCAGTATCAACTTACACAGCAAGGTCAAGTCAAGTCAGAGAATTTATATAGCGCACTACATACCCAGGGGGTCTCAAGGCGCTTAGAAAGAGGGGGAGTATTACTTGTCAAATATCCATGTTTTAAGTTGCTTTCTGAATGCTAGGTGGTTCTGGGTAAGGCGAAGGTAAGCGGGGAGTGAGTTCCATGTTTTAGCAGCCAGGTATGAGAAGGATCTGCCTCCCATGGTGGTCTTGTTGATGCGAGGTACAGAGGCGAGGGCTTGGCTGGAAGAACGTAGTTGGCGGGAGGGGGTGTAGAAGGACAGTCGTGAGTTGAGGCATTCTGGTCCGATGTCGTAGAGTGTTTTGTGTGCGTGGGTTAGCAGTCGGAAAGTGATCCTCTTATTGACGGGTAGCCAGTGGAGGTCTTTAAGGTGACCAGAGATGTGTTCGTTGCGTGGGATGTCTAATATGATCCTGGCTGAGGCGTTTTGGATTCGTTGGAGTTTCTTCTGGAGTTTAGCGGTAGTGCCTGCGTAGAGGGTGTTTCCGTAGTCCAGTCGGCTCGTGACCAGAGCATGGGTGACTGTTTTCCTTGTTTCGGTGGGGATCCAGCGAAATGTTTTTCTGAGCATGCGAAGAATGTTGAAGCAGGAAGAGGATACGGCGCTGACTTGTCTGTTCATTGAGAGTGAAGAATCCAGGATGACGCCTAGGTTCCGTGCGTGGTCTGTCGGGATGGGTGCTTTTCCGAGGGCTTCCGGCCACCAGGAGTCGTCCCATGCAGAGGGGGATGTACCTAAGATGAGGACTTCTGTTTTGTCTGAGTTCAGTTTCAGATGGCTTTGTTTCATCCATTCGGCAACTTCTTTCATTCCTTCGTGTAGGTTAGTTTTGGCGGTGCTGGGGTCATTGGTGAGAGAAAGGATTAGTTGAGTGTCATCCGCGTAAGAGATGATGTTGAGGTTGTGTTGGCGGGCGATGGCCGCGAGGGGGCTCATGTATACGTTGAAGAGGGTGGGGCTGAGAGAGGATCCTTGTGGTACGCCACAGATGACTTCAGTGGCCTCGGACTTGAATGGTGGGAGGCGGACTCTCTGGGTTCTTCCGGTGAGGAACGAGGTGATCCATTCAAGTGCTTTTCCCTGGATTCCGATGTTATTGAGGCGTTGTAAAAGGGTGCTGTGGCAGACTGTATCGAATGCTGCAGAGAGGTCGAGGAGGATGAGGGCGACTGTGTCTCCATTGTCCAGTAGAGTTCGAATGTCGTCTGTTGCTGCGATGAGGGCGGTCTCAGTGCTGTGTTTTGCTCGGAAGCCAGATTGTGAGGAGTCGAGGGATTTGTTGGCTTCGAGGAAGGCGGCGAGCTGGTTGTTGACAGCTTTCTCGATGACTTTGGCCGGGAATGGAAGGAGCGAGATGGGGCGGTAATTTTTGAGTTCGGTGGGGTCCGCTGTGGGTTTTTTCAGAAGGGCGGTGAGTTCAGCGTGTTTCCAGTCTTCCGGGAAGGTGGCGGAGTTGAAGGAGCAGTTGATGACTTCTCGGAGGTGCGGTGCTATGACGGAGTCTGCTTTGTTGAAGATGTGGTGAGGACATGGGTCTGTGGGGGATCCTGAGTGGATGGAATTCATCAGGCGGATTGTGTCCTCAGTGGAGATTGGGTTCCAGTCGTTAAGGGTGTTCACGGGGGGAGAATGTTCAGCAAATGGTAGGGTGGGTTGGTTTCCGGGTTGGTTGTCGAAACTGTTGTGGATGTCTGCAATCTTGTTGTGGAAGAATGAGGCTAGGGAGTCGCAGAGGGCTTGAGAGGGGGTGATGTCGTTGGAGTTGGCCGAGGGATTGGAAAATTCCTTGACGATGTTGAAAAGTTCCTTGCTGTTGTGGGCGTTGTTGTCAAGTCGATCCTTGAATGTTGTTTTCTTGGCCTTTCGGATTAGTTGGTGGTGAGTGCGGGTGGCGTGTTTGAAGGCGTCCTTGGTGCTAGTGGTTGGGTCTTTTTTCCAGGCCTTTTCAAGGGAGCGGCAGAGTTTCTTGGACTTCTTAAGATCATCGTTGAACCATGAGGCCTTTTTGCTGCCAGGTTTGCTTTGACGTTTCTTCAGTGGTGCTAAGGTGTCGGCGGTGTTGGATAACCATAGGGTGAGGTTGGCGGCGGCTTCGTTTGCGTTAGAAGAGTGGGCTGGGGTGTTTAGAAGGAGCGATGCGGAGATCTGGTCCGTGGTGATTTTGTTCCAGTTTCTTTGCAGAGTTGGTTGGAGGTGGTTGGTGGGTTTTGGTTTGTTGTAGGTGAAGTGAACGCATCTGTGGTCGGTCCAGAGGAGATCCGTAGTGTGGCTGAAGGAGACATGATTGCTGGAGGTGAAGATGGGGTCGAGTGTGTGACCTGCGATGTGGGTGGGGGAAGTGACCAGTTGTTTAAGTCCGAGGTTGGCGAGATTGTCCAAGAGGGTGGTGGTGTTGCGGTCGTTGATCTTTTCAAGGTGAAAGTTGAGGTCTCCTAGAAGGATGTAGTCTTTGGAGGGGAGCGCGTGAGGAGTGATGAAGTCCGTGATGTCTTCACTGAATTTTGCGCGGGGTCCTGGTGGTCTGTAGAGGAGGGTGCCTCTGAGTGTGGTCTTGGGGTCGATGTGGATCTGGAAGTGAAGGTGTTCGGAGTTAGCGAGGTTGGCGTCAGAGCTGGTTGAGATGCGGATTGATTTCTTATGGACGATAGCGATTCCTCCTCCTGTGTGGCCGGTACGGTCCTTGCGTGTGATCTTATAGTCTTCAGGGATGGCAATGGTGATGTCTGGGGCGGAGGAAGCGTTCATCCAAGTTTCAGTTAGGAAGGCGACGTCTGGAGAGATGGTGTCTAGTAGATTCCATATGTCAATGGCGTGTCTGTGGACCGATCGAGTGTTGAGAAGGATGCACTGTAGGTGGTTGGGGTCAGGAATCTGTGTTGTGGTCGTAGCGGAGATGTTGTCGGTGCCGATGAATTTGCAGGAGTAGCAGGAGAATGGTCCATGGGTGTGTCCAGGAGCGGCTTGGACGCAGTTGGGGGCGCGACCGGGGTTAAGGGCTAGGAGGGTGGCGGCATCGTAGGTAGTGCGGGAGGGCTGGGCAGCGCGAGGGGCAGGGGGTCTGGAGCTGGGCGCGGTCCAGGTGCGGACGGGCGTAGACGGGCTTACCTTTGGCGCACCTTCGGCGCGGATTGGGCGCGGTCGCTGCGCGTGAACGCTGCGCGCATGGGCTACTGTCATATATGGATGGTGGGAAGGGGGAGGGGCGAGGGCGGCTCAGCTGGGAGGCGTGGCGGGCTCAAGGGAACAACAACAACAACAGAATCAAAATGGAGGGGAGGGCAGAGCAGGGCGCCGGGGGATAATACACGAGGTCAATTACACAATGCGCCTGTAAATATTGGAGCGAGCAAGCAGGCATCCGGTAAAGCAGTGACCAGGCGGTGAAAAGCGCTAATGAGTCCTGGCGCTGTTTAAATTAATAAATACACGCTGAAACGCTATGGAATCCTTGCGCTATGTAAATAGATAAGAAAAACAACACTGAAATGCTATGAAGTTCTGGCGCTCTTTAAATAAATAAATAAATGAGCAACACTTCGTCAAAAGCAGGTTTGCAGTACGATACCGCCTTTAGCAGCAAGCAGGCAGGGGAGCGACCACTCGAGGCAGGAGCGAGGAGTGGATCAAGGTGGTCGCCAGGAAGATCACTCCTATGCCCCCTGTGTGAAGGGGGAGATCAAGATATTGAGCACTTGCTGTTTGCGTGTCCCAACATAAATGTAACTACTGCACGCACTAGATATCTTGCCCCGATCTATCAAACTTGTAGAATTGTCAAAGTGAGTGAACTATTGCAGTTATGTAAATATCCGTCAAATGAATTTGTTTGCCATAACTTCTTTAAGTTTTTAAAATCTTTTTTACCATTGTATTGATTATATGCGAAATTTATCTTTTCTCTTTTTTGTAAATTGTATATTTGTGGTCCTCTATAGAGTACCAATACAAATAAAATCTTTTTGACTTTGACTTGACTTTTGGCTTGGACAAAGTGAAACGTGGTCTCAATGAAAGTTTCGAATGGCAACTGTCGGCAACAATGAATTAATGAAATACTTTGGCATTCCTAATAATGCTAAACTTTATTTAACTTAACCTTGTTTGTATTCAGATATACTTAAGCTATGTTTTCTGAATGGATATTTGAATGAACTTCTATTTGCTTCTCCTCTCTGTAATATCTAAAACCTGTAGGCTGGCTTTGCCTATACAGCTCAATATAATATCTATCTTGTGAAGTACCCTGCTAGCCAAGACCAGATACCTACCTTCATGTACAACTGCTAAGACTTTCCTCCATGTCAATGCACTTACAACAGCTTAGGACTCATACATCACAAAGCACTAAAACACAAGGTTTGTTGTCTGCACACAGAGCAGCTGGCAAGGTTACATTAAAGGGAATGATATATACCATATAAAGAACCTTCTTGGCAAGTCACTGCTGCCCAAACTAATTAACCCCTCTCACATCCCTTGACATCCAACATTACTTTTTAAATAATCCTTCCTCAAGCCTGTCCTCTTATGATTGTTTAGCACATTATATAGGAGGTCAGTCTTACTAGTCTCTTGAATTTGGTAACCCAATTAGATTTTGTAAAAACTTGCTACTTCTGTATTGTTCAAATATCTAACAAACAGTATCACCCTTTTTCAACCTTACTGCTCTTTCCCTTCCCCTCCCCGGCTCTCATTTTCCTACTTTTTCTGTCATTAAGGTGACATGCCATAGTCTTCCGATAGTGTTTAAATAGATAAGACCTCTGCCATTCTTCTGTCTTTCTCAGCTACATACTGGACAATCTGAAGGGTTACGGAAGGTTAACTATCTGCAGTATTCATGTTCGCATTTCCAAGATAAAATGTACTGTCCTCCAGTGTTTTCAGAGTTACATTAAAAAACTAACTCATTGCCCGTGTGGCGCCGCCCATCCGAGTACAAAACTCTGTAATCTCCTTCGTCCCGGATTATACGGCGGTGGTCTCAGCACACCGCAAGAGTTTCCTGGAGGTCAAGAAGGCATTGAGGGCCTGTGAGCTACCGTATTCTATGCTCTTCCCGGCGAAGCTCTGTGTAGTGGCAGATGGCAAAACCTGGTTCTTTGAATCGCCGGAGGAGGCCCATGATTGCCTTGAAGTGTGGCGAACGGCGGGAAGGTCCGTAAGAACTCAAAGGAGATGGCGGCGCAATGGGAGGGAAGGAGAACTTGAAGGACATTGTACAAAGTGAAGAAGAGGTAGATCAACCACAGACAGACGCCGGAGAATGAGGTATTCTGGGTCTCACTGCCTTCATGTATGAAGGGTACAAACTGCTATACGTTAAAGCCCACCATGGCACTTTAACTACGGCGAATAAACTTATGGGAGAGGACTCTGGGGCAAGGGGAGAGTGCGGACTTCCCCGGACTTCCCACTCCAGCACGTGCAAGTAATGTTTCGGGGATGGGGTTCCAAGCGCTCTGCTGAGTTGGGGTGGTGGGCAGTTCTGGGTCCGCATGGCAGGGAGGCAGGGAGGGGGGTAGGAGGGTTGGGACTGTTAATAGACATTTGTTATCATGGTTATTACACAGTTATGTACAAAGATAATGATGCAGTAGTAGCGCACACGGCAATGCACGCAAGTAAGTTACTGGATAAAGTCACTAGCTTAAAAAGACCCGTTGAGTATGGAGATGAGTGACACAACGCAGACTCAGTCAATTGGAGGCCCTGTCCGCACGGTGCCAACTCTCTCTCTACTCACGTGGAATGTACGAGGCCTCGGAGACAAAGTAAAGCGTGGTCTGGTACAGCAATGCATAAAAAGGGGTGGCCCGGCAGTGGTATTACTACAAGAGACACATCTTAACGATACTTCTAGTAAAGCGATGGACAGGTGGGGATACAAAATGGTGGTACATTCCGAATTTACGTCTGGATCCGGGGGGTGTGTATCCTGGTTAAGAAGCAGTTCCCATTAATAATAACAGAGGTCAAATCAGACGGATCGGGGCGATTCGCTGCCATTGCTGCGCAGTGGGAGGGGCGGCCCCTAAATATAGTACCGGTTTACATCCCTCCAGCGTTGCACGCGGTGACCCTCCCGGATCTTAGTACGTTTCTACTGGGGATGCCGGAGGGGGAGCTCATTATAGGCGGAGACTTCAATGCTATTTTGGATGAATCATTAGATAGGTTTCCTTCGAGAGTAGGAACGCCCGGAGTATCGCGACTGGGGAGCTTCGTGGAGGCAGTGGGTCTTACAGATATATGGAGGAGACTCCACCCAACAGAACGCCAATACACATATCATTCAAGTGTCCATAATAGATTAACACGTATAGATTATTTTCTAGGTTCGTCAAGAAGCCTTAAAAATATAGATACCATAGAGATTCGGCCCGGGGCATATCTGATCACTCCCCACTGCTGCTCCATTACACTTATTATCAACAGAAGCGACGTCGTATCTTCCCGATACGCCCTGGTTACTTGCAGGTCCCCAAGATCAGAAGAACACTTAAGAGAGTAACGAGCCACTATTTCCAAGACAATGCAGGGTCCGTTGCCTCGGCAACCCCCCTCTGGGAGGCGCTCAAGACGGTCCTTAGGGGACAGGCCATAGCTTCTATCGCCACACATAAACGAGAGGGGAAATTAGAGCTACAAAAGTTAGAGTCAGAGCTTCACACAACAGAGATCCGACAGGCTAATGACCCGACTCCTGAGACAGTCCACATTTTGCGCCTAAAACAACTACAACACAAAGAACATCTCACAGAGTTGACGAGACAGCAATTGGAGGCCACACGCCATAGAGTATACGACATTGGTGACAAGGCCGGGAAGCTGTTGGCATGGTTAGATAGACGGGAGAAAAGTGATAGATGGATTACGCAGCTTAGTGTGGAGGGAGGTCGGGCAACATCGGACCCGCATACAATAGTGAGCATGCTGGCACGCCACTTCCAGTTAATCTACGCCTCAGATGCTGAGATGTCCCTAGAAGAGGCAGGATCTTATATACGAGACCTTGCTATGCCCAAGCTATCCCCAGAGAAAGCACTAGAACTAGAAGGTGATCTTACCATAGACGAGCTGCAAGTGGCCATAGGAGCGTTGCAATCGGGTAAGGCCTTAGGGCCTAATGGCATACCTGTTGAACTCTATAAAAGAATGGCAGACACCATTATGCCTTATCTATTAAACATGTACACGGATAGTCTAAGGGCGGGGGAATTCCCATTGGACCAACGAACGGCCACCATAGTGGCTGTTTTGAAACCAGGGAAGCCAGCGGATAAATGTACCTCCTATCTGCCTATCTCCCTAATAAACGCCGAGGCTATAATCCTAGCAAAGCTGCTGGCAAATCGGCTTACGCCACATCTAACAAAACTTATACACCCAGATCAGTCAGGCTTCATGCCAGGCAGAAACACGGCTCTTAACTTGAGGAGACTACATGGGGTTCTCGCGTGCGCAACCTACTTGCTGGAACCGGCAGTGGTGTTATCACTGGATGTCCACATGGCATTTGACATGGTCAAATGGCCCTTTCGCTTCGCAGTATTACAGCATTTGGGGTTTGGTCCAAAATTCTGCTCCTGAATCAAGCTGTTGTACGCCAAGCCAATGGCCCATATTACAGCCAATGGTCACATTTCTGATGACTTTCCCTTAGCAAGAGGCACGCACCAGGGATGCCCATTGTCGCCGTTGCTTTTTGCCCTGGTATTGGAACCATTGGCGGCGTGGATACGATGGGACCCAATGGTACGGGCCTCAAGTAGACAGATAACGGGGAGGATTGAGTGTCCCTTTACGCTGATGATATTTTGTTATATCTGACCTCACCAAGGTGCTCTATACTGGTTCTCCTAGATATTTTTAGGGCCTATGGCAAGGTGTCCGGGTACACCATAAATAGGTCCAAGTCGATACTATATGTGGTGCATGGCCCGCCGCCAAGCCTCCCTGAGACATGCCCACTTTGGATGGCAGACAGTACATTTAAATATTTAGGTATTTATGTAACTGCTGATCTGAGGGAATTTTTTCGTAAGAACTTGCAACCGCCGCTGGAACGTCTCAAGTGAGACGTGCATCACTGGGGGACACTGCCACTGACCTTATTGAGGAAGGCAGCGCTTTTCAAAATGATGGCCCAACCCCGATTCCTCTATGTTCTAGAGAATACACCCTATCCAGTGCTACCGTCGTACTTTACGGCGATTGCGGCACAGGTCTCTAGTCTTCTGTGGAACAATAAACCCGCACGTATTGCGCAAACTAAGTTAGTGCGTGGATGGTATGATGGGGGATAGCGCTCCCCAATGTACAACTCTATTATTGGGCGGCACAACTGAAAGTAATTAACCAATGGATGCATGTCTCACAGGAAGATCCTGCATTCAAGGCAGGCAGGACGCAATTGGGCATAAGAGGTATGCTTTCCCCATATATGATAAGAAAGTAGCCTTAGCAATGTTCGGTTTGCTGCGCCATACGCTGGGTTTATGGCATACAGCGCAGGCACAATTAGGATGGCGGGGAGTAATAACCCAGCTCCTACCACTATGGGACACAAAACAGCTAGGCAGACTTAGGAACAGTAAAGGATTCGACAGATGGGATGATATAGGGATATCTACGGTGGGAGATATGTGGCAGGGAGGTGAGATAGTCTCTTTTGAACGCCTTCAGCAGCAATACGAATTGGCCCCCTCTGAAAGATTTCGAAACACGCAGATAAGGCACGCCCTCATGACAGTGCTACCTCACGGCACAGAACTCCCGGAAGCATCCCCTACGGAAGACAGGTTAGTGACTGAATACATGCCAAAGAAGGCCACCTCTCTGACATACTGTAAATTAGTAAATAATATGCCTGACTCGATGAAACCGCTGAGAGAAAAATGGTCTCAAGATATTGGCGAGGTTGACGACTCAGAGAGGCAAGAGGCGGTGGCATCCCCAAGGGAGGTGGGCATACCCTCGCGCCTCAGACTGGTACAGCTCCGCATTTTACATAGGTCTTATTACACGAGATGCTCCAGACAGTGGACCAGGTACTTAGCTGAAGGGGAACTTTGCGCACCACCGGGTATTTGGTGTGGTCTAAGCGATGAGTATACTGGAGTGGTGCTACTAGGAAAAGGGGTGACCTGTACAACCCCTTGACAATGTAATGTGCCAAGCACTTACATATAATTTAGTGAGGAGAAAAACCTGAGCACACACAAGTAATACAGAATTGTAATAAATTCTTTGGTCTTAGTTTCACAACAACAATGAAGGACAGTTGGTAAGTGCAGCAATAATGTTTATTGCGCCAGCCGACACGTGTTTTATTGGAGTGGAATGCACTCCAAATCTTCAGGGCCAAATCCAAATGGAAAGGAAGAACAATCCCCCACGATAATTCCAACCCAGTCCGGGTACAAAGGATCTTCAAGTCAGGTGCGCCAGTTGAGCGTAGAATACACTTTTTTTTTATCAGTTCCTGAGGATTGATTTTGTGCTCTAGGCGTCAGCGACTGCAAGGGCAGTGCTGTAGTAAGCGGCTGTAAAGGAGCAGTCCTCCGGGAAGCCTCAATGGGCGAAAATAGCCGGCACCGCCCTTAGAAGTCGTTCGGTCTTGCTTGCTCGGGTGTTGTTGCTAACTCTGGGTCTGGATCCACCATTACACGAGATGCACCCTACAAAGGATAGGAAGGGCAGAACACCCCTACTGTATGCGTGGCTGCGGGGACAAAGGATCCTTCTTTCATACCATATGGGACTGTCCTAAAATAATGGAATATTGGACGCAGGTAATGAGAACCATGTCTCAATCGGAAGGGGTCTTGCTGGTGCCGGAGCCAAAGCGCTGTTAATTAAATATATGGGAGCCAAATGACCTCACGCACTCTAGGCAGAATTGGGTAACATTGGGAATTATGGTCGCCAAGCGAAATATAGCGCAAAAATGGGGTGGGACGGAGGTACCATCACTCACAGCGTGGGGAAGAGACATGGATGCAGCCATGCTGGCCGAGAGGGCAGTGTACAGCAGCAGAAGATGCCCTAAAATGTGGAGTAAAATCTGGGGGGCATGGAATAAATATAGGGGTGATATTTGTGAACCACCTTTCGACCACGAAGATGATGACTCTGGCTCAGATGAGAAGTGATAATTGGTGGGTGAATGGACGGGGCCTGATCTCAGAGGTTGGGATACTACAAATTGGTGACTATATAATGAGGATCAGTAATTATGGTGATGAAGTGATGTGCTGCACTGCTGTATTATGTATGAGAATGTTTTCTTGCATTGTTGAAATGAAAATCAATAAAAAATATATTAAAAAAAATATTTAAAAAACCTCATCTGGCTAGATTTGCAAAAGTAGCTTACACTTTTGAGTAATTTGTACTTTAGAGCAAGTTTACTACTTTTTGCTTATTTGCTAAATATAAGTGTAAGTTACTACTAGAATACTAAAAAAAGAGGAGAGACCACCCGCATGGGCGATGGATTTGGGTTGAGACTAAGTTGAATGTGACGTTGCTAAATTAAAAAAATTATTATCGCCCTGTAGTTGATGATACTACTCCATTGCTCAAGATTACCGAGCTACTTAGAGGGATCCCGGGGAAAATCGTGGTTGGTGGTGATTTCAATTGTATTCAAGATTTGAAGATAGACACCTCAAATAAAAACAAGAAAGAGTTGAAACCCCAGACAAAGAAGGTTCTGGAAGCCCTAAAACAGGACCATCTATTAGTAGATCAATGGCGGTTTTGCAATCCCTCTGGGGCTGAATTTACTTGCTACTCCTGTGGTATATAAATAAATAATACCGGATCTATTTTTGAATGTATGAATGAATAACAGATAGCTCAATAAAATAAGAGTCAAGATTCGAGGTAGTAGGAGTTTCTGCAGGTTTTATTACAGCATAAGGACAGGATCGGGACAACCTGCATAGGAACAGGGGTAACAGGGCCCAGCAGGACAACCGGGGCCCAGCAGCTGCTGGGGCTAGGTCTGGGATGAGCGCGCTAACTTTTAATAACAATACATTGACTTATATACATAGCGCAAACACATAGCATTACATTGCAGTAGGCGTAGCAGTGGGTGGAGCAGAAGGCGTGACGCGTAGCAATCGCGAGAGATAACAGTAAAAAGAGGTGTAACTGAGAGTATACATAGACATGTGATGCATACGTAACAGAATATGTCATGAATGGGCGGAAACATTGGAGGGGGCTACCTAAGGAGCCGGGACCTCTAACCTAATGGTGCGCGTAAACTGGCAATGACGTGTTACTAGGAGAAGCTGGGGGCTACGAACTCTGTGCTAGGAGCAGAGACTAGAGTCTGGAGGGTCGGAGCGACATGTACCTAAACCCTATCTGGTATCTGATGTTTAGGGAACATGTTGATATAAACTAGAAGTCATGAGGGGAAAAGCTAACTTGATTCTAAGACTGGACCATGCATTACTCTACATGTAGTGCGTGATGAAGAATACTAAATAACCATTAAATACAGTATTTCTCTAACGTGGAGACGAATAGGCTAGACAATGACGGAAACTATTGATGCAGTTCAGTAGCTTAGGAATGCAGAAGAGGAGGACTGAACTGATAGCTGGAACTATAACATACTTTTGGCAGACTCAGAGGCAGAGCCGGGCTGCACCGGGCACTGCGAGGCAGGAAGTAAGTGAAAGGTCGAGGATACAGGTGGGGGCTGTATCGCTCCTCAGCGAGGCTTTCAGGAGACAGGAGCTGAATCTGATGTCCGGGCCCTTTTGAGGCCTAGGAACGGGGACTTTATAATGGAATAACGTGCACATTGGGAAACGTGGCAACATAACTTTACATAGGCCTGATATTCGTAGTATTCACGAGGACTGGAAAATGACATACTAGAGGTGGACACAACTGTAATTGCGTCTTTAATCGGACATGGGGAATAACATATGCATATTGGTCATGCACACATAACCTATGATGGATGAGGCGTAGGGACACAGAACATGGCAAAATTTACTTTTCCACATTCCCTCCTTGTCACTTTGTTTCCATCAGGAAACATCAATTTTCATGATACCATCTATTATTTCATACAGTACCATTTGCTCGTCTCGAATTGTCTTGGAACGGGATTTAGAACGGGGCTTGGAACTAGGAATACAAGAGGTAGCACACATGCTGCAAATCGCAGGGCCACATTGTATACAGAGGCAGCAGCTAAATATGATCGCTACTGCTATACTTAGAAAAGACAGGACTTTCCATCCCCAGGCGGAAATTATATTCCAGAACCAACCGGACCATGTCCAGGTGCCTAGATCTTGGTGTAACAGATGGGCAATTTTATGAAGTCTGGTTATAGCTGAATAAACAGACGGCGCGTTATTTGGAATGAAAATGCAACAACTAGATCCGAGAACTCTACAGGCCCCGCCCCTATCGGCCAGTATGACGTCAAGGACGAGACGATTCTGTAAAACGACAATTCTCATAAAGGATTGCTCTTCGGTTAAGTTACCTAGAGCGGAGGCAGTCTCATCTACTACTGCTTCGAGGGTTCTTGTTAACCTACGGATTAGCTTACTATTTACAACTGTACCTAAATAAGGGAAAACACCTTTATCTATATCAATGAATTGTTCTGCGGCAGTTTCAGTATAATCGACAATCGGGAGGTTTCTCTTGTGTCTAGGGTGTACTAGGAAGGAATTCCTATGATAGTCAGGTGGGGCTAGAAAAACAGGTGGCAGTAGGAAAGCAATGTAACAGGTTCCCTCCCAATCGAGGGGTAAACGAACATATGCAGTTTGACCACAAACAAAATAAGAATGACGTGAAGCTTTGAAAATAGATTTCCTACTGTCACTATACTTGACAACAGTAGTACATTCACTATGACCTATATGTACAGAACCATAACTACGGACACATAATTCGCCTTTAACTGGTAGTACTGAAATAGCAGGTGAGTCTGGAGTAGTATCAGACTGAACATTCAGAACCATGAAATTCGACGAATAATTTCCTAAATTGTATACTTCATTTTCTAGATCTAAACCTGTTCTGTGGGGGAGACCTTGCTTGTCTGGGAAACATGTACTGTTAAGAAAAGACATATCTGTTGAGGATGACGTTAGCGTGGACCATGCTCCACACGAACCATTATGTGAGAATGGATAAGGAAAAAGTGGCAGAACTCCCTTCGATGTCTGAAAAGGGGGGAGTCGACCACACACCCAACAATTAGTGGCATTGCTGGTCTGGTGTGAGTAATGTAACATACGGATGAAAGAATTGTTGCGCATAGCGAGGCGGTAAGAGAGTTCATGAGGCGGCAGATCACTAAACGTGTGCTCTACTGTAGCATTAGTAGACATATTTACATGAGGAACTGGAAAACACAGGAAAAGTGCGTAACTAGTGCAGGAAATCATTATGCTGAGAAACAATATGAAACTTAGAAAAACGATACATTTGATTGAGCTTTGACTGACTCTCTCACTATGGGGGTCTATTTTATACATGTCAGAAACAGTCTAACCGTTTCACCTAGGGGAGGACTTATACAATCAAACTGACTGACTTATTTTACTAGACCTTAATTTGAGCTTATACTCCTGCTGCGGAGTTTTCTCTAACAAGGGAGGGGTTGTAATAATGTCTTGTGCGGGACAGTCCTTTAAAACAATGTCTTGGCAGTCTTTATATTCCTGGGAATCCTGGGAAATGTTCTTGGAGACCGGTTTCAATCCTTTGAAAAGTTTTACATGAGAAAGATGGACCCACCCCTTCCTGCCTTCCAACTTGACGGCAGTACGGGTGGTGAGGAGGACCTGACGTGGCTCCTTCCAACGTGGTTCCAGCGGACTTGATCTGTCGAAATTCCGGACCATCACTAGGGATCCTGGAACGATTTCATGCGGTGCCACCTCGGTATTGTCTGGAAATGCGGCGGCAACCTGTGAACGACATGAGTTGAGGGCAGACATCAAGGAAGCTAGGTAATCTGTCAGCATATTACATGAAACATCGGTAATACTTCGGGGTCTAGGAGTACCCCACATGTTAGGGGGGCGGCCGAATACGACCTCATACGGGGACAGACCTGATCTGGAATGTGCGACCATGCGCATATAAAACAAAGCGACTGGCAGAGCTACTAGCCAGTCCACACCTTTTTCTTTACAAACTTTTGCAATGCGGATTTTCAGGGTCTGATTATGTCTCTCTACGAGACCGGCTGCTTCGGGATGGCGTACACAATGAAACTTCCACTGGTACCCTAACAACAGGGAAACGTGCTTCATGAGTTCAGATGAGAATGGCTGGCCGTTATCAGAATATACGACTCTAGGGAGTCCGTATCTAGGGAAGAATTCACGAACCAACTGCTTGGCAGTGGTCGCGGCTGTGTAATCTGGGACTGGATATGCTTCTGTCCATCTGGACAAAGCGCATACAACTACAAGAACATACTTGAAACCTCGACATCGCTCCATCTGAATATAATCCATCTGGAGGACCTCAAAAGGGTGGTCAGGGGGCTGGAAACCACCTTGTTCCACCGGGACACTTTTACCTGGATTAAACTGACAACATATCATACAGGTACGGACTTTCTGCTTGGCTGCAGCTCGTAAATGCTTGTTGAACCAAATGTTCTGGATACTGTCTAACATAGCTTTTTCTCCTAAATGTGCTGGACTATGTGCGGTATTGATAATGACTTGAACCATAGAATCGGGGAGAAACCACGTGGCTCTACCCTTCGTTAACCATCCTTGATCTGTCTGGACCCCTCCTTGTTCAGACCATTTCTTGATTTCATCGGGAGTAGCATGTAACTGGATATCTATGACATCTTGTGTAGGGTCCTTAACTGTCATGCATATAATCGGATCTGGAGTGTGTGTCTGACTAACTGGAATGTCTAGAGTCTGTGCTGTAAGCTTGGCTGTGCGATCTGCTAGATCGTTACCTTGGGAAATAATGTCAGTAACTTTCGTATGTGCTTTACATTTCATGATAGCAATGGATGTCGGTAAATGTATGGCATCTAACAGGGCTTGAATAAGGAGACCATGCTGAATCTTGGTTCCATGAGAAGTCATAAAACCTCTCTCCTGCCAGAGCACTCCGAAGTCGTGTACAACTCCGAATGCGTAACGTGAATCTGTGTAAACATTAACTTTCAGGTTCTTGGCGTGTATACAGGCTTGTGTCAGAGCGACTAGCTCTGCTGCTTGAGCGGACAGGGTATCAATACGGTGTGTTTCAATAACTTCAGTGTCAGTAGTCACTGCATACGCGGCGACTAGTTCTCCTGTACTAGTTCTCATACATGAACCATCCACATAAAGTGTCAGGTCAGGATCTGGTAACGGAATGTCTGTCAGGTCTTGTCTTGGCTTTGTCGTAATGTTAACTACTTCCACACAGTCATGTGTGTCTGGATTTGAATTAACTGATGGTAACAGTGTAGCAGGATTCAGAACGTTGCAGCGTCTAATTTCTATGTGTGGCTGGAACAGTGTCAATTCATAACCTGTTAAACGTGCAATTGTCAAGTGCTGTGTTTGTGTTCGGTTTAAAAGAACTTCTACTGAATGTGGGACTTGTACTGTCAGGGAATGTCCTAAAACTATGGAATCACTTTGTCTGATAGCTAGTGCTGTGGCTGCAACTGACTTGAGGCACGCAGGCAACGCCTGGGCGACTGGATCTAATGTGCTCGAAAAATAAGCACAGGGCTTGGATTGTCCTGCTTGATCTTGTGTGAGAACAGATAATGCTGTACCTTCCCGTTCAGTAACGAAAAGTGTAAAAGGCTTACTGTAGTTCGGTGTAGCTAGAACTGGAGCTTGGCATAGGGCTTTCTTTAACTCGTTGAAACTAAGTGTATGGTCAGATGTCCAAGGGAGGACAGTCGATACGGCTGCCTCCTGTGTCGTTAACTGTATCAGTGGCTTGGCTAGAAATGCATACTGGGGAATCCATTGTCTACAATAAGAAGTAAGGCCGATAAAGGCACGTACCTCCTTCTGGGTTCTGGGCCGGGGAAGACTCGCTATTAACTGGATACGGTCGGGTGTCAACTGCCTACCCCTCTTGGACAGCAAGTGTCCTAAGTATACCACTTGCTGGACACAGAATTGAAGCTTCGAAGGTGACACCTTGTGCCCCATCTCGGCAAGGAAATACAAAACTGTAAGTGATGCTCGCTCGCAGTCACGTTCAGAACGGGCTGTGATCAGTAGATCATCGACATACTGGAGCAGGGCAGTGTCAGTTGGCATGTGAATATTGTCTAGTTGTCTCTTGAGTGCTTGACTGTAAATACTAGGACTTTCTGTGAAACCTTGAGGAGCGCGTGTGAACATATAGCTCCTTCCATTTAAACAAAATCCGAAAAGAAACTGGCTGTCTGGATGAATGGGAACACTGAAAAATGCATTCTTGAGGTCTATGACAGTGAAAAACATGGCTTCGGAATCAATGGCTGTTAACAGGGAAGAAATGTCTGGAACAACTGGGTACTGAGGAATAATACATTTATTAAGCTCTCGTAAATCAATCACTAATCGATATACTGGGGGTGCATTTGGATCAGTACGTTTCATGACTGGAATGATCGGAGAATTGCATACATTGGAGTCAGTTTCTACAACTACTCCTTGAGCCATGAGCTCGTCAATAATTTTGGATAAGGCTGCTACAGCCTCAGGTGGCAATCTGTACTGTCTGATTCGGGGTAACACTACACCTGGTTTGAGAGTCACACGATGGGGTGTGATTTGCATGTAACCTACATCAGTTGGACCTTGCGCCCATAAATGCTGTGGAACATTAGACAATCTGGAATCAAAATCTCGTAATACATAGTGACCCTTGAAGTCACGTAGGAACAGACGTATTCCCTCTGGGGAACAGCAAATAACTGCACCTAATTCTTTCAGTGTCTTAATGCCTAATAGATTTTCTGGACATGATTTAGTAAGTAACAGATCAGTAGTACGGGACAATGGACCTACTTCTAGAGTGACTGGCTTTGATATCTCATTAACTATTGGCTTTCCTGAAAATCCAAGGGAAACATTTCTTGAGCCTGAGAGCGGAGCCCCTGGAACTTCGGCATGACTAATTGTGGTCCTACTTGCCCCTGTATCGATCAAAAACTTTCTGTCTTTCCCTAATACTTGACTGTGAACATAGGGACCTTCTTGATCTACAGGTATCTCGATGAGAGGCAAGCCTACCTCCCTCTCTAGGCTGTTTCATGAATATGACTGGTACTCTGGATACTCAGACTGTGCATACTGGTACATCTGCGATGTAACATGCTGTGTTGCAGCTATAGGCTGCGGTACTGTAACTGTCTGTTGTGCATTCTGTGACTGAGGAATCTGTGAAACTTGTTCTTGTCTAGGCGGACGTGGTCTTTCTTTAGTCTTACCAGTAGCTATGTTATGTTTCAGAACTGCACACTCGTTTATAAAATGACCTGGCTGTTTACAATAATTGCAGTTCCCTTTAACGGGAGCTGCAGGATGACTGGCTTGATTCGGACCCCTCTTCTGACTGTCTTGAGGAACAGATTGTGCAACTAGCACTTTCATTTTCGTGTCTTTCATACGTTTTCTTTCGTGTTCTTGCTCTTCCCTGATTCTATTCTGGTGGTACTGGAGCATCTGGAGCATCTGGGACGGAGTATTTGCTTGCCAGGTGCTTTCGACTTTCAAAACTCGATTTTTAATTTGTGGACTTGAATTCTCGACTAATTTAGTAACAAAAAGGTGAGGGTATGACTCACTACTTGTCTTGAGACCACTATTAATACTGAAACATTTTTCAAACCTAGAATAAAAATCACTAATATCTTCATCTTGTTTCTGTTTACAGGCTGAGATTGCATCCCAGTCTTCTTTTCTCGTTGTCAATAATCTGGGTAAAACTTGAATCAATAATTCTGGTAATTCTTTACATTTATCTCCAAGACCGGTACCTGGTACTCGTGCCTTGTCTTCAGTTTCTAGAGCTGCCCAATCGATCTTTTTCTCTCCCACCTCCCATTCCTTTTCCTTTAACTTTTCATACACCCCTGCGGGTAGCAGAACCTTTAACATTTTAATGATATCTGGGTAAGTATATTCTCCCATACGGAGCATGTCTTTTAATTCTCTATGGAACCCTGCTGGATCTTTGTCATGACAGGGAATTAATTTCTTCATTTCAAGAAGTTCCATCTTTGAAATCGGAGTGTATACAAACACTCGTTGCATTTCGCCACCCGCCCCTTGGACTGGGTGGACTTCTCGTAACGGATTCTGTCTGTCTATGTAGAATGGTTTACTTTCTGGGGGTGAGACATGAACAAAATGCGGGTTCAAAAACGTTCTATATTTGTGACGCTGTTCTAGAATGACACTAATTAAATCGGTACCTAGACCTCTCCATCTATACTGGAGTAACTCGTTCAGAATATCGTGCAACGGACCTGGATCAGAATGCTGACCCTCATACAGAGTAATGAGGTGCTGGATCATGTACATACCCACCATTCGTTGCTCGGCTGGGGGCAGTTTCAGAAACATTTGTGCCACTATTTCGTCTGGAAAAGTGGTAGAATCAGTAATCCATCGGACTGCTGATCGGGCTAGTTCTTGTTCATGCATGGTACTTAAGTCACTGTAACCGATTCGTGATTTCAGAATGTGATCGGTAGCTTGGAATACTTGTTCTAGAGAACCTTGTTCTGGTGCTGGATGATGGAAAATAGACTTGTGTTCTAGACGTAAATGGCGATCTGGAAATCTGGATTTTCCTACATACGCTATTCTGGCTGAATTCTCGTCCTCTTCCTCTTCAGGATCAGAGATACTTTCTTTCTCACTTACTTGTGCTGCTTTACGCTGTTCGTGTAACCTTATTATTTCTTTACGAATTTTCTTGTACATACTCTCCATGGCACCGACGGTCTTGTGCTTACCCTCGGCTATATTATCACTCCACCTTGTTAGGATTCTCATTTCGGCGGGATCTTTAGACGGATAATCTTGTTCTCTTATTAGACAATTGATCAGGAACTTTAATATCATGAGCTGGATCTCGGCTTTCCTTTGAGACATAATCTCGCCAATACTTTCTGGATCATCCCCTGTACGGATGAAACGATATATTCTGTCTAGATCTCCTTTCATATTTGGTAAGGTGACTAGATACTCGGTCACTCTCCTTACACGTACGGAATATAAAACCATATTGTACTCGCCTGGAACTGCGTCATAGACACATTCGCCAAGGGCTTGTCTGATTTCTGTGACAGACTTATTACTTTTAGGAGTACGCTGTGATGCTTGAGCATGTAATTCGAGTGCTGATAAACGCTTGTGTGGCGGCGGGGTTTGAGGAGGACCTCCTCCTGCGGCCCCTAGACTAGAATCGTCGACTGACATTCTTCGTCCTGGTAGGGTCGGTAATTGTAACGTGGGCTGGACTTGTATGGCAGGCTGACCCGGGGGTACCGTAACAGGTACTCCGGTGTCTGGAAGAGCGGGAAGTGCCTGATTTACAGGGACTGGCGGAGCGCGAACAGGATTTGCATATTCTGGGACTGTGTCGTCCAAATAGGACGAAATAAAAATATCAGCTGCGGTCGGTTTGTGACGTAGCTTGGTCGGGGCTAATGGTGGCGGGAAATTACTGGATGCCTCTGGGGTCGCTTTTGGCAAACCTTCGGCAAGAAGAGGATACATACCCCTAATGAGGGCATGCCTCTGTCTGTCTGACTGTTCGGCTTTAACTTGTTCACCTATCTCGATTAATTCTCTTTCTTGGGCTCGTTCCTGGGATTCTCTACTTAACTCTGACTTTCTGACTTCCTTTTCGGTTCTTCTATGCGCTTCCTTACGCCATAACTCGATGGCATCTTTCTGTGACTGTCTGGCTTTCTTTTTCCATAATGCTTCTTCTACTCGCATGATACATTCGGCATCCCATGTACCCGATACGGGCCATCTATACTTTTCTTCTAACTGTTTGGTATACTCTACCCATAAATCTAGATATAATATGGCGCTTATGCCATGTTTCTGATACATAAAGTGACCTGGACTGTCCCTAGGCGGGACAGGAACTGCTTCCTCTAACAGACCCTTTCTAGTTTTTAACTGACGTAACTTGGAAAAGAGCGGCATTGTAAACTTGAATCGAAACACAATACAATACACGAAAAACAATAACAATTGGGAAAACAATTCAGGCATACCACGACATTGGAAATACATTAGACGATATCATAACATAACAGTTCGAACAGAATACTACCTGAAAATACTGAAAACAGAAACAGAACAGATTTTCTCGAGAACGGAACAGACTAGAGTTACTGGATGCACTGCTGTAACAGTACGGAACATACCGGTCCCATAAAGGGACGCATCAAGACCCGTATCCACCTAGGTGAACACTTCGTTTGTGGGCTTGGGTACCACCAACCCACGGACCAGGAGTCAATTTAGACTGACCCTGTCTAGATACTACCCCAGCAATGGTACTCACCGGGCAGCACGGAACGGAAGGCCTCGGACGGGACTGGACTGCTACGACGACGAACTTCGGACTTCGGACTTCAGTTACGGGTGGGCCTCCGGATACCTCGGACCTTGGACTCTCGGCTTGGGCTCTGGTCGGGACTCGCCGCGTTCCTCCACCGTCTCGTTCGGATGCTGGACCGCCTCCTCCGTCTCCTCCGTGGGCCTGAGGGATACTTAGAGCAGAAATATCTGCCAGTGCACGGTATGGTTCCGTCACGACTGCAGAGGGTCAGGGGGTCGGCGTGGCTTCACCGACGCGTGGGGAAAGGGCAAGTCCCTATTCGGGCGCCATTATGTGGTATATAAATAAATAATACCGGATCTATTTTTGAATGTATGAATGAATAACAGATAGCTCAATAAAATAAGAGTCAAGATTCGAGGTAGTAGGAGTTTCTGCAGGTTTTATTACAGCATAAGGACAGGATCGGGACAACCTGCATAGGAACAGGGGTAACAGGGCCCAGCAGGACAACCGGGGCCCAGCAGCTGCTGGGGCTAGGTCTGGGATGAGCGCGCTAACTTTTAATAACAATACATTGACTTATATACATAGCGCAAACACATAGCATTACATTGCAGTAGGCGTAGCAGTGGGTGGAGCAGAAGGCGTGACGCGTAGCAATCGCGAGAGATAACAGTAAAAAGAGGTGTAACTGGGAGTATACATAGACATGTGATGCATACGTAACAGAATATGTCATGAATGGGCGGAAACATTGGAGGGGGCTACCTAAGGAGCCGGGACCTCTAACCTAATGGTGCGCGTAAACTGGCAATGACGTGTTACTAGGAGAAGCTGGGGGCTACGAACTCTGTGCTAGGAGCAGAGACTAGAGTCTGGAGGGTCGGAGCGACATGTACCTAAACCCTATCTGGTATCTGATGTTTAGGGAACATGTTGATATAAACTAGAAGTCATGAGGGGAAAAGCTAACTTGATTCTAAGACTGGACCATGCATTACTCTACATGTAGTGCGTGATGAAGAATACTAAATAACCATTAAATACAGTATTTCTCTAACGTGGAGACGAATAGGCTAGACAATGACGGAAACTATTGATGCAGTTCAGTAGCTTAGGAATGCAGAAGAGGAGGACTGAACTGATAGCTGGAACTATAACATACTTTTGGCAGACTCAGAGGCAGAGCCGGGCTGCACCGGGCACTGCGAGGCAGGAAGTAAGTGAAAGGTGAGGATACAGGTGGGGGCTGTATCGCTCCTCAGCGAGGCTTTCAGGAGACAGGAGCTGAATCTGATGTCCGGGCCCTTTTGAGGCCTAGGAACGGGGACTTTATAATGGAATAACGTGCACATTGGGAAACGTGGCAACATAACTTTACATAGGCCTGATATTCGTAGTATTCACGAGGACTGGAAAATGACATACTAGAGGTGGACACAACTGTAATTGCGTCTTTAATCGGACATGGGGAATAACATATGCATATTGGTCATGCACACATAACCTATGATGGATGAGGCGTAGGGACACAGAACATGGCAAAATTTACTTTTCCACACTCCAAGCAGTTTCACACGGCCTCACGGATCAATTTTATCCTTAGTTCACGGTCACTAAGGGTTTTAGGTGCCTCAATAGGGATTAATCCCTTCTCTGACCATTCTGTGGTTAAAGTTGAATTCGAGATTGAGGGGGGAGTAAGGGCTCAATCCAGGTGGCAGATGGATCAGCTGCTCCTCCAAGACTATATATGGGTGGCCTGAACTAAGGAATGGATAACAGAGTTTTTTAAATTGGAATGAGTATACAGCAGAAATTTTTTCAGTCTGGGGAGGTTTTAAGGCAGCTATTAGAGGCCATATGATAGCACGGACAGCCGCACAGATGAGAGAGAGGCGCGATAAGATCAATAAGCTTCAGTTAGATGTATCAAATGCTTTGGTTTCGAGGGGCACTCTTTCTCGGAGGGGGGGGTGGGGGGCCGACGCAGCGCTACAATTGGAAAGGGCTAAATCTGCCTTAAAAGAATTTTTTTAATTGAGGAAATTAATAGCTCTAAAACCTATCAGCAGAAGATATATGAGGAGAGTCAAATGGTGGGGAGGATGCTAGCAGGACTGACAAAAATGAAGCAGGAGAAATCAACAATTATGGAGATTATGGATCCAAAAACACAAAACATAGTCAGAGACAAGCACGATATAGCTCGAGTGTTTTTAGAGCACTACTCTCAGTTATATTCAACGAAATATGAGGTAGGGACGGATCAGATCCATAGATATTTTGATGAAGTTCATCTACCTACGGTATCTACTTTTTTGGCGGATAAACTAGAGAGTGAAATCTCAGAGTTAGAAATTCGGGATACAGTTAAATTGACCGTTGGGGCAAAAGCATGTGAAGCTGACGGCCTTCCAATTGAATTTTATACGCTTTTTGTAAAAGAATTGACTCCCTTTTTGGCAAAACTATTTAATGCTATTAGATTGGGAGAACAGGTCCCCGCTATTTTTAAGAAATCCATCATAGTTAGCTTCATCAAAAAGGGTAAGTGTGAAAAAAACGTCAATTCTTACAGGCCGATCAGCCTCCTTAACGCCAATTTTAAAATCCTTATGAAAATTTGGGCTCAGCGCTTTTCTCCGATTGCCCAGGCGTTAATTCATGCTGATCTGTCTGGCTTTGTCCAGGGAAGATCGATGGCCTCAAATACCGGGTATTTAATTCGGGCATTAGATTACGTATCTAACAATAAGATCCCAACTTTAATCTCAATGGTCGACGTCGAAAAGGCCTTCGACCTGGTCAATTGGAAAGCTCTATTTATTGGTCTGTTAAAATTTGGGTTTTCTGAGGGAATAGTAGATATGTTAAAAAATATTTATCATAATGCACAAGCAAGGGTGGTAGTCAATGCTAACTCGATAGGGACTTTGAATATTAATAGAGGTACCAGGCAAGGGTGCCCGATGTACCCTATTTTATTCACTTTCTTTATCGAGCCCCTCGCAATAAGAATACGTGCTAACTCTGATATTAAGCCACTCATACCAGGAATGGCTAAAAACAAACTATTTGCTGATGATATTATTTTATATTTACATCCTGACAGATTAAACCTTGAACTAGCATTAGGTGAATTTAGCAGATTTGAACTGATTGGTGGACACAAGATCAACCAGAAAAAAACCGAGGTATTAGTCATGAACTCGGATTGTAATTTTTTACCTGAAAATTTAAAAACACAAGCGCTAAAAAAAGAACCAATTAGATACCTAGGCATTTATGTATCCAATCAGTTCGAACAACTATTTAGTTTGAACTACTCCTCAATGTTTAATAAAATAAAAAATGTGTTAGACAAATGGATCTTACTGCCATTGACTTTGATTGGTCGGGTGGCTTTAGTAAAAATGTTGATTCTTCCATTAATGATTTTTCTTTTTTCAAACGTGCCGTTAAGAATCAACTCTCAGTATTTTAGAGAGATCGATTCTATGATCAGGGGATTTGTCTGGAATAAAAAGTCCCCTAGGGTGAAATTGAGTATACATCAGTTAGATACTACGCAAGGGGGCTTAGCTTTACCAAATATACATATGTATTACATGGCAGCAATAATTGACCTCACAGCACATTTATTGAAGTCCAATGGTTTATTTGACATGTTTTTTATGAAAAAATGATTCAGGAGGGTGGATCTCAAGTTCCGATTTTTTTTAAAACAGCAACGTTACCAAAAAAGACTCGATATAAAACTATGCAGGATTTTGTTTTTAGACTGCAATCGTTATTCAAGCAGGGAGGGGGCGGTGGGTTTCATTATTTGAAATTGGAAGAGTGTAAGAATATGGGGCTTCAGATACAGCTGAACAAACTTCAAAAGTGGAAAAATCTAGGCTTCGGTAATCTAGGTTCATTCTTTGTTGCACAGAAGCTTATTACTTGGCAGGAAATTATGGCCAGAACGGATAATAAATTAAGATCGGGATTTCTCAAATTTTTACAGATTCCGAATTTTACTAATAAATACAATTTGTCGCCCGACATAACACCTCTGGCTACTGCCTTGTATAATATAGGACTAACGGGAGTAGGCAACTGCTATAAGTTTCTGAGAAAGGGTGCAGAAGTTTCCTTGGTGGATGAAATCTTAGTTAAAACATCTCAGGAAACTAACTGCTCCTTCTCAAGACAGGAATGGGAACGGATTGCCCTGGTAGGTGGAAAGACTCTTCAGGCAGCCAACTTTAAGAGAATGTCTTTTATATCACGTTGGTTGGTTTATTTAACTCCCAAAGCAGTAAATAAGCATTTTTTGGGAGTAGAGAATAGATGCTTTCGATGTGAGCACTTGGGGGGGGGGGGGGGGAAACTGGCTCCATACATTGTATACATGCCCCAAATTGGTTAGTTTTTGGTATAAAATCTTTTCCGTAATTAGTCAGGATATTAACAAGACTATCGAGCCCGAAGCTGAGATTGCGCTCTTTGGTATTTCAGCGAAGAGAAGCGATTTGTCTAGGTCAGAAGAAGCTTATATGGCAATTTGCACTTTGGTGGCCCGCTCCTTAACCCCTTCCATGCTCATGACGAGCTTAGCTCGTCATGCAGTACACTGCTTGTGTGCTCATGACGAGCTGAGCTCGTCATGAACAATGTATTTCAAGGATCTGCAGCACAGAGGGGGAATTGCTGTAGCATTGATAGTGTTAATACTTCAAAATTGGAGATCCAAGGAGATATCATCTTACTTTAAATGGCAGAATAAGATGAGGCGGACCAAAAATTTTGAAGAGGCTTATGCCAAGAGAGCAGGATCTATGAGAAAATTTGCTAAAAAATTGAAGTAGTTTAATAATAGTGAATTGTTAACCTCCATGTAATATGTCAATTTCGTGAATTTGTTCATTGGGTACTTTATACTTTCTATCTCTTTACAGTAATGGGAGATATTATATATCCATTAATTTAGCATAAGACACTTTATGTATTCCACTAGCTCAGGGAAGCTAAGTTAACATTCTTGTTTGGATCTGTCATTATATGAGTAGCTCTGGACAGATCACAACAGTTCAAAATAGGTCTAGTGGAATACCGCGATGGCACAACACGTTTGCACTTGGCACTTTTTGCACAAGACACTTTATGAATGCCAATAGTTCTGGCCGACATGTTGAATTAGGGGTATTTTTTTTACAGTAATAGTGAAATGCTAGTAGGAAATAAAATGTAGAAATAGAATGTGGAAGGCTTCTTTTTCTTTTAAGTGATATTTGTGCTGTTATGTATATGGAATACTGTGATGGCACTATGTCTGCATTTAGCACTTCTTGCGCACGACACTTTAGAAATACCAATAGTAATATCCAGCACTTTAGCATAAGACACTTTATGCATGCTACTAGTTCAGGCCAGTTAAGTTAACACTCTTGTTTGGAGCTATCATTACATGAGTAGCCTTGGGCAAATTATAATGGTTCAACATAGGTCGAGTGGAGTACCGCGATGGCACAATATGTTTGCACTTAGCACTTTTTGCACAAGACACTTTATGAAGGCCAAAAGTTCTGGTCTGACAATGTTGAATTAGAGGCATTTATCATTGTAACAGTGAAATGCTATTAGGAAATAGAATGTGGAAGGCTTGTTTTCTTTTTAGGTGATATTTATGCTGTTGTGTATATATATATGAAGATTTTATTCAATTTTAGTCTAAGCTGCTAAAAACCCGTTAAGATTTTGTTCTCGATATAAATGCTTTCTTGTTATGTTTGTCCTCTGCTTTGCTCAATAAAAAAAAAATAGAACACTAAAAAAAGAAATTGCAATAAGTCCAGCTCCACACATGGCCAGCTAATGCTACTGCAACACCCTCTAATAGAAAATAATGGAGGTAAGAAATTAAAATAAAATAAAACCCCACAGGAAATAATTGTAAATTAAATAATTTAAAATATGAAGAAAAAAAACAATGTTAAGAAAATGTATAAAAATAGCACATATTAATTTTTTATTATACCATATTGTAAGATCCTGTTTTGAAATTAAAAATGAATGTAAATATTTTTATTAAAACATAACAAATTAACTTATATTAATTAAATGCATCAATGTTAATATGAATACATAGTCTTTAGGTGGGAAATCTATTTTTTTATTTAAACTTGAGGGAAATAATTTTAATGTAATGTGTGTATTATTTAAATATATATTTTTTCAAATTAAATTATATGTATACATACCTTTATGCTTTTGTAAACAGCACCATTGTGTTTTACCTCTCATTGTATTTGTAAATGGCATTGTGAAAAACAGAGAGCATAAAGAGCTTTTCTTTTTGTTCCATAGTGGGATCTTGGTACACTGCTGATGTCTAGGATGAAATCACACCTGTAGAACTGCACTTTTTCTGACCCTTCAGGCATATTTTCCTATCTATGTTCTATGACATTGTTGGGATGGGAATATCACCCGCTTGGTAAAAAAGACTATGTACCCCAGTCATGTATGTGAAACTGGTATACTGACTTTTGTTGGCCCAGCCAGCATGTTAATGTAGTATGTGTGTTTGCGTGTGTATGTTTTGAGGCCTGCACCTTTCCATGGTCATTTCAAGGTAGGGAATCTGTTCTGTGACATGGAGGGGCGCTCCAGGCGTGCACTCTTTTCTGACACTATACTACGGTACATGTCCTGGATTGTTGACATGAAGTTTTGATGGCAGCCTTCTTTGTGAACAAATCTTTTTTTTCTGTTTCAGGAACAGATAAGCCTCCTGGCCTCACTCATGTAAAGTTCCACCTAGATGTAACACCCAGACCCTTGCACTGCCATCCCATGTGCATTTTGAGTGCATGGATGTACAGTGTGGATGGGAGCAGGACTCTAACTTCATGTGGGAGGCTAATTACTTGGACTAGTGTGATCCTTGTCGGATAGCCCATAGTTTGATATGGCGTAAGATGGAGCAGGGGATACAACTTCTCTAGATAGTGGTCATGGATCGCCTATATTCGTGGGGCTGAGGGACGGACCCTGACACTGAAGTTAGGTAGGATGGAGACAAACCCACCCTAGAAATTCAATGAGGATCATTTAGCAATGGATTGTTGATTAGTCCTTCTGGGGCACTGCCATTTGATGGTTGATAAAGAGGAGAGAGTCAGCAGATTCCGTTTTTAAAGGTAATGTTATGTTATGTTAATTTATTTCTTCTATAGCGCTCGGCTACTCCAAGGAGCATCCCGGCGCATTGGTGAAGAATATCAGCAGGCAAAACAACCACATAACAACTAAAAAGCAGACAGAAGAGAAAGATCAAATTTATTTAGTAAAAAGCCACGTTTTAAGCTCTCTTCTAAAAGCAAGGAGACTGGGAGCCTGTCTGAGAGAAAGTGGTAGTTCATTCCACTCCTTCGGAACTAAGTAGCGGAAGGATCGACCTCCCATCCTTGCACGTCTAATAGCCGGGACTGTCATTTTGGATAAACAAGACGATCTCAGAGACCTGCTGGGTACATATCGGGAGAGGCGTTTCCTTATGTACTTAGGGCCCGATCCTTGTAGAGCTTTGAAGGCAAAAGTCAGGCACTTGAAAAGAATTCTTTTAGCGATCGGTAACCAGTGTAAAGAATTCAGTAAAACCGTAGCCCCTGCTCTTCTCGGAAGCCCGTAAATAGCACGGGCTGCTGAGTTCTGGACTACTTGCAAACGGGTCAGAAGATATTTTGGAAGACCTAAGAAAAGAACGTTTGCGTAGTCCAGTCGAGATCCGATCAAGGCCTGGACAATAATCTTCCTATGCTGGAAAGACACTAGAGGAAGAAACTTCCTCAGCATCCGTAAAATGCCAAAACATTTACCTGAGAGGCACAAAATATGTGGCCCAAAGGACAATTCACTGTCCACAATCATTCCCAAGTTTTTAGCCTTGAGAGACACATTGTCAGGAGGAAACAAGTCTTGTGGCCACCAAGCTTTCCAGTCTGGTTCACAGGTGCATCCAAAAAAGAGCAGCTCCGACTTATCGGAATTGCACTTTAAACCATTACACCTGAACCACTCAAAGACCGCGCCGAGGCAATCCCTGATCTGTGCGCCGTCGAATGACCCGCCCCTATCACAAGTGTATAGGAGCTGGGTGTCATCGGCGTAAGATACGATCTGGGCGCCAAAAGACTCCGCGACTACCGCCAGAGGGGTCATAAAGATGTTAAATAGCATGGGGCTAAAAATGGAACCTTGCGGAACCCCTACCTCTAGTGGAGCCATATCAGCGGACAAAGGGGGCGCCCAGATCGTTTGCCGGCGGTCGGCCAGAAAAGATTTAAGCCATTTCCACACCGTTCCCCGGATGCCGCTCTCCCAGAGTCTTACAAGGAGGCGATCATGAGGAACGGTGTCGAAAGCCGCCGACAGATCTAGCATAACCAACATGGCCCTTCCCCCAGAGTCGAGTACTTCCCTGATGGCATCCGTGACCTCGAGAAGAGCCGACTCCGTGCTAAAATTTGCACGGAACCCAGATTGCGTGTCATGCAACAGGTCGTTTCCTTCGATGAAATTGGAAATCGTCCGATGTGCAAATCTCTCGGCCACTTTCGCCAGAGCAGGGAGAAGGGAAATAGGCCTATAGTTGGCATGGATGAGGGGGTCCAAGGTAGGCTTCTTGATCAATGGCAGGATCAGAGCATGTTTCCATGCCTACGGAACCACTCCCGTTGACAGTGAAGAATTCAGAAGAGGGTTCGGCAAGGCATTTAGGGCGGGTGCCACCTTCCCCAGATGTTTAGCCGGGCACGGATCAAGTGGAGAGCCTGATTTCAAACTTGACAGAAGATCGAGAGAAGTGTCAAGGATTGAAGTGGAAATTGTAAAAGAGAAGGGCCTAGACCCTCCCTAAGTGAAGGGGGGGATGAGGGACCCACAACCGACTGAGAGCTAGAGTGGAAAAGAGAGGCTTGAATGGTTGTGATTTTACTAACGAAGAAAGTTGCAAGCTGTTTTATCCATACTTCTGAATGAGTATGATATGGTGTACAGATAGCTGGAGAGGTGAAATCCAGAACAACTTAAAAAATTTCTTTACAGCCATTTTCAGTCTCATCAATTCGACGCTCGAAATAAGCCTTTTTTTCATTCCAGATTGACTGGTGGTAGGCTTTAGTTATTGCTCGAAGTTTCAATTTCTCAGTCGGATCATAGGCTCGTCTCCAAACTCTCTCAGCCCTTTTACAACCCTGCCGCTGCTCCCTTAACTGGGGAGTGAACCATGGGGCCGAAGCTCTGCGTTCACCTGATTTAAGCTTTTTTTCGGGGATTAAGGTCTCGAATCTGGCTGTCAGCCAATTATGAAAGAGACTAAGATTCTCTTCCAAATTGCCCAAAAGAGGACATGGAAAGGTGATAAGGGCCTCAGATAGCATATCCACCGAAAGCAGATGGAAAGGGCGCGAAGTTCGCGTGGTCCCTAATGATTCTCTCACCCGAGTAAGAGCAGTGGCAGGCACGGAAAAGGAGATCAAAAACGTAATGACGTTTCTTAGCTTGGCCCTCCCTTTTATCTTTCCATGACTGCTACTTAGGAAGGCTAATTTCAGCCAGGTGCAGTGTCCTCACATTTCATTGTACCATTGTCCCTTCTTGCAGCCTGCATAGGGGGAAGGAAGTGCCTCAGAGTACTGGAAGAGCTGCTGCTAGCCGTTCCCGGCTGGTGTCTGTATGACAACCAGCCCTGGACTCCCAGAGTTGAGGGGACATCACAGAAATCTGCACAACTTGTTGGAGAAGCTGTGGCCTGCCTGGCACCTACAAGCCTGCCTGTCTGCTCAGGGAAGGAATAAGAGTGCCTGGTCCTCATGAAAACAGACTGGCCAGCAGGAGGAGCCCAGCTGTGTTTCCAGTGCATGGAACACCCAGAAGGAGCTGACTGGTGTTCGGGAGTGTGCTAGGTACTGACCCAAGCTGCGCGGGGTCATCTGGGCTCCATGCATGGGTCCTGTGGTGAGCAAGTGGCAATACTCCCAATATCACAGCGTGCCACTTGGCTACTTTGCAGTGTTTCAATGGACCTGTTCTGTTGCTGCTGACCTGTTCTGTCGCAGTCGATGATCCAAGACTTCATGAATGAATGAATGAAAGAAACATTTATAGAGTGCATAGCTACCCTGAGGCATCCCAGCGCTGTATGTAGACGCAGACCAAGGCGACCCACTTACTGTGCCGTGACTTCAAAAAGCCAAGTTTTGACTAATTTCCGAAATGCCAGATGGTTAGATTCCTGGCGTATGTGAAGGGGAAGGGAGTTGCACAGCCTTGACACAATACATCCATCACCATCATAACTGAAGGACTCCCAATGGCATGGAGACTGCAGCTGCCAAAGGCGATGACCGCTGCCTGGCCCACTGTACTCTTTTATTCAGCAACTTATTGCGAGAGGCAGACATTCCACCGCAACCCTGCTCCCGCGGATGTGGACACGGATACCACCCGTGTGACCTGAAAGGTGCAATGCAACCAGCAGAACACTGAAACTGACTGACATGGACAGGTAACACACAAGTCTTGTTGAGAGACTGTGCCTTGCATTAGGGCTGCATTGAAAGACATAACAAATGCTGAACTAAACTCGATAACAAGACACAAAAAAAGAACTGTCCTGCGAGTTCCTGCACTGGGAGATTGTTCCTATAATAACTAAAGAATCCCCACTTGAGCGGATTATCGCAATGAGCACCCTTCTATTGTGGAAGGGTGGGAGCTGCAGTCACTGTGCGCGACTGCTGTTCCTGGATGAGAACTGACACAATTGAACCAGGAACTGTGGAGGGCGTGGGGCCCTTAAGCCTTGATACATGTCTGTAGCATTGTAGAACCTTGTAGCCTTTACTGTGTGTAACACTTCATTTTGCTGTGGTGCTAAATACTTCTTTTTTTCTAAGATGAGCACTGGACCAAACAGAATGTTATTGTGTCTGTTGACTGACTATTGAGTGCTGAGTCTCTGGCCCCCACACTCTCTCCTTGAGAAGTCTTTGCCAGCTCATTCTTGAAACCCTAAAAGTGCACCTAGTTTGTGTAGCCATAGCAGCCACCAAGACATGAGAAGCAAATAAACTCAATGACGTTTGATGTTCAGTAGTCCTTACCTGCCCTGACCCCCAACCCCAAACATGGTCTTACATGCATTCAACCTAGAATATATTTCTATGCAGAATGCTAAAATGCATCTCTTTTTGATTTTTCTGATTATAGGTTTATTAAACAATTGTGTTAGTAAGCAGTTATAATGTTTTGTTTCCTAACCTACAGATACTGAAAAAATATATGTATACATAACCTTATCTCCATGACTGAAAAGACCAAATCCTGATGAAAATATAAAAAAGGAAATGAAACATCTTTCTTGGCCCTTGATGGTCTTCATTCCCAACCCTTTACTCCATCGGGAGATGATGGATCCCCAGGACAGGTACCTGCACCTCCATGTCCAGGCGGTAGTTCAGGTCTCCAAACCAGAAGAGGTGGTTGAACCTCAGGGAGATGTCGAAGACACTCAGCTTCCGGTCTCCGATGGCCAGGGAGCGCAGGATGTCCAGGTAATTTTGATTCCGTCTGCAACACACAAATATATTGACAAATGAAGAGGAGCCACCAGGACATACTACTACCAATAACTGATACTTCAATGTATTTTTTGTGTATTTAGCATCATGCATTACGCGTCTCATAAATGCAGCTACCTGTCCCATCCATACAATTGCCTCACTTCATCGCAATCAGAAGAGATATTATAACTAATCCAGCTTTACTGCTTTATGATTCAGCATATTCTGTCTCCTCAGATCTGTTTAGAATGTGTAAAGTAGTTATCCAGGCTGTCCATTGTGTATAACTGCATACTGTGCCAGGACTCAGGTGGGTATCTATGACACTGCAATGTCTTAGAAATGGGAGCACCACTGTCAACTGAGGACTCCAGAGATCAGTGCACAGGGAAGACTGCACCCTTTGTAATTATAGTAATATTTTTACTTTGTTAATTTTTTGGTTAGACAAATCTACCTAGGATTTTGCACTCTATTAGTGCATTCAACTAAGTTTCATTATGTCAGGTTTGGTGCACATCCATCTCGTGCAGAGAAATATAAAGGGGGGTGAAAGAAAAAGTGTTTTCCATTTCAAATTTTATAGTAATATTTGCTCTTGTCTGCAGCAAACGCTGCTGAATGGAATCACAACAAACTTGGCATGAAACTAGAGCATTACTCACAACAGTGGCTTTTGTGGCTTGGATGTAAATCCACTCAGAATTTATTGCTGTATCTGTATTACAAAACGGTTTTGGATAGGGATTGAAGGATTATATTTATAGAAATAGCAACTATTTTTCCTCAGCTAATCCATGGAGCTGGATGATTTAAGGAGAATCTGAGGGCTACAAGTCCAATTTTTTACCTCCTTTCCATTCTCTATCCATAGATCCTCCAAAGGAATGGTAAATCCACACAATCTGATAGTCTGTACGTGATTTCTGTTGAAGCCACAATGATATATTGCAAGGGATGCATGAATACGTGAATTTCCTGCATGGCAGACAACAGGTGGGAGGATCCCATGACTCTAGGGAGGACGTATGTAGTCTCCAGGGTTAGATATCCACCCCCAAAATAGAAAAAGAGCACTACTTTTGCTGTAGGATCTCTAGCTCTGTTGTTTCAGTTTTGTAAATCTTTAGATCCACCATTTTGTATGCATGCACTTCACATATCTGCATTTACAAAGTCCAAAGAGCTGGTTGTTCCTGGCAACCATTGTAGACCTGAAGATCCGGATCAGTGTGACAAAAATATATTGGGCCCTATTCACATAGGTAGACTTAAACGTTTGTGTACGTTTATTCTTTTTGGTATTCACAAAGGTAAACTTGGACTAATAGTCTAACTTTACTATTCAGTATTCACAAAGGTAAACTAAGACCAAAAGTCTAACTTTACTACTTTTCGGTATTCACAAAGGTAAACTTAGACCAAAAGTCTAACTTTACTACTTTTCGGTATTCACAAAGGTAAACTTAGACCAAAAGTCTAACTTTGCTACTTTTCGGTATTCGCAAAGGTAAACTTAGTATTTTATTGTATCTTTTATTTTGTTTGTTAGGTAACAGTGCCTATACTAAAGGGATATTTTTTTTTTATACTGATCATGTATTTTGTATATTTGTCTGAATAGTGGTGGGAAAGGCTTAAAAGTGCCATGCATCATTCTTGTGTTAAATTGTGTTAAGGTTTGTAAATTGTTTTTGGTATCATACATGATTATTGTATAATTCTTGAGGTTGTCATGTAGTAAAAATGTGCCTTTTATTTGTGATTAGTAAGTGCTGGGGTATATCTATGCCTTCATAATTTGTATGTGCTACAGGTGTTTCACTGGCTGTTCTATGTGTTCTGGCAATTTTTTTTTGTTTAGGATTGGTGTGGCAGTGTGTTAACTTGTTGCTTGTTCAGGGGGGCGCCAGATGGCGCACTGCGGAATGGCTGCCTGCTAAAACAGCTCCGCCGGTCAAGCTCACGGACTGACAATATATTAGCGGAAAGCGGCGTCCTTTCCCCATGAAACAGAGAGAAAAGTAAATCGGAAGACATGCTGCACATCTAGGTGGTGTCGTTTTGCACGGACTGGGGCCACAGATGGAGATACCAGTGCTGGCATAATCGGCCCGGACTACACGACAGCCAGGTAACATGGCGGCCGCCTGATAAATGACAGACATAACGGCAGCGGGGACGGCTGACTCCTGAACGCGATAGATGCTGTAGCGGAGCCAATTGCAGTGTGGCTTTCGCCTGCCACTGATCATCGCTGGCCGGAATCTTTCCCTCAAAGCAAAACCCTACAGAACATCAAAGAGGTACTGTTTGCGCCACTGGGGAGAATGGAGAAAGACTGGACGTACTGAAGTGCAGCCGGTGCGATATAAAACTGCAGCACTGCGGGCGGTAACAGAGGCGGGCGGGATTCCCGTGTATGTGCATAGTCCCTGAGGCCAACATTGTTGAAGTGCAACTTAACCGTGAAATACAAATGCGCAGCCAGGTGTAAGCGCTCCACAACTGAATGCATGATCGGCGGCGACTTTCACAGCATAAAATGGCGGACATGAAACGGACATTGCTATAGAGTGCCTGACTCTTTGGGAAGGCTTCATTTTGTGCACAGTATTTCAATTCGGGGTGGAAATGATTGCATATATACAGAATATGTGAGCACATTAAAGGTGGCAGGGTATGCAAGATAACACAGCGCTGTGACACTTAAGCATGCCCGGACTGCAAAATGGCGGTTACAGGTCTAATCATCGCACGGCGCTTCAGTATCTAAGCATGCCCATCATGATAGCTGCACCGTCTGGCTCATTGAAATGATATGTTGGGAGGAGGACGAACTATCAGTATGCCCAAATCCATCCTGCTTTATAACAAAACCACCGCACACTGGTTGTATCACAGCCTCATTCCACAACTAATGCGCAAAATGGAGCAGTGACTTAATTGCGCCAGGACGAATCATTTGCCATCGCAGCCTGGCCCTGGACAGGTCTATGCACAAAGGTCACCTGCCGCCTTCACAACAACAGCTAGGGGACATCCAAAGTAGATGGCTGAAGTGTCACACACGCCTCAGTACTGATACTTACCAGCGAACCGTATATCCTAGCGTGCACTTGAATTTTCAAATTAGTGTGGCGTCATCTACTGGTGTGCAGAGAACTTCTTGTCGACACCGCGAGAAAGTGAAGTATCTTTGCAGCCCACAAATAAAGACACCCCGTCATCATGGGGAAACCTGACAAGCAGCAACCCAAACTCACTTTTGAGTCGAAGAAACCGACCAAGGGAGCAACTTCACATTCAGATACAGAAATGGAACAGGGAGACACTTCTAATAGCACCATGGAAGCGGTACTTAAAGCGATAAAATCAAGCCTGCAGGACATTAACGGAAGCTAGATAATCTGACCCAGCGAGTGGACTGCATGGCTGCGAAATTAGACAAACAGGGAGAATGGCTGGATAACGCTGAGGGCCACATCACGGCGATGGAAAAAGAAACAACCGCTACTACTGGCAAATGCAAAGAAATGGAAAAAGTCCTGGAAGTAATTAAGACTAAAGCTGAGGATTTGGAGGCAAGATCACGGCAAAATAACATACAAATAGCGGGTGTGCCAGAATCCACAGATACTGGCAGGATGGAAAAATATGTGGAGGACATGCTCAGGTCAGTTTTCGGGGAGGACAGTTTCTACAATGTTCTCATTGTGAAACGTGCACATAGAGCCCTAGCACAGCGTCCGCCTCCAGGTGCCAGCCCGCGCCTAATCATCATGCGAATTTTAAATTACAGGGATATAGATGCAGCACTTCGGATGGCAAGAGAGAAGCAGCATATAACGTACCAGGGAAACAAGTTGGAATTATATCCCGACTTCACAATGGCAGTCCAGCAAGCAAGGAAAGAATTCGCACAAGCCAAGGCCAAACTGCACGAATTGAAGGTGGACTATGCTATGCTTTACCCTGCAAAGCTGAAGGTGACGTGGGAAGGGAAAGCGACTCTGTTACAAACCCCGAAAGCGGCACTGGACTTCATCAAGAAAATCAACTTAAAACGCAGAGAACGTCGACGAGAGGAGCAAAATCAGGAATCGGACTGAGAGCGACGATCTGCCAAAAAAATAATGTGAACTGCTGATGGGGATTATTCCCAGGAGAAAACACTTCTACTAACAGTACCCATCACAAGGGTTAGTACATTTGAGTTACGCGTGGCATGGAAAGACTGGGTCATGTCTTCGTACGTAACAGATCTCAAACGATGCTTGCGGACTGAGGAACTAAGCCGTGCAGTGGTACGAACCTGCATGGCCAATGCGGCCTCCGTCGATGTGGATACACACAATGTACTACTGTCGTGCTAATAAGGGTACTATGCAGGTAACCTACTTTGCTATTGGATTGCAATCAATGCTTGTCAGTCACTGCCTTATATTACTGACAAGTGTGCAGCGGCCAATGCCTAATGACTGGTCAGACTGAGATTCTTTTGATTTCTGCTTCATGCCTAAATGCAAAAACAGAATTTACCAAAAGACACAAAAGGTTCTGTTTCCAGATCACTAATTGCCAAATATTTACGCTGCATTGTTATTGTTGCTTGACCACATCCACCATGGTGGATGGTGTTGTATGCCCATGGTAGACCCTCCAATGGGTGTTCCCCAACTGGGTAATGATTTTGTTGTGGGTTTTGTAGGGGTATGCCTTTGGCATATATGGGGTGCTAAAGTGGGAGGGGGGTTGGGGGTTGGGGTGCTAAAGTGGGAGGGGGGTTGGGGGTTGAGGGTATGTTGTACAGATCAGAGTGTTTGAGATGCAACGCCACTATCCAGGGATGTTTTGACCGTAAACCATGGGGAGATACCTGTCATCCTCGTGTTGGTACTGTAAGTGATGCGTTTACATGGGGATTGGACGTTAACTTGAGATATGGCTGACGTTAGGCAAAGACCACCCAATTTGACTTTATTAACTTGGAATGTGCGAGGATTAAAAAATCTGAAAAAGATAAGGCACATGTTTGCTTACCTGGATAGACTGCATGTTGATATTGCTATGCTCCAAGAAACGCACTTAGCCCCCTATTCCAATTGCAAACTAGGGCATAGATGGGCGGAGTCCTGTCATCATTCTACGTATTCCACATATGCAAGGGGGGTGACCATATTGATCAAAAAGGGCACAAATTTTTCCCTTGAAATATCTGAGATTGACTCCATGGGTAGATATGTTATTCTTAAGGGGGTGCTAAGGGGACAGAAAGTAGTGCTCATCACTACATATGGCCCCAATACAGATGCGCCTGATTTTTTTCATGAAGTTTGGCAAAAACTATATGATGTAGCTGATAGGACACTCATATGGGGAGGAGATTTCAACTTGGTCCTGAATGAGCGATTGGACAGGTCAGATTCTACAGTGGAGCCCCATAAGAAAGCCATGCGAAAATTGAATGATATTATGTCGGAACTAGCCTTGTATGATTTGTGGCGCGTCAAACATCCAACAGGGAGAGAGGCCACGCACACTTCGGCTATACACAATAGTTGGTCCCGCATAGACTACTGGGTGGGATCACACAATGCGTCGCTCTGGACTCATGATGTCAAACATCTTCCAAAGACGCTATCTGATCATAACCCTGTTTACTTATCTCTTCAGCTGCCACATTATATACCACCACCATATAGCTGGCGGTTTAACTCTAAGGCACTGACAGACTCGCTATATAGAGACACGATTTCAAACGCCATATCGAAATTCTTCCTTATTAATGAACCTTCTACAGACGATCCCAGTCTGCTCTGGGAAGCTTTTAAGGCGACCCTGCGGGCAGTGTGCCTAAGCACTAATGCAGGGATATTGAAAGATATTCGTCAGCAGTTAACCAAAAGTGAAAGTAGACTAAGAGAATAAGAGCAAGAGTACAAACGATCACAGAACCCGAAACTGCTGGGAGAGATACGGGAGGTGCTAACGGAACATCAATCTTTAGCCGAGGACAGACTCAAATACAGGACGAAACATGCCAGAGCTAGAACTTATGGCGAGGGGGTAGACCAGGGAAGGTGCTAGCATCAAAAATATGTCAAGGCCGACCTCCGCCAACAGTACTGCAGGTAAGAAGCTCAGCTGGGGAGATGCAAACCACTCCTAAGGGTATCCTGAAGGAATTTATGACTACATAAAGCTCAATTTATAAATCACGCCACACTGCCACCACAGAGGAGATAATGGCATACATGGAAGATGTGGCCATTGCGTGGCTATCGGACGCCCACAGGCAATACCTTTCCCTCCCAATCACTGTAGAAGAGGTTACAGAAATTATCAAATCGTTACCCAATGGGAAAGCTCCGGGTCCTGACGGATTCACGGGTGAATTCTATAAGGCATTTGTGGATCTGTTAGCTCCACGCATTGTTGCTATGTATGGGGATGCATTCGAGAAATCTGTTCTCCCGCCCACTCTACGAGAAGCGGTCTTAGTGACACTATTAAAACCTGCGAAAGACCCCATGAACTGTGAATCCTACAGACCGCTGTCACTAATAAACATAGACTCTAAAATTTTGGCCAAACTACTTGCAGTGCGCATACAGCCCCTTATGACCGCGTTGGTGTTCCCGGACCAATCTGGATTTATTCCGACCCGGTCCACAGCTCATAATACTAGAACACTATTTGCCCTGGCACACTACTTAACACCCGATACTAACGCGGCCGCAGTAATGTTGGATGCTGCTAAAGCTTTCGACTCCATAGAATGGCCCTATCTTTTAGCGGTCCTCCAGAGAATGGGGTTCCCTCCCATTTTTCAGCAGTGGGTCAAGATTCTCTACACCAAACCCATTGCTAGGATCCGAGTCAACAACTATGTGTCCGACATCATCACAATAGAAAGAGGAACGAGGCAGGGCTGCCCATTGTCGCCGCTCTTATTTGCCTTGGCACTGGAGCCTTTAGCTTGTAAAATCAGACAAGGACATCATTACTCGGCCTTGCAATTTTTAGAGAGACCCCTACATATATCTATGTATGCGGACGACATGCTGCTCTACGTACGAGAACCAGAAAGCAATTTGGCTCCACTGCTGATGGAATACATTAAATATAGCCGGCACTCTGGGCTCCAAATTAACTGGGATAAATCGATTATAATTCCCCTCACAATTAATACGACTCCATATACTACAGAATTCCCATTGGAGTGGCAGCAAGACTCAGTGGGGTACTTAGGAGTGTGGTTTAACAGGGATCCAGAAATTGTAATACGAGACAACTATGGTAAAGCTGTTAGCACTATTGCGACCAAAATTGAAACATGGATCCAGCTACCTTTAACGCTGGCCGACAGACTAGCAATAGTCAAAATGGTAATACTTCCTAAATTTTTATACCTGTTCAATAATGTTCCCATTACACCACCGGCCGAAGTGTTCTAGCAGATTCGCTCTTTGCTTATTAAATTAATGTGGGCAGGTAAACAAGCTAGGATTGAGTTGGGAGCTCTAACATTGCCATACTCAAAAGGGGGCTTTAAAGTGCCTGATTTTAAGCTGTATTATCTATGTGCACAGGCTCAATTTGCGTATCACTGGTATCATAGGACTCCTTATCTCACTCACACGGCCACAGTGGAGAGTGATGCACACCCTATTCCATTAACTGCAATCCTAACACATAAGCGGCTACCTTTGCACAGTAAAGACATTAACACGGTGGACACAACAAACGCTGCCTGGTATCAAATAGGGAAGCTAAAGCACAAATCTCCTATATACGATCCCGCTCTCCCATTACCACATCATCCTAACTTATCAGTCACTCAGGAGGAGGTGGGTCTGGGACTATTGAAACGGATAGGAATCGATACGCTAGGGGATTTATATAATGAAGGTGCATTTAAACAAATGCAAGACTTTGATTATGTTAGTAATCAAACTTTACTATTCCGCTTCACACTTCATAGACTGCAAGGTGCAATCAAGCAACACTATCCCACATATCCAACGTAACCCCCACAACTGAACGCATTACAATTAATCATCACATCTCCCAATGATAAAAAGCTTATTTCACGGCTATATACGGTGGTGCAAGAGGAGATAGCAGACACTACACACAAAGCATGTGCAAGATGGGATAGAGTATTAGACACTCAACTGACAGAGGAAGAGTGGCAAGAAGCTTGCTCGGTAACCGCAAGATTAACTCCTAACGGAAACTTTAGAATATTACACTATAAATATCTGCATCAAACTTACCATACACCAGCTCGACTTCATAAATATGGCTTGCGACCAGATGCACATTGCAAAAGGTGTAGACACGAAACCGCAGACTTTATACATCTGGCATGGGAATGTCCATCTGTGATGGAGTACTGGGGGAAAGTCACTGAAATGTTGGGTGGTATGGTTGGGATCCCCATTAATTGCCCAGTCCGTACCTGTCTGTTAGGCCTTTTACCCAATGTCAGAGCGGCGAGACGCAAATTTTGTTTGATTGGATTATTGTTAGCTAAACGGCGAATTTCAATGGCATGGGATAGCAAGCACACTCCGACGACTGCCCAGTGGATCGGTGACATGTCATATTGCCATGAAACGTTGCTCACCTATGAGGAAGAACTGCCATTAGGATCACGCCCAAGAGACTATTGGTCCTACCTGGTTGCCTATTTGCAAAATATTACAGATGTGGAGTCAGTATAAGTACCACTCTTTGTACCTGAGGATGATGATTATTTGGACAAGTATAGGGTTTTTTTTTCCTGTATATGCTATAAGGTGATTGATACTATTCCGGGATGTGGGATGCGGTAACATGATGATCTGTATGTTTGTTTACCTGAATTTGGTTTTTTTGCTGAAACTATCAATAAAAAGATTTATTAAAAAAAAAAACTTGTTGCTTGTTCAGGAACCATTGGCATAATATTTTTAAGTATTGTTCCTGTTGGCCCGTTCTGGCTTCTTTTAAGAAATTTAAAATAATTCTTACTTCTATTTCAGTAATATTAGGGAGATGGTTGTGTTCACTAACACTATCAACTATTTGATTTATAGTGGTAGCCCTACCATAGAAAAGTGCTTGAATAATATTTGGTGGATTTCCAGTGTAATTTCTCTCTGGCTGTGGTCTCCCTAATATAATTAAAACTTCTAATATTTAATGACAGCTTCCCATTTTTGGATGTAATGTATTTTGCTGTTTCTGTCATTTTTTTCTGTGAGTATGAAAAATGTAAATTTATTTTATAAAACAAAATATGAGGTGTTATATTTATTTTAACTTTTTGTACATTGCATGTGTTTATTTTAACTTATGTTCTGGTGTTGTCTTTGTTTTAGTTGTGGATGTTTGCAATGCAAGTCTGTTTGGTGTTGCTTTTGGCACAGTTTTATTTTGTTGCAGCGGAAAAATATGTTAGTTGTGTAGGTTTATTTTATAAAGTTAAATTTAGTAAGGGGAATGTTGTACTCTTTAAATTTGTATAAATGTTATGTTTAGTTTCATTTTAGTTTTGTGCTTTGGTGCAATACTTACTTTCGAGGTGTTTTTTATTTCAAGTAAGTTGGTATCTGTGTTTTTTCCTTTTTAGCACTTGGTTTTCTCTTGTAGTGGGTGCACCTGTTATTTTGAAACAGCATAGCGTAGTTTTAATTATTTGGTATTTTAACATACTTTTACTTATTCATTAATTTTGTTAGCTTTCATTTATAGTTAAGCTTACTTTGTAGTATTAAGAGGTGTGTTGAAGTGTTGCAATCTTGTTTTGTAGGTTTGTAATCCAGAAGACTGAGGCTATCCTGCTGTATTTCAGATTAAGAAAACATTTTGTTGTGCATTTTCTTGACCTTTTTATACTATTTGTTTATGCTTAATTTGATAGGTTGGTTGGCGACTGGTTTGAATTTGTTTTCTGTCCATTTATGGTATTGGTTAATTAGTGTTTTCATTGGTTATTCAATATATTAATGATATTTTGATAATTTAACATTTAAAATAATATTGTGTGTTTTATTTAGAATTATTTCAATTTTTCTAGTGTTCAATCATTTGATTTTTGTGATTATTATGTTTATTAGTTTTAATGTGTAGGCAATATTTGTTATGTCTTTATTTTTGTTTACGATGTTATTGTATTTCATATATTTTTCTACAACATTTTTGCTATCAATATTTGTATGATTACTATTTAAGTATATGGTCATGATATTTATATTTTCAATGTGCATTCGAGATTTCTGTATAATTTGATATTGTTTTTGTCTATATAGTGTCATGCAATCGTTCACTTATGGGAGTCCAACACATCTTCTATGTCTAGGCATAGTGTGTACAGCTACATGTTAGCTGTGGTACAGTAAGCCAAGTTGCATGGGTTTCATGCTATTTATAAAGCCACGTATGTAATACAAGTATTTAGCAAGTGGCTATGCTCAAAATGTGGCATGGTGCCAGTCCTTTAATATGGACCAATATTGGCCAACACTACAGTAATAGATCCTCATGCTGCCCTTCTGAAATCCTACTCAGATGTAACTTCCTGATTTAAATGTTGGCAGTCACTCTAAGTTAGAAAAAAATCTTACAAAAAAGACAAATGTTAAAAACAAGAAATTTGGAATGAGTTTTTGATTTGTAGACCTGGCAGAAGTTAAAACTTGTAATAGCTTTTTAACTTTTTTTTTAAATGTGCAAATCCCCTTTAATGATATATGGGTAGAATAAAGCTGGAAAAGTGTAATCTATTCCGGTACTTAATTTCTTAGCCTTTAACTCTCTCTAAGCTATGGAGGCACAGACAAAAATAAAATGTTTGACCATACTCTGTTTCTTTCTGTTATGATGTTTTCTCAAACCGGCGCCCCAGTCTCTTTCGGCGCCACCAAGGGGTGGAGTTTGCTCTAGAAGTTAAATGAGTGGAGCAAATTAGCAGCAAAGCCGAAAATTGAGTACATACCAGTCTGGTTTGGAAAAGGACAGCAGCACAAGCCAAAGCAGATACAGGCGCTGGTGACATATATGCTGCAAACAACAGAGAAGAAAAGGGAGAGAAGCAAAGATACAGAATATAACTAGGTAGCAGATGGGGTGCTTGAAAAGTAGTAAAACTGGATGCACTGACGAAAATATCATCACAAAACAATTCACATCCCAACCTCAGGAGAGTGACTCGTTTCAAGAGTGCAGCCTAAGATGTAGACGTAAGCTCTACCTGTGTAAACAAAAGGCACCTCTTTTCCTCAAAAATAAAATAATGCTACAGTATCAGAAAGAGAATTGGTGGCAGCTGGGAAAAGATAGCTAAGCAGGGAAGTATAGAAAACTGTTATCACAAGATCAGGATTTGAAACACAAATCTGAAACAGGCAGACGTGAGGGCTAAATTCAGGGACAACAGACAAGCCCAGGATGACCAACTGGGATGATGCTCATGACTGGATCTCGTGAATGAGGAGAGGCTGCTGCCAGCACAGCAATGACTGAGATGAGGGAAGGGCCAACAGATAGTCGTAAAACAGGATCCTAAACACACTGCCGAACACTGCCAGGAGATAAGACGACCTGGACAGGGCATTTACAGCACAACATAGGACTTCACCAAAGAACTGAGGAGTCTGGTGAAAGGTTTGCACAGGAGGACTCAAGGAAAAGGTTAGTGTAAGAAATGTGTTTATTATTTGGGATGGATGCCTACCCAGAACAATGAATAATCACAACCCTTGTCAGGGTGAATTCTCCAGGTCACTAAATTAACCTGAGCTCATCTCCCTCATAGCCATGACACGGAGCAGAGAGGCACAATTTAGGACAATGTGTAAAGTATTTATGTGGTAGCAAAGCAGTGATAAAGCCAAAAATGGAAAACAATAAATGTCCCAAACGGATTTACAAAAATACATATACAAAAATCCAATACGAAGAACCAGAGATATGAATATTTAAAGTTTTAAGTAAAAATAGCTCCATAAAGCAAAGAGAGCCAATGATAATCAATATCCGACTTAGGACCTAGGAATGATTTGAGGCCAACCGCGATGGAGCGTGGATCAGATTCACCAACCAGGCTCATCCTGGTCAAAGATTTTACCATGTGACTTGGTCTTTTAACTCCTAATGAATCACATGAGTACACTTCCAAAGCCCCAGGGCCTCAGGAGAGGGCACCCAGAGACTCACATGGTATCAGGTCGAGGCCAACAGCGGTGTCCAGTCCAAGTCTGTTGCCACTAGTCACTTGAGACCTTTAGGAAAAAAGCCTCCTGCGGCTTGTGATGTCCCTGTAGCCACACAGAACATCAGCCAACTGACCCTTGGAGCCCACTTCTGGGTACCAAGGAGAGCTGGCCCAGTCATTTGGGTTCCTCGCTGGTCACAGACTGCAGGTGCAGTCCTCTTCAGTTCTTCCACAGGTCCAGTAGTGTTCTGAAGTTGGTGCCTGCAGGGGTCATACTTATGCCTGGCATCAGCTAGTGGTTGAGGGTGACTCCTGCCCACCCCCTAACCATTTAGCCAAAAGTTCCTGGGGCCAACCCTACTCACTTTTTGAGTAGTTCCTCCTTACCCTACTGAAGACAGGCCCAAAATGCCATGTATCAAGGCATTTTCAAGATGCTGTAATTCTTTGCCACATTAAACTTGAGCTTTGAGGGGGTAGGTGTGTACAGAGTGTACTTTGGTAATCCCAGAGTCCTCTCCAGTGCTTAATTTGTAAAATAATAAGTGCCAAGGCCCTGACCAGAAGGCCACTGCAGCTTGCACCACCCATTGCCCCTGTCATCGCTGCCAATGGCGGTCCCAAAACAACTACTAACCATCTCTCTCACCTGCAAGTGCGACAGTTAAGATTATTCCAGGTCCCCGAAGCTAACGAAATGGCTGTAGAGGCAGGTGTTAGTAAATATTTTTTATGTATATTGTATTCATAAACAACCATTGTTCTGTCCCTCTCTAAATTAGATGAGCAGCGCCACCATTTGGCAGAAAGTCATAAGTGTGGTGTTGACAATTAAGTGCTGGTGCGGAGCACCAGAAATCACCGGCTCAGATTAAGCACTGGTCCTCTCACACCTAACACTAAGATCCAATTTGAATCAGGCACTATACCTATAACAAACCCAGACACAGAAGCCTCGTGGGACAAAAGCAGGGTCCTTTAGTAACCACAGAGGGAATTCACAAGAGTGCCTCAGGTGTTTCATGTGGCTTCATAGACATATCACGCAGGATTTGACAGGGTAGTGTCACAGGATGCCCACGGCCGCTACTCTGAATATTCTGTTGAGCTCAGAGGAGTCATCTCTGTCCTTTCTTGCCAGCCTGTTGTTTGGTCTGGGAGGCATTTAACACGTCGTTCATACCTACTAAAGGCAGAGCACAGGCTCAGAGCTGGCAGAGGCTGTTGCTAATGAGCTTTCTGACAACAAAAGTTATGTTTCCTTAAAATGTATTATAAATCCAAATTCAACATTGAATTGGAGATTTACTAACTGGTAAAAATAGTACTTTCATTTTTTGTTGGTGTCTGGTCCTATTCCTGGGATACAATATTAGTAGTTTAACATCTGCTCTGGTTTTCTTCATATAACAGCTTGGCATGCAGCAGTTAAAAAAGCTTTTAGGGCCTTGTCACTTTAGGGACATATTTACATTAATGTTATACCATGTCCCACTTGTAAATATTATGGACCCTATCTTGTGGGCTACATGCTGCGCAAATATGTGACTAACTGTTATTTAAAGGGGAGGTTTTAATCTGTCAAAATGGGGTATTTTAACAGGTTGCAAAGCAGGCATTACACTGCAGCAAAGCAAAACCAGAGGGGATGATGGACGGAGTGTTGAACATTGCAAGCACTCACCCCCAGTCAACTGATCTGGGTTTAATCCATCATCATTCTTTAGCTCACTCCGCCACACTGCAGCAGTCAGGCTACACGTCATGTTTGTACTGCCATTGTAATAGTTGCCACAAAAGGTGCTACAGTCATCAAGTGGCATTCAACTTGTAGGCCCTGGGTGCACTTTCTACACCATATACTAAGGATTTACAGGCAAATTAAGGGGCCGATTAGGATGGCGGACGGACCTGCGTCCGTCCGCCACCCCAGAGTTGGAGGGACCGTCCTCAGGGGCAGAGGCGGTCCCTCCATGCAAATTACGATGTGACTGCCACCCTGGCGGTCACATCCTGTATGAATAACATTGCTGCGGGTGCTGCTTGAAGCAGCACCCACCGCAATGTCAAAAATGCATGTATTACATTTACATGCACAAAGCGGCAGGCACCGCGCGGTGCCTGCCGCTTTGTGCATGTAAATGTTGGGGGGTACCATAGGTACCCCCCATGTGCACCCCCTACCCCCCGAAACCCTGGGGGCCCGCAACGGGCCCCCAAAAGCCAAAGTCCACATGCTTTTCCACGGCGGAAAAGCCGCCGCGGAAAAGCATGTGTCCGTGCAATTCCTAATTTGGCTGACGGTGTCTTGCAGACACCGTCACCAAATAGCCCTCCCCACCCCGCGGATCAGCGGCGGACGGACCTGCCGTCCGCCGCTGGTCCAACCGCACTCCCACCGCCATCCTAATCTGGCGGTGGGTCTTCTATTTCACTGCGGCGGATAATCCGCATACTCCGGGCCGGCGGTGGCTTCCGCCGGCCGGGAGTATGCAGATTATCCGCAATCATAATGAGGCCCTATATGTGCAAATTAGGAATATGCCAATATAATCATGTTTAAAGGGGGAGAACCAGCACTCTACTCCTGGTTAAAAGTAAAGTAAAATGCACTGTGTTTTAGAGCCAGCAAAAATACCAAGTCCAGCAAAAAGTGAAAAATTGTGGGTGACCACGTAGAAACGCAGATTTCCTACAGCTAGCATAGACTTTGAAAACAGAACAAGTTGTGTGCAAGGACATAAAAGCAGAACATAGGAGACGAAAAGGTATGAGAAGGGAATGCAGCACAGAAGTGAGTTCAGAAGCGAAGCAGAAGGTAACAGACTGAAGAGACACAGAATCCGGATAGCTGCAGAAATATTGCATGCATAAGGATTGCTGAAAATGCCCTAGAGATACAAGATCAACATTAGATAAAGATGTAGAAGCAAGACATCTCTGTGGCGTGAAACTGAAAATGAAATAGAGTCATGTCTTTCTGTAACTCAACAATTGTATAGCATCCAGAAAAGGAAGAAAACAAGCAGCAGAAGTATATATGTAGTACCTTATGCAGGATTGGTTGCATTAAAGCACAATGAAGGTGACATGCTGCACACTAAACAGCACAGCAGACCCAAACCCACACTGGAATTTGCCCTTCTGACAATCACATATAAGTGCTTCAACAATGCTTAAAACCAGTAGTATATCAGTCAATTTCACGAACACATATTGTTGTTTTAAGTCTGCCCAACGTCCTCTATTGCGGTTTTTATGCCTCGTACTGTGAATTATTGATGAGGAAGGGCGTGATAGGGTGCACAGATTGGCCAGTAAGAGGTTGTTGCAGGAATTCTGAATGTTCTTCCGCGCTCTGATTGGTCAATCTCTACCGGAGTGTAACTTTTTCAGGAGCACCAGGGGTTAACGTGCTAGTATTGTGACAATCAGATGCTTTCATCACTGATTTCCTGAGGCTTAACCTCACTATTCTACTCAAACCTGAGCACCAAGTAATGTTGCTTCAGGATACTGAATGGAGCAGTCTAAGGCTTACTCAGGGAGGTTAGAGACTCAGAACTCAACAAACCAACAGCAGAGTTCATTCTGGCGTCTTCTGTGCCGTGGTAGTGTTTGGCGCTTGTCTTCATGACAGAACTCGGGTACAGTTCCCAGTACCATCCGATACCGGAGACCCACAGTGTTATATTCTATGGTTCTTAGTATATAGAATGTAGATGTTCTGTTATTTACTTGTACTCTTTGGTATTGGAATGTTTGGGGGAAGATTCTGATTGAGAGATTCGAGGCTTGGCAGTTGCGCTGTGCCTCTAACTCGGGCTGGAGTGTAGGAGCGTTGCAGTGAAGATTTCATAATAAAAGAAGACTTCGATTATAAACCTGTCTTCCTCAATTCATTGGAAAGTACCCTGTTACATTTGGCGACGAGGATGGGATATTTCTTCACTTTCCCGCAACGTTCTGAACCTCTGGGAGATTTTATTTCGAAATGTATTCACCTCTATACGCTGTTGGGTTTGTTCAAGCAGTAAGCCGAAAGACATAAGGAGTGGTGAAGCGGAACAGTATTAGTTGAAGATCGTTTTCAAGTCGTATTATTTTCTTACATTACTCCGACCTTTCAACTGACATTCACCGCGAGCGCTTACCTTTTCCTTCACGTGCAGCTTAGAATCCTCAGCACCTCACATTCCTCAATTCATTGGAAAGTACCCTGTAACACACAGTTCAGGTCACACTGTGTGGACAGTTCAGGATATCTGGACTTCACCCAAAGAGAGTGACGCCTGGCCGCCTTTTCTTTCTGAAGAGATGCTTTTGGTTCATCCTGGCTTGGCTCCTTTATGGCCCTACTCCTGCTGAGCCTCTCCAATGCCCCTTCTGAGCAACTGATTCGCTCTCTCCCTCGAAGCAAGGTCTGCAGCCCCTCCTAGCAGTCTTAGTTGAAGTCCCCAGGGATCTGGACCTGAAACTGGCAAGGGCATTTGGTGGTAGTTACCCAAATCTTGGTACATAGAGACTTAGGGCATCATTTGGATGGCGGGCGGACTTTGTCCGCCCGCCATCCCGATGTAAAAAGGGAATCCCGCCATAAGTGCGGCAGTCCCGTGGGGGTGATTAGGATGCGCACGCCACACTGACGGGCGTATCCTGCATTTTCAACATTGCGGCGGGTATTGCTTTTAGCACTGCCGCCACCACAATGCCAAAAATGCATGTTGTGCATTTGCATTCACAACGTGGCAGGCCCCGCCAGTGCCTGCCATGTTGTGCATGCAAATGCAGGGGGGAACCATAGGTATTCCCCATGTGCACCCTCCACCCCCCCGGAAAACCTGGGGGCCGGCTATGGGCCCCCAATGTAAAAGACTGCATGCCTTTCTGTGGCGGAAAGGTAAATCCCCACATGCATCCTGATATGGATGGCGGTGTCTAACAGACACTGCTGCCATATTGAAACCTTTTCCGCCATCGACCAGGCGGAAAACCGGCGGACGGTCTTTCCATCCGCCGGGGTCCCCCCGCCATAGTAATATGGCGGGGGAAATGGCATGCGGGTGGGAGAGAATGTCGGGCGGATCGCCACCAACGATCCACCCGACATTCGAATATGCCCCTTACTCAGTTGCCACTGGAGTGGAGACTCCAGATTGTGGCTGAAGTTTCCGTCCCATCTTTATATCAAAGTAGCGGACGGCAGCTATGTAATCCAACAGGCAGGTCTGGACAGTTCCTTCCGTTTGCTTTCTCACTCACTCTGGTCTAGCCATGGTATTTGTTGTCAGGTGTCAGAAGAAAGGTGCTGTGGAGCTGGGGGTCTCTGGTCAGGAGAGATCAAACCTAAGGATATGAGAGAGCGGGAGGTTGCTACACTTAACTACCTGTTAACCTCTGGGGGTAGGCATTTCAATAAACAATAGGCCAGGAAAGGTTAAGGGAAATTCCTAAGCTTCAGGTTTTTTCCTCCACACTGATATGTCTGACCCACTGCAAAGGATCCATGGAATGGCCGGGCAAAGCCCTGAAATTCACATCTGCTGTCCGGGCTCTCTCGCAGTCGCCATCTTAGGTACACCTTGGAGACTGGAAACACAAAATGGAATCTGGTGTGCCGTGGCCACATGTATCACATATACCTCACACACCTCCACGAACAGAGAGGAGACATAGATATCCAACATACATGTCCCACGTGTATGGTGGAAGGTCCTAGATGCAGGAGACTGGTAGAACAAATTTAATAAGTTGGGACAAGCCAGTGCGTGACTCTTCCTGCCAGGAGTAGGTTTAAAGGGCTGCCTCGCCACTAATTGTTATCGCTGCCACATGTGCATACTGACAGAGTCGGCAAAAGGAGAAGGACAGGGCAGAGCGGAGGAGCCTTCTTCGGAGATAGCCTCCTTATGTCTTGGTTATTTTCCCTTCATAGGTCAGAGGTAGAGCTTGGCAAATTGAGAACTTTCCAGAATCGTGAGTAAGGCTGGGGTAAAGTCAGTAAAATGTAAGTTAAAATGTGATTGCTACATCCTATTTTTTTTCTATTTAGTATGAAATAGATTTGTGAATGGAAAGGCCAGACCAGGACTCTTGGGGGGTTGTGGGAGCAGGACAGAAGTGTCAAACAATGAAAGGAATGGAAATGCTTACCGTGATGTCTTCTCGGGCCCCGAAGCCAGGTGGCAGTTGACAAACCCAAAGGAGGTGCCATTGAAGAGGAAGGACACGCCCACCGCACCTTTGTTCCCTGTGAAGGAAAGAGCGACTGCGTCAGTAGGACTTAGGAGTGAAAGATTCACGCAACGTGAAATAAAATATAAGACTTCACTCATCCACCTGAGAGACTCTACTGTGCAGGCCATACCCTCAATGATGGACAAATAAATATTACTGGTCTGTAACCTACACCATCATTACATCTAGGCATGAAAAAACTATTATCCTATTGCCGCCTTGTCTTGCCTATTTAAGGGCCTTAGAGTAGGTTGTAGGTGAACATCTCAAGAACTTCCCGAACTTACATGACTTCCTAGACTCTGACCAGTCAGAGTTTTGCCTCTGGTACGCGAAAGACGCTAGACTGGCCCATGTCTGGGGTGGCATTCTGCATTTGCTGATAATGGTGAGATAGTTCTCATGGGGGCATATGTAGGTAATTTCCATTTTGCGATTCCCAAATAGCGATTTTTAAGGAATCGCTATTTGAGAATAGCAAAATGGAATGCAGGTGAAAATTCGCAATTGTTTTGCGAATCTCTAACATTCCTTAATTGCGATTAGCAAATTGCGAATCACAATTAAGGAATGAGTGTCCCATTCATTCCTATGGGCTAAGAGGCCCATAGGAATGAATGGGGATACATTCTCAAATTGCGATTTTCTATGAGAAAATCGCAATTTGAGAATCGCAATTCCAAGGGTGCCAGGGTGTCCAAAGGACACCTGTTGCACCCCTGGAATGTGCCTCTAAGTACATGTGGTGCACATACATGCCCTAAGGGCATGTCTGTGCGCCACATGGCACTTTGTATTTTTTTTAAAATGCATTTTGAAAGGAAATCGCAAAATACCATCTACTTGGAGTAGGTGGTATTTTGCGATTCCTTAAGCCAAAATCGCATCTTAAAATTCACTCCTACATAGCATTTAAGGAATCGCAAAATTGCGATTCCTTAAATGCTTGAGCAAAATAAGGAATCGCAATTTTTGCGATTCCTTATTTTGCTAATGTGCACCTACATACCAAAGCACCGTTTGTGATTCGCAAAAGCCTACCTACATATGCCCCATGATGTCAAATCTGTCAGAGACAAGCGGTGTGGTAGCTCTTAATGTAAGACAACATCAAGTTTCTTTAGTGGGGTCAAAAGAGTTGTCGTAGAGATGGTTCAGATCTTGCTTTCGAGGGGGAGTGTTGAGTGTGACTAGAAATACTTCCTCGGTTTCTACAGTGCCCGTTGACAGGGTGGATAAACTGGTCTTCTCTCTAATTCCCCTGTTGTGAGGTTATCACTGGGTGTAATCTGGTCCCAAGCCATGAAAGTTTACTTGTATGCTTCAGGTGTACACGTCATCCTGAAATCATCCCCACGGTTTTACAGAATCTGTTGAGAGTAGCTGAGGGGATGGTATCACCCAGGCGTAGTTCTTTAGTAGGTATTTTAAAACAGGCTAAGTTTAGACATGCTAAGGTTGCCCTATTATTCTTGCAATGGGCCAACGATCCCCTAACGTTGTTTTGTATTATGAATTTTATCAAGGTTGCTTGGCATTTGATCCCTTGGTCTGTAGCCCATCCTTGAACTCCAACTCTCCCAACCCATCCTCAGCCTTCTGATTTGTTTGTATCAATAAAGACAGAACCCTCTGCCTCAGCGCCTAGAGAAGATCTGTGAGAAAGGATATAATTTAAAGATTGAGAGCTGCGAGGAGTTCCCACTTCCGCCTAGCAAGTCTCAAAAAGTTACTGTGGGTATTTAGTTAATTCAGAGTTGAACTTTGCAAAAGCCCTCTTTGGAGTCTGCGCCAGCCACAAATGCTGCGGCTCCAAATGATTCAGAATGCTGACGCGAGGGTGGCTACAGCTGGAGAACGAGGCATCCAGTCTCTGTGCACTGGCTGGCACTGGAGGGCACTTTCTGCCTGTTTCAAATGGTTCCATAGACTCAACTTCCACTGATTCTGAGTAAATTGATTCAGTATCAGCCCTCAAGGTCCCTCTGCTTTTTTGGGGGACTAGCCTTTACTGGTTGTGTCTCCGACCAGGTCATTCTCCTGGGGATAGAAGGTTTGCGGTTCTCCACCCAAAAGCCTTGAATACCCTGCCTGCTTATATTCATCTTATCCAGTCCCTGCTCTCATTCGAGCATGGGGTAAAAAGTGACTTTGTTGAAGATTAAATGTTGGCTCTTCTCCGCTGTGCTCTGGTTGAGGAGCGTAGACCCGCTAAGGTGTCGAGTGTAGACTTTGTTAGCATTGACTGCAATACAGATAAATAGATAAATGAACAAGCTGGAGCAATGATCAAGATGATGCCAGATGTCAATGAAGGAGGTGCTCAAGAGCATCCCAGGTGTCGGTGGCGGAGCTGAGGACTTATCTCAGTGAAGGAGGTGCTCAAGGTCATCCCAGGTGTCTGTGCCATAGCTGAGGACTTATCTCAGTGAAGGAGGTGCTCAAGGTCATCCCAGGTGTCTGTGCCATAGCTGAGGACTTATCTCAGTGAAGGAGGTGCTCAAGGTCATCCCAGGTGTCTGTGCCATAGCTGAGGACTTATCTCAGTGAAGGAGGTGCTCAAGGTCATCCCAGGTGTCTGTGCCATAGCTGAGGACTTATCTCAATGAAGGAGGTGCTCAAGGTCAACCCAGGTGTCAGTGGCATAGCTGAGGACTTATCTCAGTGAAGGAGGTGCTCAAGGTCATCCCAGGTGTCGGTGGCAGAGCTGAGGACTTATCTCAGTGAAGGAGGTGCTCAAGGTCATCCCAGGTGTCTGTGCCATAGCTGAGGACTTATCTCAGTGAAGGAGGTGCTCAAGGTCATCCCAGGTGTCGGTGGCGGAGTTGAGGACTTATCTCAGTGAAGGAGGTGCTCAAGGTCAACCCAGGTGTCGGTGGCATAGCTGAGGACTTATCTCAGTGAAGGAGGTGCTCAAGGTCATCCCAGGTGTCTGTGCCATAGCTGAGGACTTATCTCAGTGAAGGAGGTGCTCAAGGTCATCCCAGGTGTCGGTGGCGGAGCTGAGGACTTATCTCAATGAAGGAGGTGCTCAAGGTCATCCCAGGTGTCGGTGGCGGAGCTGAGGACTTATCTCAATGAAGGAGGTGCTCAAGGTCATCCCAGGTGTCGGTGGCATAGCTGAGGACTTATCTCAGTGAAGGAGGTGCTCAAGGTCATCCCAGGTGTCGGTGGCGGAGCTGAGGACTTATCTCAGTGAAGGAGGTGCTCAAGGTCATCCCAGGTGTCGGTGGCGGAGCTGAGGACTTATCTCAATGAAGGAGGTGCTCAAGGTCATCCCAGGTGTCTGTGCCATAGCTGAGGACTTATCTCAGTGAAGGAGGTGCTCAAGAGCATCCCAGGTGTCGGTGCCATAGCTGAGGACTTATCTCAGTGAAGGAGGTGCTCAAGGTCATCCCAGGTGTCGGTGGCATAGCTGAGGACTTATCTCAGTGAAGGAGGTGCTCAAGGTCATCCCAGGTGTCGGTGGCAGAGCTGAGGACTTATCTCAGTGAAGGAGGTGCTCAAGGTCATCCCAGGTGTCGGTGGCGGAGCTGAGGACTTATCTCAATGAAGGAGGTGCTCAAGATCATCCCAGGTGTCGGTGGCATAGCTGAGGACTTATCTCAGTGAAGGAGGTGCCCAAGGTCAACCCAGGTGTCAGTGGCATAGCTGAGGACTTATCTCAGTGAAGGAGGTGTTCAAGGTCATCCCAGGTGTCGGTGGCGGAGCTGAGGACCTATCTCAGTGAAGGAGTTGTTCAAGGTCATCCCAGGTGTCGGTGGCGGAGCTGAGGACTTACACTCTTACAGTACAGTCAAAGTCCAACAGAAACCATACATTGATTCTTCACCACCCATTTATGTTGGTCTTCAAAGTTACAAAAATTCTTGTTTAAGAATAAATGCAAGTCATGAGCCATTTGTTATTTAAATAGTATTTCCTGGAAGTATTGGCTCCTGGAACGGATGAATGTCGTATCCAGAAACAAAGAAGCATCAGGTTCTTGATGTTGGGCACTATATGGGAATCTTATATCTGAAAAGAATTTACATAATAACTTGTAAGGTCCATTCATTATACAGATACTGCAATGTTATCCCTATGGGTGACTCTGAACTTTACAGCTCCAGTCAAGACAACAGGTTAACAGACTTCCAGTGTGTTTAAGGATTGCAGAATGTGACAGAATGTTCAACAACATGTTTGCGTGTGCCCTTAATTTGTCAGACCTGCTAACTTCCCAAAACATTGTGATATTTATCATGCTGAATGTTTTCAGTTTAATATTGTTAATCTGTGAAGTGTTGGTTGTAGGAGAGTGGGGTCTGCAATCCTATGGTCACCCCAGATTTTTGCTTTTTGCTTCACTGGTTTACGACTTTACCTGGCTGTGGGCCTGCTAATCAGACCCACAGCCTAGCTGTTCTCTCTCTAAATTGACAACCATGTACTTTAGGTGCATTTACCAATTGGTACTGGGCCATCTTATCAGTCCCTGTACCCAGGGCATAGGTGTACCCAGGGCCTACCAGGGGCTGAAGCATGTATTATGCCACCCCTGGCTGGCCATCTAAATCTGACACAACTGGCTGAATGACAGCTGGGGCAAGGTGGTGTAATCACCCTTTGCTGTAGATATAGTATACCTATATCTAACCCTAAAATGGACACATATCCTCCTATCAGTCACTCCTATGGCAGGCCTTATCAATCCTGAAGGCAGAGTGCTTGGAATTATGTGAGATGGTGCTCTGGCATGAGCTGAGCCCGTTTGCAGCTTGCGGAACCAAGTCCTAATAGCTGTTCCATGATAACGCTATACCATATACTCTTAAGTGCATTATCAATCTCGCGGTTAAATGCTAACTCTGGTATAACATTATCAAAACATGTCGAGTAAGGTGTCATACGATTTGGAATACTACCCCCTCGCCAATTCTGGCGACGGGGGTAGCATTCCACCCTTCTAGAGGGACACGACATGTATGTAACTGTGAACCCCGGTTAAAGTTAACTCGAGCCTCAGCATTACAAAATGGATGCTGCCACCACAGACACAAGTCTGACCTCCTGCTGCTGGGAGTCCTTCCAGCGAGAATGGCTTGGACAAAGGGTTTCCTGCCTTGTGAGGTGCTAGCACCACCCCAGACAGGATTTTGTGTATTGAGGTAGGGAGGCCTGAAAGGAATGAGACATGCCTGGGGCACACAAGGTGCCCTGTGCATACACCGGTTCAAACCAGTTGCTGGGGCATCCCTGCCCCAGCTCTGGCGGGAAGCCGGACAAAGGATAGGGGGTGTAACCACCCCCCTTCCTGGTCCCACCCAGTGGAGGGACCTAGTCAGTAGTGCAGCCCCCTTTAGGAGAATAAAGGTAGGAGCTGGTCCCATTCCAAATTAGATTATCCTGAACTATTCAACAAGAAGATACTCTGGCCTTCGACGTTCTGCTCCACAGAAGACTGAAGAATCTCCCTTGTGGGCAAGGAGTGTCCACCCTGCAACTGCAGGCACCATCAAGCGTCCAGCGGCTTCACTTTGTTGCCTTCCCCGAGGATCCAGACTTCAGAGCCCTAGGAGACCCGGATTCCCAGACCTCTCCGACCTCAACTCACATCTGCAGCAAAGCTGAGACCCGTGGGTGCGACGAGACACGTGGGACCGGCCATCTTAAACGAACCTGCACTTTGCTTCCAGCACGACTCCCGAGGTAAACTCAACCAAGTGCTTTGGGGATTGAGAAGCCCCAGCCCCGAGCAGCCCCTGCACCGAAGATCAGCCCTCCAGCATCCACGAGATCTGCGTGGGGCCCTTCTGCTTGTTTGCTGCTCGACGCGTTGTCTGGTCACTTGCCGGCTGGCTAGTGGCCTCCTAGACGACGAACCTTTGAATCATTTCTGCTGGTCTGGTTGCTCCAGACTGGCCCTTGCTCCCTTCCAAAAGAGGGGCACCCCGGACTCTCCTAATCCGCACCAGACGCTTTCTTCACTCACCGCGTGGGTTGCCTTTGCCAAGGCCTGTTGACTCCAATTCCGGATCCGACACCGCCGACAGCGAGAGCCTGCGTGGGACAGCTCGTGCCTCCATCCTGGTTGTCGAAGACACCTCCTGGTCCACGTGGCTGCAGAGTCAAGCGTCCACTCTTCACCTGATCGCGACGACAGCGCCTGGTTCCTTCCTGGTTCCACACCGGTCACTGGCTAGTGACTTTGAACACTGTCCCCTCTGCTTTCAGGTCCTCTTCTTCACCGATCCACCCTTGGATCGCACCGGACATCTTCCTCCTGGTCGCCTGCAGCATCTTTTCTTTCAGGCTCCATTGACTTCAACGCGAGAACCCGACACACTTTGGCACCTATGCACCCGCAGCCCGTGGGTGAGGTAACGAGAGCATTTCGGTGCTCAAGGGTAGTCTAACTGTCCTAATTGTCCAATTCCACAGTCGTTGTTGTCCTAACTAGTCAGGATTGTACGTACTCACCTTTAACTTGAACTGTACTGTCCATAGACGGTGTTACGCATCTCGCGTGTGAGTTCACACTCTGCACACGCGTTCCGTGGGCCTCCTATTACTTACCTGAAGTTAGTGTAGCGTGGTCCCATCGATCCTACAGCCTCTGGACAGCTCCATTCCTTTTATCGACTCTCACATTCCACTTACTTTGTATATGGTTTGTCGTGCCCCTAGGGCACCATTGTAATTTTGTGCAACTTGTAGTATTTTTCGTAAGAGATTGTCATGTGCTTAGCCCTCTGACCTCATAAAGAGTTCAGAGGTGTTGTTATTAATAAATATATTGTTTATTTTCATAACAACCAGTGTGGTGTCCTTTCATCTGGTATTCAAGGGGTTATATTGTGGTAAAACAGCTGGCTTCACATGCCAAAAGAGTTTAGCTCAAGACTGCTTTGTCCATGCTACCATTAGGATAGCTGGTCTATAAGGTTGACTTACAACCAATCACCATAAGGGTTGTTTAGACTGATACAAGGTGATCACTAGAACTAGTGAGCATCATATATCAGGCCAACTTCTCACATTGGTAAAATTCAATTTAACCAGCCGTCTAATCATGCACCCTGCTCAAGGACTGTAGAAGAGCCCTAAAGAGGTACTTCTGGGTACATGAAGGTGCAGAGGCATGAATGCTCAACACATCCATCAAACATATTGACATATGTCGCTGCTGTTGCATCACATTAGGTTTAGATATGTTCGTCAAACGCCTGTCTCTGCTGTGATCGTTCACATGAAGGTACGTAGGATCCTCTTTGCTATGGATTTCTTTTTCGTCTTTGTTAGCCACCCCATTCACCTGCTCTACAGTTGTAAAATGTACAGCTATTGTACTTTTGTTTAGCATTCTCATCAAACTGATTTGTTAGCCAATAAAATAAGAACATACATATATAGACAGATCATCTAGCAGCTTTTGTTGGTAAACACTCCTTAATAAGGACCAGAAGTCTTCATATGTGCCTTTCCCACTTTTTTGGTAATTACCAGAGAATAAGATTTCTACATTTTATGGTGACCATGCCACCATCCCAGTGCTTAATTTGAGCCGGTGGTTTCTGGTGCCCGGCACTGGCATTTAATTGTCAACACTGGCACTTATACAGTCGGCCACATGGTGGCAGTGTCCATCTAATTTTGAGATGAGCACAAAAACAGTTGTTTAATAATTCAATATAGATTGATAAATACTAATACCTGCCATCAAAGCCGTTTGTATAGCTTTGGGGACCTAGATTTGTCTGCATGGTCTCACTTGTAGAAGCGTGATGGTTAGTAGTTTTTAGGTCGACCCTGAAGGCAGCACACATGCACTGCTCGCTCTGCGAGGCATGCTGTATTGGAGTATACACTGGAAGCCTCACCTACTTTCTGCCCATATTTGTCATTGTCTTGTGTCATTGTCCTTCGTAAATGCTGTCTTCTCAATAGTAAATGGCTTGTTAGTCCCTCCTTGGAACCGCCTTGTCTGCATTTGTTACCTCCCATAACGACAGGACATTTACTTGGTTTGTTACAAGGTCTGCGTTATAAGTGGGTGAGCACTATTTTGTTTATTGACCAACGGGGACAATGGGGGCTGCTTTTTGTATTTGCAGCATGCCCACACAGGACAATGGTAGCTGCTTTTCGTATGCAGCGCTATGCCGCTCTAACTTTAAAAGTGGCCGGCTCTTACACCCACAGCACTCACGGCACAAGGGGAGCATTTTTAAAAATTACTGTTTAGAATGTGTGTCCGCTTCAGGGACACCGCGCTTTCTTTCACCTTTTTTAATAAACTAGCATGCTGAGCACGGCGCCCGCTTTAGGGACACCACACTCAATTTAATTTTTATTTTTTGAACTATAATGTTGAGTGCGCTGCCTGGTTCAGGGAAACCTCGCTGTTTTTTGTTGTTCTTTTTTTTACTTTATCGGTGAAAGCGGAGCCTGCTTCACGGACACCGTGCTCTGCAATACATTAGGTTTTTTTGTTGCAAAGGTTTGACCTATTGGTTTTGTAAATGACAATGCCGTTTAATATTATTAAAAGCATTGCCAGTTAGAATGAAAATAGCTCAAAATCTCGCAATTAAGAGACGTAATGCATTACAAATGCTTGTTTTGTAATGTCATTGGCAGCACTGGCATTTTTGATGTAATACTGCCCAGTGAAGAAACACTGTGTACATCCTAAAGGTTCCCAGGGCGTCTTACGTGCTTCAGGTGTTTCAACCACACAGACGCCGCAAACCCTTTTGTCATGTCTCCTTCCAGTAGGATTGGCCGAGGTCGCATGCATGAAATATGAATCTGACTCACTGTGCCCACTCGATCACCATAACATACCATTGATTCAACTTCCAATTCAGATCTTCAAGACTAACCCTGGGCATAGTTCGCATCGTAGTGCTATGCGTAGCTATGCGAAGCGCACTTCACACTACGCGAGCTACGCGAACTGCGTAGTGCACTGTGCAAAATGCTGTTCGCACTGATTGCACAGTGCCAGATGCTTGTCCGCACTGTGCAATCAGTGCAAACCGCATCTTGCACAGTGCAAGCGGTCGTTTTCTGCCGCTTGAGTAGATTTTTATTCGAGCAGCAGCTTTCTCAACGTGGACTGGTAGTTTCTCATCGCCAGCGGTCGCGAGCATACGCGATCACTCGCAATGAGAAACCTGACCTTCCCGCGTTGAGAATCTCACCGGGATGGCATTTTGCTCGCTCGTGGTCGCCAACTTGACGTTGAGGACTGCGAGCAAGCAAAAAATGACTGCCACGCTAAGCTATGCGTGTTTGCACTGTGCTACGTGCAATTCGCGTAGTGCAAAGTAGCGCAAACTTCACAAATTACGCGAGCGTAGCGTAGCACTCCACCCAGGGTTATTCAAGACCCCTGTGACTCCTCCCCAAGCCTGCTCCCCTCCAATGCCCAGTGGTCTGGAGGCTGTGTGAAATGATGGCATACCCAGTGTGTTTGCGATCCCAGTTTTCACGCTTGCCGTGGTGACGTGGCTGATGCGCCGCTCGTGCTCAGGCCTCACCAGCACTGCCATCTTTATGCTCCACAGAGACTGCACCGCCACCTTCAAGAAGAAAACACTCGACAAAATGAGGACAAGGTGGGACTTCCGTGCAATGACGCTGTGAAAGAACCTTGAGACAAGGACACACCCCTTTACAATTAACATCATGCATTTCCTAATGTATTCAATTGCTTTTTAAAAACAAACCCCCCACTTAAGAGCAAGTTGTTGTCAAGTGCACCTGCTAGAAAGATGGCCCTGTGAATTAAAGGCTCACTGCTGACATCTGGTGTGTCCTGCAGGTCAAAGGTATGGGCACTGGGAGGCCTCTAATCCATCTGTCTGAGGTCAATACATTAAGGACCATAAAAGTGAGTGTTAGGAACACCCGTCATTTTCAACTCTTAGAAATGGAGGAAGTGTTGAATGAAGAGCTTATTAAAATGTATTCTTTTATTAAAATGAGTGATAAAAGTCTATGAAAATTCACGTTAGTAGTACTAACAATAATAATAATATTTCTAGTACTGTAATTCAAAAACATGTGGAAGAACCCTTTAGATTTGAATCATGAAATAGTGGTTATTTTTAGCAAGACTTTGCAGAAACTAGTTTTTGAAGCAAGATTAGAAAAAATACCACACTCTGCCCCTTTTTCGAAGCAATGGCTAAGCTAGCATTGGGCGTGGGACATGCATAGGAACGAATGGAGTCAAGTCAAGTCAGGAATAACTTTATTTCGGTTCAGAGAACCATAAAAGTGTCAAGATAAAAATATTTACAATTCATAAAAAAACATCAATAAAGAATGATTTAAAACAACAATTCATAATCTTTCAGCAACGATAATTAAAGTAACACAGTCAAGGACTAGCAATCCTACCTAAACTAATTTCATTCATAACAATTTCTAATCACAATAGAACCCCGTATAAAATGTACTACAGCAATGCAAATATCTGAGGTGGCCAATGTATGCAAGTAATTGAAACGATCATTATTCAAACAAGGATGAATGTTCCTTCATTATATGAACAAAGACGAATGTTCCTTAATAATGGAAGCTGAAATCTGGTTCTCACCGACTTATATAATGTGCAAAATAATAAAAAGTGCAACATGCTTTACCTAGAGGAATTATCACACAGGCAAGGCATAAGCTTGATTGCCCATCCTTCTTGACGAAGAAACTCCAACAAAAAGTGCACAGTGCATAGTGAAAAGCTAGTTGAGTCAAATCTAATCTATGAATTAGTAGAAAAAGATAGATAAAATTGTGAGGGGGCAAACACAAATAAAAGGCTCCCATCTTGCAGTTAACAACTACACGCATTGCCCCGAGTAGAAAACGCTTCTCTAATAATGACCTTAGCATTTGGAGGGATTCTTTCAGGGTTTTTGAAAGAAGTGTCCTAGACCTATATGTTGTAACTTTTCCCTCACAAAGCAGAGCCAGGGCATCCTTAGAGTATTATGTGTATTAAGGGAATTATTAATAACATCCTTCGAAAACTCTAGGGGCCCGATTCACAGAACTAACTTAAGACAAAATCCTAAACTTACTAGCATTTTGTTATTCACAGAAGGCACTTACTCATTTCGGTATTCACAGAAGTTAGGAGTCCTAACTTTAGGACTCCTAAATGCCTTCTGTGAATACCGAAAGTCTTAAAGTTAGGATTTTTCTCAGTTTAGGAGTAGTACATTTAGGAGTCCTAACTTTAGGACTCCTAAATGCCTTCTCTGAATACCGAAAGTCTTAAAATTAGGATTTTTCTCAATTTTACAACTACTAAACTGAGAAAAATCCTTGCCCCTTAGTTTCCAAAGAAAAAGCGTTTTGTGACTTGCCTAACTCTTCAGGGTGAACTGTTAAGCGTGGACATAGAAAAGGGAGGGTGTAAAAAAAAAAGCTTTCCCATATTAATTTCCATAGAGATTTTAAAAACAACTGCAACTCGAACTGCAGGACAGAATTACACCAAACATGGCAGAAAGGTAGCTCTTGGTCCAGAAAGAGACCTTTTTGTTATTTAGTGTAAATCCGTTGAATAGTCTTCGAAAAATTAAGGGAAATTCAAATTTGGATATAGGTACGCGGATCCTCCAAGGACCAGACAGTGCCCGTGCTGATATGTGATTGGCTGCCAACACTTCAATCAGGAAGTGTTGGCAGCCATCATGGAACTCAGCTTCATGCAGTGCAGGAACCTTGTGTGGCGTTACTACTGCGGTGCCTTTTTCAAAGAGACCGTTGCCTTTGAAAGAGGCACTGCAACGGGAACCGCCATGTTGTCAGCCAGACCACTTTTAGGTTGTAATCTGGCGACCAGGTGGCGGCGACTCTTGGCGGTGCGGGGGGGGGTGGCGGTGGCATGCCACCCGCACTGCCAATAGTCATAGTCAGGCCCCTAGTGTTAAGTTATTTGTACAGGTTAATGTGGAATGCTATTTTGTGTAAGATGCAGAGTGCAGTGCTTTCTAATGGGGATAGTTTGCCAGTTCTTATAAATAGTCAATTAGGACAGGCTGTAATTGCATGGTGTCAGTGATAAGGACAGACTGCCTTGCTGTTGCATGGTTTATATGTAGTCTCCATTTTAGTTTTCCTTTTTAACTTAGCATGTTTTTGCGATGGTGGTTTGTACATGTTTTTTGCTAACACGAGAATGTGCAATGCATGCATTTATTTTTGGTAAACTGTTGTTCTGTAGTCTGCACTTTTACTTTCAGGGACACACATACTAGAATACGATGTCCTCGCTTTATTATGTGCTCAAAGGAGATGACTCTATCCCTTCAGACTAAGTAAATTTGTCATTCTGTATCTCTCTACAGAATGCGATAAGGCTGGTGTTTTAATATTTAAACAGCGTCTGATTTGAATTCGGTGAGAGGCGCTTCACCCTGGAGTTATGAATGCTGCAGAGAACTGTGAATGAGACTTAGCCCTGAAGGCCCTGACATTCACCCTAAGAAAGAAGATAGCTGTACAAGCAGAGATGTGTGCAGGCTTGCACACTGAGACAGAGTGCACTCATTAATGCACTCAGACTGGCTTCCTGATGCACTACACCAAGGTATGGGGTTAGATCACTCCAAATGGGTCCGGCAGAAGGGTACTCCCATCATGCTCTCACTCGAATATGCGTATTATCGATAGATAAGAGTAACATTAGAAACCATGAACATGGTTGGATTGTTTGTGTTTTTCATCATTCTAATAATGCTTATAACAGTGATCTGTTTCATCTGTCTAATAATTGCAGCTCATGTTTCATTAACAAGGATTAGGGGCCAGATGTAGGTCACCAAATACCGGTCGGTAACGGACGATTTCGGCCGTTACCGACCGGTATTTGGTGATTGAGATGTAGGGGGCCTAAATTTTACAGATTCGGTAAATTTACCGATTCGGTAAATTTACCGATTCTGTAAAATACCGATTCGGAAAATTTACCGAATCGGTAAATCTATATGTAGGTGGCACTGGAAACAGTGCCACAGGCCCCTCAGAATTCGTTATTTACCATGTAATACTATTGCATGGTAAATAACGAATTCCTGTGTACATGCACATCTGTGCATGTACACCTGTGCCATGTGGCACACATACATGCCCTAAGGGCACCCCTAATTCAGGCTTGTGTGCCATGTGGCACACATACATGCTCTAAGGGCATGTATGTGTGCCACATGGCACACAAGCCTGAATTAGGGGTGCAACAGGGTGTCAAAGTGACACCCTGTCCCCCTTGTCAATTCGGTAATTTTACCGAATCGGTATTTACCGATTCGGTAATTGCCATAGGTTCCTATGGGCCTCAAGGCCCATAGGAATCAATGGCAATTACCGAAACGGTAAATACCGATTCGGTAATTACCGAATATTCCCGATTCGGTAATTAATTCGGTAAAAATACCTACATAGCATTTACCGATTTGTGAATACCGAATCTGTAAAATTCGGTATTTACGAATCGGTAAATACTAATTACCTACATCGGGCCCTAGATCTTTTCAATGAACATTTGGAAATGTATTATTGTTTCTTTTCTTTGTAAAACATTGAATTTGAATTCTTTGTGAATAAGAGTGCTCATGTTTGAGGTTACCAACAGCATATACAGCTCTGGAGATTTAAGAGTTTAAATGTGGTACTGTGAGCTAGCCAACCCAACACCTACTAAAGAAATTTTCGGTACTTGCACCTACTTTCTGGAACTCCCTCCCCCTCCCTCTCAGATCCTCCCCTTCCTACACAGAATTTCGTAAAGCCCTTAAGACTTTTTTGTTCCAGCAAGCTTTTAGCCGATAGTCCCCGATATCTTCCTCAGATTTGAAATCCTACAGCGCCAAGAAACTGCCTAGTGAATGTGCGCTCTACAAATTGTTAAAAATTCAAATCCAAATTCAAATAAGTAAATTCAGTCTTAATATTGTGAAGGTTTGTTTTGTTTACCTAATACACAGTACTATTAAATTTTTCGGAATCGTAGAACTACTCCATTGTATTTAGCAGGTAGGACAGGTTGTCATTCCAAGGTGTGATTATAACAGGTCTCCGTACCAATGTATTAGTGATGAGGGAGTTTTGACGTGATTATAAAGAATGGACTAATGATAAGAAAAGTGAAAAAAGAGAAATAAATACGGATTAAAATGGATCAGTTTGGATCAAATTGCATCATTTTTTGGATACAATATGTGTATACGGCTGTGCAACCCGCTGACCTGCGGATGAAGCAGGTCTCCTCTTTTGACAGTATGATACTTTGGTGCGAAACGGAACGGCGCACGTCTCACGGGTGCATGCACGCCAAAACGAGAAAAAGGATCACCAAAATATTTGAAATTAAATAGCACTGAGGGTGTGCTTCGGATAACTTTACATAGTGTTGCCACAAATACCGTTTCACCTTCCGGCAGCACCCCGTCAAGAAATGATAAAATTGAACTTGAAAACATTTACAACGTGGAGCACGTCAAAAGCAGTCGTTTCTACTTGTTGTAGAGATATATGCAAATAAGGATAGTTCACTTGTATTTCACGGAGGAGGCACGTATTTATGTTTTAGATTTTGAGTTGTTGTGGACTTTATGTTAATAATAATGCACTATTTGCCAGGGGAGATGGATTTGGGCGTTTGTACACGATTAAGGCAGGATTGTGGGTAACTGAGTTTGGTGAAGGCAAAGGAACTACAGAGTGAGAATGGGAGGTGGAATAGGACACGTGGGCAGTTTTGCACCTATGACAGCAGAGGTGGGAAGGATTACAACTATTTGAATCTGGGACGAACTGCATGCTCATTAGTAGCGATTATGAGGACGTTAGAGGAGGTTAAAACGCTGCGATGCAAAAATCAGGTATGCGAGGGGTTGGACTAGGTGGTGAACTGATGATAGGATAGAGAAGTAGCATGTTTGCAAAGGGGACAGGTTTGTTCTACTTACTGTATAAGTTTCAGTATGAGAATGTTTGGGGGTTTTGTTATTTGGTTCTGACTAGGGAAGGTATTCACAGCGTGGGTGGACACAGGGGTCTATCATAAACATGGGCGACATAGAATGTTCAATGCAATGGGCACAACGAAGTGGGGGGATTATGTGACACCAGATGAGGGATGTAAATGAAACTTAATGTGTATATTTCTATCAAATTTACAGACACTCCTGAAGAAGGCTTTTAAAGAACCGAAATGCATTGAGTTTGAAGAGCATGTTTTAAAGTGGAAACGAATTCAGCAAAATTTTCAAGTATAGGCCTGGATGGGCAATACATTGAATTACTTACATCCAAAAAACTGCGATAATATTTCTGCTTTTGATGTGATTATAAAGAATGGACTAATGATAAGAAAAGTGAAAAAAAGAGAAATAAATACGGATTAAAATGGATCAGTTTGCATCAAATTGCATCATTTTTTGGATACAATATGTGTATACGGCTGTGCAACCCGCTGACCTGCGGATGAAGCAGGTCTCCTCTTTTGACAGTATGATACTTTGGTGCGAAACGGAACGGCGCACATCTCACGGGTGCATGCACGCCAAAACGAGAACTGAGGGTGTGCTTCGGATAACTTTACATAGTGTTAGTGATGAGGGAGACACATATCCCTTGGCGTTCAGTTATTTAGACAGGTTAATGTGGAATGGTATTTAGCGATAGAAGTAGGATGCCATGCTTTGATATTCCTAATGAGGACAGATTGCTAGGCGCATATTAGCAAGGTCAAAATCACCGCTTTAGCAGGACTTATTCCCGCTAAAGCAGCGATATTTTTATCGCCCTTTAGCAAGCTGTCGCTTACAGCAGTTAGCGACAGCGTTTAGGCAATAGCTACAGGTTTGGGGCCCGCTTTGCATGTCAGCGATATTTATCACTAATGACATGCAAAATGGGCGTACCCAAACTGTTAGCGACTGAAAACAGTTGCTAACACAGCTATCGCCTATTAGCAAGGCAGGTGAAGTGATTAAAAAAATTGCATTAAGCGCGATTATCGCAATAATCTAACGCCTGCTAAAAAGTTGACTTACTTGTATAGTCAATGGGGGTGGATTATCAGATTAAGTCCCCATTGGCGTTAATGCGAGAATATCACTGGATTTCCAGCGATATCCTTGCATTTCTCCGCTATCGCTGGATATTTTAGCACAATGGAGAAAAACGTTGCTAATAGCATGTTTTCTCTGCTAAAATATCCAGCAATAGGCAGAGATAAAAAAAAGTTGCTAAGCGCATTTAGCGATAAATATCGCTATTTCTTGCTAATAGGCCCCCTAGTTCCTAGAATTAGTCAACTAGGACAGGATGTCACTGCGTGCTGTCAGTGATGAGGACAGGCAGTCACTGCATGATGTCAGCAACGAGGACAGGCTGCCACCGCATGCTGTCAGCAACGAGGACAGGCTGTCACTGTATGCTGTTAGTGACGAGGACAGGCTGTCCCTGCGTGCTGTCAGCGATGAGGACATGCTGTCACAGCTGCCACTGCATGATGTCAGCGACGAGGACAGGCTGCCACTGCATGCTGTCAGGGACGAGGACAGGCTGTGACTGCATGCTGTCAGCGATGACAACAGGCTGTCACTGCATGCTGTCAGCGATGAGGACAGGCTGTCACTGCATGCTGTCAGGGACGAGGACAGGCTGTTACTGCGTGCTGTGAGCGATGAGGACAGGCTGTCACTGCATGCTGTCAGCGACGAGGACAGGATGCCACTGCATGCTGTCAGCAACGAGGACAGGATGTCACTGCATGCTGCCAGTGATGAGGACAGGCTGTCACTGCGTGCTGTCAGTGATCAGGACATGCTGTCACTGCATGCTGTCAGCGACGAGGACAAGATGCCACTGCATGCTGTCAGTGATGAGGACAGAATGTCACTGTATGCTGTCAGTGATGAGGACAGGATGTCACTGCATGCTGTCAGCGACGAGGACAAGATGCCACTGCATGCTGTCAGCGACGAGGACAGGCTGTCACTGACTGCTAGCAGTGACGAGGACAGGAAGTCACTGCATGCTATCAGTGATGAGGACAGGATGTCACTGCATGCTGTCAGTGACGAGGACAGGATGGTCACTGCATGCTGTCAGTGATGAGGACAGGATGTCACTGCATGCTGTCAGTGAGGAGGACAGGATGGTCACTGCATGCTGTCAGTGATGAGGACAGGATGTCACTGCATGCTGTCAGTGATGAGGACAGGATGTCACTGCATGCTGTCAGCGACGAGGACAGGATGTCACTGCATGCTGTTAGTGATGCAGACAGGATGTTACTGCATGCTGTCAGCGACGAGGACAGGATGCCACTACATGCTGTCAGTGATGAGGACAGGATGTCACTGCATGCTGTCAGTGATGACGACAGGCTATCACTGCATGCTGTCAGTGATGAGGACAAGATGCCACTGCATGCTGTCAGCAACGAGGACAGGCTGTCACTGCATGCTGTCAGCGACGAGGACAGGATGTCACTGCATGCTGTCAGTGACGAGGACAGGATGGTCACTGCATGCTGTCAGTGATGAGGACAGGATGTCACTGCATGCTGTCAGTGATGAGGACAGGATGGTCACTGCATGCTGTCAGTGATGAGGACAGGATGTCACTGCATGCTGTCAGTGATGAGGACAGGATGTCACTGCATGCTGTCAGCGACGAGGACAGAATGTCACTGCATGCTGTCAGTGATGAGGACAGGATGTCACTGCATGCTGTCAGTAACGAGGACAGGATGTCACTGCATGCTGTTAGTGATGCGGACAGGATGTTACTGCATGCTGTCAGCGACGAGGACAGGATGTCACTGCATTCTGTCAGTGATGAGGACAGGATGTCACTGCGTGCTGTCAGCGACGAGGACAGGATGCCACTGCATACTGTCAGTGATGAGGACAGGATGTCACTGCGTGCTGTCAGTGATGAGGACAGGATGTCACTGCATGCTGTCAGTGATGACGACAGGCTATCACTGCATGCTGTCAGTGATGAGGACAAGATGTCACTGCAAGCTGTCAGTGATGAGGGCAGGATGTCACTGCATGCTGTCAGCGACGAGGACAGGATGCCACTGCATGCTGTCAGTGATGAGGACAGGATGTCACTGCATGCTGTCAGCGACGAGGACAGGATGCCACTGCATACTGTCAGTGATGAGGACAGGATGTTACTGCGTGCTGTCAGCGACGAGGACAGGATGTCACTGCATGCTGTCAGTGATGAGGACAGGATATCACTGCATGCTGTCAGCGACGAGGACAGGATGTCACTGCATGCTGTCAGCGACGAGGACAGGATGCCACTGCATGCTGTCAGTGATGAGGACAGGATGTCACTGCATGCTGTCAGCGACGAGGACAGGATGCCACTGCATGCTGTCAGTGATGCGGACAGGATGTCACTGCGTGCTGTCAGTGATGAGGACAGGATGTCACTGCATGCTGTCAGTGATAGTGATGAGGACAGGATGTCACTGCATGCTGTCAGCGACGAGGACAGGATGCCACTGCATGCTGTCAGTGATGAGGACAGGATGTCACTGCGTGCTGTCAGTGATGAGGACAGGATGTCACTGCATGCTGTCAGTGACGAGGACAGGATGGTCACTGCATGCTGTCAGTGATGAGGACAGGATGTCACTGCATGCTGTCAGTGAGGAGGACAGGATGGTCACTGCATGCTGTCAGTGATGAGGACAGGATGTCACTGCATGCTGTCAGTGATGAGGACAGGATGTCACTGCATGCTGTCAGTGACGAGGACAGGATGTCACTGCATGCTGTTAGTGATGCAGACAGGATGTTACTGCATGCTGTCAGCGACGAGGACAGGATGCCACTGCATGCTGTCAGTGATGAGGACAGGATGTCACTGCATGCTGTCAGTGATGACGACAGGCTATCACTGCATGCTGTCAGTGATGAGGACAAGATGCCACTGCATGCTGTCAGCAACGAGGACAGGCTGTCACTGCATGCTGTCAGCGACGAGGACAGGATGTCACTGCATGCTGTCAGTGACGAGGACAGGATGGTCACTGCATGCTGTCAGTGATGAGGACAGGATGTCACTGCATGCTGTCAGTGATGAGGACAGGATGGTCACTGCATGCTGTCAGTGATGAGGACAGGATGTCACTGCATGCTGTCAGTGATGAGGACAGGATGCCACTGCATGCTGTCAGTGACGAGGACAGAATGTCACTGCATGCTGTCAGTGATGAGGACAGGATGTCACTGCATGCTGTCAGTAACGAGGACAGGATGTCACTGCATGCTGTTAGTGATGCGGACAGGATGTTACTGCATGCTGTCAGCGACGAGGACAGGATGTCACTGCATGCTGTCAGTGATGAGGACAGGATGTCACTGCGTGCTGTCAGCGACGAGGACAGGATGCCACTGCATACTGTCAGTGATGAGGACAGGATGTCACTGCGTGCTGTCAGTGATGAGGACAGGATGTCACTGCATGCTGTCAGTGATGACGACAGGCTATCACTGCATGCTGTCAGTGATGAGGACAAGATGTCACTGCAAGCTGTCAGTGATGAGAGCAGGATGTCACTGCATGCTGTCAGCGACGAGGACAGGATGCCACTGCATGCTGTCAGTGATGAGGACAGGATGTCACTGCATGCTGTCAGCGACGAGGACAGGATGCCACTGCATACTGTCAGTGATGAGGACAGGATGTCACTGCGTGCTGTCAGCGACGAGGACAGGATGTCACTGCATGCTGTCAGTGATGAGGACAGTATATCACTGCATGCTGTCAGCGACGAGGACAGGATGCCACTGCATGCTGTCAGTGATGAGGACAGGATGTCACTGCATGCTGTCAGCGACGAGGACAGGATGCCACTGCATGCTGTCAGTGATGAGGACAGGATGTCACTGCATGCTGTCAGCGACGAGGACAGGATGCCACTGCATGCTGTCAGTGATGAGGACAGGATGTCACTGCGTGCTGTCAGTGATGAGGACAGGATGTCACTGCATGCTGTCAGTGATAGTGATGAGGACAAGATGTCACTGCATGCTGTCAGCGACGAGGACAGGATGCCACTGCATGCTGTCAGTGATGAGGACAGGATGTCACTGCGTGCTGTCAGTGATGAGGACAGGATGTCACTGCATGCTGTCAGTGATGACGACAGGATGCCACTGCATGCTGTCAGCGATGAGGACAGGCTGTCACTGCATGCTGTCAGCGACGAGGACAGGGTGCCATTGTCATTGAATTATTCATTGCAGAAGGCTGCCAGCACTTGATATTTAGGGGCTGTGCTTTAGTGCTGTTCCATAGTGTGTGACTAGAGTATGTTTCATGCCAGTCTGCACGGATCTCTGTCCACAGACATCGCTCTGTCTCTTCGGATCTCTCTCAACGGGCACATCTCACGCGATCCACCCTTCCCACCTTGCCTTATCTGTCCAAGCTTTGCAGAGTGCAAAAACAACAAGGTGATGGGTGGAATGCTTCAATTAATCTCAACCACTGGCCATTGCTAGGGCGTGCGCCAATCATGCTATCTCAGTTTGGATCCAGCCATATGTAAATCAGTCTTGCCCCCTTAGAATGCGGTCCGAGGGATGACCAGTGGCGGAGATTAGGTTAAGCATTCCATCCATCACAGTTTTGCAAACTTATCATGATTTGGAGAGGGCAGGGCGTGTTATAGGTTTAAGGACATTAAACTATCCCTTTCCAAGCCACACTTTCTTATGGGGCACAAAGAACCACATTAGGAATAAAAAGGGATACCCACATTATACATATAGATGTGTTCCTGATACTAGGATTCACAGTAGCCAGTGGAAAAAATAGCAAAAGATTGAATATCCCCACAGGGCACAGCTATAGGCAAGTGGAGGACAGACCTTGAGGAGTGGGCAATGGCAGAGGAGGAGCAAATGAGGAAATAGGAAAACTAGGAGGGATGAAAAACTACCAGAAGTGCTTGAGGCCTGGGGCTTGATGATCCAAGAAGTAGTAGGACTAACCCCACATCCACCACAAGAGGCAGGTGAGAAGGAGAGTCAGGAACCCAAGGATACCCATAGAAAAAACGAACATACTAGAGGCAATCAATAAGATGCCAAATACTAGGGTTGGACTCTGAGCTGTAATAAAATGATACCTATTAAGAAGACAACCACATTACCTAATACAGATGCTGGACGCTGGAGGGAGGGGGGGGGGAGGGGAGGGGAGGATGCTGGAGGGAGGGGGGCAGAGTTGAGATTGGGGAGTTTGGAAACATGATGTCTACAGCCATGGAGCAAAGTATATGAAGTTGTTAGACCTGGCATCATTGGCATGAGTCTCTCCTCCATTTTTTCTGTTTGCCTCCTCTGTTTACGATGTTTTTGCTGGTATATTGCTTTGGGCACTGTGCCACTGCTGATCAGTGCCACAGTGCAAGTGCTCCCTATGTAAAATTGATGTATTGATTGAATTCCATGTTTGGCTTATTTGGTTTACTGTCAGTCCCTAGTAGAGTGCACCAGGAGTGCCAGGGCTTGTAAATACAAATGCTGCTAGTGGGCTTGCAGCACGTGTTGTGCCACCCACAAGAGCGGCCTAGTAAAAGTATGTCTGAAGGTCTACCATTGCTAGACCACGTGCAGTCTGACTGTCACGAGGACTGCGCAAGTACACCTACTTGCCAGTCCCTAAACCTTCCCTTAACTTCATGTTAGTCACCCCTATGGTAGGCCCAAGGGCAGGGTGCATTGTAAGCATAAGGTAGGACAAGCCTGACAAGGTTGGCATGTCCTAATAGTGAATTACAGCCATATTCGTTTTTCACTATTGTAAGGTAACCTGCTCTCCATCAGTTAGAATGGGCTGCCAGGATTATTAATGCTATAATCCTAGCGGGCTCGGGGAGCATGGTGCAATGTCGAGTTTGGTATCCCTGAACTCAGGGTTTAATAACGCATCCGTTTGTGTGGATGGCTTTTGGACTCTGTGTTTGAAAATAGCACTTTTAGAAAGTAGCTATTTTCTTGTCTAACTGTCTACCGGTCTCTGCTGGTTCTGGTGTGCGTGTGACAGGAGCTGGGTGGCTCCAGAGGTCTGAATGAGTCAGTGTGGGATGAGTGGGGCATTTGCATTGAGAGTAGGGAAAGAGTAGCTCCTGATAGCCTGCCCTGCCTGATACAATGCTGGCTCCGCCCCCCTGCCAGGCGACTGATGACTCTGAGCCTGCCAGGGACTTTCCTGGCCCCACCTCCTGCCGGGCAGCTGATGGCCCTGCCCCTGCCAGTGACAATGCTGGCTCCGCTCCTGCTGGGCGGCTGAAGACTCTGCCCTGCACAGTGAATAGGCCAGGTGCCTAGGCCGGGCAACACCCACAACAAACCCAAGATGGGGGGAAATTCCCCTGCATGGACAAAGGGATCAAAGCCAAAAAGGGGTATAAGAGAAGGACCCCTGAACCAAGAATTTAGATCACTTCTGACAAGGAAACCTGAACCAAGGACAAGAAGCCTGCTGATCCAAGGACTGTCTACCCCTTCTGCCAGAGTGCTGTTTGTTGGGGGAATCCTGCAGTTGCTTCTTTATTTTTGCCAAGGAACCAGGAGAGAGGAACTGAGTGTGTACTCTCAAACTTGCTAAGAAAATCTCCAAGGGCTGGAAGAAGTGCCAGCCTCCTGTTGAAGTCACAGGGTCAAAGGACTTCATTTATTTGTTAAAAGTGCTTGTTGCTGGAACCTGAAATCCAGCACCTCTGAAGAATCCAGCAATCTCGACGCCGAAGGACGCCGCCGAATCCAGCTCGACATCGTGAGTAACGGCTCCAGTGTCCCGCACCTTCGACGCCGGCCGCCGGGCCCGATCGACGCCAGTAGCGACGCCAGTGAGTAGCGAGTTCGGCTCCAGCTCCAAGTGACCCTCTGTCGACGCCGCCGCTGATCGCATCGACGCCGAGCCCTCTCGACGCCGTGAGCGCTGCTCACTCTTGCAACATCGACATCTACGACGCCGTATCCTGCTTCATCCCATGAGCGCTGCTCCCGCCTGACTTCGGTCGACGCCGCTGCAGATCGCCCCGACTCCGAGGCACGATCGACGCCGAAGACGCGACGCCGGACATCTCGACGCCGCTGATCATCGAGTGCTTCCCTTTTCCAAGGTACTGTGTTGTTGGGGTCTGTGCGACTCCGGGCTCGACGTAGCGCTCCTCGCGGTCGACGCCGAACCTTTGGATTAACTTTGCCTCAACGTCGTGTGACTCCCGTGTGGGTTACATTGTTGCCAAGAACTGTGTTTTAAAGAAGAAGAGTTGCTTTTGTTACTAAAGACTTTGTGCTAAGAAGAAACCGTGCTTGAACTATTATTTTTCCTTCCAAGAGTATTTATTAAGATTGTGGTATATTTTTGTCGTTATTTGGTCTTGTGCTAAGCCTTATATAAACATTCTTATTTTTATAATACTACGGTGTCGTGTCCATTTGTAGTGTATTCACTTTATTACTGTATGTGGTCATAAATGCTTAACGCACTGCTTCTGAGATTAGCCAGTCTGTTTTGCCAAGCTACCAAGGGGGTGAGCAGGGGTTATCTGAGTGTGTGATCCCCTTGCCCTGACTAGAAAAGGTGTGTCCCTATTTGTCAGAAGTGTATACCTCTGCCAACTAGAGATAGCCGCTTCTAACATTGGTGGGTCAGCGGTGAGGATTTGAACTTTGCATTTATGACCCATTTGCAGTGATTAGTGTGCGCTACATAGTGAAAGCAGACCATAGCGCAGCCACAATCTGTTTTGGTTGGATATCCTATTTTTGTTCTCCGCTTTCCTGGAGCTTGATTTTTTAAAACTGCCAGTTTTGACCATGAGTAATGCTGGAGGCACTACACCTGTTGTTGAGGAGGAGTTTGATAGGAGTAAGATAAACGACTATCCAGTAAGGAAGCTGAAATCCTTTTGCAAGCAGTTGAAAGTTCCTACCCCAGGCATCACAAGGAGAGGAGATTATCTCAAAGCATTGCAGGCCTGGTTAGAGGCCAGAGATCCCTCTGATCCGGTGGTGGTACCGACAGGGGAAGGGGAGGAGGAGGTGCCAGTGAATGGGCCCACATCCCCTCCTGGCAGCAGTGTTTCCTCCAAAGGTCTTTCTCCTGAAGAAAGAGAAGAAAGGGCGAAGGAGCGAGCATACAACATGGAAATGGCAAAACTTAAGATAAATGGGCAGTTGGAGATAGAGAATGCAAGAGGCAGGAGAGAAGCTGATCTGGAGATCAAAAGGTTGGAGTTTGAAAGAGAGAAGTTAGCTTTGGAGCGTGATACCAGGTTGAGGGAGTTGGAGCTCAAAGCTAAAGAGTTAGAATTGAATCCCTCTGGTGGCAGCATCCCATCTGTGCCTGCAGAAAGTAGGTTTTATTTTCCCAAAGATGTGATCAAAGATTTTCAGAAGAATGAGGATATTGGTCAATGGTTTAAAGCATATGAGTTAGCATTGTTGGCCCACCGGTTCCCTGAGAAGGATTGGGGAGCGGGGTTGTGGGGTCGCTTTGTGAATGAGGGAAGAGACACCCTGCTAGACATGCCTGTTGAGGATAGGATGTCTTGTACTCATATGAAAGATGCTTTAATGTTAAGGTATGGCCTAACCCCAGAAAAGTACAGACAGGCCTTTAGAGAATGTAAGAAGTTGCCTGGTACCACGTGGGTTGAATATGTGTCATTTTTTTGCAGAGCCATGGATGGTTGGGTAAAGGGCAGCAAAGTGGAAAGTTATGATGCTCTTTATGATTTGTTTGCTTGGGAGCACTTGTCTAATAACTGTTTTCCAGAGCTGCGCCAGCACCTTATTGATAGCAAGATATCTAACCCTAGAAAACTTGCTGAGGAGGCGGACCGCTGGGTCAGTACCAGGGTCCACAAGGTTCCAGTGGGAGACTCAGCCAAAGGTGGGCAGGGTCCCCAGCAGAAGAGTGGGGGGACAAGGGTAAACAGAGGGAGTTCCAGAAAGGGCCCCAAGGTAATCCCCAAGGGAACCAAGGGAAGGGTTCCCAGCCTCCCCCTGTGAAGAAATCAGAGGCCCCGCCAGGTAAACCTGGTCATAGGGGCCCAATGACCTGCTTCGCTTGTAAGCAGGTGGGACACCGTTTTTATGATCCTCAGTGTCCCTTGAAGAACTCTAGTGCACCACCAAGTGCACCACCCCGTCAGTTGGCGAGTGTAGCCCTGGGAGGGGAGGAGATGGTTGCCCATGGTGGGGAGGGTCCCGCAGAGATGTCCCTGGTCTCTTTAGGAGACATGGAAATGGTCCCTCCACCCCCCCTGCCTAGTAACACTAAGAAATATAGGCAGTGGGTGACCATTAATGGCCATAGAGTGGAAGCTCTCAGAGACACCGGAGCGAGTGTGACAGCTGTCAAGTGTCACTTGGTGTCCAGAGAGCAGGTTGTTCCCCACGCATTCTACCCTGTGATAGCTGCTGACAACTCCCAGAGAGAGTGTAAGGTAGCTCAGGTTCCCTTTGAATGGGGGGGAGTTTCAGGTACTCTTCAAGTTGCTGTAAGGCCCGCCATGCCTGTTGATTGTCTCCTGGGCAATGATTTGGAAGACTCCCCTTGGGCTAAGGTGGAGAGGGAGACACATTTGAAAATGTTGGGTGTGCCAGAGTGGGTGTGTGCAACCACTCGATCCATGACAGCAAGTAAGGGTGTTGATGGGGTTCTGGAGCCTGAAAATATGGCCCAGGATCCAGCTGTAAGGAGAAGAGGCAGGGGGCGCGGGAAACCATCCCCCGTAGTTCCCGTGGTCCAGGAGGAGGCAGACCTTGAGGGGCATGCCCTGGAACCCACAGGTGAACAAGTTGCTGAACTGGGAGACCTGCCCGAGCTGACCCACTGGCAGCAGGATGGTGGTCCCTCCAGGGAAGAATTTTGTGCAGAACAGAAAGTGTGCCCTTCTCTTGTGGGTATGAGGCAGCAGGCCTCAGCCCAGACAACAGGTGATCAGTCAGGGTCACATTTGGTCTACTGGGAGAACGATCTCCTGTATAGCGAGCCTAAGGCTGCTGAGCCTGGGTCAGCCCGTGTGCTGGTGGTACCCCAGCGCTTCAGAGCCTTCCTACTGGGTTTGGCTCATGACGTTCCTTTAGCTGGACATCTGGGGCAGGACAAGACCTATGACAGGCTTGTCACCCATTTTTATTGGCCTCAGATGAGAAGGGATACAGATATCCATTGCAAGACCTGTCAAACTTGCCAGGCAAGTGGGAAAAGCGGGCGGAAGCAGAAGGCTCCCCTCCAACCTTTTCCCGTGGTCAGTACCCCCTTTGACCGGGTGGGGATTGACATTGTTGGGCCCCTGGACCCCAAGACAGCCCTGGGCAACAGGTTCATCCTGGTCTTGGTGGACCATGCCACACGGTACCCGGAAGCCATACCTCTCAGAACAGTGACGGCCCCCGTGGTGGGACGGGCACTGATGGGTGTTTTTTCCCGAATGGGGTTCCCCAGAGAGGTGGTGTCAGACCGGGGCACCAACTTCATTTCAAACTAAATGAAGTCTCTGTGGAAGGAGTGTGGGGTAACCTACAAGTTCACCACTCCTTACCACCCTCAAGGTAATGGGTTGGTTGAAAGATTCAACCGTACCCGTAAAGGCATGATTATGGGTCTTGAAGAACCAATGAGGCGTAAATAAGACGTCCTCTTGCCATGCCTGTTGTTTGCTTACCGTGAGGTGCCACAGAAGTCTCTAGGGTTCAGCCCCTTTGAGCTTTTGTATGGACACCCGGTAAGAGGACCTTTGAGTCTGGTCAAAGAAGGCTGGGAGCAATCTCCCAGGAAACCTCCCCAGGATGTATACAGTGACATGCTGGCCTTTAGGAACCAGACTAGGCGCTTCAGAGATCTTGCTCAGGCAAATCTGGAGGCCAGCCAGGAAGAGATGAAGCGGTGGTACGACCGGAATGCCACTCTGGTAGAGCTTCAACCTGGACAGAAAGTTTGGGTCATGTCCCCTGTGGAACCTTGTGCGCTCAAGGACAGATGGACTGGACCATTTAAGGTTGTGGAGAAAAAGAGCGATGTCACCTACATGGTGGACTTAAAGTCTCCCAGGAACCCCTTGCGGGTCCTGCATGTCAACCGTTTAAAGCCCCACTTAGAAAGGTCCGAAGTGGGCATGCTCCTAGCTACAGATGCTGGAATGGAGGAGGAGAGTGAGCCTCCTCCTGACCTCCTGTATGCAAAAGAGCAAGATGGGTCAGTGGATGGTGTTGTCCTCTCTGACACACTGACCACTGAACAGCAGCAGGATTGTCGCCAATTGTTAGGACAATTCCCTGATCTGTTTTCCTTGATTCCTGGTGTCACTCAGTGGTGTGTCCATGATGTGGACACTGGGGACAGCACTCCTGTGAAGCACAAGGCTTACAGAGTGACTGACAAGGTCAGAGCATACATCAAGGAGGAGGTCTCCAAAATGTTTGCCTTAGGGGTGGTTGAGTCCTCTAGCAGTCCTTGGGCCAGCCCAGTGGTCTTGGTCCCAAAGGCTGCAGCGCCTGGTGCCTCACCGGAACTTCGGTTCTGTGTGGATTACCGAGGACTCAATTCAGTCACCAAGACTGACGCGCACCCCATCCCCAGAGCTGATGAGCTCATAGATCGGTTAGGGGCTGCCCGGTACCTTAGTACGTTTGATCTAACGTCTGGGTACTGGCAGATCGCCTTGACTGATGGGGCAAAAGAGAGGTCAGCATTCTCCACACCAGATGGGCACTACCAGTTCCGGGTTTTGCCCTTTGGGATGAAGAATGCCCCTGCCACCTTCCAGAGGTTGGTCAACCAGGTCTTGGCTGGACTGGAGGATTTCAGTGCCGCCTACTTGGACGACATCGCAGTGTTCAGCGCCAGCTGGGAGGAACACTTGCGCCACCTCCAGGAAGTGTTGTTGGCCCTGCGCAGAGCAGGCCTCACAATCAAAGCCAGTAAGTGCCAGATTGGGCAGGGTTCAGTGGTGTACTTGGGGCACCAAGTAGGGAGCGGCAAGGTGGCCCCCCTGCAACCCAAGATTGATACCGTCCTGGCATGGGCACCACCCAAAACCCAGACTCAGGTGAGAGCCTTCTTGGGTCTCACGGGTTACTACAGGAGGTTCGTCAAGGATTATGGTAACATTGTGCACCCCTTGACTTCGCTGACTTCCAGGAAGCAGCCAAGACTTGTGATCTGGACTGACGCCTGTCAGACGGCCTTTGACACCCTGAAAACTGCAATGTGCACAGCACCCATACTCCAGGCACCCGACTTTTCTAAAGAATTTGTTGTCCAGACGGACGCTTCAGAGCATGGCGTGGGGGCTGTTCTAGCTCAGGTGAATGAAGAGGGCCGAGACTTACCTGTAGCCTTCATCAGCAGGAGGTTACTTCCCAGGGAACAGAGGTGGAGTGTGATAGAGAGAGAAGCATTTGCTGTGGTCTGGGCGCTGAAGAAGCTAAGACCCTACCTGTTTGGGACTCACTTCCGGGTTCAGACAGACCACAGGCCCCTCAGATGGTTGATGCAGATGAGGGGTGAGAATCCAAAGCTGTTGAGGTGGTCCATTTCCCTACAGGGGATGGACTTCACGGTGGAACACCGCCCTGGTACAGATCACGCCAATGCTGATGGTCTGTCCAGGTTTTTCCGCCTTAGTGATGAGGACTCCCTAGGGTAGGGTAGTTCTCCCCACATTTCAGCTGGAGGGGACACGTGTTAGACCTGGCATCATTGGCATGAGTCTCTCCTCCATTTGTTCTGTTTGCCTCCTCTGTTTACTATGTTTTTGCTGGTATATTGCTTTGGGCACTGTGCCACTGCTGATCAGTGCCACAGTGCAAGTGCTCCCTATGTGAAATTGATGTATTGATTGAATTCCATGTTTGGCTTATTTGGTTTACTGTCAGTCCCTAGTAGAGTGCACCAGGAGTGCCAGGGCTTGTAAATACAAATGCTGCTAGTGGGCTTGCAGCACGTGTTGTGCCACCCACAAGAGCGGCCTAGTAAAAGTATGTCTGAAGGTCTACCATTGCTAGACCACGTGCAGTCTGACTGTCACGAGGACTGCGCAAGTACACCTATTTGCCAGTCCCTAAACCTTCCTTAACTTCATGTTAGTCACCCCTATGGTAGGCCCAAGGGCAGGGTGCATTGTAAGCATAAGGTAGGACAAGCCTGACAAGGTTGGCATGTCCTAATAGTGAATTACAGCCATATTCGTTTTTCACTATTGTAAGGTAACCTGCTCTCCATCAGTTAGAATGGGCTGCCAGGATTATTAATGCTATAATCCTAGCGGGCTCGGGGAGCATGGTGCAATGTCGAGTTTGGTATCCCTGAACTCAGGGTTTAATAATGCATCCATTTGTGTGGATGGTTTTTGGACTCTGTGTTTGAAAATAGCACTTTTAGAAAGTAGCTATTTTCTTGTCTAACTGTCTACCGGTTTCTGCTGGTTCTGGTGTGCGTGTGACAGGAGCTGGGTGGCTCCAGAGGTCTGAATGAGTCAGTGTGGGATGAGTGGGGCATTTGCATTGAGAGTAGGGAAAGAGTAGCTCCTGATAGCCTGCCCTGCCTGATACAATGCTGGCTCCGCCCCCCTGCCAGGCGACTGATGACTCTGAGCCTGCCAGGGACTTTCCTGGCCCCACCTCCTGCCGGGCAGCTGATGGCCCTGCCCCTGCCAGTGACAATGCTGGCTCCGCTCCTGCTGGGCGGCTGAAGACTCTGCCCTGCACAGTGAATAGGCCAGGTGCCTAGGCCGGGCAACACCCACAACAAACCCAAGATGGGGGGAAATTCCCCTGCATGGACAAAGGGATCAAAGCCAAAAAGGGGTATAAGAGAAGAACCCCTGAACCAAGAATTTAGATCACTTCTGACAAGGAAACCTGAACCAAGGACAAGAAGCCTGCTGATCCAAGGACTGTCTACCCCTTCTGCCAGAGTGCTGTTTGTTGGGGGAATCCTGCAGTTGCTTCTTTATTTTTGCCAAGGAACCAGGAGAGAGGAACTGAGTGTGTACTCTCAAACTTGCTAAGAAAATCTCCAAGGGCTGGAAGAAGTGCCAGCCTCCTGTTGAAGTCACAGGGTCAAAGGACTTCATTTATTTGTTAAAAGTGCTTGTTGCTGGAACCTGAAATCCAGCACCTCTGAAGAATCCAGCAATCTCGACGCCGAAGGACGCCGCCGAATCCAGCTCGACATCGTGAGTAACGGCTCCAGTGTCCCGCACCTTCGACGCCGGCCGCCGGGCCCGATCGACGCCAGTAGCGACGCCAGTGAGTAGCGAGTTCGGCTCCAGCTCCAAGTGACCCTGTGTCGACGCCGCCGCTGATCGCATCGACGCCGAGCCCTCTCGACGCCGTGAGCGCTGCTCACTCTTGCAACATCGACATCTACGACGCCGTATCCTGCTTCATCCCATGAGCGCTGCTCCCGCCTGACTTCGGTCGACGCCGCTGCAGATCGCCCCGACTCCGAGGCACGATCGACGCCGAAGACGCGACGCCGGACATCTCGACGCCGCTGATCATCGAGTGCTTCACTTTTCCAAGGTACTGTGTTGTTGGGGTCTGTGCGACTCCGGGCTCGACGTAGCGCTCCTCGCGGTCGACGCCGAACCTTTGGATTAACTTTGCCTCGACGTCGTGTGACTCCCATGTGGGTTACATTGTTGCCAAGAACTGTGTTTTAAAGAAGAAGAGTTGCTTTTGTTACTAAAGACTTTGTGCTAAGAAGAAACCGTGCTTGAACTATTATTTTTCCTTCCAAGAGTATTTATTAAGATTGTGGTATATTTTTGTCGTTATTTGGTCTTGTGCTAAGCCTTATATAAACATTCTTATTTTTATAATACTACGGTGTCGTGTCCATTTGTAGTGTATTCACTTTATTACTGTATGTGGTCATAAATGCTTAACACACTGCCTCTGAGATAAGCCTGTCTGCTTTGCCAAGCTACCAAGGGGGTGAGCAGGGGTTATCTGAGTGTGTGATCCCCTTGCCCTGACTAGAAAAGGTGTGTCCCTATTTGTCAGAAGTGTATACCTCTGCCAACTAGAGACAGCCGCTTCTAACAGAAGTGAACGTGAACATACAGCAAAACGAAAGTTAAATTGTAATAAGTGTTGTACTATATTGGCTAATTTGTCGATGACTGTAAGAGAATAATGACTGTTTAAAGAAATTTAAAAAATACATATAGATGTGTTTGCACCCCTGCTGAATATTTCTGATAGTCAATGGTCCCTGTAGCAGCAAGAAACCCTGGGAGCTCAGCTGGTGGCCGGAAGGGATCTCACACAGATCCTGGGGTCCCCGGCCGGAAGTATTTCCTGTTATTGGACTATCTATGCATTTAATGCTTTGAAATCACAATGCTCTTTTTTAAATCTTCAGCCTACACTGCAATTTTAATTTTCTTGCCCCTTGATGTGTATTTAGTTTTCAATTCCGTCTTGGAGATGCAAGCGTCCAGCGTCTGTTTCTGCAGCACCTGCAGCTCCTAGAGATGCCGTTGAAACTTCACAACTCTCCCACCCTGGGACACCCAACACTGTACTATCATCGCACCCCGACTATGGAAGGTCATCAACATCTCCTTTGACACAGCAAAATTCCCGGAGAGCTGGAAGCAGGCCAAAATCAACGCCCTCCTCAAGAAGCCCAAGGCGGACCCCAAAGAGCTCAAGAATGTCCGGCCCATCTCCCTGCTCCCCTTCCCGGCGAAGGTCATCGAGAAAATCGCCAACATACAGCTGACCCACCACCTCGAGGACAACAACATCCTAGATCCATCCCAGTCCGGATTCAGACGAAACCACAGCAACGAGACATCCCTCATCGCCGCCACAGACGACATCCGGCGCCAGCTAGACAACGGCAAAACTTCAGCTCTCATCCTCCTGGACCTGTCAGCCGCTTTCGACACGGTCTGCCACCACACACTAAGAACACGCCTCCAAGAAGCCGGAATCCAGAAGAACGCCCTGGACTGGACCACGTCCTTCCTCTCCGGTAAAACCCAGCGAGTCTGCCTCCCACTCTTCCGATCTGAAGCCACCAACATCATCTGCAGCGTACCCCAGGGCTCATCCCTCAGTCTGACCCTGTTCAATGTCTACTTGGCCCCCCTCGCACAAGTGGCCCGCCAGCACGACCTGAACATCATCTCCTACGCCGTGACACCCAGCTCATCCTCTCCCTCACCAGAGACCCACGCACAGCCAAAACCAACCTCCACGAGGGCATAAAGGCTGTCGCCGAGTGGATGAGGAGCAGCCGTCTGAAACTGAACTCGGACAAGACGGAGGTCCTCATCCTAGGCCCCACCCGCTCTGCTTGGGACGACTCCTGGTGGCCAACCACACTGGGAACAGCCCCAACACCCACGGACCACACACGCAACCTAGGATTCATCCTCGACTCTTCCCTCTACATGTTGAAACAGGTCAACGCCGTCTCTTCCTCCTGCTACAACACCCTCCGCATGCTTCGCAGGATCTACAAGTGGATCCCGACCGAAACAAGAAGAACTGTGACCCAAGCTCTCGTCAGCAGCAGGCTGGACTACAGCAACGCGATCTACGCATGAATCCCAGCCAAACACCTACAAAGACTACAACTCATCCAAAACGCCTCCCTCTGACTGATCCTCAACGTCTTCCGCCGCAGCCACATCTCCTCCCACCTACGAGACCTGCACTGGCTCCCCGTCAACAAGAGGATCACCTTCAAGCTCCTCACCCACGCACACAAAGCACTCCACAACACCGGACCAGCCTACCTCAATAACAGACTCAACTTTTACACCCCCACCCGCCAGCTCCGCTCCACCAGCCGCCGTCCCGCGCATTCAACTAACCACCTCGGGTGGCAGATCCTTCTTCTTCCTCGCCGCCAAGACCTGGAACACCCTCCCCACCCATCTGCGGCAGACCCAAGACCTGCTCACCTTCAGAAGGCTCCTCAAGACCTGGCTCTTCGAGCAGTAGCAGCACTCCCCCCCCCTCCCTCCGCCCCCCCAGCGCCTTGAGACCCTCACAGGTAAGTAGCACGCTTTACAAATTCTCTGATTGATTGATTACTAAGCGACTGTGGAGCCCTACTTCTGTGTAGAAAAGTCAGAGGTGCTCCAAGACGGTGAAAAAATAGAATGATGAAAGAATAAAATAATTAAAAAAGGAAAAAAAAGGAAAGAAAGGAATCTCCCTGCATGCAAGTGATACCCACATCTGTACAATGAATGATTCTAGGCCACGGTTCTGTTATTAACATAAGATAAACAGCAATATGAAGTATGCCGATGTCGAGTGAAAAAACTTCTGAGTGGAGAGAATGAGATATAGTGAATCTGTTTGGTGGTGAAAAAGGAGGTATGTGAGATAAGTCAAGTGTCAATAAAAGGGGGAGTCTTGACAAAAAAGGGATGCATTTACAGGAAACAACTTGTGAGAAGTTGGCCTGATATGCAGTGCTCACTATTCTAGTGATCCCTATGTATCAGTCCAAACAACCCTTATTGATGATTGGTTGTAAGTCAACCTTATAGACCAGCTATCCTAGTAGCATGGATACGAGCAGTCTAAGGCTAAGACTCTAGAGGGCGTGTTAAGCCAGCTGTTTTACCATCACATTACCCCTTGAACACCCAGTGAAAGGACACCACACAAGTGTTATGAAAATAAACAATGTATTTATTAGAATCACAACAACCCTGTACTCTTTATGAGGACAGGGCGCTAAGCACACAACAAAACTCTTATGAAAATACTTAAGTTAGCACGTTATACACAAATGCCCGAGGGGCACGAAAAACCATATACTCTAAAAGTGGAATGCGAATTACTAGCAGGTAAGTAACGATTCTCAGAGGCTTTGGGATCGCTAGGACTGGACTACTGAACCTTTAGATTACTAGCAGGAGGCCTAGGGAACTCGGGTGCAGAGTGTGCACTCTCACGCGGGATGCGGGACAAAGTCTATGGAAGCTAGAATTCACAAAGTTAGTGTTCACGGGCGAACCCGACCTGGTAGGGAAAAAACGACAGTGGATCCTGACCCTTGAATAGTGAGGCTATGCTGGGACACCGAAGTGCTGAAGTTACCTAGCCCAGGGGCTGCAGCTGCATAGGTCTGAAAAGACGTCGGGAATCCTCGTGCCGGACCAGGAGCCTGGAAGGAAGAAGTTGCTGGCAGGCGACCAGTGAAGGAAAGTTCGATGGATCCAAGCCTGGATCAAGGAAGAAGGAAACCTGAAAGCAGAGGGGACCAAGTTCTTGAATCACTAGCCAGTGATTAAGTGGGCACCAGGATGGCACCGGGCAAAGTCACCGCAGTCAGGTGAGTGGGCGCTGCTGGGCTCTGCAGTCTCTCGGACCAGGAGGCGTTGTCGGCGACCAGGATGGAGGTGCGAGCTGTCCCACGAAGGTTCTTGCTGTCGACGTCGCTGGACCCAGGATTGGGCAACAAGTCTTGGCAAATGCAAGGCCCACACGGTGGACCTAAGATGGCGTCTCAGCCGGACCAGGAGGGTCCAGGGTACTTCTCCGATGGAGGGAAGCAAGGGCCAGTCTGGAGCAACCAGACCAGCAGCAGTGTTATCGTCGGGCGTCGTTCGGAAGGCCATAAGCCAGCGGGCTAGTAGCCAAACAACGCGGTGAGCAGCACAAAGCAGAAGGGCCCCACGCCGATCGTGGAGATGCTGGGGGGCTGCTCTTCGGTGCTGGAGCTGCTCAGGGTGGGGGCTTCTCGGACCCCAAAGCACTCACCAGGAAATTACTCGGTGGGCTTGCTGTGCAGAAGTCGTGCAGTCATGGCGATGGCCGGTCCCTCGAGGTCTCGTCGCACCCACGGTTCTCAGCTGTGCTGTAGAGGTGGGTAGAGGTCAGAGGTGCCAGGGAAGCCGGGTCTCGTCGAGCTGGGCAGTCGGATTCCGGAGGAAGGACGTGCAGCAGACCGCAGTGTTCTTAGATGGTGCCTGCGGATGCAGGGTGACTACTCCTTAGCCACAAGGGAGAATCTTGAGGAAGAAATCGTGAAGTCCTTTCGTGGAAAGTGGTATCTTGATTCCAAAGATGATCTGATTTGGAAGGGGGCCAGTCTCTACCTTTATCTTGGAAAAGGGGGCTGGCACGCGACTAAGTCCTGCCCTATGGGTGGGACCAGGAGAGGGGTGGTTACACCCACTTCCTTGGCGGGCTTTTCCCCAGCACAGGGTCTGGAGTGTCCCTGGAACTGGTTTAAGCCAGCCTATGCACAGTGAGCACCGGGGTGCCACGTGCAGTCACCTTCCTCTGAAGCCCTGCCTACCTACAATACACAAAACCCTGTCTGGGACGGTGCTGGCACCGCCCCTGGCAGGAAACCCTTTGTCCTTATCTCCTGCTCTGGGAGGACTCCCAGCAGCAGGAGGGCAGACTTGTGTCTCGGTGGCAGCATCCATTTTGTGGATGCTAAGGCTCTGTCTGACTTTTAACCGGGTTATAGGTTACACACATGTCGTGTCCCTCTAGAAGGGTGGAATGCTAACCCCGTCGCCAGAATTGGCGAGGGGTTAGTATTCCAATTCGTATGACACCTTACTCGACATGTTTTGATAAAGCGATACCAGAGTTGGCATTTAACCGCGAGGATTATAATGCACTTAAGAGTATATGGTATGCGATATCATGGAAACGGCTAAGGGATGGATCCCGAAAGCCGCAGACAGGCTCAGCTCATGCCAGAGCACCATCTCACACGATTCCAAGCACAGTGCCTTCAGGATTGTTAAGGCCTGCCATAGGAGTGACTGATAGGAGATCTGTGTGTCCATTTTAGGGTTAGATATAGGTATACTATATCTAAAGCAAAGGGTGATTACACCACCTTGCCCCAGCTGTCAGGCAGCCAGTTGTGTCAGATTTGGATGGCCAGCCAGGGGTGGCATAATACATGCTGCAGCCCCTGGTAGGCCCTGGGTACACCTATGCCCTGGGTACCTAAGGTACACTGTACAGGGACTGATAAGGTGGCTCAGTATCCAATTTAGATATGTACCTAAGGTACATGGAATCCATTTTACAGAGAGAGCAGTGGGCCTGAGGTCCTGAACAGCAGGGCCTCAGGTCAACTAAGTCAGAAAACCAGCAAAACACCAGGCAAAAAGTTGGGGGCAACCATAGTCAGGGATCTACCTTCCTACACAACTCAAGTCTAATTTGTCGTTCAGACCGTCTGGCATTATTGCCTGCAGTTTACGAGTCCAGAATACTTCTCTCTGAGAAAGTTTTTTACTGTTATCCATTCCTTCCTTGATGATCACCTTTTCAATTACTGTAGAACGGATCTGGGTAATATTGTGACCTTGTTTGAGCCAATGAACCACTAGATTTGAATTCATGTTTTTATTCCTGATCATACTTTTGTGCTCCCCTATTTCGATTTTACTTTTTCTTTCAGTTTTGCTTACATACATTAGACCGCACGGGCATTTCATACAGTAAATTACATTCATGTTGTTGCAATCTGAAGAATGATTGAGATTGATTTTGGCTCCTGTTTTCGGATGGGTTATGAACTTTTGTTGTATGACGTTAATGCAGTTGATGCAATTGTAACACTTTTTCATTCCCGTGTGATGGATGCTGTTGCTGACTTTTTTTTGGACAATAGTTCCCTGAGGTTTTGACTTCTTATATACGCAAATAATGGCTGCTGAGCAAATGAGGTTCCGAAATCTGGTTCTTGGGTGAGTAATTCCCATCTTTTCAAAATGATTTTTTTGATGTTTTCCGACTTCGTGGAAAACCTCGAAACAAAGACTGGCCGATTGGCAGGCTTTTTCTGTTTGGTAGTGAGAAGAGTGTTGCGTTCTACTTTAGTAATCCTTTCTTCTGCGTTTTGTATTGTGGTTGCAGGATACCCTCGTTGTAAGAATCTGGTTTTAATCCTTGTAAGTTCTTTTTTAAATTGCTCAGTGGTAAAAGATATTCTCTTGGACCTGTTCATGTACGAGTATGGTAAGTTTTGGATGAGTTTGGAGGAATGAAAACTTTTGATTAGTACGGTGTTGTTCCGATCCGTTGGTTTAGTGAACACTCTGGTGTCAATGGTCACTCCTGATTTCTCCATCATCACGTCTAGAAACGGTAAGCTGGTAGGACTGATATTGAATGTAAATTGTATGCGGTTGTTGCGAGTATTGAGAATTTGAATTTGTTTCCGGAGGTGTTCTTCGGTGTCTGTCCAAATTAGAAAGATGTTGTCTATGTAACGACAATATATTTTCAAATGACTGTTCCACTCTGAATTGTTCAGGACGTATTTTTCCTCGAATGAAGCCATGTAAATGTTGGCCTATGTGAGCGCCCCCCCCCCCCGAAGCCCATAGATGTACCACTTATCTGCAAAAATAAATCCTCCTTGTAGTGAAAATAGCTATGTTGGAGGCAGAATTGTAGCAGTTCCATGAGGAAAACCTTGTGTGCTCCTAAATCTGGTTGATTCAAAAAGGCCCATTCTGTTGCCTCCTGTCCTTCCTGTAAAGGAATGGGCGTTTATAATGATGTCACGTCGATAGTGCATAGCAAAAATTCAGGAGGGTTGGATAGATCTAACTGACCAAGTTGGCTTAAAAAGTCAGTTGTGTCCCTTATGTACGTTTTCCAATTACCTACGTTGGGTTGGAGAAAATGATCTATGTACACGCCCAGGGGTTCAAAGAGTGAACCACATCCAGAAACGATGGGTCTAAATGGTGGATTAGTACTGTGTTTATGAATCTTTCGTAACACGTAGATATGTGGTCGTTTTGGATTTTGTTGTAGCAAATACATTTTGGTTCTACCTGATATCCAATCCATGCTTTGAGCTTTTTCCAAGATGTGCTTAAGAATCTGCATTATTTCGGGAGTGGTGTCATGATCTAATTTCAAATAAGTGTTTTCATGAGAAAGATGTTCCTGCATTTTTTGGTGATATTACGATGAGTCCATCATGACCAGTGCCCCTCCCTTGTCAGCTGGTTGGAATGTGAGTGTTTCATTATTTGCTAGTTCTTTAAGAAGATGCTTGTCTGCCTTGTATTCTTTTTCTATAAAAGACATATTTGTAAATTCTGAAACCAGCTCTCCTCCAATGAAGGGTCCCGCTTTAATATGGTAGCCCTGGCTGCGCAGGACCTTTTGACATGGTTGGTGTCGCCCAACATGCTTTCCTGTGATGCCGTGATCATGTTAGTTGTCAGTTTTACCCAGCTCATCCTCTCCCTCACGAAGAACCCAAAAGACACCAGACTCTGCTTCCAGGAAGGAATGAAAGACATTGCAGCCTGGCTGAACAACAGCTGCCTTAAGCTCAACCCAGAGAAGACAGAGGTCCTCGTCGTTGGACTCTCCTCCACCGCTTGGGACAACAACTGGTGGCCTTCCGCCCTCGGAAACCCACCCACTCCATCAGACCAAGCCCTAAACCTCTGCATCATTCTAGACTCCGCCCTCACTACGACTCACCAGATCAACGCCGTCGCCTCCACCTGCTTCAACTCTCTCCGCATCCTCCGCAAGACCTTCAAGTGGATCCCCCCCCCGAATGCAGAAAGACCGTCACCCATGCACTCATAACCAGCAGGCTGGACTACGGTAACACCCTCTACGCCGGAATCAACAAAATCCTGCTACACAAGCTCCAAACCATCCAGAACACCACAGCCAGACTCGTCCTCGGAACCCTTCGACACGAGCACATGACCCCCCACGTATGAGACCTCCACTGGCTCCCCATCGAGAAACCAGTAACCTTTAAGCTACACACCCACGGCTACAAATTCCTCTACAACACTGACCCAAATACCTCAACGAAAGAGTCTCCTTCCACATAACCAAAAGGAACCTCCGCCCCCCCCCCCCTGACCTCGCCCTGGCAGAGAACCCACGCATCCGCAGAACCAGAGCAGGCAGAAGAGCCTTCTCCTACGTCGCAGCAAAGTCCTGGAATGAGCTAGTAGTCAACATCAGACGCTCCCCCAATCTGCACACTTTCAGGAAGAGCCTCAAGACCTGGCTCTTCGACTGATCCGGAGCTGTACCCCCCTCTTCCAGCACCTTGAGACACTCACGGGTGAGTAGCGTGCTTCATAACCCCCCTGATTGATTGATTGATTGATTGAGTTTTGAAGCCTTAAATCGTATCACTTTTTAGTCACGGAATAGCAACAAATATGAATAAAAGTAAGACGCAGGACCTGATTACGAGCTTGGCAGGCAGGCTTACTCCGTGTTAGACCTGTCAGCCTTAGGGTGGTCTCCCCTACATTTTTGCCCTTTTTGCCTCCCATTTTTATCCTATATTTTGTTGGACTTAGGACTCTGGGCGCCTCACCACTGCTAAACAGTGCTGAGGTGCAGGTGCTCTCCCCTAAAACCTTGTGAGGCTGGCATATCTGCCACAAGCCACTGCTACCGCAGTAAGGTTTAATCCTCCATAGGCTAACATTGGGAACCTCCCCTTGTGGAATAACTTCTGACAGGGACCTAATAAGTCTATCATGTTTGGTCTTGTTGGACTCGGGGCGGGGAACCCTTTCCAATGATATATAGGGTTTGGGCATTCCTTCGCTAGGGATCCCACTTTTATAAAGGGGACCTTTTCCTGCCTACACTTAGATTAGGCTCTGCAGACTCCCCCCTCCCCTCTGCATACTGATAGCCTGCCTGGGTTGGGAGGTGGGAGTGGTGATTCACACCTTCTTCCCTGGGATGAGCTGTGCTGGGCTGCCCACTGTAGTCTCTCATCACTGTGACAGCTAGGTCAGGGAAGGCAGGGAACATACCAGAACTCCCTGGACTCTTCCAGAAGCCCCTGCCCCCCAGACCCTTCCAGAGACTTCCACCACTTTCTAGCCCCTAGACTAAAAAGATATATAAGGAAGGGTCCTGGCCTCACATTCTTGTTACACTGCGGGACCTGGAAGAATCCCTGCTGGAGTGAGGACTGCTGCGCAAGAGGATTGCCACTGGGAAGGAGGCTGACTGCTCCAAGGAACTGCTGCCCCACAACCTGCTGAGCTGCCCTACTGTCTGCTGATCCTGCCCTGCAGGGGAGACTGCAACATCACCACCAGAGTGTCTCCACAACATCCCAAAGGAACTACTTTTCTTTGAACCACCTTTTAAAGATTGCCTTTTTGGGACTGCACCCTTTTTAAGCTAAAGGAAACTACCTGTCCTTGGACCACAGCGTTTTAAAGACTGCCCTTTGGAACAGCAACAACACTCTCAAGATTTGCCCTGCAACGCTGTGCCTGCCCTCAGCACTGCTTGCCCTGTGATCCTCCCGAGGGCTCTGTGATTGCCTCTGCTTCTGGCGCAAGCCGACTGAAACTGGCCCTGAGGTCACCGCCACTGGGACCGGAGCGCGCTGTGTAGCGCTGAGAAGCGAAGCGCTGTGTGGCAGGAGGCTCCGTCGTTGCCCAGGACTTGGAGGCACTGTTAAGCGCTGTGCTAAAGGAGCGCTGTGTGGCTGTGACCCCCACCCATGCAGCGCCTGCTGAGCCCAAGGCCCCAGGGGGAGAGGAGCCTCGCACCCGCGCCCGCAACCACCACCCCAGGTAACGCCTCAGTGCAACCAGGCTGCCGTGAGGGGGCGGGGTTCGGGTTGGCCGGGTACCTGGAGTGTGAGCTTTGTGCTTGGCTGGTAACATCATTTCTATGAGAGGCACACTTATTACGCTACAAGGGAACTTTGGCCTAAGAACCTTCCCACAGTGAATTTTGACCATAAGAACCTACCTCAAGTGAACTTTTGCCATTCAAGGACACTGTGAGAAAGACATTACCAGCAGGAGCCCTTGGGACACATGAGCTTTTGGTGATTTGATCAGGCCTGGGAACTGGATTCATTCTTATTGATTATTGATCTTGCTTGGAAACTGGAATCCTTTTTATTATTGATCAGGCCTGGGAACTGGATTCATTTTTATTGATTATTGATCTTGCTTGGAAATTGGAATCCTTTTTATTATTGATCTTGCCTGGAGCTGGATTTACCTGCTTTTGGTTCTCGCATAGTTTTTAGATAAAGAAATGTTTATTCTTATACCAAACTGGTGTGGTGTTCCTCTTGTGAGTGTTTTTACTGTGTCATCGCCGTTGTGTGTTGCACAAATACTTTACACATTGCCTCTGAAGTTACGCCTTTGCTGCTCTGCGCCAAGCTACCAGGTCGGAAGCAGTGGTCCCTACTTGGACTAGGGTACATACCCCTGCCAACTAGAGACCCCGGTTCTAACACTCCATCACAAATGTGATGGTTATCCCGCCCACCAAATTACAATTCCGTTATATCCTATGGAACTTGCAATACAGCAGATGAGATATCCGTCACTTTTGTGATGGAGTATACCATCTGCCAAACTCGCAAACAGGCTGTTAGGCTACACTTACCGCCTTTTAGTCGATCCCCATCACATTTGTGGTGCAGTATGCAATCCGCCAAACTCGTAATCAGGCCCTTAGTCTACACTTACCACCTTGTAGTCGATCCCCATCACGTTTGTGACGGAGTATCCCATCCGCCAAACTCGTAATCAGGCCCTCAGTATACACTTACCGCCTTGTAGTCGATCCCCACTGCGGTTTTCAGGGCGGACCGGAGGAAGTCCACCCACTCGCGGTCCCCCAGAGAGTTCTCTTGGGTTCCGATCACGTACATGTCATGAGGGAGGTTTGCGGTGCTCTCGTCCTTGCCCCAGCCCAGCCCTCTTGAGGTCAGCCATGTAGCCACTGACCGAGGAGGAGGGGAGCCGCCTGGGGAGAGAGAAAGGTGCCGGGTCAGAGGGCATCTGGTGATGTGGTACCAGGAGAGAAGTGTCTTATAAAAGAGTAACGACCTAGGGCCGCAGTGCAGAGCCAGCTAGTGTAGGAGGCATAATGGCAGATAATGCAGCGTAAAGCATCGCAATTATAGCACTGCACAGTACATGGTGTGTCGTAGTGTAATGCAGTGTAGGGTAGTGCAAAATGCAGTATAGTGAGTTAGAGCGTAGTACGATACCATGCAGTGTAGTGCACGGAGGTGTTTACAGTGCACAGTGCAGGATGAGCCAGTGAAGTGTGGGAGAGAGTAGTAGATTATGCAGTGCATTGTGTAGTAATGCATAATGGGCACTGTATGGTATCACATGCTGCATAGAGTGAGGTCATACAGAGAAAAGGGAGGTAATCCGATCAGAGCACTGTATGTTGCATAGTGTGAGGTTGTGCTGCGTGGAGTAGTGTGGTAGGGGGTCCTGGGTGTATGGCAATGGTTTATATGAAACTGTGCAGTGTGCGGTTGTACACTGAAGAGTAATATAGTGCAGTAGGATAGTGCAGTCAAATGATCAGCATGAGGTAGTGCACTGCAGTAAGATGTAGCACACTAGTGGTATTACAGGTTAGATGTGAGGTCGTGTATGGTGTAATATAGATGGTGGAGATGGCGAATAGTGCGAACAGTAAAGTTGGTAGTGTGCTTATGCAGTGGAGTGCATTGTGTGAGTGTGCAATGCACTACGATCTGGTGGAGTAAGGGTTTGAGTAGTAGAGTGCACGTAGATTGCGCACTGTACTACAGCAGTGTCATAGCGAACATTGTGTAATAAAAATTGCACACTGTAGTGCGAGGTAACGCAGTGCGGATAGGGTGAGGTACTGAATAGTGTATATTTTGAGGTAGTGTAGTGCACGGTTCAGAGTGTGAGTCATAGCTCCACGGTGCTAAGTAGCACTGCAGGAGCACTCTAGTGAGGCGCATGGTGCAGTGTGTGAGGTTGTGCACTGCAGAGTGTTTTAGTACAGTCGAGGAAGTAGAGAGGAGATGAGTACACACTGCAGAGTGTGAAGTTGTGCAGTGCAATGTGAAGTAGTACAGTAGTGGAGTGCATAGTGCAGTGTGTGAAGCTGCACACTGGAGGGTGATTTAGTGCAGTAGAGGTAGTGGAGTAAACCGTGCAGAGTGTCAAGTTGTGCAGTGCAACACGAAGCCATACAGGAGGGGAGTGAAGCACATGGTGCAGTGTGAGAGGTAGTAAACTGCAGTGTGATTAAGTACAGTAGAGGTAGTGTTGTAGAGTACACAGTGCAGAGTGTGAGGCAGTGCAGTAGCACTAAACCATTGCATGAATAAGGATTCGTCCCTTATGAACTAATGTGCTCCGAGGTGTTAGAACAAACGAGTTACATAAACAACAGAAAACAATGATGAAAGAGCGGCAGACAGTGTGACAGCCCCGAGAGCCTTGGAAAGTAGCAAATTAGGCTTCCTCAAGTGAGATCTTTGAAAACAATATGCCATACAACATAATCAGCGCAGAGCTTCCTGCGAGTGGTGTCAAGAGAGAAATATAAACGTGCAATGACATCATGACGCGGCAGCCATTTTACAAAATGGAGTCGCGGCCCAAGTGAGGCCTAGTTTAGTCTAAGTCAAAAGACACATTAAAACACATCATAACACTTTTGTTTCGAGTGCATTCGCTTCATAGTAATAGACATATATGAATTCAAATGTGGAACCTAGTAGTAATGCTCATATATGATTCAAATTTTGAGTAACTTTCAAAACTATGACATAGTGTAGTGGGACAGTGCATGGTGCATCGTGTGAGGTTGTGCACTGTGTGTGATGTAGTGCAGTTGGGTTGGTGCAGTGTGTGATATTGTGCAGTGCATTGGGATGTAGTGCAGTGAGGGTAGTGCTGGTGCAGTGTGTGATATTGTGCAGTGCACTGGGATGTAGTGCAGTAAGGGTAGTGCTGGTGCAGTGTGTGATATTGTGCAGTGCACTGGGATGTAGTACGGTGAGGGTAGTGCTGGTGCAGTGTGTGATGCTGTGCACCGTGTGTGATGTAGTGCAGTTGGGGAAGTGCTGGTGCAGTGTATGATATTGTGCCGTGCACCGGGATGTAGTGCAGTGAGGGTAGTGCTGGTGCAGTGTGTGATATTGTGCAGTGCACTGGGATGTAGTGCGGTGAGGGTAGCACTGGTGCAGTGTGTGATATTGTGCAGTGCACTGGGATGTAGTGCAGTTGGGTTGGTGCTGGTGCAGTGTGTGATATTGTGCAGTGCACTGGGATGTAGTGCAGTGAGGGTAGTGCTGGTGCAGTGTATGATATTGTGCAGTGAACTGGGATGTAGTGCAGTGAGGGTAGTGCTGGTGCAGTGTGTGATATTGTGCAGTGCACTGGGATGTAGTGCAGTGAGGGTAGTGCTGGTGCAGTGTGTGATATTGTGCAGTGCACTGGGATGTAGTGCAGTTGGGTTGGTGCTGGTGCAGTGTATGATATTGTGCAGTGCACTGGGATGTAGTGCAGTGAGGGTAGTGCTGGTGCAGTGTGTGATATTGTGCAGTACACTGGGATGTAGTGCAGTGAGGGTAGTGCTGGTGCAGTGTGTGATATTGTGCAGTGCACTGGGATGTAGTGCAGTTGGTGCTGGTGCAGTGTGTGATATTGTGGAGTGCACTGGGATGTAGTGCAGTGAGGGTAGTGCTGGTGCAGTGTGTGATATTGTGCAGTGCACTGGGATGTAGTGCAGTTGGGTTGGTGCTGGTGCAGTGTATGATATTATGCAGTGCACTGGGATGTAGTGCAGTGAGGGTAGTGCTGGTGCTGTGTGTGATATTGTGCAGTGCACTGGGATGTAGTGCAGTGAGGGTAGTGCTGGTGCAGTGTGTGATATTGTGCAGTGCACTGGGATGTAGTGCAGTTGGGTTGGTGCTGGTACAGTGTATGATATTGTGCAGTGCACTGGGGTGTAGTGCAGTAATGGTAGTACTGGTGCAGTGTGTGATATTGTGCAGTGCACTGGGATGTAGTGCAGTAATGGTAGTGCTGGTGCAGTGTGTGATATTGTGCAGTGCACTGGGATGTAGTGCAGTAATGGTAGTGCTGGTGCAGTGTGTGATATTGTGCAGTGCACTGGGATGCAGTGCAGTAATGGTAGTGCTGGTGCAGTGTGTGATTGTGCAGTGCACTGGGATGTAGTGCAGTAATGGTAGTGCTGTTGCAGTGTGTGATATTGTGCAGTGCACTGGGATGTAGTGCAGTAATGGTAGTGCTGGTGCAGTGTGTGGTATTGTGCAGTGCACTGGGATGTAGTGCAGTAATGGTAGTGCTGGTGCAGTGTGTGATTGTGCAGTGCACTGGGATGTAGTGCAGTAATGGTAGTGCTGGTGCAGTGTGTGATATTGTGCAGTGCACTGGGATGTAGTGCAGTAATGGTAGTGCTGGTGCAGTGTGTGATATTGTGCAGTGCACTTGGATGTAGTGCAGTAATGGTAGTGCTGGTGCAGTGTGTGATATTGTGCAGTGCACTGGGATGTAGTGCAGTAATGGTAGTGCTAGTGCAGTGTGTGATATTGTGCAGTGCACTGGGATGTAGTGCTAGTGCAGTGCGTGATTGTGCAGTGCACTGGGATGTAGTGCAGTAATGGTAGTGCTGGTGCAGTGTGTGATATTGTGCAGTGCACTGGGATGTAGTGCAGTAATGGTAGTGCTGGTGCAGTGTGTGATATTGTGCAGTGCACTGGGATGTAGTGCAGTAATGGTAGTGCTGGTGCAGTGTGTGATATTGTGCAGTGCACTGGGATGTAGTGCAGTAATGGTAGTGCTGGTGCAGTGTGTGATATTGTGCAGTGCACTGGGATGTAGTGCAGTAATGGTAGTGCTAGTGCAGTGTGTGATTGTGCAGTGCACTGGGATGTAGTGCAGTAATGGTAGTGCTGGTGCAGTGTGTGATATTGTGCAGTGCACTGGGATGTAGTGCAGTAATGGTAGTGCTGGTGCAGTGTGTGATATTGTGCAGTGCACTGGGATGTAGTGCAGTAATGGTAGTGATGGTGCAATATGTGATTGTGCAGTGCACTGGGATGTAGTGCAGTAATGGTAGTTCTGGTGCAGTGTGTGATATTGTGCAGTGCACTGGGATGTAGTGCAGTAATGGTAGTGCTGGTGCAGTGTGTGATATTGTGCAGTGCACTGGGATGTAGTGCAGTTGGGTTGGTGCTGGTGTAGTGTATGATATTGTGCAGTGCACTGGGATGTAGTGCAGTAATGGTAGTGCTGGTGCAGTGTGTGATTGTGCAGTGCACTGGGATGTAGTGCAGTAATGGTAGTGCTGGTGCAGTGTGTGATATTGTGCAGTGCACTGGGATGTAGTGCAGTAATGGTAGTGCTCGTGCAGTGTGTGATATTGTGCAGTGCACTGGGGTGTAGTGCAGTAATGGTAGTGCTGGTGCAGTGTGTGATTGTGCAGTGCACTGGGATGTAGTGCGGTAATGGTAGTGCTGGTGCAGTGTGTGATATTGTGCAGTGCACTGGGATGTAGTGCAGTAATGGTAGTGCTGGTGCAGTGTGTGATATTGTGCAGTGCACTGGGATGTAGCGCAGTAATGGTAGTGCTGGTGCAGTGTGTGATATTGTGCAGTGCACTGGGATGTAATGCGGTAATGGTAGTGCTGGTGCAGTGTGTGATTGTGCAGTGCACTGGGATGTAGTGCAGTAATGGTAGTTCTGGTGCAGTGTGTGATATTGTGCAGTGCACTGGGATGTAGTGCAGTTGGGTTGGTGCTGGTGCAGTGTATGCTATTGTGCAGTGCACTGGGATGTAGTGCAGTAATGGTAGTGCTGGTGCAGTGTGTGATTGTGCAGTGCACTGGGATGTAGTGCAGTAATGGTAGTGCTGGTGCAGTGTGTGATATTGTGCAGTGCACTGGGGTGTAGTGCAGTAATGGTAGTGCTGGTGCAGTGTGTGATTGTGCACTGCACTGGGATGTAGTGCAGTAATGGTAGTGCTGGTGCAGTGTGTGATATTGTGCAGTGCACTGGGTTGTAGTGCAGTAATGGTAGTGCTGGTGCAGTGTGTGATATTGTGCAGTGCACTGGGGTGTAGTGCAGTAATGGTAGTGCTGGTGCAGTGTGTGATTGTGCAGTGCACTGGGATGTAGTGCAGTAATGGTAGTGCTGGTGCAGTGTGTGATATTCTGCAGTGCACTGGGATGTAGTGCAGTAATGGTAGTGCTGGTGCAGTGTGTGATATTGTGCAGTGCACTGGGATGTAGTGCAGTAATGGTAGTGCTGGTGCAGTGTGTGATATTGTGCAGTGCACTGGGGTGTAGTGCAGTAATGATAGTGCTGGTGCAGTGTGTGATTGTGCAGTGCACTGGGATGTAGTGCAGTAATGGTAGTGCTGGTGCAGTGTGTGATATTGTGCAGTGCACTGGGATGTAGTGCAGTAATGGTAGTGCTGGTGCAGCGTGTGATTGTGCATTGCTCTGTGATGTAGAACAGTGGAGAGCACGGTGCAGTGTGTGATGCTGTGCACCGTGTGTGATGTAGTGCAGTAATGGTAGTGCTGGTGCAGTGTGTGATATTGTGCACTGGGATGTAGTGCAGTAATGGTAGTGCTGGTGCAGTGTGTGATATTGTGCAGTGCACTGGGATGTAATGCGGTAATGGTAGTGCTGGTGCAGTGTGTGATTGTGCAGTGCACTGGGATGTAGTGCAGTAATGGTAGTTCTGGTGCAGTGTGTGATATTGTGCAGTGCACTGGGATGTAGTGCAGTAATGGTAGTGCTGGTGCAGTGTGTGATATTGTGCAGTGCACTGGGATGTAGTGCAGTAATGGTAGTGCTGGTGCAGTGTGTGATTGTGCATTGCTCTGTGATGTAGAACAGTGGAGAGCACGGTGCAGTGTGTGATGCTGTGCACCGTGTGTGATGTAGTGCAGTAATGGTAGTGCTGGTGCAGTGTGTGATATTGTGCAGTGCACTGGGATGTAGTGCAGTAATGGTAGTGCTGGTGCAGTGTGTGATATTGTGCAGTGCACTGGGATGTAATGCGGTAATGGTAGTGCTGGTGCAGTGTGTGATTGTGCAGTGCACTGGGATGTAGTGCAGTAATGGTAGTGCTGGTGCAGTGTGTGATATTGTGCAGTGCACTGGGGTGTAGTGCAGTAATGGTAGTGCTTGTGCAGTGTGTGATTGTGCAGTGCACTGGGGTGTAGTGCAGTAATGGTAGTGCTGGTGCAGTGTGTGATATTGTGCAGTGCACTGGGATGTAGTGCAGTAATGGTAGTGCTGGTGCAGTGTGTGATTGTGCATTGCTCTGTGATGTAGAACAGTGGAGAGCACGGTGCAGTGTGTGATGCTGTGCACCGTGTGTGATGTAGTGCAGTAATGGTAGTGCTGGTGCAGTGTGTGATATTGTGCAGTGCACTGGGATGTAGTGCAGTAATGGTAGTGCTGGTGCAGTGTGATATATTGTGCAGTGCACTGGGATGTAATGCGGTAATGGTAGTGCTGGTGCAGTGTGTGATATTGTGCAGTGCACTGGGGTGTAGTGCAGTAATGGTAGTGCTTGTGCAGTGTGTGATTGTGCAGTGCACTGGGATGTAGTGCAGTAATGGTAGTGCTAGTGCAGTGTGTGATATTGTGCAGTGCACTGGGATGTAGTGCAGTAATGGTAGTGCTGGTGCAGTGTGTGATTGTGCATTGCTCTGTGATGTAGAACAGTGGAGAGCATGGTGCAGTGTGTGATGCTGTGCACCGTGTGATGTAGTGCAGTAATGGTAGTGCTGGTGCAGTGTGTGATTGTGCAGTGCACTGGGATGTAGTGCAGTAATGGTAGTGCTGGTGCAGTGTGTGATATTGTGCAGTGCACTGGGGTGTAGTGCAGTAATGGTAGTGCTGGTGCAGTGTGTGATTGTGCAGTGCACTGGGATGTAGTGCAGTAATGGTAGTGCTGGTGCAGTGTGTGATATTGTGCAGTGCACTGGGATGTAGTGCAGTAATGGTAGTGCTGGTGCAGTGTGTGATATTGTGCAGTGCACTGGGGTGTAGTGCAGTAATGGTAGTGCTGGTGCAGTGTGTGATTGTGCAGTGCACTGGGATGTAGTGCAGTAATGGTAGTGCTGGTGCAGTGTGTGATATTGTGCAGTGCACTGGGATGTAGTGCAGTAATGGTAGTGCTGGTGCAGTGTGTGATATTGTGCAGTGCACTGGGATGTAGTGCAGTAATGGTAGTGCTGGTGCAGTGTGTGATATTGTGCAGTGCACTGGGGTGTAGTGCAGTAATGGTAGTGCTGGTGCAGTGTGTGATTGTGCAGTGCACTGGGATGTAGTGCAGTAATGGTAGTGCTGGTGCAGTGTGTGATATTGTGCAGTGCACTGGGATGTAGTGCAGTAATGGTAGTGCTGGTGCAGTGTGTGATATTGTGCAGTGCACTGGGGTGTAGTGCAGTAATGGTAGTGCTGGTGCAGTGTGTGATTGTGCAGTGCACTGGGATGTAGTGCAGTAATGGTAGTGCTGGTGCAGTGTGTGATATTGTGCAGTGCACTGGGATGTAGTGCAGTAATGGTAGTGCTGGTGCAGTGTGTGATATTGTGCAGTGCACTGGGATGTAGTGCAGTAATGGTAGTGCTGGTGCAGTGTGTGATATTGTGCAGTGCACTGGGATGTAATGCGGTAATGGTAGTGCTGGTGCAGTGTGTGATTGTGCAGTGCACTGGGATGTAGTGCAGTAATGGTAGTTCTGGTGCAGTGTGTGATATTGTGCAGTGCACTGGGATATAGTGCAGTTGGGTTGGTGCTGGTGCAGTGTATGATATTGTGCAGTGCACTGGGATGTAGTGCAGTAATGGTAGTGCTGGTGCAGTGTGTGATTGTGCAGTGCACTGGGATGTAGTGCAGTAATGGTAGTGCTGGTGCAGTGTGTGATATTGTGCAGTGCACTGGGGTGTAGTGCAGTAATGGTAGTGCTGGTGCAGTGTGTGATATTGTGCAGTGCACTGGGATGTAGTGCAGTAATGGTAGTGCTGGTGCAGTGTGTGATATTGTGCAGTGCACTGGGGTGTAGTGCAGTAATGGTAGTGCTGGTGCAGTGTGTGATTGTGCAGTGCACTGGGATGTAGTGCAGTAATGGTAGTGCTGGTGCAGTGTGTGATATTGTGCAGTGCACTGGGATGTAGTGCAGTAATGGTAGTTCTGGTGCAGTGTGTGATATTGTGCAGTGCACTGGGATGTAGTGCAGTTGGGTTGGTGCTGGTGCAGTGTATGATATTGTGCAGTGCACTGGGATGTAGTGCAGTAATGGTAGTGCTGGTGCAGTGTGTGATTGTGCAGTGCACTGGGATGTAGTGCAGTAATGGTAGTGCTGGTGCAGTGTATGATATTGTGCAGTGCACTGGGGTGTAGTGCAGTAATGGTAGTGCTGGTGCAGTGTGTGATTGTGCAGTGCACTGGGATGTAGAGCAGTAATGGTAGTGCTGGTGCAGTGTGTGATATTGTGCAGTGCACTGGGATGTAGTGCAGTAATGGTAGTGCTGGTGCAGTGTGTGATATTGTGCAGTGCACTGGGGTGTAGTGCAGTAATGGTAGTGCTGGTGCAGTGTGTGATTGTGCAGTGCACTGGGATGTAGTGCAGTAATGGTAGTGCTGGTGCAGTGTGTGATATTGTGCAGTGCACTGGGATGTAGTGCAGTAATGGTAGTGCTGGTGCAGTGTGTGATATTGTGCAGTGCACTGGGATGTAGTGCAGTAATGGTAGTGCTGGTGCAGTGTGTGATATTGTGCAGTGCACTGGGGTGTAGTGCAGTAATGGTAGTGCTGGTGCAGTGTGTGATTGTGCAGTGCACTGGGATGTAGTGCAGTAATGCAAGTGCTGGTGCAGTGTGTGATATTGTGCAGTGCACTGGGATGTAGTGCAGTAATGGTAGTGCTGGTGCAGTGTGTGATTGTGCATTGCTCTGTGATGTAGAACAGTGGAGAGCACGGTGCAGTGTGTGATGCTGTGCACCGTGTGTGATGTAGTGCAGTAATGGTAGTGCTGGTGCAGTGTGTGATATTGTGCACTGGGATGTAGTGCAGTAATGGTAGTGCTGGTGCAGTGTGTGATATTGTGCAGTGCACTGGGATGTAATGCGGTAATGGTAGTGCTGGTGCAGTGTGTGATTGTGCAGTGCACTGGGATGTAGTGCAGTAATGGTAGTTCTGGTGCAGTGTGTGATATTGTGCAGTGCACTGGGATGTAGTGCAGTAATGGTAGTGCTGGTGCAGTGTGTGATATTGTGCAGTGCACTGGGATGTAGTGCAGTAATGGTAGTGCTGGTGCAGTGTGTGATTGTGCATTGCTCTGTGATGTAGAACAGTGGAGAGCACGGTGCAGTGTGTGATGCTGTGCACCGTGTGTGATGTAGTGCAGTAATGGTAGTGCTGGTGCAGTGTGTGATATTGTGCAGTGCACTGGGGTGTAGTGCAGTAATGGTAGTGCTTGTGCAGTGTGTGATTGTGCAGTGCACTGGGATGTAGTGCAGTAATGGTAGTGCTGGTGCAGTGTGTGATATTGTGCAGTGCACTGGGATGTAGTGCAGTAATGGTAGTGCTGGTGCAGTGTGTGATTGTGCATTGCTCTGTGATGTAGAACAGTGGAGAGCACGGTGCAGTGTGTGATGCTGTGCACCGTGTGTGATGTAGTGCAGTAATGGTAGTGCTGGTGCAGTGTGTGATATTGTGCAGTGCACTGGGATGTAGTGCAGTAATGGTAGTGCTGGTGCAGTGTGTGATATTGTGCAGTGCACTGGGATGTAATGCGGTAATGGTAGTGCTGGTGCAGTGTGTGATATTGTGCAGTGCACTGGGGTGTAGTGCAGTAATGGTAGTGCTTGTGCAGTGTGTGATTGTGCAGTGCACTGGGATGTAGTGCAGTAATGGTAGTGCTAGTGCAGTGTGTGATATTGTGCAGTGCACTGGGATGTAGTGCAGTAATGGTAGTGCTGGTGCAGTGTGTGATTGTGCATTGCTATGTGATGTTGAACAGTGGAGAGCACGGTGCAGTGTGTGATGCTGTGCACCGTGTGTGATGTAGTGCAGTAATGGTAGTGCTGGTGCAGTGTGTGATTGTGCAGTGCACTGGGATGTAGTGCAGTAATGGTAGTGCTGGTGCAGTGTGTGATATTGTGCAGTGCACTGGGGTGTAGTGCAGTAATCGTAGTGCTGGTGCAGTGTGTGATTGTGCAGTGCACTGGGATGTAGTGCAGTAATGGTAGTGCTGGTGCAGTGTGTGATATTGTGCAGTGCACTGGGATGTAGTGCAGTAATGGTAGTGCTGGTGCAGTGTGTGATATTGTGCAGTGCACTGGGGTGTAGTGCAGTAATGGTAGTGCTGGTGCAGTGTGTGATTGTGCAGTGCACTGGGATGTAGTGCAGTAATGGTAGTTCTGGTGCAGTGTGTGATATTGTGCAGTGCACTGGGATGTAGTGCAGTAATGGTAGTGCTGGTGCAGTGTGTGATATTGTGCAGTGCACTGGGATGTAGTGCAGTAATGGTAGTGCTGGTGCAGTGTGTGATATTGTGCAGTTCACTGGGATGTAATGCGGTAATGGTAGTGCTGGTGCAGTGTGTGATTGTGCAGTGCACTGGGATGTAGTGCAGTAATGGTAGTTCTGGTGCAGTGTGTGATATTGTGCAGTGCACTGGGATGTAGTGCAGTTGGGTTGGTGCTGGTGCAGTGTATGATATTGTGCAGTGCACTGGGATGTAGTGCAGTAATGGTAGTGCTGGTGCAGTGTGTGATTGTGCAGTGCACTGGGATGTAGTGCAGTAATGGTAGTGCTGGTGCAGTGTGTGATATTGTGCAGTGCACTGGGGTGTAGTGCAGTAATGGTAGTGCTGGTGCAGTGTGTGATTGTGCAGTGCACTGGGATGTAGTGCAGTAATGGTAGTGCTGGTGCAGTGTGTGATATTGTGCAGTGCACTGGGATGTAGTGCAGTAATGGTAGTGCTGGTGCAGTGTGTGATATTGTGCAGTGCACTGGGGTGTAGTGCAGTAATGGTAGTGCTGGTGCAGTGTGTGATTGTGCAGTGCATTGGGATGTAGTGCAGTAATGGTAGTGCTGGTGCAGTGTGTGATATTGTGCAGTGCACTGGGATGTAATGCAGTAATGGTAGTGCTGGTGCAGTGTGTGATATTGTGCAGTGCACTGGGATGTAGTGCAGTAATGGTAGTGTTGGTGCAGTGTGGGATATTGTGCAGTGCACTGGGGTGTAGTGCAGTAATGGTAGTGCTGGTGCAGTGTGTGATTGTGCAGTGCACTGGGATGTAGTGCAGTAATGGTAGTGCTGGTGCAGTGTGTGATATTGTGCAGTGCACTGGGATGTAGTGCAGTAATGGTAGTGCTGGTGCAGTGTGTGATATTGTGCAGTGCACTGGGGTGTAGTGCAGTAATGGTAGTGCTGGTGCAGTGTGTGATTGTGCAGTGCACTGGGATGTAGTGCAGTAATGGTAGTGCTGGTGCAGTGTGTGATATTGTGCAGTGCACTGGGATGTATTGCAGTAATGGTAGTGCTGGTGCAGTGTGTGATATTGTGCAGTGCACTGGGATGTAGTGCAGTAATGGTAGTGCTGGTGCAGTGTGTGATATTGTGCAGTGCACTGGGATGTAATGCGGTAATGGTAGTGCTGGTGCAGTGTGTGATTGTGCAGTGCACTGGGATGTAGTGCAGTAATGGTAGTTCTGGTGCAGTGTGTGATATTGTGCAGTGCACTGGGATATAGTGCAGTTGGGTTGGTGCTGGTGCAGTGTATGATATTGTGCAGTGCACTGGGATGTAGTGCAGGAATGGTAGTGCTGGTGCAGTGTGTGATTGTGCAGTGCACTGGGATGTAGTGCAGTAATGGTAGTGCTGGTGCAGTGTGTGATATTGTGCAGTGCACTGGGGTGTAGTGCAGTAATGGTAGTGCTGGTGCAGTGTGTGATATTGTGCAGTGCACTGGGATGTAGTGCAGTAATGGTAGTGCTGGTGCAGTGTGTGATATTGTGCAGTGCACTGGGGTGTAGTGCAGTAATGGTAGTGCTGGTGCAGTGTGTGATTGTGCAGTGCACTGGGATGTAGTGCAGTAATGGTAGTGCTGGTGCAGTGTGTGATATTGTGCAGTGCACTGGGATGTATTGCAGTAATGGTAGTGCTGGTGCAGTGTGTGATATTGTGCAGTGCACTGGGATGTAGTGCAGTAATGGTAGTGCTGGTGCAGTGTGTGATATTGTGCAGTGCACTGGGATGTAATGCGGTAATGGTAGTGCTGGTGCAGTGTGTGATTGTGCAGTGCACTGGGATGTAGTGCAGTAATGGTAGTTCTGGTGCAGTGTGTGATATTGTGCAGTGCACTGGGATATAGTGCAGTTGGGTTGGTGCTGGTGCAGTGTATGATATTGTGCAGTGCACTGGGATGTAGTGCAGTAATGGTAGTGCTGGTGCAGTGTGTGATTGTGCAGTGCACTGGGATGTAGTGCAGTAATGGTAGTGCTGGTGCAGTGTGTGATATTGTGCAGTGCACTGGGGTGTAGTGCAGTAATGGTAGTGCTGGTGCAGTGTGTGATTGTGCAGTGCACTGGGATATAGTGCAGTAATGGTAGTGCTGGTGCAGTGTGTGATATTGTGCAGTGCACTGGGATGTAGTGCAGTAATGGTAGTGCTGGTGCAGTGTGTGATATTGTGCAGTGCACTGGGGTGTAGTGCAGTAATGGTAGTGCTGGTGCAGTGTGTGATTGTGCAGTGCACTGGGATGTAGTGCAGTAATGGTAGTGCTGGTGCAGTGTGTGATATTGTGCAGTGCACTGGGATGTAGTGCAGTAATGGTAGTGCTGGTGCAGTGTGTGATGTTGTGCAGTGCACTGGGATGTAGTGCAGTAATGGTAGTGCTGATGCAGTGTGTGATATTGTGCAGTGCACTGGGGTGTAGTGCAGTAATGGTAGTGCTGGTGCAGTGTGTGATATTGTGCAGTGCACTGGGGTGTAGTGCAGTAATGGTAGTGCTGGTGCAGTGTGTGATTGTGCAGTGCACTGGGATGTAGTGCAGTAATGGTAGTGCTGGTGCAGTGTGTGATATTGTGCAGTGCACTGGGGTGTAGTGCAGTAATGGTAGTGCTGGTGCAGTGTGTGATTGTGCAGTGCACTGGGATGTAGTGCAGTAATGGTAGTGCTGGTGCAGTGTGTGATATTGTGCAGTGCACTGGGGTGTAGTGCAGTAATGGTAGTGCTGGTGCAGTGTGTGATATTGTGCAGTGCACTGGGGTGTAGTGCAGTAATGGTAGTGCTGGTGCAGTGTGTGATATTGTGCAGTGCACTGGGGTGTAGTGCAGTAATGGTAGTGCTGGTGCAGTGTGTGATTGTGCAGTGCACTGGGATGTAGTGCAGTAATGGTAGTGCTGGTGCAGTGTGTGATATTGTGCAGTGCACTGGGATGTAGTGCAGTAATGGTAGTGCTGGTGCAGTGTGTGCTCGTGCATTGCTCTGTGATGTAGAACAGTTTAGAGCACGGTGCAGTGTGTGAGGATTAGCAGTGCAGGAACATGGGAGTGTGAACAGTGCATGGTTTGAGGATGGGCCACGCAGGGCGTTGTAGAGCAGCAGTGGGTGGAGTAAGGTAGCGCCTAGTGTACAGCACCAGGGCGTGCAGTGGGCCCAGCGAAGCCTGTCTTTTTGCTTGGACATGTGTATTACCGGGGTGGGGTCGGGGTGAGGGGGGGTGCCCCGGTACTTTACCCACGTTCCACGTCCCGATGTACACAGACACGAGGTCCGGCTCGTCCAGAGCGCAGTGTGTGATCTTCATCAGCTGCAGCAGCTGGCAGAAGGCCTCGCGCTTCTGCAGAGGACATCAAAAAAAAGCGAAGAAATAAAATAGTATAAGAAGAAGGGAAGGACAAACAAGCACTCAAACTCAGAGGGCGGGGTGAGGGGGAGACAGAAGAGGGAGAGAGTATGAGAGAGTGAGACAAGAGAGAATTAGAGAGCAATGGGGAGAGAAGGAAGGGAATACAAACCCTAGAGGAAAGAGAGTCAAAGAGAAGACAGAGAGGGGAGGGAGAGAAAGAGAGTGGGTGAGGGGAGAGACAGAGGAGGGAGAGAGTGTGAGGGAGGGAGTGAGAGAGCAACGGGGAGAGAAGGCGATGGAGGCAGAAGGAAAGAGGAAGGGAAGACAGAGCGAGAGGAGGACAGCGTGAGTGTGACAGGAGAGGCGAGATGGAGACAGGAGAGAAAGACAAAGACGACGGAGAATAAGAGAGAAAGGGGAAGACAGGGAAAAGCAGAAGGGAGCGAGAGAGAAAGAAAAATATATAGAACAAGCATTTGCAATGCAATAGGTCTCGCATTTGTTAGGGTTTCCGGTGGGGGCGAGGTGTTTGGGCAAGATTTTAAAACACAACCGAGTGAGTGAGTTTGTGTTAATTCGGGCGGCGGCGCATAACAAAAGAATGAAGCGGCTGCCGTTCTCGAACCGGAAGGGGCCTCGCGCACATCTTAAAAGCCTTGCAGGAAAGTCGAGTCTGCAGTAGGACAAAACCATTTTTAAAAATAGTGCTTGCGAATACTAAATATACATACTGTGTAACCACACAAGTAAAAAGTCCATCCTCATGGGAGGTTACAAATGCAGACAAGGTGTTACTAAGGAGGGACTATTAAGCCTATTAACGAACCAAAAGCGACCATTTAGAAAGGACAGCAACAGGAGCCAATTGAAAAGATGGGCGGAGAGTGGGCGGAGCTTCAAGTCCATGCCTGAGTACAGCATGCCTTGCAGAGCAGCGCTTGAGCTGCCCAGGCTCGACCTAAAAGGGCAGAGATGGAAGCGAGAGAATGAGAGAGGGAGAGAGAGAAAAGGAAACAGAGGGAGAAGAAAGAGAGTCAACGAGAAGACACAAAGGGAAAGACAGCGATGGACCCATGTGGATGGAAGGAAGCCAGCAGGGCCTGCATCCTTAAAACATGGAGTAATGCTGTGCCCTCAACATACAAGCCGTCATTTCAGTACACAAAAATCACTAAAACCATGCTTTCGTAAGAGCAAATATGGCACAGCGTGCTTTCTTGCACTGGGTGTACACTACACAAGCTCAATGTACAATGACATGCCTGGCAATGACCACTCCTAGGTTAGGAAGACATTTCCTCCAATCGGGGGCTGAGGACTCAGAGCCCGATACTCCTACTCTATCACTGCGCTGCACACAATGGGTATAGTTGGCTATATAAGGCACATGATTGGCTACCCCCTGACCAACCCAAGTGTTCGATGGACACTTGGGAGACCGAAACTAGGAGAGCATTACCTGATACTGAGTGGAGTAGAGTCCTTGAGTATCCTCATTCTGGGTCTAGGAATTCACGCTCAAACTGAGTCAATGTTTTATTTTTCATAAATCCACCTCTCCCCGGCCACGATTAATAGCATTTTCCCGGGTGCTGCGGCCCCCTGTCCACACTGTTCATTTACTGCGCGGATTGATGTCATGTGCTCTGGAGCTGCCATTACTGCCTGGCTTTGGGCTCCTGCAGCTTGTGCGGTCCTGCCTTGTCTGCCATCTGGGGACGCGCCCACCCTGGGCTTATTCACACGACTCCAACGCAGCAGATCCGCCACCGGATTCGTCCACTGGTGTCTCCTCCTAACTGAAAGGGCTATTAGTTTGCGATGGAAAGCGCCCATGCCTCCCTTACCCATAGCCTGGCACCGCGGGCACACCTCCTCACCCATGGCCTGGTACCGTGGCCACGCCTTCCTTGCCATGGACTGGTACCGTGGCCACGCCTGCTGTTCCAATGCCTGGCACCGCAGCAACACCTCCCTTGCCCATGGTCAGGCATACCTAGCCACACCTCCCCCACCCATGGTTGGGCGTACGCAGCCACGCCTCCTAACCCATGGCGTGACACCACGGCCATGCCTCCCTAGCCGGGGTCAGGCGTACGCGGCCACACCTTCCTCGCTCATGGTCAAGCGTACGTGGCCACGCCTCCTCACCCATGGCCTGTCACCGCGGCCACACCTGCCCATGGTCAGGCTTACGCGGCCACATCTCCTCCCCCAAGGCCTGGCACCGGGGCCACGCCACCCTTGCCATGGTCAGGCATATACAGCCACGCCTCCCTCGCCCATGGTCAGGCATGAGCGGCCACACCTCTTCACCCATGGCCTGTCACCGCGGCCACACCTCCCTAGCCCATGGTCAGGCGTACGCGGCCACGCCTCCTCGCCCATGGCCTGTCACCATGGCTACACCTCCCTTGCCCATGGTCAGGCATACGTGGCCACGCCTTCCTCACCCATGGCCTGGCACCACAGCTGAGCTCCTTGCCTGTTGTCAGGCATAAGCAGCCACCCCCCTTGCTTATGGTCAGGCATACGCGGCCACGCCTCTTCGCGTGCCCAAGTAAAGTCCCGCACAGGGAAGAGCTGAAATGTCTCTGTAAATATCAGACTGCCAAGACTGGGATGGGTACTGGACCAACCTAGGTGAGAGGCTGTGGAATGACTCCCTTCCCCCTTGAGCAAGGTTGGATAGCCCACAGGGTTTGGCCACTTGATTATGGCGGCCTTGTTGTCCGTGCCCCCCTACAGATACCCCTGGTGGCAGCTCGGTCAGCACCCACACGGCCACTGGTCCTTAGAAAACTTCCCTCATTGGGAACGGACTTTGCCACTGCCATCCATACCCCTTTCTCTAAGGCTTGAGCTATGTCTTTGTACTTTTATAATGTCTGTAAAACTAAACCCTCCTGTGTTATGTTTTGGATTTTTGTCTAGCCCCAGAAAGCAAGGAAGTACACTATTTCTCAAATTTAGAGTAAATCCACCTAGGACCACTTACAGGTAGGTCCGAAGACAGTTCCTAAATACTTAGGGTGATCTGTTGACCAAATGAAAGGCCAGGCTTCAAAATAATCCCTCTCAGTTTCTACTAAGAGTGTTAAGACCACTGACGTAGACCAACTGATGGTATATCCTGTAAAAGATTCAAAGGCTTCAATCTTATTTGATAGTTTTGGAACTGACAGTCCAGGGCAGCCAGTGCTTACTTTGTAAAAAGCATAAGTGCCAGGGCCCTGGTCAGGAGGTCACTGCAGCTTGCCCCCGCCAGCGCTGCCAATGACAACATCAACACATCTGATAGCCACCACACTCCTACAAGTGTGACAGGTCAGATTATTCCAGGCACTCAAAGTTATAGGAATGGCTTGGGAGGCAGGTGTTAGTTATTGTTAATGTGTATTGAATTAATACTCTATTGTTGTTGTGGTCATCTCTGAATTAGGCAAACAGCGCCAACTTGTGGCAGACTGTTTTAAGTGCCGGTGTTGACAATTAAGTGCCAGTACCCAGCACCGGAACCCATAGGCTCAAATTAAGCACTGGGGTAGCCTAGGGTTAGCCTAGTGATAGCAGTGTCTCATCAGTGAATAGCATAAGTTCACAGTTTACCTTGCCTCCTTGGGAAACTTTAATATTATCATTACCCCAGATTTTAGCTGCCAAGGGCTTCCGTGCTGATACAACAATGAAGAATAGTATAGATTTGTGCCTTAGTGTCATTGAGTTGGATTTTTCCTCGTATACACAAGATGCAGAAGTGGAACCTGTGCAAAAAGAACCATTGATGGACAGAATGCAGGACAATGTCGTACATTCACCCCAGTACAGAGATCTGGGCCTAAATCCATCGGTTTTTTACTCTCCATGTCATTCCACTTTAAACCCACCCTGAAGTTCGGGCTGGTCTGTTCCCATGGGGCACAGGGTCAAGACGAATTTGCATACAGCTGGTTCCAAAATGGAATGGCATGGGGAGCAAAAAAGGAATGATTTGGGCCCAGATCTCTGTACTGGGGTGAATGTATGGCATTGTTCTGCATTTTGTCCATCAATTGTTGTTTTTGGATTTGTCACCCAGAGTGGGACCAGTATGCCCAGACGTGGGTCCCGTGTTCTCCATGCCACTGGAGTCAAGCTATCCTGGCTGAAGAAGGCTGATAGCCAGAAACCGGTCCTAGGATGCTTGATTCCAGTCCAGGAAGCACCTGGCAGTTCGGTCTGGACTATTCCCATAAGGAGCAGGGTCAAGACTGATTTGCATATGGCTGGGTCCAAACTGGAATGGCATGGGCAGCAAAAAAGTGATGGATTTAGGGCCAGATCTCTGTACTGGGGTGAATGTATGACATTGTTCTGCATTCTGTCCATCAATGTTCTGTTTACAGAAGTGGAACCAGAGTAAGAGCCATCATGGTATCACAGAACTGGTCTCCAAAGTTCTTTTGACGCAGGGCCAAGAGTAAGCAATTCCAGTTAATACTGTCAAATGTCTTTTACTAAGCTAAGAGTTTCCCCCTCTGATTTTTTTAGGAAAACTTATTTGCAAGATGTTAAGTAGTTGTCTGATATTGTTACAGTTTTACCTTTCCTTTATAGAAACACAATTGTATTACTTCACGATGAAAGTTTGGGTTTGATTGTTTTGAGAGCAGTTACATATGGAGCTATGGGTGTTACATTGCTTGTTGTTCTTAATAATATAAATGCTGATTCTTGCTATAACTGTAGTGCCTCAAAGTGCTTCGCGACAGGGAAGAGAGAACTTTATCGCACCAAGTATTGCGTGTGATCAATATGGCACCACTTATAATTGTGATCCCTGCGTAAACAGGGATGACCATCAATAAGGCACTTGTGATCAGGCCCTTGAAGCAGGACTGGACCAAGTGTGCCCATAAAACGACTCACTTACCTTGGCGTTCTGGAAGAAGAAGTCTCGGGTCAGGCTCTTCTGCGGCTCGCGGCCATACACAAGCTTCACCCTGCTCTGCTCACTCTGGAACTTAATCAACTGCAGAACTACAAGGGAAATCAACACATGACCAGTTAGTTGTACCTTCATGGAAGAAACCATGCGCATGACAGTTCTACAGACGACAGCCAGACAGCAAGCGAGATGACTAAAAATGAGTGAGGTTTTCTATAGTGCACAATGTCAACCATACCTTCTAGGCACTTGCATTTTGGGGAGTTGATTCAAAGAATAAGAAGGAAGGCTAGTGAAATCCACAGCCTGTTAGTAGCCACCACCTCTCTTTTTAAAACAAGGGAAGGCTCGGTCTATTCTCCCACTGATTCAGTGGAGAAGTGTGGCTCAATGGTACGAGCGGCAGACCCTGATGCAGAGGTCTAACCCGGGACCAGGGTTCAATTCCCCGCCTCGGCGGGTCTTTTAGCTCAAACATTCCACGGACCTGATAATTCTCGCCTCGGTGCCTATTCCAATCATGGAGTCCCACTCTGCAACTCTGGGCAATAGCTTGCTTAATCTCCACAACGGCCCCCACAACGCTAAGGATGCCTGGCCTCCACCTTGGGGGTGCCCAGGAGTGGACACCTCACAGGGAAAGCCAGGATGGGTTCCACAGCGGTATTCGTACAAGCGCCTTGAGACCCTTGCGGGTGAGTAGTGCGCTATACAAGTATCAATTTACAATGGCCTTTAGACTGAGGGCCTGATTCACAAAGATTTTGCTGTGAGTAGGTGTGACTTACCCTTGTGGTACTCATGACGCACTTCAGCGTTCCAGGGGCCGTTCTACAGAAAGGACACTGGGGGCGCAACAGGCGTGCGTGCCCACTTTCAACGCCTCCAGCTCACTTTGATAATACAGAAAGGGCCGCAGACGCTTGTGCACCCCCTTCTGTTACACTGATAGCGCTGACGCCAGTGCTACCTCGAGAGGGCAATCCCGCACTCGCATGGGGGGGGGGGGGACATCCTTTACAACACAATTTTTACCACACAGTGCCTTTACGACGCAACTATTACACCACATGTCGTTACAACGCATTGCGCTGGCGGGCGCTCTAGGATAGGGAATGGATTTCATTTACTATCCAACACCTTCCCTACTATTCACGGGGACTGGAGCTGGAATAGTAAATTAAACTATTCACTATCCAGCACCCCAAAGCGCTATGCATTGTAAAAGCATGCGTTGTAAAAACTGTGTTGTAACAGCATGCGTGGTAAAAGCATGCGTTGTGCTGTCTTACATCCGCATGGGGGTGTAGCCTGATGCAAATGAGGGAATCACTTTGCCTTTATGCCTGCGCCACATTATGCGCGTGGGCACAAAAGCAAAGACGTCATCAGGAGGCGCACTGAGAGTGAGCCACAAAAAAGTGGTAGACAGTTAGACAAAGGGGTACCATGGACCCCACAAACATCCCCCTGCTAGTGGGTGCACCCACCTGCAATGGGATCTCTGTTCCCTCTCTAAAGTGCAGGTGGGTGCCACCTGCACAGTGAAGCACAGAGCAACAGATTAAAGCAGCCGCTCCGTGTTTCGCTGAATGCGCTGCCTCCAGGGACGGTCCGCGTTCACGGCTGCCCAGAGGGCCGATCATCCATGGTAATCCAGCGCATTGTTCATGTTGCGCCCGGCGCACTTGTCTAAAGGTGAACGGTGGCCAATCATGAACAGTGTGCCTTATATATAATACGGGTCCAGGAGTATGGAACGAGTACTCCAGACTTACTCCTGGTACGCACGATTGCCACTAGACAGCTATCTTTACTGTTTTTAATGGGGGAATATGTTTAATGAGTTTGCCTTTACATTGTAGAAGTAAGCACATCATCTGGCGTGTCGTAGCTGGAAGCAACTTTGGAATAACACATGTTTTGCTGCTGAATTTAGAGGTCCCAGCAGGCTGGGCAGGTATTGTTTGGCAAACGTGCTCCTCCCAAAGCAGTGTTAACACTCTGGGCAATAATGTATGCCTGGATGGCCACCATGTTGTGGCAGGGGCAATAATGTATGCCTGGATGGCCGCCATGTTGTGGCGGGGGCAATAAAGTATGCCGGGATGGCCACCATGTCGTGGCAGGGGCAATAATGTATGCCTGGATGGCCCCCATGTTGTGGCAGGGGCAATAATGTATGCCTGGATGGCCGCCATGTTGTGGCGGGGGCAATAAAGTATGCCGGGATGGCCACCATGTCGTGGCAGGGGCAATAATGTATGCCTGGATGGCCCCCATGTTGTGGCAGGGGCAATAATGTATGCCTGGATGGCCACAATGTTGTGGCAGGGGCAATAAAGTATGCCTGGATGGCCACCATGTCGTGGCAGGGGCAATAAAGTATGCCTGGATGGCCACCATGTCGTGGCAGGGGCAATAATGTATGCCTGGATGGCCAACATGTCGTGGCAGGGGCAATTTTGTATGCCTGATGGCCACCATGTCGTGGCAAGGGCAATAAAGTATTCCTGGATGGCCAACATGTCGTGGCAGGGGTAATAATGTATGCCTGGATGGCCACAATGTTGTGGCAGGGGCAATAATGTATGCCTGGATGGCCACCATGCTGTGGCAGGGGCAATATTGTATTCCTGGATGGCTCCCATGTTGTAGCAAGGGAAATAATGTATTCCTGGATGGCCCCTATGTTCTGGCAAGGGCAATGATGTATGCCTGGATGGCTACCATGTTGTGGCAGGGACAATAATGTATGCCTGGATGGCCACCATGTTGTGGCAAGGGCAATCATGTATGCCTGGATGGCCCCATGTTGTGGCAAGGGCAACAATGTATGCCTGGATGGCTACCATGTTGTGGCAGGGGCAATAATGTATGCCTGGATGGGCGACAGATTGTGGCAGGTGCAATAATGTATGCCTGGATGGCCACCATGTTGTGGCAGGGGCAATAATGTATGCCTGGTTGGCCGCCATGTTGTGGCCGGAGCAATAATGTATGCCTGGATGGCCACCATGTTGTGGCAGAGTCAATAATGTATGCCTGGATGGCCACCATGTTGTGGCAGGGGCAATAATGTATGCCTGGTTGGCCGCCATGTTGTGGCCGGAGCAATAATGTATGCCTGGATGGCCCCATTGTTGTGGCAGAGTCAATAATGTATGCCTGGTTGGCCGCCATGTTGTGGCCGGAGCAATAATGTATGCCTGGTTGGCCGCCATGTTGTGGCCGGAGCAATAATGTATGCCTGGTTGGCCGCCATGTTGTGGCCGGAGCAATAATGTATGCCTGGATGGCTACCATGTTGTGGCAGGGGTAATAATGTATACCTGGATGGCTACCATGTTGTGGCAGGGGCAATAATGTATGCCTGGATGGCTACCATGTTGTGGCAGGGTCAATAATGTATGCCTGGTTGGCCGCCATGTTGTGGCCGGAGCAATAATGTATGCCTGGTTGGCCGCCATGTTGTGGCCGGAGCAATAATGTATGCCTGGTTGGCCGCCATGTTGTGGCCGGAGCAATAATGTATGCCTGGATGGCTACCATGTTGTGGCAGGGGTAATAATGTATACCTGGATGGCTACCATGTTGTGGCAGGGGCAATAATGTATGCCTGGATGGCTACCATGTTGTGGCAGGGTCAATAATGTATGCCTGGATGACCACCATGTTGTGGCAGGGTCAATAATGTATGCCTGGATGGCCACCATGTTGTGGCAGCCCACCTTGCCTGTTTTTGTTCAGCAGAAACAAACTCCAGAAGTCAGGGTTTCTTCCTGTAGATCAATAAAGAAATGTTCCTGATGCATATGGAGTTTTCTCCGTGATCTTCCAGAACATTTTTCTTCTTTTTCTGCCCAAGTTATGGTTCACGTGGGGCATTCGGACAGGAATAATTGGCGCAGGAAGGGAAGACCAGCGCAAGATTGAATGGGGCTTTTGACACTATGACGTTAGTGGCTAGTGGCGAATAGCCGCTGGGCAAATGTCTCCAAGGCAGACACTGCTAAGGCTCTGCCGTTGTAAACCTGGTGGTACCCCTACTTCCAAAACACTCAGAGGAGCTGTGCGTATGAAGGGGTGAGAGCACTGCTGATTTAGGGCATTTTTCTTGTTCCATCAGGTTCTAAATGGTGCCCGTTATGCTGCTTTCAAAGGACCTTTACTCCTTTGATGGAATATTTACTGTGATTTTGTAACTGAGTGGGATACTGACAGATCTTCCCAGAGACTACTCACCTGTGTCCCAAAGAACCTGTGTTCTCAGGCACAGGTCCTGGGGTGCAGGTCACTCCCCTACTGGGTGCAGGTCACTCCCCTACTGGGTGCAGGTCACTCTCCTACTGGATGCAGGTCACTTGCCCACTGGGTGCAGGTCACTTGCCCACTGGGTAGAGGTCACTTGCCCACTGGGTGCAGGTCACTTGCCAACTGGGTGCAGGTCACTTGCCCACTGGGTGCAGGTCACTTGCCCACTGGGTGCAGGTCACTTGCCAACTGGGTGCAGGTCACTTGCCCACTGGGTGCAGGTCACTTGCCCACTGGGTGCAGATCACTCGCCCACTGGGTGCAGGTCACTTGCCCACTGGGTGCAGGTCACTTGCCCACTGGGTGGAGGTCACTTGCCCACTGGGTGCAGGTCACTTGCCCACTGGGTGCAGGTCACTCGCCCACTGGGTGCAGGTCACTTGGCCACTGGCTGGAGGTCACTTGGCCACTGGGTGCAGATCACTCGCCCACTGGGTGCAGGTCACTTGCCCACTGGCTGGAGGTCACTTGGCCACTGGCTGGAGGTCACTTGGCCACTGGGTGCAGGTCACTTGCCCACTGGGTGCTGGTCACTTGGCCACTGGGTGTAGGTCACTTGGCCACTGGGTGTAGGTCACTTGCCCTCTGGGTGCAGGTCACTTGCCCACTGGGTGGAGGTCACTTGGCCACTGGATGCAGGTCAATTGGCCACTGGGTGCAGGTCACTTGCCCACTGGGTGCCAGTCACTTGCCCACTGGGTGCAGGTCACTTGGCCACTGGGTACAGGTCACTTGGCCACTGGGTGCAGGTCACTTGGCCACTGGGTGCAGGTCACTTGCCCACTGGGTGCAGGTCACTTGCCCACTGGGTGCAGGTCACTTGGACACTGGGTGCAGGTCACTTGGCCACTGGGTGCCAGTCACTTGCCCACTGGGTGCAGGTCACTTGGCCACTGGGTGCAGATCACTTGCCCACTGGGTGCCGGTCACTTGCCCACTGGGTGCAGGTCACTTGGCCACTGGGTGCAGGTCACTTGCCCACTGGGTGCAGGTCACTTGCCCACTGGGTGCAGGTCACTTGCCCACTGGGTGCAGGTCACTTGCCCACTGGGTGCAGGTCACTTGTCCACTGGGTGCAGGTCACTTGCCCACTGGGTGCAGATCACTCGCCCACTGGGTGCAGATCACTCGCCCACTGGGTGCAGGTCACTTGCCCACTGGGTGGAGGTCACTTGCCCACTGGGTGCAGGTCACTTGCCCACTGGGTGGAGGTCACTTGCCCACTGGGTGCAGATCACTCGCCCACTGGGTGCAGATCACTCGCCCACTGGGTGCAGGTCACTTGGCCACTGGCTGGAGGTCACTTGGCCACTGGGTGCAGATCACTCGCCCACTGGGTGCAGGTCACTTGCCCACTGGATGCAGGTCACTTGGCCACTGGGTGCAGGTCACTTGCCCACTGGGTGCAGGTCACTTGCCCACTGGCTGGAGGTCACTTGGTCACTGGCTGGAGGTCACTTGCCCACTGGGTGCAGGTCACTTGCCCACTGGGTGCAGGTCACTTGCCCACTGGATGCAGGTCACTTGCCCACTGGATGCAGGTCACTTGGCCACTGGGTGCAGGTCACTTGCCCACTGGGTGGAGGTAACTTGCCCACTGGGTGCAGGTCACTTGGTCACTGGGTGCAGGTCACTTGGCCACTGGTTGCAGGTCACTTGCCCACTGGGTGCAGGTCACTTGGCCACTGGGTGCAGGTCACTTGCCCTCTGGGTGCAGGTCACTTGGCCACTGGGTGCAGGTCACTTGGCCACTGGGTGCAGGTCACTTGCCCACTGGGTGCAGGTCACTTGGCCACTGGGTGCAGGTCACTTTCCCACTGGGTGTAGGTCACTCGCCCACTGGGTGCAGGTCAGTCACCCACTGGGTGCAGGTCAGTCACCCACTGGGTGCAGGTCACTTGGCCACTGGCTGCAGGTCACTTGGCCACTGGATGCAGGTCACTTGGCCACTGGAATCAGGTCAATTGGCCACTGGGTGCAGGTCACTTGCCCACTGGGTGCCAGTCACTTAGCCACTGGGGGCAGATCACTTGCCCACTGGGTGCCAGTCACTTGCCCACTGGGTGCAGGTCACTTGCCCACTGGGTGCAGGTCACTTGGCCACTGGGTGCAGGTCACTTGGCCACTGGGTGCAGGTCACTTGCCCACTGGGTGCAGGTCACTTGCCCACTGGGTGCAGGTCAGTTGGCCACTGGGTGCAGGTCACTTGCCCACTGGGTGCAGGTCACTTGGCCACTGGGTGCAGGTCACTCGTCCACTGGGTGCAGGTCGGTCACCCACTGGGTGCAGGTCACTTGCCCACTGGGTGCAGGTCACTTGCCTACTGGGTGCAGGTCACTTGCCCACTGGGTGCCAGTCACTTGCCCACTGGGTGCAGGTCACTTGGCCACTGGGTGCAGGTCACTTGCCCACTGGGTGCAGGTCACTTGGCCACTGGGTGCAGGTCACTTGCCCACTGGGTGTAGGTCACTCGCCCACTGGGTGCAGGTCACTCGCCCACTGGGTGCAGGTCACTCGCCCACTGGGTGCAGGTCACTTGCCCACTGGGTGCAGGTCAGTCACCCACTGGGTGCAGGTCACTTGGCCACTGGATGCAGGTCAATTGGCCACTGGGTGCAGGTCACTTGCCCACTGGGTGCCAGTCACTTGCCCACTGGGTGCAGGTCACTTGCCCACTGGGTGCCAGTCACTTGCCCACTGGGTGCAGGTCACTTGCCCACTGGGTGCAGGTCACTTGCCCACTGGGTGCCAGTCACTTGCCCACTGGGTGCAGGTCACTTGCCCACTGGGTGCCAGTCACTTGCCCACTGGGTGCAGGTCACTTGCCCACTGGGTGCAGGTCACTTGCCCACTGGGTGCCAGTCACTTGCCCACTGGGTGCAGGTCACTTGCCCACTGGGTGCCAGTCACTTGCCCACTGGGTGCAGGTCACTTAGCCACTGGGTGCAGATCACTTGCCCACTGGGTGCCAGTCACTTGCCCACTGGGTGCAGGTCACTTGGCCACTGGGTGCAGGTCACTTGCCCACTGGGTGCAGGTCAGTTGGCCACTGGGTGTAGGTCACTTGCCCACTGGGTGCAGGTCACTTGGCCACTGGGTGCAGGTCACTCGCCCACTGGGTGCAGGTCACTCGCCCACTGGGTGCAGGTCAGTCACCCACTGGGTGCAGGTCACTTGCCCACTGGGTGCAGGTCACTTGCCTACTGGTGCAGGTCACTTGCCCACTGGGTGCCAGTCACTTGCCCACTGGGTGCAGGTCACTTGGCCACTGGGTGCAGGTCACTTGCCCACTGGGTGCCAGTCACTTGCCCACTGGGTGCAGGTCACTTGCCCACTGGGTGCAGGTCAGTCACCCACTGGGTGCAGATCACTCGCCCACTGGGTGCAGGTCAGTCACCCACTGGGTGCAGGTCTCTTGCCCACTGGGTGCAGGTCACTTGCCCACTGGGTGCAGGTCACTTGCTCACTGGTGCTCAGCATCTAAGCACATACTGAACTGTGCTGCATGCAGGACAAACCTTGCCGGGCAGATTTACAAGCCCCTTGTGACACTTTTGCGCCGCTGTTACATCCCTTTTTGTGACGTAGCAGCGGCGTAAACAATGCACCACATTGCGACCCATTTACAACGTGACGCATCTATAGAGATGCGTCACCCTGTAAAGCCCTGTGTTACATTGTACCTGCACCAGGTATAATGTATGCAGGGTAGGTGTTCCCACGCGGGAAAGCCTCGTAGAAGTGACGCAGTAAAATCTACAAGATTTTACTGCGCCACTTCTAGGACGCCACTGCATCAAAATCCTGCGTCTGCTTGAAGCAGGCATAAGGAGTGACGCAGCACAATAAGTATAGGCCTCCACATGCATTGCTGGAGTTGCGTTGTGCTTGCGACACAACTCCAGCAATGTGTGACTTTTTCGCCGACAGATGCGTCCGAATTTTTGACGCATCTGTCATTCTTTGCGCCATGGTGCGCTGTATTGTAAATAGGGTGCATCCATGGTGACGCAAGGGTTTCGCAGGCTGGCGCAGGTACAAAGAAGGCCTTGCATATTTAGCTTGAACGTCATTGTTAGTCACTTCTGTGTTGTGGTTTTAGGATCTGTTTCTTTTTAATATTTGTTACCTCTTAAGTGAACTTGTGACATTAAATAACATTAATAAACAAACCACAAGGGAGGCGGTAGAGGCACAGAGTCTCTGAAAACTTCTCAGGCGCATATAAATAGTTAAATTACAAACTAAGCAGCCTCAAAGGCCATGGAAAATGAAATCGTTTAAGTTATTTGATTCTATTGAAAGTTTATAATTCAGTGTAGGTGTTAGTAGAGTGGAACTTAATTTCGAACACACACCCTTTTTTATTTGGTCAGTAAAGCACAAAAGAACTCTTTCCAGTATGATCATAGAAAGGGATTTTCTGTTCAGAAAAAGAAATATAAAGGGGTAAGATAATAACAAAATTATAGTAGAGAGTCCTCTGCTCTAAGACTGCATGAAACGGATGCCCATAGGCTGTATCATGAGTTCACCAAGGTTCGTATTTATTCATCGTCAAAGACACACAGGGAGATGCAGAGATACAGGAGAGTGGGAAGAGTATCCTTCTTAAGCCAGCATCAGGGGGCTTGACTGCACAAGGGCGGTTCGCATTGACGTAAACAAGCTCCTGTTCTCTTACTTTGCTCGTGAGTGATGGTCTCTTCGGGGGATCCCATTCCTTTCTTGAAGATGGCCACCTGCCCCTTCTCCAGCTCCACCATCACTGTGCCCTTCTGTGTCTTACCCAGTCTGACCTGCAGTGAGAGAAGAACAAGGTCAACCCTGGGGTTTCCACAGAGAACCTGGGAAGAAGCCCAAGAGAGGGAGAGCCCGGACCAGCCCGGTGCACACTCAGAGTTCTAGATCTGTAACCAGAGAGTCCGCGGCTTGGCCGAATTGCTGACACAAGGCACGTCCTATGACCCAACCCGAGGAATATCTCTCTGGTGTCTCTGACTCCACATCTACGTACACCCCTTGAGCACAACTACTAAATACCTTCAGAATGTGCCCAGATGACAGATCAAATTCCACCTAGACAACATATCAGACAACTCAACCAACGTCTGAGCCTGAATGTACCATGTGCTCTCCAGAATGAGTGTCCTCTGCATAGACCTAGCCAAAAGTTAGGTTCTAGCCATGGGAACAAGTCTGACTATCTATCCTTCGACTGGCGCATGGTCTTAGCAACCCCTCTTCCAGCAGCTCAGAAGTGAAGGAACATGTGTAAACTCCTTGACTCTGAACTTTTACTTGCTCCAAACAATTGTGCCTCTATCTGACACCGGTCACAGAGTGTGACTCTTTAGATCTCTGCAATTACTACAGAGGTTGCTGAGCTGTTCCTAGAGAGGAAAGATATGCGTTAGGAGATGTGAGTGTTCTCAGGGTAAAAGGACATTACCCCTGGGAATCCATTTTGTTGGATTTAATGCCCTCACACACCTTTGCAGGTGTCATGCTTCATCCTTGCTCCTCGTTGGGTCGGCGGTGCAATACCCAACGGGCGACACCTCAAAGAGGGGCTCTTTAGCGGAGATCTTTTTCCAACAGCCGTTTAGATGAAGTGCGGGTGTGGGGCCAGTAGGGATTGTAGACGTATCGTGGGTGGTTAAAATAAAGCTAGGGGTACCAAGGAATGATTTATTCTGGCGGTCCGCTGCTCTAATTAAAATCAGAATCTGGAGGGTGAGTCTGGAATATTATGTTTCCAAAGGCCTTCCAGAGGGTGCTAATATCTGGTCAACATGTTTCTCGCTAGTGTTCATTAACAGGCGATTCGTCAGGACCTATGAATACTATTTAGTAAGTATCTATTGAGTAACTGTCTACAGTGGATCACTAATGTATTAAGAATACACACCAGTGAGATTAAAACTAAATCGTAAATGAAAACAATTGGGGGGGGGGAAACAATTTTGTTGTCCCTATTTTACCCTTCTTCCATGTGTATGTCTGTGTTAAGCTGTCAAAACCTAAAAAGTGTAATGTACAGTTAGCAACAGTATCCAGCGGGTAAAGCTTCAGGTGAAATCTTCCACCGCAAGGTTGGGAGTTCCTGAGCTGCTCTTTTCATGCCTACCCCTCGCCGCTGGATCCGGGTCCACCATACCATCTTTAGATCTCTGGTCATGACATGCCTGGATTACTGTAGCATCACTCACACTGGTCTCCCCAAGAATCTCTCTGCCAGCCTAGAAGAACCAGGGACCCCGGCAGCAAGAGACTTCGATCAGATCAGAGGCCACGAATGAAGGACATTGGACTCGGTGACTAGCCCAATGACTAGGCTTCACTGTCGTCTCATTGACATTTTGTAGATGTTTATTCTAGACTCTAGAGCATGCTCAGTGCTCTTTACAAAACGCCTAAATATATACATTTTGTGGAATAGTCTGGAGTTCCAAAGTTTGAAGAGCAGGAGAGAGAAAGAATGGCTTCCAAGGAAGTTTGAGTGGAGTAATGAACTCTAAACTGCAAGCGCGTGCTTCGTCGGAGTCTGCATCCAGCACGGCGAGTCGAACTTATGCTAAAAGAAACTTGGTCCATTCCTTGGTGTGCTCAGTGAGTTATGCACAGTGCGTTAGTAGTGATCCAGCGTGAAACTGGAACCCAATGCATAGACAACCTAGCTGGACAAGGTGATCCCCGGGTTTCAGGCCCTTTAGTTTTGGACCTGTTGTGATTTGTTTCAGAGGAATTTGAGGTCGATAGTTATATATCTAGGTGAGCGTGCACATGCGTACCTGCAGCTTCAACTCTTTGGAGCAAGCCTCAGTAGGGAAAAATCTGCCTTGGGATTTTTAGGGTGTTTGTAGAAGGTTTTACTAAAAAGTCTATCTGAGGTTCCAAAGTTAGGTCCACATATTAGAGATTTCCTGGGTGTTTTACAGAATCTTTTGGATGGTTGCCTGTCCTAGATCTGCTGGCCAAGATGGGATCTCTTATTAGTATGTAGAAAGGGCCACTAGAGGACAGTTTTAGCACTAAATAATATTCTATCATATCTGATTCAGAAAACAGACTAATTTCTGGAGAAAACAAACATAATAACTCTTGGAAATGCTTAGTCAATGAGTTAACAAGGGGGGTTAATGCACCCAGTAAAGAGAAGTTAATATATATATAACTAGGGGGCTAAAGGTTAAAGCTCCAGTGGGGTCAACCCATCCTCAGGTGGTCAGTAAAACGCCAACTAGTTAGTTGGGTACTGGGTTACAGGGTGTTATTTTATTAGTGTAATGCATCTAGCTCTTATTCACACAGCATCCCAACAACTAGACAGAGATAATAAACAGATGCATGTAAACCCCTGTGTCTGCATCTGGGCTTTGCTCACCTCAAACTTGTGGCCATCACTGCTGGGGGTGTTCGGGGAGTGCACCGGGGAGCCCGTCCCGGGGGTATTTGTTGAAGCCGCGTTGAGGACAGCTTCTTGTAACGCTGTCAGAACCTGAAGAAAGAGAACCAGAGAGACTTACAAAGTCTCCAAAAACATAGGACTTCAACAATAATGTCATATTATAAATTATAAATGTAACTCCACCTGATTGTTAATGTAGTTATCATCAGCTGTTCCCTAAAGTAGTACAGCTATGATGATTATACAAATAAAGCAAAAATATTTTTTTAAGAACAGGTCCTCTGCAAAAGATACCAGTGTGTAACAGTTAGTTGGTGCCCTACAGATGACCCTGGGCATAACAACGTTACTCCCCTGTAATCCTCAGCACTCTAAATTGGGACCTGAATATTACAATGTTTTTTAAAAGTCTTTCTTTTGGCTTCAGGCGTGCCTCCGTTGACTTGTGGCCATGTCTCCCTGGAATGTACCAACACTGTTTGCAAGTCAGTAACCTATTACCGACTCGCGAAATAGGGTTTGCGAGTCTTAGGACGGGCGTGCCAGGGTGGCCCTTCCGAATACGTGTCGCAGGAGGATAAACGATTATTTTGCAACTGGAATGTGGTCGGAAAACAATTGCAGTTTACCACCTACTTCAAATAGGTGGTAAGCCAGTCGCAAACAGGAAGGGGTCCCCAGGGGACCCCTTCCCCTTTGTGAATGGTAGCAAAAAAACGTTTTTAAGAGCAGGCAGTGCTCCCAGACACCACTGCCAACCCTTAGAAAGTGAAACAGAAACGTTTCATTTTTCTTTTTGAAACACATCCCGTTTTCCTTTAAGGGAAACAGTCTGGATTTAAAAAAAAGTTGCTTAAGTTAAAAGCAAACATAGACATGATGGTCTGCTGTCCCCAGCAGGCCACCATCCCTGTGTTATTGCCCATTCCCAATGGGTCGCAAATTGCAATGCGCCTCATTAATATTGATGAGGCAGCTCCTTTGCGCGTGCGACCCAGTTGGTAATCACAAACAGTGTTGCACACACAGTTTGTGATTTCCTAATAGTGAATCCAAATATTCACTATTAGGACATCGCAACTCCACGATTTCGTACATCTGGCCCTTGGCTACTAATCCAGCTGCATCTTAGCAGTAGAATATTTATGACTAGGGCCATATGTAGGTAAAGTTAGTTTTGCGGGTCCTTAATAGCGATTTTTACCGAATCACTATTAAGGACTCGCAAAATGGAATGTATGTAGGAATCGCAATAATAATTGCGATTCTTTAATATTCCTTAATTGCGAATCGCAAATTCAGATTCGCAATCAAGGAATACCTTCCCATTCATTCCTATGAGCCAAGAGGCCCATAGGAATGAATGTGATTTGCGCACGCAATTTGCGAGTAACCATGAGGTACTCTCAAATTGCGTGCACAATTTCAAGGGGGCAAGGGTTCCAAAAGGACACCCTGTTGCACCCCTGAAATGTACATGTGTGCACATGTGGCGCAAATACAAGCCCTAAGGGCATGTTTGTGTGCCACATAGCACTTTGAAAAAAGTTAAAAAGTGCTTTTTAAAAGGAAATTGAACATTTCCACCAACTTGAAGTTGGTTGTAGTTTGTGATTCCTTAAGGCAATATCGCAATTCGCGATGCCTAGTACATAGCATTTAGGGAATCGCAAATTGCGATTCTCTAAATGCTTGCGCAAAGTAGGGAATCACAATTTTTGTGATTCCTTATTTTGCGAGAGGGTATTTGCCTGCCTACATTGCACACAGCCAAATTGCGATCACAAACGCCGAAATTCTGCAAATCTCAGCATTTGCAATCGCAATTTGGCTTCCTACATCTGGCCCCAACTCCTGTTATAGAGTCGTAAACATTCTACTGCTAAGATGCAGGTAGATTCGTTCTAAAGTCCAGCGATACACAGTCATAAACAGTCTACGTCTATGATGCAAGAAGACTAGTGTACATGTCCTGTGAGATAGTGTGCCGTGTTCATTTGGGAATAGTAAACAGTCTACGTCTAAGAAATAGGTAAAGTTCTGCAGTTCACCGTTGTAAGCAGCCTACTCCTAAAATGCAGGAAGATTAGTCTTCAGGACCTATGGCATAGTGGGTCATGATTCATCTGGAGGGGAAATATCCTTTACGACGCAACGTTTACCACGCAGTGCCTTTACAACGCAGGTTTTTCAGCGCAAGTCATTACAACAAATTGCACTGGGGGGCGCTCTAGGATTGGTAATAGTTTAATTTACTATCCAACACCTTCCCTACTATCCACGGGGACTGGAGTTGGAATAGTAAATTAAACTATTTACTATCCAGCACCCCCCCCCCCAACGTATTTCGTTGTAACGACTTGCGTTGAAAAAACTGCGTTGTAAAGGCATGCGTTGTAAATGCATGCGTTGTAACAACGTACATCCCATCTGGAGTCGTAAACAGTCTACTTTCTAGATGTAGGTAGATTAGTCATCAAGTTCTGCAACCCGGGGCAGGTGTACGGGCTCCGAGGTCAACAATTTAGCCAGGGCTAGAACCAAGGTGCCTGCTGAAAAAAAAGCAGGTCTGTGTTGGGGGCCCCTCTCAAAGGCTCTGAGGGGGCATCCGCAGGGAAACACAAAATGTAATTTCAGGTGATTCTACGATTAATAATTATTTGGTACCTGGGAATCCTGTCTGCGTATATTTTTGCAACGAGCATCCCTTTGGACTCAGGAACAGTCACAGCAGCGTAAGGGGTCTGATGTTGATAATTAAATATTGAATCTCCCCTCTTTTCTATTTCCCTGATTCTGGACCGCATTCCTCCAAACACATGCAGCATATTTAGTTAATAAACTTTTGCAGACTCTACACAATGTTTACAAAATATGTCAAAAAGAAGTGAGTAGAATATGTGTTTGTGTAGACATCATTCTTCAAGCTTCTATGGATTTAAGAATATCTCTGCTTGCATTGCACTTTTTTATGTGGTGGACTCAGTTCTGTCTTGAGTTTAGGGAAAGGCGGGTCTGCGGTACTTTCTCAGGTATAGAATCAGGCCTGCTGGCTGTTCCTGACTGGCTGGGCATGAAATGGAGATTTGTGCATCTAGTGATGTAAGGTGTGAGTTCTGCTCCTCCAGAGGGGTGGTGATGCAGGCAGGGACCTACCTTCTTCTCGAGCGAGGACAGCTGGCTGCTCAGGGTGGAGATTTTACCGATGAGCTGCTCCAGGTCTGGGTCCAGGTCACAGGAAGCCTAAGCAAAGCCAGAGAGTAAGTGATGAGTGGAAGGTGCAGAATGGAGGAAATTTCAACAACATACTCAGAAGGTTTCTAGAAACACTGGACTTCAATGTTCTCACTTCAATCCCCCACACATAGCTTATGTGACCACTACAAGTATGAAAAGACTATTTCACATGAAAAGTGCACCCTGTCCCAGAGACACTAGGGGACAGATGTACGACAGTTTTTGCATGCGCAAACGGGTTTGCGAACCCGTTTGTGCATGCAAAAACCAATAGGGGTATGTCCCATTCCAAAATAGCGAGGTGCAATTTATTTGCGACTCACTATTTTGGAATTGCAAGTTGCTATTAGATAGGGGTGTTCCCTTCCTAATAGCAAGTGCAACCCCATGTACAAATGTTTTGCGGTCGCAAAACACTCGCAAATCACCGCCCTCTTCAAGAGGGTGGTAATGGGCTCGCAAAAGGGAAGGGGTCACCTTTGCAAAAGAAGGGTAAAATATTTTGTAAGGGCAGGCAGTGGTCCCAGGGACCACTGCCTGACCTTACAAAATAAAAAGAAAACATTTCTTTTTTTTCCCTTTTTTAAGGAAAACGGGCTACATTAAAAAAAATGCTATATTTAAAAGCAGTCCCAGACATGGTGGTCTGCTGAGCTCAGAAGGCCACCATACCTGTGAGGGCCTGCCAATCCCAATGGGGTTGCAAGTTGCGAGAGGCTCATTAATATTCATGAGCCGCTCTATTTGCGACCCCATTGGGAATCGATAACAGTGTGCTACACACTGTTGTACATCCAAAATAGCGCCTCACAAATTGCAAGTCGCAAAAAACTCACAATTTGCGAGGCGCTATTTTCGGCGTCACACATCTGGCCCTCGGACACCAGTTTGTTCTGTGCAGTCCTCCCATGTGTGCAGCTGACGAATAACACCGCAACAGAATACAGGGTGTGAGCTAAGCGCTGCCAGATGAACTAAGGGCAACAAAGAGGATAGAGAAATGATGAAAACAGGGAAAAAGGACAAAGCGAGAATGGCAAATAGCACGAAAGAGAAAGGAAATGCAATGAGGGAAGAAAAAAGAAGGATGAATACTAAAAAGGGATGAAGAAAGAAGGAGAAAGGTAGGGAGGATGAATGGAAGGTGGCACCTGGGATTGGGTGAAGGCGCCTGCGTGTACGAGCTAAGAAGGAGAGAGATGACATGGCACTGGGTCCATTTCCACTTCTGGATTTTCCTTTTACTACTCACTGGAATCCAAGTATTTTGTTCAATTGTTTTTATTGTGAATGAGAATTACAGTTCCCAGAATGCTTCAGTTGCTAAACTCAAGGTCTAGTTATGTTCCGCTACCAGTATTTGTAAAGCGCTAGACTGCCCAAGGGCTTCTTGACGCTAGTGAAGATGGCGATATTCGAAGAGCCAGGTCAGCAGCTTCTTGCAGAGCTCACTTCTGCAGTTCCACAAAAACCTGAAGACCTGACTCTCCGTAGAACTCTATGGGATCCACACGCCTACACACCCGCTCAAGCGACTGGATACCACACGGATGATTAGTGCGCTATACAAATCGACATAATATAACATAAAGTAACATAACAACACAACCTGGGGGAATAAAAAATGGAGCACATAGCTCTCAAATGTATTGGTTAAAAAGACTGGTCTGCAGCTACTCCTACCCACAAGGAGAGCGAGCATTGCACACTCCCTCTCTTCAGCGGCCCAGAAGGCTCTCTCCACAAAAGGGATTGATTTGCTTTTGGATATTCCCAACAGAAGATGAACCGACTGAAGGAGAGCACGACTAGGTGAATAGAGCTGAAATTTAAAAACCAGAAAAGGAGGTGAGGAGCTATGAATGGTCTTAGGCATGGTGACCAGTGCTTGGAACTGCCCTCATATCTATGTTGGAAGCCGGTGGGTGATCTGAGAGTGGGGGTGATGTGGCCTCTCCCCTTGGACCATGTCAAGCAGCGGCATTATGCATCAGGAGTAGCTTCCTGAGGGAGTTCTCTGGTAGTCTCAGGTAGACAACACTTCCATGGTACAGTCCTGCTATGTTTACGCTATTACTGCTGGCCCATTCAGTTCTGGTGGGATGTAGGGGAGACATTTTTATAATTTTTATTTTCCAAAAGCACACACTTGTTACTTTAGTGATTCTTATCCTACGCACACGCGCAATTATACATGTCAAGTTACATCAAGTAGAGAAAATCGCATCAAGAACGAGAAAAAGTTCTTGTATTTTTCTTGTTTTTCTCTAATCCAAACAACGCCCAGCCAACATGTGTTTCGTCAAACGGGTGAGGTTCTGTGGTTTTCGACTTCATTACGTATTTAGCCGCCATTTTGTGTCCGTCGCCATTTTGTGTTGCCCTCACCCAGGCAGCACGGCGAACGGAGTGTTTTTGCTTGTCCAGCTGCTATGCGTCTCTTCTGTTAAAAAGTAACCCCTTGTCCTTGTTTACGAAACCGATGTCAGGGGCTGGCCGAGTTTGTTAATCCATGTCTAGACTGATTGATCCTTGTATTAGTTGACTGTTTGGGTCCCACCATTCTTTTCTTACTTTATCTTATTTGACTGGCCTTCGCTATTCTCTTCTTGTATTCTCCTATTACACAACTATCCTTTGAGGCATACGAACACGTCCTACCACCTGTAAATTGAATTGTGGGCACTAACACTGATTAACTTGAGGGGAGGAGTGAACACGGGGTCTGAAAGAAGGGCGTATTCAAGATACTTGATAGCTTGTTTTCAAACTCTTCCTATTTGTCAGCTTTGTATGTATTGGGAGTAGTCATTGTAAATATGTGTGCTATAAAATATTGTGCGCCACGGAATTAAGTGGCAGTCTCCTAAGAATATACCGTTGTACTTCTTGGATAACTGTGCTTAGCTGCAGCTAATAAATCCGATTTTCTACGCCTAACAGAGTGTCTCGTGTCTCTGTCTGACAAGGCAGGTGAAGGCGGAGATTTTAGGCGTGCCCTGCGCCGCTCGGCCCATAAGGCCCGGTTCTCCAACTGGCGCCCAATTTGTGGGCGGCTACAGTGGTAGCGGTTCAGCCCGAGGGTCGTGAGGAGCCTCGCAAGAAAATTCTGGAGGATTCGCGAACCACGTCAAGCGACCCCTGTATGTCTAAGTGGACCGAAGGTCTTTTGCAGCGCGGCTACTCCTTTCCGACGGCTGCTGACGACTGCTGCCCTGACTTCCGCCCTGCCTTGGCCCTCTGGTGATGATTGGTATCGCGAGACGTTAGACGGACCTCTGTTGGCGTGAGAAAACACTTAGTTAAGTATTCGTGGGTCGCGCCCACCTTTTTGTATTGTTTTTGTTATTCGACTTTTGCACTAGTCGAAGCCAAGGGGTAAGTACGTTTGTGCTGTGATCATTGCCTTAACCCCCTTGAAGTTTGTGAACAGTCCAGTCCGTTACGAAATGACTGGGCTTAGTAAGTTTAGGAAGTTTTGCTGTTTTGACTGTAATAGGGATTCCCGGCTGGAGGACTCTTGTCCAATTTCTCCGGTTGGAACTCCCACTTATGAGCTTTATTCGAAACATGGTATCGGCTCCATTATTTTTAATGAAACATGGATCTGATATACGAATAAAGATGGTGTTCTACAGGGGCCACAAAATGGTAGCTTTGAGCCTGATATATTAGATAATCTAGAAGCAATTTTGTTTAAAAGAAAAGCCCGGCCGGCAATGTTTGACTCTTTCCGCCTATGGTGTAAGGAAGCCAAACAGAAAGAAATTAAACAGGCAAAAAGAGATAAGAAAGCGCAAGATATGACCATTTTACAGGCTGCCCAGCAGTTTAAGAATAATGAGACTGATCAGATGATTGAAGTCTCAGAAAGACAGCATCGTATGGCAATAGATAGATGTTATCCTGTGTTGTCTACTCCCCCACAGAGTAAGGATCTTGACGAAGATCCCTTAATGTCCCATTTGTTGAGATTGCCTCTGCCTTATGTACCAGGTGCTAACGCACCCCCATTGTTACCACTTGTCCAGCAACCTGTTGTTCAACCAGTTGTTCGGGTTCTTCCACAATTGCCTGCCTCTTCCAGTAATTCCACCCCCACCTCCTTTGCCACCGACTTCTGTACCTCAGTCTCCTTTGCAATCAGTTCCTCTTGCAACTGTTAGCTCTTCTCCTGCTGTCCTTAATACATTGTCTACTGTTTTACTGTCAGATTCTCCTACAGTCCGTAAACGATTAGTCGGTACTGTTTCTAGTCTTTTCTCCCCTTTCTTTGGGTTTCTTAACTTAACTCCTGTCTTGTCCCAAAGGCAATCCCGTAGTCAATTTCCAGGTTCTGACGAGCGAGTTAGGTTGGACTCCCTTGCTCATGATTGGATAATGAGTGGTCCACAGTATAGTGTGCGCGATATCCTGGATACTTTTCTTCGGTGGAATGCGCCCACGCAGAGATATGTTTTTGATGTTATGTGTAATACTCTTCTTAAAGGATGGGGTGATATGGATTTGGATTTACCTCCTCAGGGTTTGTTTGGCATACAGGCTAAATTTGATAAAGGACTTATTGTGGGTTCCGATGTCGAGGATGCTGTTCGAACACTTATCACTTTTAGATCTTCCTTTTTCTCTCAAGATTCTCTTGAACCTGATCCTGCAGTAAGGCATAAAGTGAAACACTACCCTATGCGAGAAGTTCCCCCGATATGGAGGGATGCGGTTCCACAGGCAGGCGATGTTCCAGCTCATTTCCAACGTATATGGGTACATGTCCCCTGGAAATGATCTGAGGTGTTGGCGCTTAAACAGTCTTTACCGGACCCTCGTAAAAATCCTGCTGGATATTATAAAGAGCTGTCCCAGACTGTTGATGCGTGCGTTATGAATTTGGCCGATATTGATATGTTGATGGGAAATGTAGTCCCACAAGCATTATGGGCTCGGATTCGTAGGGAAGACTACGACCAAGCTTTAGGTGGTACCTGGGCTGCTATAACTGCAGCGGATCTAGCACAAGTAGGAGGTGCTAAACCCGATGTTTTGATTACAGCATTACCTGGTAGGATAATCAATTTAATGCAAACAATGATGCCTGCCCTACGTGTTAACTGGGATAAGTTAGCTGCATGTAAACAGAAGAAAGATGAGAGTGTCTCCGATTTCTTTACTCGTTTTGAGGAGACGTTCATCGACCATAGTGGTCAAGATATGAGTACTGAGGGTGGACAGCGATTATTTGTGGATAAATTTGTATTTAATTTACTTCCAGAACTATCGCATAAATTGAAAGATTCCGAAAGCTCATGGGCCGTTTCTTTGTCTGCCCAGATATTAGCTACTGCTCAGTACTACGAGAACAGGCATAAGGAAGAAAAGGATAAAATAGAGAAAAAGACTAAAGAATTAAAAACGAAAGTTCTTTTGCAACAAGCTTATCCCCCTCGTTCTGCTCAGCGCCAATTGCAACAGCCTTCACAGTTTCAAAGATTGTTACAGAAACCTGAACCTTTTGTTCCACGACCTTTGCTGGGTCCTAATCAATGTGCCTATTGTAAAGAGGAAGGTCATTTTAAGAGTAGTTGTCCGATTTATTGCAGCGTAATGGTGGATTTCCAGGGTCGAGAGGCCGTGGTAATTTTCAGTCAGCATCTAGGGGTAGAGGGCGAGGTGCGTTGTCTCAGGGACAGCGTTCTTTTCCCCCTCAGAATTCTATGAACTATTTTGATCAGCAGAATTCTCAGTCTGCACAATATTACATTTTTTATTTTAAAATTTTTTATTTGCATCACGGGGAACAACCCAAAAAAAGAATTCCTACATACAGTAAAAACAGAATCAATACAAAAACATATCCTCAGCAAGGAAATAATAAAATAATAATGAGGTAATTAGAGAAACAATTATTATGACATTATTAATCCCCACATTCTGTCCACTTTCCGCTTAGTCTGCAGACCCCTTGTAATCGCAAGAGAATGCTCCATGTTATATATTTCCTTAACAAGGCTCCACCACTCAATAACCGTTGGTGGATTTTGTTGAACCCAGACTCTAGCAATAGCCAACCTAGCACATGTAATTAAAATGTTCAACAATTCGCATAACACACTGTTTCCCCATGACACACCCACAAACACATCCATTGATGAAAATATAATAGGACTAACGAGTCTAGTAGACACAACTTTAGTTACTCCATTCCAAAATTCAACAAGATGCGGACAAGAAAAGAACATGTGAATAATATCAGCTCCACTTAGATCACATTTTGGGCATTTGGTACGATCACTGAAGTTATTATTTGTTGCCCATTTAGGAATCCTGTCCGGCGTGTAATACAGTTGGCATTTAGTTTTAAATAACTGCAGTTTAAGACTTGAAGATTGAACAGAAAGATTGAGGCTACTTAAAGGCGAGATGATCAGATCTGATGGTACATTCATCGCCAACTTTCTACTCCATTTCTCTGCCAGCTTTATAATATCGTTAGAGTTATAGCCAGAAAAGATCTTGTACCCAATACTGATCAGTGCTTTATCTGCTTCTCTATAAATACAATTCCAAACTTCAGAATCTGACAGAGTGGTAAGTTCTAACTTCCTCAAAAAATAGTCCCTGATCTGATAATATTTAAACCGAGCCCCCTCTGACAAATTATAACACACCTTCAGTCTTTCAAATACAAAAAATCCCTTGTGGTCGTATAAATCTCCCAATATTTTAATACCACATTCTGATAATACACGACCAGCTGAATCCTGAAAAATTTCCGGTAAGCCCGGATTAAGCCACAAAGGGGTTTTATAATGAAAAAGAGAGACTTTACTCTTAACAAGAATGGAGCGCCATATATTAACTGTGTCTCGTACCGTCTTGAACTTTACACGTTTAAAGTAATTGGGGTCATTTAGTCTGTAAAGAAACATATTTGCATCCACTCCTAACAAAAATCTGTGAAAATATAAACATTTATCGGGGATCAACAAACTACGAAAGCGGGTCAAAAAAGCAGACCAATAATAAAGTTTAATATCCGGAAGACCCAGTCCTCCTTGATTAAAAGGAAGTTTGAGAAATGACACAGCCCGCCGGGCTTTCTTATAGCCCCCGATAAAGCTACTAATAATACCTTCTAGTCTGTGAAAATAAGAATTATTTACCCGTAAAGGGATAGAACGAAAAAGATATAAATATTTTGGTAATATTTTCATTTTGACCAAGTTTATTCGGCCAATAATGCTAAGCGGTAGTTTATGCCATTTCTTAAATAGCATAGCAGTCTCCTTTAATAATGGTTCATAATTTAATGCAACAATGAAATCAATATTCGAAGAGATTTTTACCCCCAGATAAGTCGCTACATCACATATCCCTATCACCGGGGCTGATGGTTGATGATTCATAATAATTTGAGTTTTGCTAGTATTAAGTCGATAGCCAGACACAAAGCCATATTTCCCTGCTTCTGCTACAGTACCCTTCATAGCTTCAGACACATTGTTGGAATAGACTGCAACATCATCCGCATAAACGGTTATACCAAGAAAATTTGGGCCATTTGTAAAGGGGCGAATAAGAGCCTGGCTCTGAAGTGCAATCAGAAAAGGTTCCATTCCCAAAGCAAATAGCAGGGGTGATAAAGGGCATCCCTGCCGCGTCCCTCGCATAATCATAAAAGTAGAGGAACATTTTCCCATATAGCAGACCTTACCCAACGGCTTATCATATAACGATTGAACCCATTTCAAAAATTGGCCTTTTATACCGAACGCCTGCAAAGCAGCCCATAAAAAGCCCCACCCCACTCGGTCAAATGCCTTCTCTGCATCTAATAAAATCATACCGAGTGGGGTGAGCTGAGTCCGTGCCACATCAAATGCAGAAATGGCCATATTAATATGTGCTGTAGTGTCCCTTTTTGGGATAAACCCATGTTGCTGGGGTTACACCAATTGAGACATTAGTGGTGCTAGCCGAGTTGCCAGTATTTTTGCGAAGATTTTTGCCTCGCTATTAATGAGCGAGATTGGTCTGTAAGAGCCTCTCTCCTGCGGTGGTTTGCCCCTTTTTAAAAAAAAGATAATTTGAGTGAAGTTCCAAGACTTTGGAGCTTGCTCCCCATTGCCAATAGCTTGGATAACTTTAATTAACATCGGTATCAGCTCTTCCATACAGTTTTTAAATAATTCCAAAGGGATAGAGTCCTCTCCTACAGCTTTACCAGATGCTAAGGAATTAATGGCTATTCTAATTTCCGCCGTTGTAATGTCAGCCGCAAGTTGGTCAGATTGTTCAGCCTCCATAGTTTTAACTCTATTTACCGCTATATAGCTTTTGTTATCATCTTCCGTGACTACAGTTTCTGGCGTATAAAGATCTTGATAGAACGATGCAAACTGTTGCAGTATTAATTTGGGATCCTGAAATATCTGGTTATTATCCCCTTTGATTTCCTTGATAACATTCTGGGCTCGGTCTTCGGCCACCTTATAAGCTAAAACTTTGCCAATCTTTTCACCGTTTTCATATTGGTTAAGTTGATATTTTTTTAATTTACTAATACTTTTTTCCCTAAAAAGATTTTTCAAAGCTACTTTTAGTTCAATTAGTTTGAAATTTAACGCATCCAGATTAGCTACCCCGGTTAGTAGAGCTTCAGATATTTGATGTTCAATATTAAGTATTTCTGTAATCATTTTCTAATTTTGGCAACAACGCTCTTTATTTTGCCGCCATATAAACTGCTGTGTAAATCCACGTATGCTTGCCTTACAAGCATCCCATACTATCATAGGTGGAGCTGAGTACATATTTATATCTATAAATTCCTTTATATGCTCTTTCAATTGATTCACAAAATTAATATCCATAAATAGATATCTGGGAAATGAAAAAAGACGAGGAGTAGGTATCTCTGTTGTTATCGCAAATGTTAAAAGAATCGGATTATGATCCGAGGTTACTCTTGGGCATATTACTATGGTACTGGTTTCAAGAATGGAATCTGTAACCCAAATCATATCTATGCGTGAGCATAATTTATGTGCAGCAGAATAGTACGTATAACCGGCTATATTGGGGTATAAGCATCTCCACGCATCTTTAAGTAGATGAATTGCCGCAAGGTCTATAATTGCAGCCCTAGTCTTCCTCATTCTCTGGAATGAGCCTTTTCTAGTTGTATCTAAATTATAGTTCATGATACAATTAAAATCTCCAAGTACTATATACTCCCCATCCCATGCAAGCAATTCCATATTAATTTGATCAATGATTTTTGGTTCATCCTGATTCGACGCATAAACCCCGCAGATTGTATATTTACAGCCTTCAAGTATTATCTGTACGATTGCCCACCTACCAGCCTTATCAGTTAATGTTCTGCTTATTTCTACCTTAAACTGTTTATGTTTTAGTATTGCCACCCCCAGAATTGAAGCAATAAATTCAGTGCATACCATGATATCATATCCCAATTGTTTGAGCAATTTTTTATCCTTATATGCTATGTGAGTTTCGGTGAAGACTGCTATCTGAGGGTTATACATCCTGAGTTCCTCATACACAAGACTTCTTTTAATCCTGCTATTTAAACCTGTCACATTCCATACTAAACATTTTACTTGATACATTTTATAAAGTACATATCCCTATCCTTAAAGCCCCTACAGAAAATCATATCAGCCTTACTGTACCTCCAAATTATATAGTTGTTTAACCCCATGATGCCTTTTTTACCCCCAAAAAAACCACCCCGCCCCACCCCTGCCTAACAGCACACTACCCCACCCCCTCCCAATCCTATAACTACCTGCAGGTCCCCCCATTGAACCAGCTGCCGATGTACTGGCAGCCAAAGAACGGAGTCAACCGCCCCGAGGATCCGGGCATTCAAATATAATCTCAAATATACAAGACCACGTATAACAGCCTATGATACTTTATACTGCCTTCTAGCCCATTATGTCAAAGACAGAAAAGAAAGAGAAAATATTAAGTCCCTAAATAAACACCCATATTCCACATGTAGATATCATGCCCATCACCTATTTTAACATTATTGAAAAGAAAAAAAAAATATATAGAAAAGAGCATTTTTCAATGTCCATTTTCTTCCAATTTCCAATTAGCCAATGCTCGTACCACCTCGTTCTCTTCCAAGAAATAATATATGCGGCCATTCTTTAGAACTTTCAGTTTAGCTGGTTCTTGCAGGAAAGCCTGGCCACCCAGCTCCTTTATCGGATCAATATACCTTTTCAATTTCCAGCGTCGCTCCATAGAAAGTTTACTTAGGTCAGATCTTACAAAAAAAGTAATTAAGTCAGTGGTGACTGGAGTATTTGGTCTTGCTTTTAATGAAATTGCCTGACAAAGCAGAAAATTACCAATACAAATCAAAATTGGGCGGGGATATTTGCTGCCCTTGTTCCTTTGAAACAGTGGGAGCCGGTGCGCACGTTGTATCTGTGAGTCCCAATCCCAGTCTGATAATTCAGGAAATGCTTTCTGAAATAGTCGGACAATAAATGCTCTAGAGTCAGCTCCCTCAGCCCCTTCCGCAATTCTAAATAAACGTAAGTTCTGTCTACGTTGCCGATTTTCTAAGTCTTCAAGCTTAGCTTGCATTTGACACATCTGGGCCTCATGTTTATTCACAGCTATTTCAGAACGCAGTGATTTTTCTTCCATTAAAACCACTCTTTGCTGAAGCTCTTCCACATCCTGGGAAATAGCGCCAAGTTTACAGGACATTTCCTGCACAGAAGATTGAGTCTTGCTACTATCTTCCCTCATCTGCTGATAATGAGACTGGGCTTCCTGTTTTTGCTCATTTAACAATTGTAAAATCATCTGAAATGATGACGACACCTCCCCTTGAAGGGTCCAGTCCACAGGCAGAAGTGTATTATTCTGAGAGGTATTCGTCAAGTATAAATCATTAGAATTCTTTAGCCCAGCTACACCAGATTCCTTTATTAATCCTGCACTCAAAGCTGTCTCAGGCACTGTCGCTGCTGCTGCTGCTAAACTTGCTACAGCCTGTGAGGCGGTGGTAGAAGAGGGTGCGCTAGGGATTGCCACAGACCCTATTGGTGCTAACATTGTTGCTAGCTCAGGAGCCGGAAGGGAAGGAAGTAAGACTTCCATTGAGGGACCCAGCACGTCAAGCCCATCCACTAATGCCATTGTAGGAGTAAGAGTAGGAGTAAGAGTAGGAGTGGGAGTAGAAGTAGATTGTCCATTTTGAGTTAAAGTAATCACATCGGCCACCCCCTTTGCAGGACCCTCAGAACCTGTTAAATCCGTCACATCGTTAAGACCGCTAATTTCCCCTGATGCAGCACCTGACTCAATAGGGCTATTTCCTGAAATCATGGCCATAGATTTGACACCACCTTTAGCTTGTACTCATTTGCACAATATTACAATGACGACTATTATGTTGAAAGTGAAAATCAGGATTCTCATACTAGCTAGGACAGCCATGGGCAAAGTAAGGGAGTCGTATCAGTTCCAGTGGATTAGAATGGGCCTTATGTTAATGTTGTTGCATTGGGTGTTTCAGAACCATTTCTCTTGGATACTGGTGCAATGAGAAGTTCTATCATTCACTCTAAACTCCCTGGGGCACCTTTGTCTGGCTTGACAAATGTTTCTGTAGGATTCTCTGGCGCCCCAGTTCGTAACCCGGTTTCTTGTCCTTTGCCTATCTCCATTGGTCCTTATGATTTGGAAGCTCCGCTCATTTTAACGAATGGTTGCGGTGAGAATTTGTTGGGTTTGGACTTATTGAAAAGTCTTCAGGCAACATTGTATTGTTCCCCCTCTGGTGTACATCTTACTTTGGGTGATAAACTGGTTTCGCCTATGTATTTGTCTAAAGATCAACTGCCACTTGAATTGCGTTCACTTCCTGCTACGCTTTGGGCCACGGGTCCGAATGATGTTGATTTGCTCACAATTCCACCTTACGTGGTTGCTGTCAAGCCCGATGTTAAATTACCACGCATTCCTCAGTATAAAATTTCTAATGATAGCGAAAGAGCTCTGTTGGCTATCATCTATGATTTAGTTCAAAAGGGTGTGGTTGAAGAAATGAGAGGAAATGTTTGCAACAGTCCTGTTTTGCCGGTTCTGAAACTTACTGATCCTTCTAAGCCTCCTGTATACCGTTTTGTGATTGATCTTCGGGAGGTCAACAAAATTGTTGTTCCCCAGTTTCCCGTTGTTCCGGACATTACTGCTTTGCTCACAATGATACCTGCTTCAGCTGTTTGGTTCTCAGTTATTGATCTCAAAAATGTTTTCTTCAGCATTCCTATTGCTGAGGAGAGCAGGGATCTCTTTGGGTTCTCTCTTGGAGGCCGAAGTTTTCGATTCAAACGTGCACCTCAAGGTTATTGTGAGAGCCCCTCCATCTATAGTCAGGCTTTGAAATCTCAGCTTGACGCCTTTTCCTTGCCTCCAGGTGCTACTCTTATTCAGTATGTGGATGATTTGTTAGTGGCTGCCGATTCAGAGGCTGTTTGTAAGGATGCGACTGTTTCATTGTTACAACATTTGTCTGATCTGCACCACAAGGTGTCACCCTCTAAATTACAATATTGCCGCCAAGAGGTGACTCGTTACGTTACTAGCCTCACTGATAAGGCTAAACATAGAAGATCTTTGCCAATTTGGACCATACCTCATCGAGGTAATTTATGTCTACAAATAAATGGTCAGAATACTAAGAATCAACACTATTCACCCCTGATTTCTCCACCGCTGGTACCATCTCAAGGTACATATTTTGTTTGTCATGATAGAGCCTATACATGGCTTCCCACCTATTTTTCAGGAACGTGTTATGTAGCTTTTCTTCTTCCCCCGACGTACACTGCTCCTTCAGGTCATCACAGAAAAAGATATGGCAGAGGGGTTATTGATTCTAGAGACACAACAGGAGGTAGGAGACTTTATCAAATGGTTTCTTCCTTTCTGGGGCCCGATGGCCAATAGCAGAAACATTAGACAGCTAGTTCGTGTTGTTGAGGCTACAATAAATGTGACTTCTGGAGCCTTGAGTAATCTGACAGCCGAACTTCAGGCGGATCGCCTTATGACTTTGCAAAACCTAATGGTTTTAGACATTGTCCTTGCAGATAGAGGAGGAGTCTGTAAATTAATTGGGTCTAGTTGCTGCATTTACATTCCTGATAATGCCCCTACGGTATACCAAGCCATCTCTAAATTACATGTAATTTCCGAGTCTTTTCACCAGGACGCAGGAGATTGGTCTGTGATGGGATGGTTTTGGGGACTACTGTCCACATGGGGATGGAAAGTGTTAACTTTCCTTGGAATGATTTTGGCCATCATTTTCTCTTGTTGTCTTTGTTTGCAGTGTGGCCCCGCCATCTGTGGTCTTTGTGCCACCTTGTGTGTCCCAAAGCCTGTGTCACAGAAAACAGAGTACATTAGAATGGTGTTGCAGCAACAGCTCGACGAACTCATGGCCATTGACATTGACTCAGACTAACTTGACTAACTGAGTAATGGCAAAAAGAGGGTCTGAGGTTCTGTGGTTTTCGACTTCATTACGTATTTAGCCGCCATTTTGTGTCCGTCGCCATTTTGTGTTGCCCTCACCCAGGCAGCACGGCGAGCGGAGTGTTTTTGCTTGTTCAGCTGCTATGCGTCTCTTCTGTTAAAAAGTAACCCCTTGTCCTTGTTTACGAAACCGATGTCAGGGGCTGGCCGAGTTTGTTAATCCATGTCTAGACTGATTGATCCTTGTCTTAGTTGACTGTTTGGGTCCCACCATTCTTTTCTTACTTTATCTTATTTGACTGGCCTTTGCTATTCTCTTCTTGTATTCTCCTATTACACAACTATCCTTTGAGGCATACGAACACGTCCTACCACCTGTAAATTGAATTGTGGGCACTAACACTGATTAACTGGAGGGGAGGAGTGAACACGGGGTCTGAAAGAAGGGCGTATTCAAGATACTTGATAGCTTGTTTTCAAACTCTTCCTATTTGTCAGCTTTGTATGTATTGGCAGTAGGCATTGTAAATATGTGTGCTATAAAAGATTGTGCGCCACGGAATTAAGTGGCAGTCTCCTAAGAATATACCGTTGTACTTCTTGGATAACTGTGCTTAGCTGCAGCTAATAAATCCGATTTTCTACGCCTAACAGAGTGTCTCGTGTCTCTGTCTGACAAGGCAGGTGAACCCGGAGATTTTAGGCGTGCCCTGTGCCGCTCGGCCCATAAGGCCCGGTTCTCCACGGGGAGGACCCCACGACTTCTTCAGGGCTGTTTAGCTCTTCAGTTTCTAAGTTCTGAATCCTATCTGCCGTTTATACGTCCTACCCAGCTTGATGTAACTTGACATGTATAATTGCGCGTGTGGATAGGATAAGAATTGTTAAGTATATTGGCCCTAGGGACCAATTCTTGGAGGGTATAGGGTGTTTCCCCTCACCTTGTTGCACCACAGAAATCATATCATCGTAAACTAATGCAAACTCTATAGGCTCCAATTCTCCTTCTAAAATGACACCCCTCATGGTTGTTTACTTTAGCGATTTGTGTTTCCAGGGATGTCAGAGTCTGTAACAATCGCCAGAATGTGAACTGCCTGTACCTGAGTATGTGGACTGCCCAACGCCAACAACAACAGGCCGGGCGTCATTTATCCAGGGAATTTTATTGATAAGTAGTTCTTGCTTTAAAAAGTTCAATTTGAGAAATTTAGAAACCATCCATTCTCTTACACTGGGTTTCAAAGAGATCTTCGTACATGAGATTCGCAGGAGGTTGATTTCACTGTCGAGCTGTCAGTTTGAGTAACAGTTGTGTGCCATCAGTGAACATGTGGAACTGTACTCACCAAAAGGGTACCCAGCGGGCCCTCTATATGTTGCTCAGTAACGAAGAAAGTGCAGGTCCCTGCGGAACACCGAGGTGGAAGGTAGGCAGTCTGTGATTGGGCTGAGAGAAATGACTAAACCATATCAGGGCATGATATATACCCATTGTTGGGCCTGGCCCTTTTTGCAGGGTCATCCCTGAACTTTTTGCCTTCCTCCTGTATTTTGTCTGACCTGTTTTTGTTGGTTTTATGACTATGGGCACTTTACCACTGCTGATCAATGCTAAAGTGCCTATGCTCTCCCTATTGTAAATTGATGTATGGATTAGTGACTCCATGATTGGCTGGTTTGGTTTAATTGTCAGACCCTCGTACAGTGCACTGCGTGTGCCCAGGGTTTGTAAATCAAATGCTGCTGGTGGGCTTGCAGCACTGATTGTGCCACCCACAGAAGCAGCCAATAAAGTGTCTCAGGTCTGACATCGCAGAGCCTGTGTGCAGTCTGGTACTGACATGCTGACTGGGAAAGTGCACCCACTTGCCAGTTCCTGAACCTTCCTTTTTCTGCATATTAGTCACCCCTATGGTAGGCCCAAGGACAGGGTGCATTGTAGGTAAAAGGTAGGACAAGCCCTGGTGTGTGTGGCATGTCCTAATAGTGAATTACAGCCATTTTCCTTTTTCACTATTGCAAGGCTACCCATACCCCATAGGCCAGAATTGGTAGTTTGATTATTACATCTTATAATCCTAACTGACTCAGACTAGAAATTCGAGTTTAGTATGCCTGAACTCAGAATGATAAAATGCATTTTTCAGTGAAGTTGATTGTAACATTCTGTGTTTGAAAATACCACTTTTAGAAAGTAGGTATTTTCTTGTCTAACCATCCAAGCCTGCCTCTGCTAGGTTGTGTATTCCGTGTCTGGAGTTTGAGTGACATGGGCTGGGGGATTCCAGGAGACAGGGTGAGGCAGCACATGGCTGAATAGAGAGATCTACATGCAGATGGGTGGGAGGGGTTGCACCTGGGTCCTTAATAGGGCTGTGTCTTCCCTCCACAATGCTAGCTCCACCTCCTGTGGTGCGTCTGATGTCTCTGCCCTGCAAAGTGAAAGGAAAGAAGGAGACAAGTAAACAGAGTGCTCCAGAACTGACCAGAACTGGTTTGGACTTGGCAAAGGCCTCCCTGTCTTCAGAGAACAAAGAGAAACTGTGTATAAAACGGGGGACCCAAACCCCAGAACTTTAGATCACTTGGGAAACTAGAAGAAACCTTTTGCTGAGGAGAGGAACCAGAGAGACTGAGGAAAGACTATCCCTAAGCGTGAGGGATTGGCCCGCAGTGGTTGCCTGACTTCCAAAGAGAGGAGAAAGGAACTGTGTGTGTAGTTTCATCAACTTGTAACAGATCTCCAAGGGATTGAGAGAGAGCTTGCCTCCTGACCAAAGTCTCAGGGCTAGTAGACTTCACCAACCTCTGCGCCCTGCTTCTGGAAACGCTGTTTCAGTAGCTACAGAGGAAGGGAGCTGTGACCGACTCTGACGACCGGCTCTGTGTCCCGGCAGCATCGCCCAAAAGCACCGTCCGCACCTCGCACCGCAACCCTTGTCTCACCGACCGCGACATTCAACGCCGCAGCCACCGAGCCGCCGCTTGCACCATGACCTGTGGGCACCACACTTCGCACCGCCTTGCTTCAACGAATCGAACTGGTCTGACTGACGCTGTCACTGCTGCTGACTTCGGGTCCCGAGACCGCATCGTGGCTGGCGCGCTGCTTGTAAGCTTTACGACGCGCCGGCTCATTTCCCACTGCATCTGGGCTGACGGACGCCAGCTCCCGCCATCCGGCTGCGTCGCTGCAACACAACCGGCCAGCACCGCATCGAGCACCGTTTCACCCTGCACCGCACACCTTGGTCTCACCGACACCGTCCCGACGACCACACCAAGCCACTGCCTGAACCGCATCGAGAAGACACCGCGCCCTGCACCTCTTCCATCTTGCAACGCAACATCGATGGTTGCCACATACGGCTTGCACACCCGTGCCTGCCGCAACGAGTAAAGGTACTGTGACTGAGTCTGTTCATGCTTGTGCTGACCTGTTTCGACGCGGTCAACTGGATTTGCTAGACTCTGTTGTTTTTAACATGTAGTAGGCGGACGGAGCTACCAACTCATACGAACATTGAATTTGAAGTATTCCTACCTAGAACCTTATTTTTGATACAGCATAGTGGATTTTTGTCTTCATGGTCTTGTGATAAGTCTATATAAAAATACTTATTTTTATACTACAACTTATGTGGTGTCCATCTGTAGTGTTGTCACTGGGTTACTGTATGTGTTCACAAATGCTTTACACACTGCCTCTGAGATAAGCCTGCCTGCTCATGCCAAGCTACCAAGGGGGTGAGCAGGAGTTTTTTTAGGAGTGTACCCCCTTACCCTGACTAGACGCAAGGGTCCCTATTTGGTCAAAGGTACCTACCTCTGCCAACTAGAGACCCCTAAATCTAACACCTATTATTTCCAACAGTAGCCCTAAAAAGATGTTGGCAATATTGGCTGAAAATTGTTGTGACTGCCTGTGACGAGGATGGTCAGTGGTAAGAGTGATCTTTTCCATGTTCCTGACATTTTCCCATGTGTTCCCCCAGTGTGTGCCAGAGTATTATTAAAATACCTTCTTACAGTTCTCTGTCATTGGTACCTTTCAGGAACCTCCCCAGGCTGCCCATCCAGAAAGGATGCTGATTCAAGATGCTGATATATGCCAACAAGGCCCTCCATGACCAGGGACCAGCATACTGAACTTCCACCAGCCCTCGAGACACCTGCGCTCCTCCTTCATCGCACACACACCCCGCATCCACTAAAGCCAAATTGGAGGACACCCTTACTCCTACCTGGGTGCCAAGTCCTCAAACGACCATCCCCTCCACCTTTGAACATCTTCCTTGCTCCCAAAATTCAGAAAGGGACCTACGACCTGGCTTTACAAGTGATCTCAGCAAGAACCCAGTGCCAGGATACCCTTGCGGGTGATTAGCCACGCTCTACAAATCTGAATTGATTGATTGAGAGTCATATGCTTAAACCAGTAGCGGGGTCACTGTCAGTGGTGTTAGAAGCTGACAACCCCTAGTCCACACCAATTCTGTTCATCTCAGCTTTTTAAAATTCAGTTTAAAAATCTGCTCTAGTATTTCACAGAGACATGTCACCCACCTCAATGCTGAAAGGGATGTAGATGAGGAGCAGAGAAGCAATGGAGACGAACACCACCAAGAGGGTCGATTAAAAGCCTTCTCACCTGCTTTGTCGCGGAGCTCGGAGGGGAGGTCGGGTGGTCGAACACCTTGCCCAGGGTCTCCAGGCTGGACAACGTGCAGTCAATCTCACTGAAAGAAACATGGATGGAACAGAGTCAGATAGGTATCCCGGTGTGGGAGCAAGGATCAGGACACAACTGCGGAGTCCATGGGTAGAAAGCCATAGCGGGGGTGAAAAAAGGTGTGCCTACAACTTCAGAACCACAAGGGTGGTCGTATGGATGACAACAAAGGCTCAGAAAGGGCCACACATGCTATTCCATTTCAAATATGTTCCTTAAGTTCTGGAAGGATGACTGGTGCAAATGTTGAAGACACTCTTTCTTCCAGATCTGATTTTGGCATCCAGCCTAAATTTCTCCACAAAATTCTTCCAAGTACACAGATGTGTCTGAATTTCTGCCCACAATAAAGACCACATAGATCATGTTGACTCCCTGGCTTATATGTGTAGTTTGTTGTCATCTCTTTACATCACTTATGTTTCAGATGCTCCACAAAGAAAGAAACAGGAAAAAAATGGAAAACAAATCTAGGTAAATCTTGATCCATGTGACGATTACTCGGCTCACCCCGCTCTCAGATGAGCATTGGAACGCGGATGAGATGCAACACAACCGGGTTCATGACACCCAGGCAGATAGGTGGCCAGGCTTCGAAATGAGGATATTACCAACTACTTTGTTTCACAAGTCAGATACTAGCCCCCTGAAAGTATGACACTCTGAAAGGCTGCTACACCGCCCCTACCCGGTACACACCTGTGAAGCCCACGGCAGGCGGCGCCCAGAGCCCTGCTCAGGTGTCGTAAGCTTGAGTGACCGCTGCACAGGGCGGCCAGATCCTGCTGCAAGCAGTTCTTTACATAGTCGACCATCAGTTCCAGACATTCATTGCCAGGGCTGTAACAGATGAGAAGAAAGGGGGAACATATGTGAGACTGAGAGGAAGCGAGGCCAGAGCAACCGAGAACGGGACAAGGAAGAGGGGTAACAAGAACATGTGCACCATGACCATGGGTCATCCTTAGGGTAGGGGCACTGGTGCCCAATGCCACCTGTTGGGGTCAGCGCTGAGTTACCTGCTGTGGATGTGATCTTCCAGCTGCAGTTGCATCCTCTGGATGATGTGAGCCGCCTTCAGATGTCCCGGTGAGCTCCAGGGGCTGGTCTGGTTGCCCGCGGCCATGAGAGTTGTCGGACTCAGGCACTGCATGCCAGCCCTCCCATCCTCACCATCTAGAACAACACAGAGGGAAATCATGGAAAAGGAAATGATGTCAGCACACCCCTCCGATGTTCTTCCAGTCCAAATAGGTTCTTGTGTGTGGGTTCCACCTTGACAGACACATAGAAAGGACCGTGTATTACACCCAGTCTCTCCTGTCACCTGGGTGGATCAGTCTTCCTTGTCAACTCCCAACATCCCAACGCTTATCCCGAGTCGTTGGTTGCAGGTGGCAGCACAAGCACTTATTTTTCAGCACTTTGACCCAGAGATTAGTGACCGGTGGTGACTTGGCCAACTGGCTGAGCCAAGAGGGACTAATCCTGAAACATAAGGAACTTACAGGAAAAAGAAAACCACCAACTCTAGAAGTTGAGCTCAGCCTAGAGAGCCCCAATCCTATCTCTCCCTTCCATACTACTGAGCAGCAAAGTGTGCACATGGCTGGGTACAATGTACATACAGTAGTGACATGCAAACCCCAGTTGAAAACAATCTTCACCAGATTGAGAAGTGACTTCCTCTGGCATTCATCCCAGAGTCTTATAAATACATCTCATGGCACACTAGATACAACAGGCAGGACACAGAGACTCATCTGCCGACCCCCCCCTGTACCTCTCCGCAGTGGGTAAGAATAATGCTGACTTGGTAGGGAGGGGCAGAAATATGGCACCACAAATTGAGTACCTAATTAGCAAGAGTGGAGACTATCACAGTCATGACAGGCCCTGCACACAGGAAGAAGGAACATAAAACATCTACCGGTTCAGAGGGCATGCTTTGCTTGCAGAGAAGGCTTGACACAGAAAAGGCGTGCAGAGAGAAGTAACTCCACAAGCAGACCAAGCCACCTCCATCAAGGTTCAGATCTCTGGAATGCTGCTCTTGAAGTGTTGCCTTCTTTTTCATGTTTGCTGGATTGTCTTCGAGTGGAGTCCTGGCCTGATCCATGGTATCTTTCATGTTTGCTTGCTGCTTCCAACCTTCTCCTACCTTTGCTCTCTACTCAAACAAAGCCTGCCAGTCCTCCTCGCGCCCTATCACAATCTCATCCTTTCTCTCTGCAGCTCCAAAACACTGCAGTGTCCTACTCCTTTCTTCCTGGTGTGTCCCTACTTTGCATTTGTTATTTACCTTCTCCAAAATATCGTCTGTCTTCCACAGCAAGTTTTTTATTTTATTGATGCTGGATCCTTACATTTCTTTGCTATATTTTGTACTGTATTATTGCATATTGGGCTTTGTAAATTGATTACAATGAAAAACGTCCCTGATAAAGTACTTGAAACAGCTCTTCGTGCAGGTGGCAGATTATTCCCTCTTTAGCACGTTCTGTCCTCTGCTCATACCAGCATCCATAGAAGGACATATCTATGCTCTATAGGGCACATTTACAGGAATGGTGGCGCGGGGCACACAGAAAGTTACCTTGCTGTGCTGCCCTGTGCCACAGGGAGAGGGCAAGAATGCACAGTATGTATCCCTCTGCGCAGGCACTGTTTCGGCAGCCGAACACCAATGCCTGTGTTGTAGGCAGGAGTATTTTGTGCAGGAAGTGGAACCTTTCTGCACAAAAACAATCCACCAAGGTGTTTTCCTCTTTCTATGTGTGCTGCAGAATGCAGCACACATAGAAAGAGGAAGAAACAAGGAGACAAATATTTTTCCTCATTACGCCTCCCCTGGGGTCCTACGTTTACAAGTCCTAGTAAATCTAAGAATCGGTTAAAGACCATGGCAGTTGCTATCAGGGGCCATAAGTGGACCTTAGGCTGGGAGGACCGCATCTCGCTATACGCAGACGATATCTTGCTCTACCTGGCCTCCCTGGCGGTGTCCCTCAATGTGGTCCAGGACATATTTCAAGTCTTTGGAAGGTTTGCGGGATACACGATAAACTGGTCTAAATCGGTACTTTACATCCTTTACGGTAAACGGCCCTCGCTCCCCCGTGGCTGCCGATTGGCAGAGGCAGCTGACGGCTTCAGGGACCTGGGGATCTGGGTTTCCAAAGACCTATCTAAATTTCACGAGAATAATCTCTTACAACCTCTTGTACGTCTCAAATCAGATGTCCAACACTGAAAGTCACTCCCGTTGACTCTTCTGGGGCGAGCGGCCCTGTTCAAGATAATGTCCCTTCCTAGACTGCTATATGCATTACAGAACACCCCACTCCAAGTCGCGGCCTCGTATTTCAAGGAGCTCGAGTGTATTGTTCGGGATTTGCTATGGGAGGATAAACCACCCCGCATCGCAACACATAAACTTAGGCTAGGATGGTTTGATGGAGGCATCGGGCTTCCAGATATCAAAAGGTACTATTGGGCTTCGCAACTCAAGGCTAATAATCAATGCACTAATAGACCGCAGGACGACCCAGCCTTTCAAATTGACAGGTGGCTCCTCCCGGGGGGTGGCTTTGAAGGTGCTTTTTACACACGGTCTTTTGAAGCCTGCTTTGACTGGCCGGACCGGTCATGCTGTGCACATGTGGAGGGTGGCTAACAGGAGCCTAGGTTGGGAAGGCAAAATCACACAGACCAAGCCACTCTGGCACTGTGACCAACTGGATAGGTTGATTCGATCAAAGGGCTTCAACAGATGGGCCCTTATAGGTATCTCTACGGTGGGTGATCTTTGGAAGTTGTGTGGGAGAGTCCCCTTTTCTCCATTGCTGCAAGAGTATGAACTAGCCCAGTCTGTATATTTCAGTTACCTCCAAATCAGACATGACTTAAACGCGGTGCTCCCCGAGGGTAGTGTTCTCCCTGAATCCTCCCCACTTGAAGATAGGATCCTGAACGCCGATCTGCCTGAGAAAGCCATCTCCCTCATTTATAAAAAGCTTGTCAACAATATGACGGATGCCCTGACTCGCCTGTGGGACCATGATGTTGCGGGTCTGGACGATGAGGAGTGGCGGGCAGCGGTGGCCTCCCCTCAGGAGGTGGCCATCTCCTCACAGCTCCGCCTGGTGCAATTAAAGCTTCTCTATTGATCCTACTGGTCGGGGCCCTTTCTGGTCTGCCTGGCTGACCAGAAAGGGCCCTGACAAATAGGATCCACTGGGTTGTGCATGGAAATATGGACAGGAGGGAACTTTTATTCACACTCTCTGAGAATGTCTGGGGATCCAGAGGTATTGGGGGAGGGTTGTGAGCCCAATGGAAGAAGCGCTAGGGCAACAGATCCACTGTACTATCTAGTTGGCATTATTGAACATTTGGCAACCTACAGACTTGAACCCTAAGGAGAGTACATGGGTCACCATGGGGTTGATGGTGGCTAAAAGGGATATAGCACGGCTATGGAGGGCTCCGACCCCACCGAAGATTGTAGATTGGGCCACCAACATGGACTGGTGTATGGTGATGGAAAAGTCCATTTATGAAGCATGGGGATGCCCGAATAAGTGGACACAAATTCGGGGGAAGTGGAATGTTTATAGAGGGGAGATCTGTGAACCTCCGAGAGCCAGAGGGGATATCACCGAGGGGTCCTGATTATGTATGGTTCAGCTTGTTTCCCTTATCTGTGATGTATATGCTTCAAGGAACCATTGATTATGTTACCTGTATCGCCAGTTTGAATACTTTGACCTTACCATTGTCATATGCCTACGTTTTCAATAAAATAATCACACAAAAAAAAAAAAAACATGGCAGTTGCGAAGGAACACCCACCACAACGTCCATGAAACACCTCCCCTGGGCAGAGTAAAGCAACTAAGCGATTTGCGCTGTGTTGCATTACTCTATATTTTGAAGCCAGTCAAAGACACGCAAAGTGGCGCTTTGCATCGTGCATGTACCACGTAACGCGGTGCAAGCATGACCCAAGGCCCTCGTAAGTACGTCCATATTTTCGTTGGTGTTGTGGACGTAAACCACAGACAGAAGTCCTCTGGTTCCACTGGCACTGGCCTTGCCACCCGTGTTATCCTAAAGGCAGCAGCCCCCACACAGAGTTAACAGGGTTCTAGGTGCTATGCTTGTGTTTTAGAGCTACAACTCCTTTCTTCTGTTCTAGACCACAACCAGCAAATGGGAGGCTCTCGCGAGCCTTAGGGTGCGCAAGGTGCAAAGCCTTGCATGTCTTGGGGGGTCTACAGGTGTGTGAAGTCACTTCCACTACTGCTGACACATTGGTGAATCGATGCCCATAGTTCATATTTACACATAAACATGTACCCTTAACATGTCAGTAATGTGTGTACAAATAAACATGTACCCTTAACATGCCAGTAATGGGTGTACAAATAAACATGTACCCTTAACATGCCAGTAATGGGTGTACAAATAAACATGTACCCTTAACATGCCAGGAATGGGTGTACAAATAAACATGTACCCTTAAAATGCCAGTAATGTGCGTAACAACTAAACATGTACTTTTAACATGCCAGTAATGTGTGTACAAATAAACATGTACCCATAACATACCAGTAATGTTTTGTGAACATTGTGTATTACGTTGAAGATCCACATTTGCCATTGTGCTTTCACCCTACAATGTATTAAGTGGTGCCCCTGCCACTGGTTCATGGACCAGTAGGCTCCATGCTCACCTGAGTCGTCCTCGGCTGGTTCTGCGACTCTTCCCACAGGGTACAGCAGCGGTATCACAAGCCCCTTGTTGGGCTGCTGGTAAACGGCGACCAGATCGCTGAGTGTGCGGAAGAACTTCACCGGAATCCCCTGGATGGTCTGAGGAGAGACACAGGAGACAGGGCATCAGACACTGGCCTGACACACAGTGCACAGCACAGACTATGTGCCTCACCCTCATGGCATGAAGACAAGATCACAGGAGCGCCTTGAGACCCTCACGGGTGAGTATCATGCTCTATAAACCCCCTGATTGATTGATTGATTGATTGATTGATTGACATATGAAGCAGAGCACAACATGTACTAAAAATACCCTGAATTCAAAACCAGATCAAACACTGACCCAAAACAAATGAGCATGCTACTTACACAGAACTAAAGAAAAGATGTATGGAATGCATGAACTAATCTCTGAAACTGGTAAGTACTGGGCTGCCCAATTCCAGGCCATTGTTTGTTCACCGTGCCATGACACACAGGGACCAGACACATGCACATTAGCCATGGCCCCCAGAAGACAGGTTCAGGCCATGCCCCCCATGAAAGGGAGCAAAAACGACCTCAGACAGGTTTCAGGGCTAATCAGCAAGGGGCAGCTTGAGTCCTGTGTCACAGGAAGCTACGGGACCCAGTGCTGGGCTTACTGATTATCCTGGGAAGAACAAAAAGGTGATGGATGGAATGTTTGAGTGAATCTCAGCCACTCTGGGCTGAGTTCTAGTCTATGTTTATTTGTGCACTGTGACACTAAGAACAAGGACCAACCAAAGGGATAATGGCCTACGAGAAACAGTCTTTACAACGAGGTTTTTACTTCGTTGTGCCTTTACCACGCATTTTTTAGCTCACATATTTGTACCCCGTGCATGCCTTTAGAACGCATTTAAGGTAAGTTGGTGGGTGTGACAGGTCGCCCCCCACAAATACATTGTTTTTATATACAAAAACAATGCGTGGTAATGGCATGCATTGTAAAAGCATGTTTGTGGTAAAAACATGCACGGTAAGACATGCGTGGCAAAGGCATACAATGTCTTTACCTGCATTGTACGTCGTACAACCATAGCCTAGCAGTGTGGACTGGACTATTTCTGTTAGTGCATAATCAAGGTCAACTCGCATTCAGTTGACCCCTTTTCAAATGGCACAGAAGAGCTAAACATCTATCGGTACTGGTTTTAAAGTGTTAACACATGGAAACACAGCCATGCCTACGTGCTATTTGTATGTGCTAGCACTTTAATGCCAGACCTATTGGCTTTTGCCAATATCAAGTTCCCAAGAGCAAGCAGCACACGCCTGCAGTACCATAGCCTGTTACAAAGGGCACAGGGGCATATTACCAAGCAATAGCGATAATTATCGCTATTGCTTGGTTAGAGACAAAAATTTACCGCTGAGCTGCGGCGATTTTTATCGCAGATAAACCTTGGTATTACCAAGGTTTATCACAAATGCGATAAAAATCGGCCGCAATGCATGAATATCGCTGAGAAATCAGCGATATTCATGCATTATCGAGCCAATGCTCTTAGCCATGTTATCCACCTCCCATTGGATAACATGGCTAAGAACTGCTCAGGGCAGGTGTTAGCTTTTGGAGAATTTTGCGCTTAGCGCGAATATCTCCAAAAGTTGGTAATAGGAGATAGCGATGTTAGCGACTGTTTCCAGTCGCTAACATCTTGGCACGCCCACTTTGCATGTCATTAGTGATAAATATCACTGACATGCAAAGCGGGGCCCAAGATGGCCGCTATCTCCTAATAGCTGTCGCTAACTGGTGTTAGCGACATATAGGTAATAGGGAGATAATGTTATCTCCGCTTTCTTGGCTTTTAAAGCCAAAAAGGCAGAGATAAACCCCCTTGATAATATGCCCCTCAGTTCGCAAAGGTAAACTTACACATGTGTGTCAGTTTACAATTGTTTCCTATTCACAAAGGCATTTTACGAGTAGTATCTTTACGACTGTGGAGTCTCTGCACATAAAAGGACAGGACAATCGAGCAGGGAAGGGGATCGTTGAACTATTTATTTCTCGGAGAGCACAAGAAGTTTTTATACATTAAAAGTTTTGTTAATATCCCAATCAGTGCAACTTGTCAACTTTGCAGGCTTTCCCCTTTTAAGTTTGCCCTTATTACTGCAAAGATTTCTACGTGTTGCGCAGATAGTTTCACTGTGATGAAGTTCAGTCAAGTATGAAGATGTATTGGGTTTTTCTGCAAATTTACCTTTTTGCTGAGTTTTTTATGCACAGTGACAAATGTGTGTTTTACTGTTTGAGATGTATGTTGTGGCAAAACTCATGATAGTCAAGCAAATGTGGTGGGAAGAGTAACACTTTACAACTTTGGGAATTTACTGAGAATTTGACAAAAGGTACAAGAAAAGGATAGCTTCCCAACACTGCACACGCCTAGTTATTTGCCAGCTCTACTAGTTTAGGAGAGAGAGTACTACGTTTGCGTCAGACCCACGTTTGGGGAACCAGGAGATGATGCTGTTAAGGGGTGAAACTACATCTCTGAGGAGGAAGTGGATTACCAACAAATCTCTGAAACCATGTACTCTTCTGACATATACGCTCAGTAGTTGCCGCTGCCCCGGTAGTGACCGACATCTCATGGCACCCCCCAGATCAGTGTGCTGATGAGGAGGTATGTTAGCAAGGTTCCTGGTCACCAAGCACAGAGCCTTTTATGTAGTGACATTCCTGTCTCATGACGTCATCTGGATCAGGCTACTCGTGGTCCTATTCTCCAGTTTGGCTCCAAAAGCCAGTAATGGGATGTCCTATGATGTTATCATTGGGCCAAAGGTATATTGACGTCATAGACCATAATGTCACCTTTATGCTGATCTGTAGGTTTTAAACTTGAACAATGCTCCTTTTTTTGTTCATACAGTGCTGGCATTAAATATCTACATTATGGTTTTTAGGTTTCGTAACCTGGCGAGGGGCGAAGCCACTCCCAGATCGAAATCTGTTGTTTCTAATAGTGAGGTTAGGACAGCCTCTGTTTCCAATTGGCTAGCTCCATAAATGGAGGCTAGCCATTGGGAGGCAGAGGCTGTCAATCGCGTTTTCTCTCGAAAACGCGATTCGGGGGCGTTTCTGGTGCTTTTTTTAAGCCCCGCCCCTTTGTCCCGGGCCGCGCTGCGATTGGCTGCCGGCCCGGGACACCCCCGTGAGGTCATTCCCGGGCCGCGCTGTGATTGGCTGCCGGCCGGGAAACCCCCGTGACGTCAGCCAATCACAGCGCGGCCCGGGACCTGACTTGTTTAGCAATGTGGCTAAAGGTATTTGCTGCACCAGACCATTAGGGCAGTTTCACTCGCAAGTAAAGGTGTGGATTTTAAATGGGGTGCAGCTGAAAGCACCCCAGCCTGCACCACCTCAGATCCATTTCGTTTTGTCCCTCATATTTATACACAAGACTGTTCAGGCACGATCTGACTACCCTGAGGCTCTTTTCAACTCCGCCTTTTTATGTTTTCTGGTTCCCGCTCATCAGACCATCATCACGGAGCAACTCGACGCCCAAGACTCCCTCGTCCAGTTCCCAGAATCCACGTTGAAGCTCTGGGGGCCAGGAATGCTGGACACTCCAGTGACAAAGTTGCATTGCGCATGCGCATTCTCGGACGGCTGTGACGCGAAAGGAGCGTTCATTCTTCAGTACGTGCTGTCTCTGTCTGAGCTGTCCTTTGACCCGGACCTGGAAGTAGTTGTCATGTTGCGCAGTGACCGTGAGGAGTAAGGAGAAAAGTGAGGCATGTTTCTAACCGGCGTGAACTGTAAGTGATGGCAGAAGGAAACAATTAGGGTCCCCGGAAATGCACCCTCAATGACAGGCTCTCGGTGGGAAGCATCCTTCGTGTCAGGCGGTCTGGAGGGTTATATTCAAAGCGATAGCTCCAGTTAATATTTATCCCAGCTTTTGTGGGGCTCAGGTCCTCTAAGGGGCTTTTGGGAGCTCTGTGATTCCTGTTACATCTACAGAAGTGGTCTGAAACTAAATGTACTGGCTGCCCTCTCGGTGCACCGCCTGCGTCCTGTGTAGCAGCCGTTAGAGGCAGGGTGCACGCCACAGAGGTGCTGAAGGGGGCAACCTGCAAACCTCTAGATACACGACTTTGCCTCTTTTACAGTGGATGTTATCACAGGAGGGTGGGACTCGTTGGTGCGCACTTTATTCTAGTGCCCATACCCCCAAGCAGCATTCTCGTTGTGGTCCTTCATTTTTACGTCTGACATTAGCCATAACCTTTTTTTTTAAATAAACTTATATTTATTATATACTTATATGGACTTCCAGAAAGCCGTGTTCTCTCTTTGGTAGTTTGTTGTCCTATTAACATTTTCTTCTGCCCTCTACAGCATGGGGCAGGTGTTTGCCATTCCACTTCCAGCCATTGGCTAACGTCTCTGTGAGTGACCGCTTTCTGTTCTATAATAAGGACAACAACCGCACGCAAAGTAGTTACCTTCAGTGGCTGAGACGACAATGGCAATTTTAACTTTTTCAGACCTAAAGCATAAGGGGGCAGATTTATGAAGGCCTTGCGCCGCCGGTGCGTCACTTTTTCCCATGTTAAAAATGACGCATCGGCGGCGCAAGGCCTTCATAAATCTGCCCCAAGGAATTTAGAAGCTATCTGAACTTATTTAGTCAATATTTTCTATATGTCTTTGTTCCAGGGCCAACAAAGAAAACAACAAATGCCATATTAGCGTGGCGACCTCTGTTCCTTAACCACGATGCTTGCATGGCGCTCTCTCTTGTACAATCCGACGCAAAATCCGGCACACCAGCTAGTGTACTTAGGTGCCTTATTCTTATTTTTCCAAAGGGATTTAGCATGAATGAGTACTGAAAAAAGCATTTCTTAAGCCAAACGTAAATGGGTCATTTGGAAGCGAATAAAGGAATTACATGGCAAACAAGATTAATAAAAGGCCCAGCCAACAAAAATAACCTTAATGTTAACAGAGTTAATGGTTACCAAAAAGGAAGGTTTCAAATGAAAGAACAAATGGTAAACTAGAGCGGGACATTCCAGAAAGGAGACTGGGGCTGATATAGGGGTAACTGAGAGAGGAAGGTGTTCGAGAAGATACTAAAGTATCAACATGTTGCACATAAAATGGTTGTGTAGGTAAGTCCGGTTCAGATCCTGAAGATGCAGCAGTGGTTTCTGAAGGATGAAGAGAGATTTAAAAAAAAGCAGGCGGGTGTAATAGTCCAGCAATATTCTTACTGTGTACGTATTAACAATCGTAGACCTCTCTCAGGCTTTTTTTTTCTCCTAAAGAATGACTGCTCACATCCTCGTGGCCCCAGCCAGCCATTATGATCTCAAATTTCATGACTGCTGGAACTAATGGTTGCAATAGATGCACAAACCTATTCCTGTTGTTACTTGTGTATGCGGATATGTATTTGCAATATGCTGTTCATAAAAGATTGTGAAATAATCTCTTTTCTTTCTCTTCTATGCACCTCGAATAAAACAGTTGCCAAGGCCAAAGCAAAGTAAGTATGTTTTTAATATGTGTAGACTAAAAATGATGGATTGGTACATACATTTGGGTGACAGAGCAGATTGCATTGCATGTCGTTTGCAGTAATGTTTTTTCATCTTGCAGCAGTAGAACTGTGACCCACTGTGTTTCTGTATAGACTCTTGCGCCCTTTCCAGACAGCTGTGGGCAGTGAAGTCGGGGCTTAATGGGTTCAGGCTGTGACAATAAGAGATTTTTACCAGTATTGGCCTGGGGTTTATCCTTACGACTGAGCCAATACTGTGCACCAGTTTAGCACCTGACCCTCACAGGCGCAAAGTTGATCAGTCCAGGGCTTACGCACCGAGGTAGGAGATGGGGATTAGGAACTCCATAAACTACAATTATCAGTTAATAATTTAATATTCAGCTAACGATTTTTCTTTTAAAAATCTTTGACTTAATTCAAATAATTGTACATAATTCCAAAAACAATAAATATACAGATTAATACTCAAATCTTTCTGTAACTAATGGGGAGTCACCTTATGCCACTCCCTTGTACCTGCGGTACAGTGCACTGTTCAACGTGCTGTGCACCACATGTTTCACAAGAGCCCGAGGAGTGCGGATCCTACCCTAGCTCTGCTAACTAGTGCGCATGCAGTGTATTTGGCGATGGTGTGAGGTGTGCAGGGGTAGCCCTAGCATTAATTCAGGCTGCAATGGAGTTATTGTACTTGTGGCTTTCAGATCTTGCGCTTTTGGTTTTCCCTTGGGCCCAAACAAGCTAGGTACCTATGCTTTGTGGGCTTGATGAGTACTTAGTTGTGGATGCAATCTTCTTAGTCAATGTGGCTTTCTTCCGGTACTCCTAATTCTTTTTGTGAGGACTTTGGACAGCAATCTGCCTTCCTTAGCACTGCATGGCTTCTTAGTGCTTAGTTCTGCAACAAAACTCTGTAGGACAGACATTTCTTAGTGTCCTCCATCTACACAGATCTGCTCACATTGTGGGGTAACTTCGATATTTCTGTATCTCAACCTCACAGAACAGATCATTTGTTGATGCGATAGTGGGCGTCTTTGGGTTGTCGTGCCTTCGTTCCTTCACAGCCCTGTCTTTGTGAGCGATGTCTTCCTCATTTTGGATCACTTCCAGTTCTGCTCAGGAGCAGTCAGTCGGTTGTCTCCCTCAAAGCGTGAGGTGGGTATCCCTTCTTGGCAATCTTGTCGAAGTTTCCCAAGCTTTAGTCCCAAACTTGCAAGGGTATTTAGTGGTGGAATTCCTGGAGCAGAAGAGCGTTTCTTAGTCACCACCGGTGTGGAGGTCTCGATGTCTGGTGAAGAAATCTTGGCACACCGTCTATAAGTTTCGACCACATTTTTATACAGAGGCTGCAGATACTGATTATGTATTCCAACAGTTACTTCTGAGACAAATTCGGAGCAGTTGTCTCTTTTGCTTATTCTGCAAAGATTGGTCCAGCCAAGGTCTTTATCACTTTGAAGTGTGAGCAGTACAGTGGGGTGGATCTTAGAATCTCCTGTCAGGAAAGAGAGAAAACAAATGTATAAAAGAAAGGGAGGTTGCCCCACTTAATTACTTCTTAACATGTGGGGAATAACAATTCAAGTGAATAATGAGACAGGTAAGGCCAGAGGACACTCCCTTAGCTTCAAAGAGGTCTTCTGTCCCCTCTTTCCAACACCCACAAGCCTGGCCCTCTACAAAAGATCGCTTTAATGTCGTGGAGGAGCCCTGCAATTCACTTCACCTGTGTTGTTGGTAGAGGCCAGTAGCCAACTCTCCCTGGCTCCTGCCCCCATGATCAGCTCTCTCTAACCATGGGAGCTGACGATAGTTATGCCTGGTGTGCCCCTCCAGACCTCAGATCGTCATCTAGTGCTTCAGTCCTGGTAAAAAAAAACTACCATCAGCTCACATGCATGATCATCCTGCTGAGTCGTAGGTCAAAAAGCTACAACTTGATGTTATCTGAAAAGGTGGGCAAAGAGTTGGCCGAAATATACTGTTACTGTTATATGGCTGGGAGCTACAGATTTAAATATGAGGTGAGAGTTCATGCATGGGATGTACTGGAGTAAAGTGAAAGGCAAAGTAGAGACAAGACTGTCAGAGAATATGTGACTGGCAAAAGTGGGAACTGTCTATGGTGATGAAGAGAAAAGATAATAACAAGCATTTACAATGCAACGGTTTCGCCTTTGGAAAAGTTTGAGCTATTGGCATTGTAAATGACAACATTTTTATTTATGTGTTGGTTTTGAAAACAGATAAATAAATGGCATTGTCATTTACATTGCCAATAGCTCTAACTTTTCCAAAGGCGAAACCGTTGCATTGTAAATGCTTGTTTTATTTTCTCCTACCTTAAAAAAAAAGACTTTCTCTTAGGTGAATGAAACTTTCTTAACACTCGGGTGTTGATTTAAAATCAAGTATAGGGCAGTATACAGTCCATTTTTTGTCGCCTCTGCTTCAAACTGTGTGTGTAAATATAGTGAGTTTATGTGGTACCATGCATTAAAAATAATCACCAGAAAACAGGGAGCGGCGGGCTTAGAAGCCCTCAGAATCATATACGTCAGCCCTACATTTACCAAACACTAGTATTAGTTGCTGGACAATTATGAAATTGTAAGGTACTGGAAGGCGCAAATGGACATCACCAAATTGGTGATGTTAAATAAAACTTCAAAAGAAAGTTTTGTATATGGCCTTATTCTACAGGGATGTCAGCTTTTGCACTTGTGACTGATTTCCTGGAAAATATCTTTGAAGAGGCGGAAGCTCCCTGAGCACAAACACTGGCTTCCCCAAAATCAGCTGAACGGTGTTTCCGACTATTAAAATTTTTCAATTTATTAAGGCTTTGCGTCTGATGATTCTGGCATTTCGACTCTGAGAGTGCACCAAGGCCTGCTAACCAGACCTCAGTGCCAGTGCCCTGACCCTAAAGTGTATGGCTGTACCCAACAGGAAAGGGCTAACTTACCTGTAAGTCCTTAGTAAATGGTACCCTGGCTACCAGGGCATGTAAGTTTGAGGGTTGCCCCGGGCTGGCAGCACTGGTTGTGCCACCCTGAAGGTTTCCCAAGTTAAACGAGTCTCCCAGTTCACCACTGCACACTGGGAGAGCGGTCGTGCACTGCAAATTTGACTTTGCCATTAAAAGGAATGGCAAAGCCACCACTTCCCCAGTACAAGTGTGTAAGTCACCCCTCTGGCAGGCCTACTGAGTCCTAAAGGCAGTGTGCAACATATGATACAGGCAGGACATGTACTTCACAAGTCCTGACAGTAAAACACACAAACCTACTGTGTTTTACTGTGGAAAGACTTAGGGCCAGATGTAGGAGCCCTAATACCGGTCGGAAACGTCCGATTTCGGCCGTTACCGACCGGTATTAGGGTTTTGAGATGTAGGGGGCTTAAAATTAGAGAATCGGTATATTTACCGATTCGGTAAAATTACCGATTCGGTAAATTACCGAATCAGTAAATATACCGATTCTGTAATTACAAATGTAGGTGGCACACTTTACAGTGCCACAGGCCCTTAAGAGTCGGTATTTTACCACACAATCCTATTGTGTGGTAAAATACCGAATTCAGGTGTGCATGCACATCTGTGCATGCACACCTGTGCAATGTGACACACAGACATGCCCGTAGGGCATGTATGTGTGCCACATGTCACACAAGCCTGTACTTGGGGTGCTAGAGGGTGTCAAAGTGACACGCCCTGCACCCTTGCAGGATTCGGTATTTACCGATTCTGTAAATACAGAATCGGTATTTCCCATTGATTCCTATGGGCTCCAAAGCCCATAGGAATCAATGGGAAATACCGATTCTGTATTTACAGAATCGGTAAATACCGAATTTTACAGATTCGGTAATTCAGAATTTAAAATTACCTACATCTGCTCCCTTCCCATTTACAGACTCTTAAATACCGAATCGGTAAAATTCGGTATTTATGAGTCTGTAAATGGGAATTACCTACATCTAGCCCTTAGTCGCTCGATTGCGAGTACAGGGTTACATGCTGGCCCCTCAGATGTGCTAATTCCTGAATGGTGTGACCAGAGTGGGCACTCCAAGGTATCAAACAACTCGTTACTTTAAGCCTGACTTGTATCTCAAGTCGAAATTAATGTAACTTGTTGCAGTGTGAAGCTTTAGCAAAGCTGCCTCTTTGTTGCCTTTAGAACTCCTGTGTCTACCCAGGCACACAGGGGGCTTGTTCCACGAAACAGCTTTCTGCCCTCCTGGAGAGACGTGCCAACGACTCTCAGGAAGGAGAAACATTAGGCATTGCAGGCCAGAGAGGTGTCACCTCCCCCCTGCAGGAAGCCATTTAGGTGTTAGCCCCAAAAGCAAGGCTTCACAGGTGAAGCCGCCTTTATAGTGCAGATGTGTAACATCAGGTGGAGGGCTGCCCCATTGTTGAGGTCGACAGGCTGATACCGGGAGCAGAAGGGGAAAAACAGTTGCCAAACAAGTTTCCCCAAGGTAGCTACAATCCTGGGGTGGGCTAGTAAGGTCTGGACACAGAGAGAGGGGTTTTGCCAACTTGGGAGTGGGCAGAATGGTGCATCCTGGTAAAGCGAGATGCCACACTTCCTAGGGAGTGGTCACCAGGTGGGAGGGAACCTGGTAGCTCACTGACTACCAACTGCACCCTGCCCTGAGGGCACTTTCCAAGCATAAGAGGGGCAGCCCTGGCACTCAGATCTTGACTGACTTGGAAGAAGGACCAAGAGAGGACTGCCCCACTGCACCAAGGGAATGCTAAAGAGAGGCTGCACATCTGAAGACGGCACCTGTTGGTCAGCGAAGAGATGGACTGTGCCTGCCATGCCCTGCTCAAAGAAGGAGTTGTCTCAGGAGCCCAGTCAAGCCAGGAGACTCCAAGGGCCAGCCTACTGGTCTCCTGTTCACAGCACAGGGACACAACAGCTGAAGAAGTCTGCCGGGGAAAGTTGGAAACCCAAAGTCTTCAAGCCGCTACAACCGCCGTCATGGAGCTCCAGGGACCAAGAGCTGCAGCACAGAGGTGCACCCGAGACAGCTGAACCCGGGAGTGATGCTGGTGAGTTGTTGGGAAACTCAGAAGTTGAGTTATCAACTCAGGAAGGATTGGCCTGTGACGGTGACAATGGGTGACTGATAGACCAGTGGTGACTGGACTTCGGCCAGACTGGAGAGGAGTTTGTGGGATGTCAATCCTGCAAACAGGACCCCCTTGCCATCTTTGTGGATTGAGGAATCCCTCCATCAACTGTATCACATCCACAGCATGCTTAGAGCATCTGTAGTATCCTTCATCACTTGCATCAGGACCACTCGATAGAAATCGATTGCAACATGGATACAGTGCCTGAAACTGCTGAAGGACCATTTCACCTGTGAAGATAACTGTTCCTGAGAACCTGGCTCGTCCCCCCGACTAGATCCCTGTCAGAGTTGGTCGCCTCAAGTATGTCTGACTGAGCACATTGACACGGACCTAAGTTTCCCTTAAAAAAGTTTCTAAGGGGCCGATTCCGATGCCGTTGCAAACAGCTCCGACCATCGGTCGGAGCCATTCCGGCCGCATCAGAGTTGGCTGTTTGGATTCCTTCCAACTAACCCATTTTGGTGGGGTCGGTCAGAAAGGAATCCAAACCGGATTTCCGAATGGCTTGCGACATGCGCGGAGAGCCCGGCTACCATTCGGAAATCCTCCATCAATCCCTTGGGCGGCTTTTTCCAGCCGAGGGATTACGATGGAATATTCCCACAGCCTTTCTGTGCCGGCCTTTCTGATATAGAAAGGCTGTGGGAATCGGACTTTGGAGGCCCCCAGCAGGGCCCCCATGGGTGCGAGGCCTCTGAATAGAGGCCTAGGGGGCACCAATGATGCCCCCCAGTTGATCCCTGCGCCCCGTGGCAGGATCCTTAAGGTGCCTGCCCCGGGATGCAGGGATGAACTGCACCTCTTCACTTTGCACTGAGAGCATGCATTCCAGTTGAGATGCATGCTCCCAGTGTAAAGATTAGGAATGAGACCGAACAGTGTTCATCGCATCCTAATTCCTGGGTTGGGACCGCTGGCAGGAGGTCGGTCGGTCCCACAACCGAATCGATGTCGGACGGACTTCAGTTTTTCTGACATCAGAATCGCCTCCTAAGTGTCTAATATGTTGACTCTGACAAGGCTTCCTAGTGGTTGAATGAAATTGCCTTGATTTATTACTGCTTGTAAAAATCTATATATCCGGAACGCACTGGTGGATCTTTTTCATTCTAATGTCTAAATTCGTACAAAAATACAGTCTATTTTCATAAATTGGTGTTGGATTTCTTGAGTGTTGTGTCGATTTCTTCTTCAAATAGTTTACTGCCCTTTAAATGCTTTACGCTTGTGCCTCTTTGTACGGTTTACTGCACAGTGCCGCAGCCACCCAAGACCGAGAAGAGGGTTTGAAAGACAAAACCCAAGGGTTCTAAAGGGGTTGGTAATTGTATTACACAGTGAGGTTACACTACCACACGATACAATACACCCCATGTCCTCACAGACATCACACACCATTTAATGTTTACTTCTACTCACACACACATGCTTACACATTCACATACACTCATTCATACACACACTCTCTCTTACATGAGCACACTCTCACCAGTTCCTGGCACTGATTTTGCCACCTCCGAGGCCCTGCTCACAAAGGCAGTATCAGGCATCCCAAGGGGCAAGGCAGGGGTCGCAGGTGTGATCTCTGTTGACCCCTAAATGAAGTCCATGGTAGTGCGTCATGACTTGTGACCTAACTTCTGAATATTAATGAGGTATGTCGGATTGAGACACTGTCCGAATTCCTTTTTTGGGGAAATCAACCTATATATACATCGGCTGGTTCACAAAAAAAGCTTTTAGTCTCAAAACTCCTTCGCTATGGAATTCCCTGCCTTTCTCAGTACGCAACGAGATAAACTACATGAGCTTTCATAAAGCCTTAAAAACTTGGCTATTTAACATCTAGATACTCCTCCTGACTTAGCCCTAATTATACAACTCCATAAATTCGCACCGGGAAACCCTTTGTGGGTAGCTGTTGCGCGCTAGAAATGCAATAATAATAATAATAATAATAATAATTACTGGTTGCAAATTGTGACCAGTATTTGGCTTTAAAAGCCTCTAGATGGCGCTTTCAGCTCACACTTCTGTGAAGGTAGGCCGAACCATGCAACTGCATTTTACACAGGCATAAGAAGCATGGGAGCATTCATGCAGCAAAGGAACTGCTGAACAAGGGTAGGTCTATAAGTGTTACATGAGGCCACATCCGCACAATCACCCATGCAAAGGCTCTGTAAGTCCCCACTCCTTGCTCCTTGATCAGTGTTCCCTACAAGCTGAGGAGACCCGCACACGACCAGATTTTAAATTTCGCCGCAACATAGCACAGCAATCAAATTTGACGCTCTGCGTTCTGCAAGGGTAAAAACACAGTGCAGAGCTACCAGGAAGAGGATGGGGCATTATGGCCGCAGCTCTGCCGACTGTGGAACTGGAGAACCAGGTTTGAATCTCAGCATCGGCTCAGCATCCTGTGATTCTGGGCAAATCACTTGGGGCCATATGTAGGTAATACGTGTTTTGCGATTCTCTAATTGCGATTTTTAGGGAATCGCAATTAGAGAATCGCAAAACGCAATGTACGTAGGATTAGACAAAATATTTTGCGAATCCCACCTATTCCTTATTTGCGAATCGCAAATTGAGATTCGCAAATAAGGAATACCATCCCATTCATTCTTATGGGCTAGAAAGCCCATAGGAATGAATGGAAATACATTCTCAATTTGCGATTCTCAATTAGAGAATCGCAAATTGAGAATGCAATTGCAAGGTTGCAAGGGTGTCAATAGGAAACTCTTTTGCACCCCTGAAATAAACATGTGTGCAGTGTGGCACACATACATGCGCTAAGGGCATGTATGTGCGCTACATGGCACTTTGAAACAAGCATTAGAAATGCAATCGGCTCGGATTTATTTGGAGAAGCGTGGCTCAGTGGTTAGAGGCGGCAGACCCGGAAGCTGAGATCGACCGTGGACCAGGGTTCGATTCCCTGCCTCTGCGGGTCTCGGGCTCAAAAAATTACACGGACTCGACAATTCTCGCTCTGGTGCCTACTCAACTCACGGGGTCACACTCTGCGACTCTGGGCAATAGCTTGCTTAATCTCCACTACGGCCCCTCGCGGCGGGATGCCTGGCTTTCACCTTGTGGACACCTTGCTGGGGTTTCTCACAGGGGAATACCAGGACGGGTTCCCTAAGCAAGCGCCGGGACGCTCACGGGCAGCCGTGCGCTTTACAAAATCCAGCACACATCCAGCACAGCACACATTTGAGTTTGAGCTAATGGCATTGTAAATGCCAATGTATTGTTGCTATGTGTTATGGAGTGTGTTCATGTGGTGTGTACTGCCAGTGATCTCCTTGTGAGTGTGAGAATATTGCACCGTTACTGCCTGTGATGTCCTTCTTGTGAGTGGGAGAAGATTGCACCTCAGCTGCCTGTGGTCTCCTTGTGAGTGTAAGAAGCTTGCACTGCTGCTGCCTGTGATGTCCTACTCACTACTCTACTCTACTCACTACTCTACTCTACTCACTACTCTGCACTCACTACTCACTACTCTACTCACTACTCTGCACTCACTACTCACTACTCTACTCACTACTCTGCTCACTACTCACTACTCTACTCACTACTCTGCACTCACTACTCACTACTCAACTCACTACTCTACTCACTACTCACTACTCTGCACTCACTACTCTGCACTCACTACTCTACTCACTACTCTACTCACTACTTTCTACTCACTACTCTACTCACTACTCTACTCACTACTCACTTCTCTACTCACTACTCACTTCTCTACTCACTTCTCTACTCACTACTCTACTCACTACTCACTACTCACGTCTCTACTCACTACTCTGCACTCACTACTTTACTCACTAATCTACTCACCTCACTACTCTACTCACTACTCTACTCACTACTCACTACTCTACTCACTACTCACTACTCACTACTCTGCACTCACTACTCACTACTCTACTCACTACTCTACTCACTACTCACTACTCTACTCACTACTCTGCACTCACTACTTTACTCACTACTCTACTCACCTCACTACTCTACTCACTACTCTACTCACTACTCACTACTCTACTCACTACTCACTACTCTACTCACTACTCACTACTCTGCACTCACTACTCACTACTCACTACTCTACTCACTACTCTACTCACTACTCACTACTCTACTCACTACTCTACTCACTACTCACTACTCTGCACTCACTACTCACTACTCTACTCACTACTCTACTCACTACTCACTACTCTACTCACTACTCACTACTCTACTCACTACTCACTACTCTGCACTCACTACTCTACTCACTACTCTACTCACTACTCACTACTCACTTCTCTACTCACTACTCTGCACTCACTACTTTACTCACTACTCTACTCTACTCTACTCACTACTCTACTCACTACTCTACTCACTACTCACTACTCTACTCACTACTCACTACTCTGCACTCACTACTCACTACTCTACTCACTACTCTACTCACTACTCACTACTCTGCACTCACTACTCACTACTCTACTCACTACTCTACTCACTACTCTGCACTCACTACTCTACTCACTACTCACTACTCTACTCACTACTTTCTACTCACTACTCTACTCACTACTCTACTCACTACTCACTTCTCTACTCACTACTCACTTCTCTACTCACTTCTCTACTCACTACTCTACTCACTACTCACTACTCACTTCTCTACTCACTACTCTGCACTCACTACTTTACTCACTACTCTACTCACCTGACTACTCTACTCACCTCACTACTCTACTCACTACTCTACTCACTACTCACTACTCTACTCACTACTCTGCACTCACTACTCACTACTCACTACTCTACTCACTACTCACTACTCTACTCACTACTCTACTCACTACTCACTACTCTGCACTCACTACTTTACTCACTACTCTACTCACCTCACTACTCTACTCACTACTCTACTCACTACTCACTACTCACTACTCTACTCACTACTCTACTCACTACTCTACTCACTACTCTGCACTCACTACTCACTACTCTACTCACTACTCTACTCACTACTCACTACTCTACTCACTACTCACTACTCTGCACTCACTACTCACTACTCTACTCACTACTCTACTCACTACTCACTACTCTGCACTCACTACTCACTACTCTACTCACTACTCTACTCACTACTCTGCACTCACTACTCTACTCACTACTCACTACTTTCTACTCACTACTCTACTCACTACTCTACTCACTACTCACTTCTCTACTCACTACTCACTTCTCTACTCACTTCTCTACTCACTACTCTACTCACTACTCACTACTCACTTCTCTACTCACTACTTTGCACTCACTACTTTACTCACTACTCTACTCACCTCACTACTCTACTCACCTCACTACTCTACTCACTACTCTACTCACTACTCACTACTCACTACTCTACTCACTACTCTGCACTCACTACTCACTACTCACTACTCTACTCACTACTCACTACTCTACTCACTACTCACTACTCTACTCACTACTCACTACTCTGCACTCACTACTTTACTCACTACTCTACTCACCTCACTACTCTACTCACTACTCTACTCACTACTCACTACTCACTACTCACTACTCTACTCACTACTCACTACTCTACTCACTACTCACTACTCTACTCACTGCTCACTACTCTGCACTCACTACTCACTACTCACTACTCTACTCACTACTCTACTCACTACTCACTACTCTACTCACTACTCACTACTCACTACTCTACTCACTACTCACTACTCTACTCACTACTCACTACTCTACTCACTACTCTACTCACTACTCACTACTCTGCACTCACTACTCACTACTCACCTCACTACTCTACTCACTACTCACTACTCTACTCTACTCACTACTCACTACTCTGCACTCACTACTCTACTCACTACTCTACTCACTACTCACTACTCTACTCACTACTCACTACTCTACTCACTACTCTGCACTCACTACTCACTACTCACTACTCACTACTCTACTCACTACTCACTACTCTACTCACTACTCACTACTCTACTCACTACTCACTACTCTGCACTCACTACTCACTACTCACCTCACTACTCTACTCACTACTCACTACTCTACTCTACTCACTACTCACTACTCTGCACTCACTACTCTACTCACTACTCTACTCACTACTCACTACTCTACTCACTACTCTGCACTCACTACTCACTACTCACTACTCTACTCACTACTCTACTCACTACTCTGCACTCACTACTCTACTCACTACTCACTACTCTACTCACTACTTTCTACTCACTACTCTACTCACTACTCTACTCACTACTCACTTCTCTACTCACTACTCACTTCTCTACTCACTTCTCTACTCACTACTCTACTCACTACTCACTACTCACTTCTCTACTCACTACTCTGCACTCACTACTTTACTCACTACTCTACTCACCTGACTACTCTACTCACCTCACTACTCTACTCACTACTCTACTCACTACTCACTACTCACTACTCTACTCACTACTCTGCACTCACTACTAACTACTCACTACTCTACTCACTACTCACTACTCTACTCACTACTCACTACTCTGCACTCACTACTTTACTCACTACTCTACTCACCTCACTACTCTACTCACTACTCTACTCACTACTCACTACTCTACTCACTACTCACTACTCTACTCACTACTCACTACTCACTACTCTACTCACTACTCACTACTCTGCACTCACTACTCACTACTCACTACTCTACTCACTACTCTACTCACTACTCACTACTCTACTCACTACTCACTACTCTGCACTCACTACTCACTACTCACTACTCTACTCACTACTCTACTCACTACTCTGCACTCACTACTCACTACTCTACTCACTACTCTACTCACTACTCTGCACTCACTACTCTACTCACTACTCACTACTCTACTCACTACTTTCTACTCACTACTCTACTCATTACTCTACTCACTACTCACTTCTCTACTCACTACTCACTTCTCTACTCACTTCTCTACTCACTACTCTACTCACTACTCACTACTCACTTCTCTACTCACTACTCTGCACTCACTACTTTACTCACTACTCTACTCACCTGACTACTCTACTCACCTCACTACTCTACTCACTACTCTACTCACTACTCACTACTCACTACTCTACTCACTACTCTGCACTCACTACTCACTACTCTACTCACTACTCTGCACTCACTACTCACTACTCACTACTCTACTCACTACTCTACTCACTACTCTGCACTCACTACTCTACTCACTACTCACTACTCTACTCACTACTTTCTACTCACTACTCTACTCACTACTCTACTCACTACTCACTTCTCTACTCACTACTCACTTCTCTACTCACTTCTCTACTCACTACTCTACTCACTACTCACTACTCACTTCTCTACTCACTACTCTGCACTCACTACTTTACTCACTACTCTACTCACCTGACTACTCTACTCACCTCACTACTCTACTCACTACTCTACTCACTACTCACTACTCACTACTCTACTCACTACTCTGCACATACTACTCACTACTCACTACTCTACTCACTACTCACTACTCTACTCACTACTCACTACTCTACTCACTACTCACTACTCTGCACTCACTACTTTACTCACTACTCTACTCACCTCACTACTCTACTCACTACTCTACTCACTACTCACTACTCACTACTCTACTCACTACTCACTACTCTACTCACTACTCTACTCACTACTCACTACTCTGCACTCACTACTCACTACTCACTACTCTACTCACTACTCTACTCACTACTCACTACTCTACTCACTACTCACTACTCTGCACTCACTACTCACTACTCACTACTCTACTCACTACTCTACTCACTACTCACTACTCTGCACTCACTACTCACTACTCTACTCACTACTCTACTCACTACTCTGCACTCACTACTCTACTCACTACTCACTACTCTACTCACTACTTTCTACTCACTACTCTACTCATTACTCTACTCACTACTCACTTCTCTACTCACTACTCACTTCTCTACTCACTACTCTACTCACTACTCACTACTCACTTCTCTACTCACTACTCTGCACTCACTACTTTACTCACTACTCTACTCACCTGACTACTCTACTCACCTCACTACTCTACTCACTACTCTACTCACTACTCACTACTCACTACTCTACTCACTACTCTGCACTCACTACTCACTACTCTACTCACTACTCACTACTCTACTCACTACTCACTACTCTACTCACTACTCACTACTCTGCACTCACTACTTTACTCACTACTCTACTCACCTCACTACTCTACTCACTACTCTACTCACTACTCACTACTCTACTCACTACTCACTACTCTACTCACTACTCACTACTCTACTCACTACTCACTACTCTGCACTCACTACTCACTACTCACTACTCACTACTCTACTCACTACTCACTACTCTACTCACTACTCTACTCACTACTCACTACTCTACTCACTAATCACTACTCTACTCACTACTCTGCACTCACTACTCACTACTCACTACTCAACTCACTACTCACTACTCTACTCACTACTCACTACTCTACTCACTACTCACTACTCTGCACTCACTACTCACTACTCACTACTCACTACTCTACTCACTACTCACTACTCTACTCACTACTCACTACTCTACTCACTAATCACTACTCTACTCACTACTCTGCACTCACTACTCACTACTCTACTCACTACTCACTACTTGTGGAAAAGTAAATTTTGCCATGTTCTGTGTCCCTACGTGTCCTCCATCTTATGTTATGTGTGCATGATTAAATATGCATATGTATCCCCCATGTTTGATTAAAGACGCAATTACAGTTGTGTCCATCATTAATATGCCAGTTTCCAGTTCTCGTGAAAGCTACGAGTATCAGGCCTATGTAAAGTTACGTTGCCACGTTTCTCAGTGTGCACGTTATTTCTTTGTAAAGTCCCCGTTTCTAGGCCTCAAAAGGGCCCGGACACCAGATTCAGCTCCTGTCTTCTGAGTCCTCGCTGAGGAGCGATACAGCCCCCACCTGTATCCTCGACCCTTCACTTACATCCTGCCTCGCAGTGCCCGGCTCAGCCTGGCTCTGCCTCTGAGTCTGCCAAGAGTATGTTATGATTCTAGTTATCAGTCCAGCCCTCCTTCTCTGCATTCCTAAGCTACTGAATCGCATCAATAGTTTCCGTCATTGTCTAGCCTTTACGTCTCCATGTAAGAGAAATACTGCATTTAATGGTCATTTAATATTCTTCATCACGCACTACATGTAGAATAATGCATGCTCCAGTCTTAGAGTCCGTTAGCCTTTACCCCGATAACTTTTGGATTCTATCAACATGTTCTCTAAACATCAGATACTAGATACTGTTTAGGTACATGTCGCCCTGACTCTCCAGACTTCAGTCTCTGCTCCTAGCACAGAGTTCATAGCCCCCAGCTTCTCCTAGTAACACGTCATTGTCAGTTTGCGCGCACCATTAGGTTAGAGGTCCCGGCTCCTTAGGTAGCCCCCTCCATGTTTCCGCCCCATTTATGACATATTCTGTTACGTTTACATCACATGTCTATGTATACGCCCCTGTTACACCCACTTTTATGCCTTATCTTTCGCGACTGCTATTGACCACACCCACTGCTCCGCCTACTGTATTCATTGTAATGTAACTGTTTTAGTATATATATTTATGCACTGTTATTAAATGTTACGCCGATTCTGATCCTGCCCCCGGCAGCGCTGCCATCCTGTTCCCGTGCAGGTTGTCCTGTTCCTGTCCTTTATGCTGTGTTAAACCTGCAAACTCCTACTACCTCGAATCTTGACTCTTATTTATTGAGCTATCTGTTATTACTATGTCCAGTAAAACCTAGATCCGGTATTATTTATTTATATACCACATAATGGCGCCCGAACAGGGACTTGCCCTTTCCCCACGCGCCGGTGAAGCCACGCCGGCCCCCTGACCCTCTGCAGCCGTGACGGAACCATACCGTGCACGTGCAGATATTTCTGCTTCAAGTATCCCTCAGGCCCACGGAGGAGACGGAGGTGGCGGTCCAGCATCCAGACGAGGCGGTGGAGGAACGCGGCGAGTCCCGACCAGAGCCCAAGCCGAGAGTCCAAGGTCCGAGGTATCCGGAGGCCCACCCGTAACAGAAGTCCGAAGTTCGTCCGTCCGGCGTCGAAGCAGTCCAGTCCAGTCCGAGGCCTTCCGTTCTTGCTGCCCGGTGAGTACCATTGCTGGGGTAGTATCTAGACAGGGTCAATCTAATTGACTCTGGTCCGTGGGTTGGTGGTACACAGACCCAAAAACGAAGTGTCCACTTCGGTGGATGCGGGTCCTGACGTGTCTCTTTATGAGACCGGTAAGTTTCGTACTGTTTCAGCAGTGCATCTAGTTTCTGTTCTAGTCAGTTCTGTTCTCGAGAAAATTCAGGTATTCTGTTTTCAGTATTCCAGGTAGTATTCTGTTCGAACTGATATTTTAAATGTTCTTTATGTATTTTAATGTCGTGGTATGAATGTGGAGTAATTATCGTGTTCATTGTGTATTGTATTGTGTCTAGATTAACAGTTCAGTCATGCCGTTATTTTCCAGACTACGTCAGTTAAGAACTAGAAAAGGTCTGTTAGAAGAAGCAGTTCCTGTCCCGCCTAGGGACAGTCCAGGTCATTTTATGTATCAGAAGCATGGCATAAGTGCCATATTATATCTAGATTTATGGGTAGAGTATACCAAACAGTTAGAGGAAAAGTATAGATGGCCTGTATCAGGCACATGGGATGCCGAGTGCATCATGCGAGTAGAAGAAGCATTATGGAAAAAGAAAGCCAGACAGTCACAGAAAGATGCCATCGAGTTATGGCGCAAAGAATCTCATAAGAGAACCGAAAAAGAAATCAGAAAGTCAGAATTAAGTAGAGAATCTTTAGAACGAGCCCAAGAAAGGGAATTAATCGAGATAGGTGAACGAGTCAAAACCGAACAGTCAGACAGACAGAGGCATGCCCTCATTAAGGGTATGTATCCTCTTCTTGCCGAGGGCTTGCCAAAAGCGACCCCGGAGGCATCCAGTAATTTTCCGCCACCACTAGTTCCGACTAAGCTACGTCACAAACCGACCGCAGCTGATATTTTCATCTCGTCCTATTTGGACGACACAGTCCCAGAATATGCGAATCCTGTTCCGCCAGTCCCTGTAAATAATGTAAATCTAGCTCCTCCAGACACCGGGGCACCTCTTGCAGTACCTGCTACGGTACCCCCGGTCCAGCCTACATTACAATTTCCCGCCACGCTAGTACGAAGAGTATCAGTCGACGATTCCAGTTTAGGGGCCGCAGGAGGAGGTCCTCCTGGTACCCCGCCACCACACCAACGTAGAACGTTGGCCGAGTTACATGAATGTGCGTTACAGCGTACGCCCAAATTTAAGTCCGTTGCAGACATCCGACGAGCTCTCACTGAATGCCGCTATGATCCAGTTGCAGGTGATGATAGTACAGTAATATATTCCATCCGTGTAAGACGGGTGACCGGGTATTTGGACACCCTACCAGATATGAAAGGAGATCTAGACAGAATATATCGTTTCATCCGTACAGGGGATGATCCAGAAAGTATTGGTGAAGCCATGTCCCAAAGGAAAGCTGAGATCCAGCTCATGATATTAAAGTTTCTGATTAATTGTCTAATAAGAGAACAAGATTACCCAACTAAAGATCCGGCCGAAATGAGAATCCTGACAAGGTGGAGTGATAATATAGCCGAGGGTAAGCACAAGACTATCAGTAGTATAGAGAGTATGTACAAGAGAATTCGTAAAGAAATAATAAAGTTACATGAACAACGTAAAGCAGCACAAGTAAGCGAGAAAGAAAATGACTCTTCTACTGAAGAGGTAGAGGACGAGAATCCCACTAGAATAGCGTATGTAGGAAAATCTAGATTTCCAGACCGACAGTCACGTCTAGACTACAAGAAAACTGTTCCTCATCCAGCACCAGAACAAGGTTCTCTAGAACAAGTATTTCAAGCTACCGATCACATTCTGAAATCACGAATCGGTTATAGTGAGTTAAGTACTATGCATGAACAAGAACTAGCCCGATCAGCAGTCCGATGGATTACTGATTCTACCACTTTTCCAGATGAAATAGTGGCACAAATGTTCCTGAAATTGCCCCCAGCCGAGCAGCGACTGGTGGGTATGTATATGATCCAACACCTCATTACTCTGTATGAGGGTCAACATTCTGATCCAGGTCCGTTACACGATGTCCTGAACGAGTTACTCCAGTATAGATGGAAAGGTTTAGGTACCGATTTAATTAGTGTCATTCTAGAACAGCGTCACAAATATAGAACGTTTTTGAACCCGCATTTTGTTCATGTCTCACCCCCAGAAAGTAAACCCTTTTACATAGATAGACAGAATCCGTTACGAGAAGTACACCCAGTCAGGACAACAGATGGTGAAATGCAACGAGTGTTTGTTTACACCCCGATTACAAAGATGGAACTCTTAGAGATGAAGAAATTAATTCCCTGTCATGACAAAGATCCAGCAGGGTTCCACCGAGAATTAAAAGACATGCTCCGTATGGGAGAATACACGTATCCAGATATAATTAAAATGTTAAAAGTCCTGTTGCCCGCAGGGGTATACGAAAAACTCAAGGAAAAAGATTGGGAGGTGGGAGAGAAAAAGATCGATTGGGCAGTTCTAGAAGCTGAAGATAAGTTACGAGTACCAGGTACCGGTCTAGGAGAAAAATGTAAAGAATTACCAGAATTGTTAATACAAGTTTTGCCAAGATTATTAGCCACTAAAAAGGAAGACTGGGATGCAATCTCAGCCTGTAAACAGAAACAAGACGAAGACACTAGTGATTTTTATTCTAGATTCGAGAAATGCTTTAGTATAAACAGTGGCCTCAAGACAAGTAGCGAGTCATACCCTCATCTTTTTGTTACTAAATTAGTCGAGAATTCAAGTCCACAAGTGAAGAATCGAGTTTTGAAAGTCGAAAGTACCTGGCAAGCTAATACCCCGTCCCAGATGTTACAGATGCTTCAGTATCACCAGAATAGAATCAGAGAAGAGCAAGATCATGAAAGAAAACGTATGAAAGACACGAAAATGAAAGTACTAGTTGCACAATCTGTTCCTCAAGACAGTCAGAAGAGGGGTCCGAATCAAGCCAGTCATCCTGCAGTTCCCGTTAAAGGGACATGCAATTATTGTAAACAGCCAGGTCATTTTATAAACGAGTGTGCAGTTCTGAAACATAATATAGCCACTGGTAAGACTAAAGAAAGACCACGTCCGCCTAGACAAGAACAAGTTTCACAGACTTCTCAGCCACAGAATGCACAACAGACAGTTCCAGCACCGCAGCCTATTGCTGCAACACAGCATGTTACACAGCAGATGTACCAGTATGCACAATCCGAGTATCCAGAGTATCAGCCATATTCATGAAACAGCCTAGAGAGGGAGGTAGGCTTGCCTCTCATCGAGATACCTGTAGATCAAGAGGGTCCCTATGTCCATAGTCAAGTACTAGGGAAAGACAGAAAGTTTCTGATTGATACAGGGGCAAGTAGGACCACCATCAGTCACGCCGAAGTTCCAGGGGCTCCGCTCTCAGGCTCTAGAAATGTTTCCCTTGGATTTTCAGGAAAGCCTATTGTAAACGAGATATCTAAGCCAGTTACTCTAGAAGTAGGTCCATTGTCCCGCACTACTGATCTGTTACTTACGAAGTCATGTCCAGAAAATCTGTTAGGCATTAAGACACTGAAAGAATTAGGTGCAGTTATTTGCTGTTCCCCAGAGGGAATACGCCTGTTTCTACGTGACTTCAAGGGTCACTATGTATTACGAGATTTTGATCCGAGATTGTCTAATGTTCCGCAGCATCTATGGGCGCAAGGTCCAACTGATGTAGGTTATATGCAAATCACACCCCATCGTGTGACTCTCAAGTCAGGTGTAGTGTTACCACGAATCAGACAGTACAGATTGCCACCTGAGGCTGTAGCAGCCTTATCCAAAATTATTGACGAGCTCATCGCTCAAGGAGTAGTTGTAGAAACTGACTCCAATGTATGTAATTCTCCGATCATTCCAGTCATGAAACGTACTGATCCAAATGCACCCCCAGTATATCGATTAGTGATTGACCTACGAGAGCTTAACAAATGTATTATTCCCCAGTACCCAGTTGTCCCAGATATCTCTTCCCTATTGACAGCCATTGATTCTGAAGCCTCATTTTTTTCAGTCATAGACCTCAAGAACGCATTTTTTAGTGTCCCCATTCATCCAGACAGCCAGTTTCTTTTCGGATTTTGTTTAAATGGAAGGAGCTATATGTTCACACGAGCTCCTCAAGGTTTCACAGAAAGTCCTAGTATTTACAGTCAAGCACTTAAGAGACAACTAGACAATATTCACATGCCAACTGACACTGCCCTGCTCCAGTATGTCGATGATCTACTGATCACAGCCCGTTCTGAACGTGCATGCGAGCGAGCATCCCTTACAGTCTTGTACTTCTTAGCAGAGATGGGGCACAAGGTGTCCCCTTCTAAGCTTCAATTCTGTGTCCAGCAAGTGATCTATTTAGGCCACTTACTGTCCAAGAGGGGTAGGCAGTTGACACCTGACCGTATCCAGCTAATAGCGAGTCTTCCTCAGCCCAAGACCCAGAAGGAGGTACGTGCTTTTATCGGCCTCACTTCTTACTGCAGACAATGGATTCCTCAGTATGCATTTCTAGCCAAGCCACTGATACAGTTAACGACACTGGAGGCAGCCGTATCGACTGTCCTCCCTTGGACATCTGAACATACACTTAGTTTCAATGAGTTAAAGAAAGCTTTATGCCAAGCTCCAGTTCTAGCTACACCGAACTACAGTAAGCCTTTTACACTTTTCGTCACTGAACGTGAAGGTACAGCATTATCTGTTCTCACACAAGATCAAGCAGGACAATACAAGCCCTGTGCTTATTTTTCGAGCACACTAGATCCTGTAGCCCAGGCTCTGCCTGCGTGCCTCAAGTCAGTTGCAGCCACAGCTCTAGCTATCAGACAAAGTGATTCCATAGTATTAGGACATTCCTTGACAGTACAAGTTCCACACTCCGTGGAAGTTCTTTTAAACCGAACACAGACTCAGCACTTGACAATTGCACGTTTAACAGGTTATGAACTGACACTGTTCCAGCCACACATAGAAATCAGACGCTGCAACGTTCTAAATCCTGCAACACTGTTACCGTCAGTTACTTCAAATCCTGCCACACACGACTGTGTGGAAGTAGTTAACATTATGACAAAGCCAAGACAAGATCTGACAGATATTCCATTACCAGATCCCGACCTGACACTTTATGTGGATGGTTCATGTATGAGAACGAGTACAGGAGAACTAGTAGCCGCGTATGCAGTGACTACTGACACTGAAGTTATTGAAACACACCGTATTGACACCCTGTCTGCTCAAGCAGCAGAGCTAGTTGCTCTGACACAAGCCTGCATACACGCCAAGAACCTGAAAGTTAATGTTTACACAGATTCACGTTACGCATTCGGAGTTGTACACGACTTCGGAGTGCTCTGGCAGGAGAGAGGTTTCATGACTTCTCATGGAACCAAGATTCAGCATGGTCTCCTTATTCAAGCTCTGTTAGATGCCATACACTTACCGACATCCATTGCTATCATGAAATGCAAAGCACATACGAAAGTTACTGACACTATTTCCCAAGGTAATGATCTAGCAGATCGCACAGCCAAGCTTACAGCACAGACACAGGACATTCCAGTTAACAAGACACCGACATCCACTCTAGAACAGACTACATGTATGACAGTTAAGGACCCTACTCAAGATGTCATAGATATTCAGTTACATGCTACTCCCGATGAAATCAAGAAATGGTCCGAACAAGGAGGGGTCCAGACAGATCAGGGATGGGTAACGAAGGGTAAAGCCACATGGTTTCTCCCCGACTCTATGGTTCAAGTCATTATCAATACCGCACATAGTCCAGCACATTTAGGAGAAAAAGCTATGTTAGACAGTATCCAGAACATTTGGTTCAACAAGCATTTACGAGCTGCAGCCAAGCAGAAAGTCCGTACCTGTATGATATGTTGTCAGTTTAATCCAGGTAAAAGTGTTCCGGTGGAACAAGGTGGATTCCAGCCCCCTGACCACCCTTTTGAAGTCCTCCAGATGGATTATATTCAGATGGAGCGATGTCGAGGTTTCAAGTATGTCCTTGTAGTTGTATGCGCTTTGTCCAGATGGACAGAAGCATATCCAGTCCCAGATTACACAGCCGCGACCACTGCTAAGCAGTTGGTTCGTGAATTCTTCCCCCGTTATGGACTCCCTAGAGTCGTATATTCTGATAACGGCCAGCCATTCTCATCCGAGCTTATGAAACATATTTCCCTGTTGTTAGGGTACCAGTGGAAGTTCCATTGTGTACGCCATCCAGAAGCAGCCGGTCTAGTAGAGAGACATAATCAGACCCTGAAAATCCGTATTGCCAAGATTTGTAAAGAGAAAGGTGTGGACTGGCTAGTAGCTCTGCCAGTTGCTCTGTTTTATATGCGCATGGTCGCACATTCCAGATCAGGTCTGTCCCCTTATGAAGTCGTATTCGGCCGCCCCCCTAACATGTGGGGTACACCTAGACCTCGAAGTATTACCGATGTTTCAAGTAATATGCTGACAGATTACCTAGCTTCCTTGATGTCTGCCCTCAACTCTTGTCGTTCACAGGTTGCTGCCGCCTTTCCAGACAATACCGAGGTGGCACCGCATGAAATCGTTCCCGGATCCATGGTTCTTGTCCGGAATTTTGATCGTTCAAGTCCGCTGGAGCCTCGCTGGAAGGAACCCCGACAGGTCCTCCTGGCCACCCGTACTGCCGTCAAGCTGGAAGGCAGGAAGGGCTGGGTCCACTTGTCACATGTGAAAAGATTTTTTGGACTAAAGCCTGTTTCAAAGAACATTTCCGAGGATCTTAAAGACTGCCAAAGTACTATTCTTAAGGACTGTCCCGCAAAAGACATTGCTACGAACCCTTCCCTGTTAGAGAAAACTCCGCAGCAGGAGTATAAGCTTAAACTAAGGTCTAGTAAAATAAGTCAGCCAGTTTGATTGTCTAAGTCCTCCCCTAGGTGAAACGGTTAGACCGGTTTCTGACATGTATATAATAGACCCCCACAGAGAGAGAGTTAGTGAGAACTCTAGAAATTGCACTATTATTTTATGTTTTCTGCTATATTTTAGCATTATGATTTCCTGCACCAGTTATGCATTTTATTTGTATTTTCCAGTTTCTCATGTAAATAAGTCTGTTAATGTTACAGTAGAGCACACGTTTAGTGATCTGCCTCCTCATGAACTTTCTTATCGTCTTGCTATGCGTAATAACTCCTTTATCCGCATGTTACATTATTCACACCAGACCAGCAATGCCACAAATTGTTGGGTGTGTGGTCGACTCCCCCCTTTCCAGACACCGAAGGGAGTTCTGCCACTCTTTCCTTATCCATTTTCACATAATGGTTCGTGTGGAGCATGGTCCACGTTAACGTCATCCTCAACAGATATGTCTTTTCTTAACAGTACATGTTTTCCAGACAAGCAAGGTCTTCCCCACAGAACAGGGTTAGATCTAGAGAATGAAGTTTATAATTTAGGTAATTATTCTTCGAATTTCATGGTCCTGAATGTTCAGTCTGATACTACTCCAGACTTACCTGCTATGTCAGTACTACCAGTTAAAGGCGAATTATGTGTCCGAAAGAATGGTTCCGTACATGTAGGCCATAGTGATTGTACTACTATCGTCAAGTATAGTGACAGTGGGAAATCTATTTTCAAAGCTTCACGTCATTCTTATTTTGTTTGTGGTCAGACCGCATATGTTCGTCTGCCCCTTGATTGGGATGGTACATGTTACATTGCCTTCCTACTGCCACCAGTTTTCCTAGCCCCACCTGACTATCATAGGAATTCCCACCTAGTACATACTAGACACAAGAGAAACCTCCCGATTGTCGATTATACTGAAACTGCTCTAGAACAATACATAGATATCAATAAAGGTGTCTTCCCCTACTTAGGTACTGTTGTGAATAGTAAACTGATACGTAGATTAACCAGAACACTTGAAGCAGTAGTGATCGAGACTACTTCTGCTCTAGGTAACTTAACCGAAGAACAATCCTTTATGAGAATTGTCGTGCTCCAGAATCGTCTCGTCCTTGACGTCATACTGGCCGATAGGGGCGGGGCATGTAGAGTCATCGGATCTAGTTGCTGCATTTTCATTCCTAATAACGCGCCGTCTGTTTATTCAGCTATAACCAGACTCCATAAAATTGCCCATATGTTACAACAAGATCCAGGCACCTGGACATGGTCCGGTTGGTTCTGGAATATAATTTCCGCCTGGGGATGGAAAGTATTGTCATTTCTGGGTATTGCAGTAGCGATCATATTCAGTTGCTGCCTCTGTATACAATGTGGCCCTGCGATTTGTGGCATTTGTGCTACCTCTTGTATTCCTAGTCCCAAGTCCCGTTCTAAATCCCGTTCCAAGAAAATTCGAGACGAGCAAATGATACTGTATGAAATGATAGATGGTATCATGAATATTGATGTTTCCTGATGGAAACGTAGTGACAAGGAGGGAATGTGGAAAAGTAAATTTTGCCATGTTCTGTGTCCCTACGTGTCCTCCATCTTATGTTATGTGTGCATGATTAAATATGCATATGTATCCCCCATGTTTGATTAAAGACGCAATTACAGTTGTGTCCATCATTAATATACCAGTTTCCAGTTCTCGTGAAAGCTACGAGTATCAGGCCTATGTAAAGTTACGTTGCCACGTTTCTCAGTGTGCACGTTATTTCATTGTAAAGTCCCCGTTTCTAGGCCTCAAAAGGGCCCGGACACCAGATTCAGCTCCTGTCTTCTGAGTCCTCGCTGAGGAGCGATACAGCCCCCACCTGTATCCTCGACCCTTCACTTACATCCTGCCTCGCAGTGCCCGGCTCAGCCTGGCTCTGCCTCTGAGTCTGCCAAGAGTATGTTATGATTCTAGTTATCAGTCCAGCCCTCCTTCTCTGCATTCCTAAGCTACTGAATCGCATCAATAGTTTCCGTCATTGTCTAGCCTTTACGTCTCCATGTAAGAGAAATACTGCATTTAATGGTCATTTAATATTCTTCATCACGCACTACATGTAGAATAATGCATGCTCCAGTCTTAGAGTCCGTTAGCCTTTACCCCGATAACTTTTGGATTCTATCAACATGTTCTCTAAACATCAGATACTAGATACTGTTTAGGTACATGTCGCCCTGACTCTCCAGACTTCAGTCTCTGCTCCTAGCACAGAGTTCATAGCCCCCAGCTTCTCCTAGTAACACGTCATTGTCAGTTTGCGCGCACCATTAGGTTAGAGGTCCCGGCTCCTTAGGTAGCCCCCTCCATGTTTCCGCCCCATTTATGACATATTCTGTTACGTTTACATCACATGTCTATGTATACGCCCCTGTTACACCCACTTTTATGCCTTATCTTTCGCGACTGCTATTGACCACACCCACTGCTCCGCCTACTGTATTCATTGTAATGTAACTGCTTTAGTATATATATTTATGCACTGTTATTAAATGTTACGCCGATTCTGATCCTGCCCCCGGCAGCGCTGCCATCCTGTTCCCGTGCAGGTTGTCCTGTTCCTGTCCTTTATGCTGTGTTAAACCTGCAAACTCCTACTACCTCGAATCTTGACTCTTATTTATTGAGCTATCTGTTATTACTATGTCCAGTAAAACCTAGATCCGGTATTATTTATTTATATACCACACTATATCACTATATCACTACTCTACTCACTATCCTACTCACTACTCTACTCACTACTCTACTCACTACTCTACCCACTACTCACTACTCTACTCACTACTCTACTCACTACTCACTACTCTACTCACTACTCTGCACTCACTACTCTACTCACTACTCTACTCACTACTTTCTACTCACTACTCTACTCACTACTCACTACTCTACTCACTACTCACTTCTCTACTCACTACTCTGCACTCACTACTTTACTCACTACTCTACTCACCTCACTACTCTACTCACTACTCTACTCACTACTCACTACTCTACTCACTACTCACTACTCTGCACTCACTACTCACTACTCTACTCACTACTCTACTCACTACTCTGCACTCACTACTCACTACTCTACTCACTACTCTACTCACTACTCACTACTCTACTCACTACTCACTACTCTGCACTCACTACTCACCTCACTACTCTACTCACTACTCACTACTCTACTCTACTCACTACTCACTACTCTGCACTCACTACTCACTACTCTACTCACTACTCTACTCACTACTCACTACTCTACTCACTACTCTGCACTCACTACTCACTACTCACTACTCACTACTCTACTCACTACTCTACTCACTACTCTACTCACTACTCACTACTCTACTCACTACTCTACTCACTACTCACTACTCTACTCACTACTCACTACTCTGCACTCACTACTCTACTCACTACTCTACTCACTACTTTCTACTCACTACTTTCTACTCACTACTCTACTCACTACTCACTTCTCTACTCACTACTCACTACTCACTTCTCTACTCACTACTCTGCACTCACTACTTTACTCACTACTCTACTCTACTCACCTCACTACTCTACTCACTACTCTACTCACAACTCACTACTCTACTCACTACTCACTACTCTGCACTCACTACTCACTACTCTACTCACTACTCTACTCACTACTCTGCACTCACTACTCACTACTCTACTCACTACTCTACTCACTACTCACTACTCTACTCACTACTCTGCACTCACTACTCACTACTCACCTCACTACTCTACTCACTACTCTACTCACTACTCACTACTCTGCACTCACTACTCACTACTCTACTCACTACTCTACTCACTACTCTACTCACTACTCACTACTCTACTCACTACTCTGCACTCACTACTCACTACTCAACTCACTACTCTACTCACTACTCTACTCACTACTCAACTCACTACACTACTCTACTCACTACTCTACTCACTACTATACTCACTACTATACTCACTACTACTCTACTCACTACTCTACTCACTACGCACTACTACTCTACTCACTACTCTACTCACTACTCAATACTCTACTCACTACTCACCTCACTACTAACTACTCTACTCACTACTCTACTCACTACTCTACTCACTACTCTACTCACTACTCACTACTCTACTCTCTACTCACTACTCACTACTCTGCACTCACTACTCACTACTCTGCTCACTACTCACTACTCTACTCACTACTCACTACTCTCCACTCACTACTCTACTCACTACTCACTACTCTACTCACTACTCACCTCACTACTAACTACTCTACTCACTACTCTACTCACTACTCTACTCACTACTCTACTCACTACTCACTACTCTACTCTCTACTCACTACTCACTACTCTGCACTCACTACTCACTACTCTACTCACTACTCACTACTCTGCACTCACTACTCACTACTCACTACTCTACTCACTACTCTACTCACTACTCACTACTCTGCACTCACTACTCACTACTCTACTCACTACTCTACTCACTACTCACTACTCTACTCACTACTCACTACTCTGCACTCACTACTCACCTCACTACTCTACTCACTACTCACTACTCTACTCTACTCACTACTCACTACTCTGCACTCACTACTCACTACTCTACTCACTACTCTACTCACTACTCACTACTCACTACTCTACTCACTACTCTGCACTCACTACTCACTACTCACTACTCACTACTCTACTCACTACTCTACTCACTACTCACTACTCTACTCACTACTCACTACTCTGCACTCACTACTCTACTCACTACTCTACTCACTACTTTCTACTCACTACTTTCTACTCACTACTCTACTCACTACTCACTTCTCTACTCACTACTCACTACTCACTTCTCTACTCACTACTCTGCACTCACTACTTTACTCACTACTCTACTCTACTCACCTCACTACTTTACTCACTACTCTACTCACAACTCACTACTCTACTCACTACTCACTACTCTGCACTCACTACTCACTACTCTACTCACTACTCTACTCACTACTCTGCACTCACTACTCACTACTCTACTCACTACTCTACTCACTACTCTACTCACTACTCTGCACTCACTACTCACTACTCACCTCACTACTCTACTCACTACTCACTACTCTACTCACTACTCACTACTCTGCACTCACTACTCACTACTCTACTCACTACTCTACTCACTACTCACTACTCTACTCACTACTCACTACTCTACTCACTACTCTGCACTCACTACTCACTACTCAACTCACTACTCTACTCACTACTCTACTCACTACTCTACTCACTACACTACTCTACTCACTACTCTACTCACTACTATACTCACTACTATACTCACTACTCACTACTACTCTACTCACTACTCTACTCACTACTCACTACTACTCTACTCACTACTCTACTCACTACTCACTACTCTACTCACTACTCACCTCACTACTAACTACCTACTCACTACTCTACTCACTACTCTACTCACTACTCTACTCACTACTCACTACTCTACTCTCTACTCACTACTCACTACTCTACTCACTACTCACTACTCACTACTCTACTCTCTACTCACTACTCACTACTCTGCACTCACTACTCACTACTCTGCTCACTACTCACTACTCTACTCACTACTCACTACTCTCCACTCACTACTCTACTCACTACTCACTACTCTACTCACTACTTTCTACTCACTACTCTACTCACTACTCACTACTCTACTCACTACTCTACTCACTACTCACTACTCTACTCACTATTCTGCACTCACTACTCACTACTCTACTCACTACTCACTACTCTACTCACTACTCTGCACTCACTACTCTACTCACTACTCTACTCACTACTCACTACTCTGCACTCACTACTCTACTCACTACTCTACTCACTACTCTACTCACTACTCTACTCACTACTCACTACTCTACTCACTACTCACTACTCTACTCACTACTCTACTCACTACTCTACTCACTACTCACTACTCTACTCACTACTCTACTCACTACTCACTACTCTACTCACTACTCACTACTCTACTCACTACTCTACTCACTACTCACTACTCTGCACTCACTACTCACTACTCACCTCACTACTCTACTCACTACTCACTACTTTTCTCTACTCACTACTCACTACTCTGCACTCACTACTCACTACTCTACTCACTACTCTACTCACTACTCTACTCACTACTCAACTCACTACACTACTCTACTCACTACTCTACTCACTACTATACTCACTACTATACTCACTACTACTCTACTCACTACTCTACTCACTACGCACTACTACTCTACTCACTACTCTACTCACTACTCAATACTCTACTCACTACTCACCTCACTACTAACTACTCTACTCACTACTCTACTCACTACTCTACTCACTACTCTACTCACTACTCACTACTCTACTCTCTACTCACTACTCACTACTCTGCACTCACTACTCACTACTCTGCTCACTACTCACTACTCTACTCACTACTCACTACTCTCCACTCACTACTCTACTCACTACTCACTACTCTACTCACTACTCACCTCACTACTAACTACTCTACTCACTACTCTACTCACTACTCTACTCACTACTCTACTCACTACTCACTACTCTACTCTCTACTCACTACTCACTACTCTGCACTCACTACTCACTACTCTACTCACTACTCACTACTCTGCACTCACTACTCACTACTCACTACTCTACTCACTACTCTACTCACTACTCACTACTCTGCACTCACTACTCACTACTCTACTCACTACTCTACTCACTACTCACTACTCTACTCACTACTCACTACTCTGCACTCACTACTCACCTCACTACTCTACTCACTACTCACTACTCTACTCTACTCACTACTCACTACTCTGCACTCACTACTCACTACTCTACTCACTACTCTACTCACTACTCACTACTCACTACTCTACTCACTACTCTGCACTCACTACTCACTACTCACTACTCACTACTCTACTCACTACTCTACTCACTACTCACTACTCTACTCACTACTCACTACTCTGCACTCACTACTCTACTCACTACTCTACTCACTACTTTCTACTCACTACTTTCTACTCACTACTCTACTCACTACTCACTTCTCTACTCACTACTCACTACTCACTTCTCTACTCACTACTCTGCACTCACTACTTTACTCACTACTCTACTCTACTCACCTCACTACTTTACTCACTACTCTACTCACAACTCACTACTCTACTCACTACTCACTACTCTGCACTCACTACTCACTACTCTACTCACTACTCTACTCACTACTCTGCACTCACTACTCACTACTCTACTCACTACTCTACTCACTACTCTACTCACTACTCTGCACTCACTACTCACTACTCACCTCACTACTCTACTCACTACTCACTACTCTACTCACTACTCACTACTCTGCACTCACTACTCACTACTCTACTCACTACTCTACTCACTACTCACTACTCTACTCACTACTCACTACTCTACTCACTACTCTGCACTCACTACTCACTACTCAACTCACTACTCTACTCACTACTCTACTCACTACTCTACTCACTACACTACTCTACTCACTACTCTACTCACTACTATACTCACTACTATACTCACTACTCACTACTACTCTACTCACTACTCTACTCACTACTCACTACTACTCTACTCACTACTCTACTCACTACTCACTACTCTACTCACTACTCACCTCACTACTAACTACCTACTCACTACTCTACTCACTACTCTACTCACTACTCTACTCACTACTCACTACTCTACTCTCTACTCACTACTCACTACTCTGCACTCACTACTCACTACTCTGCTCACTACTCACTACTCTACTCACTACTCACTACTCTCCACTCACTACTCTACTCACTACTCACTACTCTACTCACTACTTTCTACTCACTACTCTACTCACTACTCACTACTCTACTCACTACTCTACTCACTACTCACTACTCTACTCACTATTCTGCACTCACTACTCACTACTCTACTCACTACTCACTACTCTACTCACTACTCTGCACTCACTACTCTACTCACTACTCTACTCACTACTCACTACTCTGCACTCACTACTCTACTCACTACTCTACTCACTACTCTACTCACTACTCTACTCACTACTCACTACTCTACTCACTACTCACTACTCTACTCACTACTCTACTCACTACTCACTACTCTACTCACTACTCTACTCACTACTCACTACTCTACTCACTACTCACTACTCTACTCACTACTCTACTCACTACTCACTACTCTGCACTCACTACTCACTACTCACCTCACTACTCTACTCACTACTCACTACTCTACTCTACTCACTACTCACTACTCTGCACTCACTACTCACTACTCTACTCACTACTCACTACTCTACTCACTACTCTACTCACTACTCACTACTCTACTCACTACTCACTACTCTACTCACTACTCTACTCACTACTCACTACTCTACTCACTACTCTGCACTCACTACTCACTACTCACTACCCACTACTCTACTCACTACTCTACTCACTACACTACTCTACTCACTACTCTACTCACTACTATACTCACTACTATACTCACTACTCACTACTACTCTACTCACTACTATACTCACTACTCACTACTACTCTACTCACTACTCTACTCACTACTCACTACTATACTCACTACTCACCTCACTACTAACTACTCTACTCACTACTCTACTCACTACTCTACTCACTACTCTACTCACTACTCACTACTCTACTCTCTACTCACTACTCACTACTCTGCACTCACTACTCACTACTCTGCTCACTACTCACTACTCTACTCACTACTCTCCACTCACTACTCTACTCACTACTCACTACTCTACTCACTACTTTCTACTCACTACTCTACTCACTACTCACTACTCTACTCACTACTCACTACTCTACTCACTACTCACTACTCTACTCACTATTCTGCACTCACTACTCACTACTCTACTCACTACTCACTACTCTACTCACTACTCTGCACTCACTACTCTACTCACTACTCTACTCACTACTCACTACTCTGCACTCACTACTCTACTCACTACTCACTACTCTACTCACTACTCTACTCACTACTCTACTCACTACTCACTACTCTACTCACTACTCTACTCACTACTCACTACTCTACTCACTACTCACTACTCTGCACACTCACTCTGCACTCACTACTCACTACTCTGCACACTCACTCTGCACTCACTACTCACTACTCTGCACTCTCTACTCACTACTCTGCACTCACTACTCACTACTCTACTCACTACTCACTACTCTACTCACTACTCTACTCACTACTCTACTCTACTCACTACTCACTACTCACTACTCACTACTTTGCACTCACTACTCACTACTCTACTCACTACTCACTACTCTGCACTCACTACTCACTAATCTGCACTCACTACTCTACTCACTACTCTACTCACTACTCTACTCCCTACTCACTACTCTGCCCTCACTACTCACTACTCTACTCACTACTCTACTCACTACTCTACTCACTACTCTACTCACTCCTCACTACTCTACTCACTACTCTACTCACTACTCTACTCACTACTCACTACTCTGCACTCACTACTCACTACTCTGCACTCACTACTCACTACTCTACTCACTACTCTACTAACTACTCACTACTCTACTCACTACTCACTACTCTACTCACTACTCACTACTCTACTCACTACTCTACTCACTACTCTACTCACTACTCACTACTCTACTCACTACTCACTACTCACTACTCACTACTCTGCACTCACTACTCACTACTCTGCTCACTACTCACTACTCTCCACTCACTACTCTACTCACTACTCTACTCATTACTCACTACTCACTACTCACTACTCACTACTCACTACTCTACTCACTACTCTACTCACTACTCTGCTCACTACTCACTACTCTCCACTCACTACTCTACTCACTACTCTACTCATTACTCACTACTCACTACTCACTACTCACTACTCACTACTCTACTCACTACTCTACTCACTACTCTGCACTCACTACTCACTACTCTGCACTCACTACTCTACTCACTACTCTCTACTCTACTCACTACTCTACTCATTACTCACTACTCTGCACTCACTACTCACTAATCTGCACTCACTACTCTACTCACTACTCTACTCACTACTCACTACTCTGCACTCACTACTCACTACTCTACTCACTACTCTGCACTCACTACTCTGCACTCACTACTCACTACTCTGCACTCACTACTCTGCACTCACTACTCTGCACTCACTACTCACTACTCTGCACACTCACTCTGCACTCACTACTCACTACTCTGCACACTCACTCTGTACTCACTACTCACTACTCTGCACTCACTACTCTGCACTCACTACTCACTACTCTGCACTCACTACTCTGCACTCACTACTCTGCACTCACTACTCTGCACTCACTACTCTGCACACTCACTCTGCACTCACTACTCACTACTCTGCACACTCACTCTGCACTCACTACTCACTACTCTGCACTCACTACTCTACTCACTACTCACTACTCTACTCTCTACTCACTACTCACTACTCTGCACTCACTACTCACTACTCTGCTCACTACTCACTACTCTACTCACTACTCTCCACTCACTACTCTACTCACTACTCACTACTCTACTCACTACTTTCTACTCACTACTCTACTCACTACTCACTACTCTACTCACTACTCACTACTCTACTCACTACTCACTACTCTACTCACTATTCTGCACTCACTACTCACTACTCTACTCACTACTCACTACTCTACTCACTACTCTGCACTCACTACTCTACTCACTACTCTACTCACTACTCACTACTCTGCACTCACTACTCTACTCACTACTCACAACTCTACTCACTACTCTACTCACTACTCTACTCACTACTCACTACTCTACTCACTACTCACTACTCTACTCACTACTCACTACTCTGCACACTCACTCTGCACTCACTACTCACTACTCTGCACACTCACTCTGCACTCACTACTCACTACTCTGCACTCTCTACTCACTACTCTGCACTCACTACTCACTACTCTACTCACTACTCACTACTCTACTCACTACTCTACTCACTACTCTACTCTACTCACTACTCACTACTCACTACTCACTACTTTGCACTCACTACTCACTACTCTACTCACTACTCACTACTCTGCACTCACTACTCACTAATCTGCACTCACTACTCTACTCACTACTCTACTCACTACTCTACTCCCTACTCACTACTCTGCCCTCACTACTCACTACTCTACTCACTACTCTACTCACTACTCTACTCACTACTCTACTCACTCCTCACTACTCTACTCACTACTCTACTCACTACTCTACTCACTACTCACTACTCTGCACTCACTACTCACTACTCTGCACTCACTACTCACTACTCTACTCACTACTCTACTAACTACTCACTACTCTACTCACTACTCACTACTCTACTCACTACTCACTACTCTACTCACTACTCTACTCACTACTCTACTCACTACTCACTACTCTACTCACTACTCACTACTCACTACTCACTATTCTGCACTCACTACTCACTACTCTGCTCACTACTCACTACTCTCCACTCACTACTCTACTCACTACTCTACTCATTACTCACTACTCACCACTCACTACTCACTACTCACTACTCTACTCACTACTCTACTCACTACTCTGCTCACTACTCACTACTCTCCACTCACTACTCTACTCACTACTCTACTCATTACTCACTACTCACTACTCACTACTCACTACTCACTACTCTACTCACTACTCTACTCACTACTCTGCACTCACTACTCACTACTCTGCACTCACTACTCTACTCACTACTCTCTACTCTACTCACTACTCTACTCATTACTCACTACTCTGCACTCACTACTCACTAATCTGCACTCACTACTCTACTCACTACTCTACTCACTACTCACTACTCTGCACTCACTACTCACTACTCTACTCACTACTCTGCACTCACTACTCTGCACTCACTACTCACTACTCTGCACTCACTACTCTGCACTCACTACTCTGCACTCACTACTCTGCACTCACTACTCACTACTCTGCACACTCACTCTGCACTCACTACTCACTACTCTGCACACTCACTCTGTACTCACTACTCACTACTCTGCACTCACTACTCTGCACTCACTACTCACTACTCTGCACTCACTACTCTGCACTCACTACTCTGCACTCACTACTCTGCACTCACTACTCTGCACACTCACTCTGCACTCACTACTCACTACTCTGCACACTCACTCTGCACTCACTACTCACTACTCTGCACTCACTACTCTACTCACTACTCTGCACTCACTACTCTACTCACTACTCACTACTCTACTCACTACTCTACTCACTACTCACTACTCTACTCACTACTCTACTCACTACTCTACTCACTACTCTCTACTCACTACTCTCTATTCACTACTCTACTCACTACTCTCTACTCACTACTCTGCACTCACTACTCTGCACTCACTACTCTGCACTCACTACTCTGCACTCACTACTCACTACTCACTACTCAAGTACTTTCAATGCAAGGTGACTCTCATTGATGCTTTATAACTCAGGTAGGAAAAGACACTACTTCCAAATAAAGAGTGTCCGATGAAGTATGTAGCTCACAAGGGTGGGAGGAGTGGTGACGGTTCAACCTACGTGTTCCCAAAGTGAGTCACCCTCGGAAGGCCTGAAATGTTTATTCAAAAGACAAAACATGAGTAATAATCTCAAATGTGCTCTGGGTGGCAATTAGCATGGTAGTAGCAAACATTTGCACTGTCAACCCGCATGAGGCACCGATGCCCTACTTGCTCGGTTCTGCTTTTAATGTAGTAAACCACTACAACTTGTGGGAAAGCCTGGTGTTGTCTTTTAGCTGTCAAATGCATTTCCCTTCGGAGAAATATGCCTAGCGGCTCAATTACCAGTCATTCCCAATACACTACAGCGCTGAGCACGAGTGATGTGGCTTTGACATTTATTTTTTTTTTTTTTTTTTTTTTTTTTGAAAACCTTTATTGACAATGAAAGCTCACAAATACTGGCCTACAACCCCACGGGCTGGCCAGAAACAGAACGGTCAAATAACCAGCATACGAAAGGAAGATCTGCACAGGATATAACATCAGGAGCACTGGTGAAACAAGAAAGACCATCGAGCGTTCAGCAAGAGCAGGATAATAAAGGTTAAGTTTTCTAGCACGGGGAGGGGACCAAAAGAATAACGGGCCGTATACGAGAATACAAGGGAGGGACCGCGGCAAGCCGCCATTTTATAAACACAACGTAAAAAATGAAGCCATATAATCAAATCGAGCAAAGGACAAAAACAGAATCAGAACATCAAATAGCGACAGTGGCAACAATCAATCGCGCACACTCACCTCCGCCCCCACCCAAACAAAGAAGACGTGGTCAAAAAGCCCCATCACAAAGACTATACAATACGCACCCCAACGGAAAAAGGGGCACCTCCATAAAGGAGGAAGGGAAAGAGGGAAAAAGACAACAGAAGGAACACCCGCCAGACCATGCATCCTCAGGGGGAAAAACAGGACAGTAAAACCGGCATGCGATGTAACAGCAACATAATACCAGAATAGGCAGCAAACCACAATCAGCCACACACCGGAAGAAGGACAGAATACCCCCGGGGGAGATACAAGGTGACAGAGTCCCGAAAAAGTGAATACACAAGAGCCATAGAACAAAAAGGGAAAATAAGGGGGGAAAAAGACCCCCCGACACAAACAGACCCCCCCCACCCACCCCTAAGCCCACCCTGCACCCCTGCAGAAGGCTACGGCCTACCCCCCCGCAGCGTGCCTGTCGCCCTAAGTTGAACCCGAAATTTAGTGGAACAAGAAAAGTCGGAATTAGAAGACAAAAAAGAGGGGGGGGGGAAAGGGAGGGAAGGAAGAAGGGAATAAAGACATACAAACATACACACGGGGGAGGGCCAAAGACAGGAGTAAATGCACCCATCCACCCGCCCGGGTTAAGGGTCCAAGTCCTCGGGAAGCCAAAGAGTATCAGGCCAAAGTCCAGGAGCACTAAACAGTTACACAGAACCATATCAAGACACAGAGATCATCCAAACCGTTCATGAACCACCGCATATAGGAGCCAGTTTTCATCAGCCCTGACCCTTTTTATCCAAAGCAGTAAGGGTCCGATCCAACGAGGACCCTGCCAGAAAGAACAGAAGGCAGGCAGCAGGAAAGTCCAACGGCAGTCCAAAAAAGTCACAGGAAGAAAAGCATGGAAGATCCAGGAAAGTCACAGAATGTAGCAAACGATGCAGGCACAGTTCCAAGGATATATCCATAAAAGCCGACCCATCCGGGCCGGTACAGGAGACGTCATCGGGCAGTGGTGATTGAGAGGGACCAGGAGAATCATGAAAGTCCGGCAAAACAAAATCCGGCTCCCGGGCCAAGGGCAGAGGAGGCAGCACAGGAGGAGAAGGCGCCATCAGGACGCGCGCCTCCGGGGCGGCAGCCGGGGCCGAGTCCGCCAGGAGAGTACCAGCCACACCCCGCGATATCGATGCCTCATCCGGTCGCGGGGGCCCGGGAGGCCCGTAGTGAGGAACCGTCTCGAGAGCCAGGAGTGGCGCGGCCACCGATAGCCGCCAGGATAGCAGGATGGTCAGGATCCCCTTAAGTGCAGGAAAACATTCACAGTATCCGACACCCGGGCCTTGCGGCGGGCCCCCAGTGCTCGTCTGGGCCCGGCCCAAACAAATGGGGCTGGTCGCCATCTTGAGAGCCCGAACAGGCCGCGCGGCCAACAACCTCCGCCGGGGCGGCATTAAAGCAGATGAAGTCCCGTCGACAGGCAGAAGAACACCCCGGACAGGAAGGGGGGCCACCAGAAGAAGGGGATTCGCCGGCCCTCCAATGTCGCCAGTCCCGTTCTCCGAGTCCGGGCGGCAAAGAACAAAATGGCCGGACCGGAGAACAAAGGGGGAGGAAGCCGAACACACGAGGAACCCCAATAATGAAGGGCAGCGTCACCATCCAAGGCCGCTGCCACACAGGAGTCTCTCAGCCAGGAACCTCCGGCTCACACGAACAGCGGCCCTCCAATCACCTCCAGCGCGCCCCGAAGGGCAAGCCCGCAGGCTGCATCCGGCCCAGGAGCCGGGACGAAGAACCAGGCCAGTCCGCTCTCGAGTCCCGGGAACGATCGGGGACACTGCACCGGACCCACAGCAGCCAGGACAACCGGAACAAGTGGTAAGTGCCTGCAGTGCGTCGTAGTAGTACCACACAGCAAGGAGGGCTTCCCGGGGCAGGATAAATGCAGGATAAATGTGAAAAACACAGGCGGGCGAACGGAGCCGAGCTAAAGCGCGGCCATCTCGGTCGCGAGCTAGGCTCCTCCGTGGCTTTGACATTTAACCTCTAACCCTTAAATATTTGCTAGCTTTTAAACTGATTGTGTACAATTACCCCATCACGTCAAGCGCTGATTTATCATCCCGTCCAATAGCTTGTGCTCCAGCAAACGCTAAACTGAGACGCCTGTTTCAGAACACTTAAATATTTTACTGTCCATTATATATGCGAAAAGTGCTCCCCTGCAAAACAACTGTCAGGCTCGGACAAGGGACTGCTTTAGACCTCACATAGTTTTACATTGAACGCGCTCACCGCTCAGACCATCTGGATTGCATTACACGGGCACTCTGACAGCTCCTAATTAAGATTAATAGTCTGCCGTGCGTGCGCGTAACTGCAGAGAAAATGCCAACATGGCCGCCTAATGCCCTATGGCATCAAGACTACTACAAAAACAGCACCGCGACGACCAATCACCATTCAGATAAGAAAAAAAAACTCGCGCACTAAGGAATGTGTCTTTCCCGAGCCCTAATGAAACTTTTTTTTTTTTTCTTTAATAATAGGATCTCGGAGCTCCGCCCCGAGCCCTAAAAAGCAAAAAAGTGAATTTTTCAAAGAAATCACAAATTACCACCAACCTGAAGTTGGTGGTAATTTGAGATTCCTTAAGCCAAAATCGCACAACTTGGGTGCTTCCTACATTGCATTTAAGGAATCGCAATCTGGGATTCCTTAAATGCATTAGCAAAATAAGGAATCGCAAATTTTGTGATTCCTTATTTTGTGTGTGAGTTTTTGTATGCTACATAGCACACTGCTCAAATTGCGATCGCAAACGCTGAAATTCTGTGAATTTCTGCATTTGCGATCGCAATTGGGCTACCTACATATGGCCCTTAATCTCCTCGTGAATGTGTCCTTGTGTAGCGTAACTGGTGCTCATGTAAGGCTCTCCAAAAACCTTCAGGTTGAGTTTACACTATATAAAAATACTACAGATTTACTGCTACTACTGTCGTCCCCGGCGCGGTGCTCTCAAAGGGACAACCTTTATCACAAGATGGATTTAAATTGGTTATTGCTGCTGTTTGCTCCGCTTTGCACTGTGCCAGCGCACAAATTGATAATATCTGGTCCAGGTATTTACTGGCAAAAAAACACAACTATTGCAAACAATCTTGAGTGCCTGTGTTATCCTGATAGGCAGTTAGAATGTTTCACCAGTGACAGGACTCCAGGGCCATCTCTCAGCCTATGTGAGTGGCCTAGGTTGTGGTTGACACTCCACACCTGTTACAGGAGGTTAGTTCAGGCTGTGAGTGACCCCTGGCTTGCACCCACCTGTACCGCAAGAAGCCCTTCCTCATCCGGGAGAATCCTGTAAGTGTGGACGTGCCGCTGGAACCTGTGAGAAATCAGAGACATAGATTAGTGCCAAGAGCAGGGAAGGCTTCAGTGAGCTAGAGAAGCAACCAGCCTGAGTGTTGTTGCAAAAGCAGCCCTGTGTTCCCAGGCACCATTTACACCAAAGTATCCAAGATCACAGCTTTCCTCCTCTCCCCAGACATCCCCTTCCCAGCTCTGCCAATCAGTTCCATCCATCCATATACTCACAAAAAGAAAGGAAAGCATCTATGTAGTACCAGTTGTATTCTGATCAGACCCATAGAGAGCACGTGTAAGCCTGTCTTTGTGTCAGTAGGTGGCAGTGCAGCTCCGCAGTAGAATTACAAAGGAAAAAGTCACCTGCAATTAAAGTACGTTTACGTCTTTAGGTGGAGCCTGGGTAGCGCATGCGCTGTGATGCGGAGCATGCTGTATTGAAGCATGGAAGAAAAGCTCCGCCCATTTCCCATCCATCTTGTCAATTGGCTCCTGCTACAGTTCTTTCAAATTTGTTGCTTTTCATTCGTGAATAGACCTACTAGGCCCTCCTTGGTACTGCATTGCCTGCATTTGTAACCTCCCATAACGACTGGACTTTTTCCTTGTGGTCTTACACGGTCTGCTTTGTCTAGTTGGTGAGCACGATTTTCTTTAATGGTCTTCCCCTATACCACCCTCAACGTCACCTTCCACTTTTACATTGTTGTTATTAATGTATTTATTCAGCGCGATCTGTTTCACTTTAGCAGCCACGCTTCTTTAATGATTTCATTTGCAGCGCGGTCCGCTTTCACTTTAGCGGCATTGCTTATTTATTTATCTTACACAGCGGTCCACCTTCATTATAAAAGCAGCGTTTCTTTATTTATTTAATTTGCAGCACGGTCCGCATTCACTTTAGGAGCCGCGCTTCTTTATTTATTTAATTTGCAGCACGGTCCGCATTCACTTTAGCAGCAGCACTTCTTTATTTATTTAATTTGCAGCACGGTCCGCATTCACTATAGCAGCCGCGCTTCTTTAATTATTTAATTTGCAGCACGGTCCGCTTTCACTTTAGCAGCCGCGCTTCTTTAATTATTTAATTTGCAGCATGGTCCGCTTTCACTTTAGCGGCCGTGCTTATTTATTTATCTTACACAGTGGTCCATCTTCATTTTAGAAGCAGCGTTTCTTTATTTATTTAATTTGCAGCGCGGTCCGCTTTCACTTTAGCGGCCGTGCTTATTTATTTATCTTACACAGTGGTCCACCTTCATTTTAGAAGCAGCGTTTCTTTATTTATTTAATTTGCAGCACGGTCCGCATTCACTTCGGCGGCCGCGCTATAGAAATTTGCTTTCTTTATTTATTTTTTTAAAGTGCCCCATACGGCGCTTTCACTTTAATGTTAGCTATGCCCCTTTCATTAGACGCTGCTCACTGTAATCTGTATATGGTGAGTAGCGTCTACAGAAAGAGGCGCAGCCACCATTAAAGTGATCTCGCATATGCAAGTATTACAGCGCTTAGTTTAGATGTGCTAGGTATCCTTTTATTTTCTCAGTCGGCGTGCCATTATGTCTCTACTGCTGGGCGGTCCGTTATTGACGTTAATGTCTAGGTCTTGTGGGAATTTCGCTGTCAGTGATACCCAGTGTCTGGTCAGGCCAGTGCAAAGTCAGACGTATTAAAGAAATCAATTGTTTGCAACTGCAGTGCTATAGACTTTCGAGTCGCAAGAAGTGTGTCCCACAACCCCCTCACACGCGTCACAATGTGGACAAACACTCGCAAATCCTTTTGTGGCCCTTAATGTTCCTTCAGCACAGTGCAACTATGTATGTTTACACTAGAAACGCCTGTATTTTGTGCACCACAGATTTTAATGATGCAAAACCTTTTTATCATCAGGCCCTTGGCCCCTTACTTAGGGGGTTATTAGGATGGCGGGCGGTCTTTGCCCGCCCGCCATCCTCGTGGTAATAGGGACCGCCTGCCATAAGGGCGGGGGTCCCGTGGGGGGTATTAGGATGTGCCCGCCACAGTGGCAGGCACATCCTGTATTTTTAGCATTGTGGCGGGCGGTGCTCTCTGCACTGCCCGCCACAATGCTAAAAATGCATTTCAGCATTTGCATTTACAAAGCGGCAGGCCCGCGCGGTGCCACGGGTGGGTTCCACAGGTACCCACCCGTGTGCACCCCCCACCTCTCCTTCACTCTGGGGCCCACAGGGGGCCCTCAGAGTGAAGACCGCATGCTTGAAAGGCACCTAAATACAACCATCATAATACCATATTATTCCTTTTCCGCCCTGGCCGCAAGGCGACCGGGGCGGAAAAGCGGCGGACGGTCTTTCCGTCCGCCGAGGTCCCCCCAGTCATACTAATATGGCGGGGGGAGGAAACTAGTGTGGTTGTCGGGCGGATTGCCTCCGCCAGGCCGGCGGTGGCTACCGCCAGCCTGGCGGAGGCAATCCGCCCGACATCGTAATGGGCCCCTTAGATCGGGGCCTCACAAATTCTCTCTCCACGGTAGGAGGCGCAGTTACCTCTGGGAGCCCTTACGTTAGGAAACGTCTCAGGGTCCTTACTTTTCTCTCCGCGTAGCTTCACTGTAGGCATCTACTTCCGGTCCGTAGATAGCACCTGTGTTGCTTTATCTTCCAAATTTTAAATATTCAGCCTCATTCAGTCTAGCAGTGTATTTACCAAGTCTGGCCTGAACATGGCCGCCTTTACATATAAGTGACTCCATTTTAGCGACTAGACCATTGAGACCCATTTTAAAATCAGCTAGTGTAAGTTTAATGCTAGTGCTGTTGTCAAATGTTGATTGTACTGCAGCTCTTCATACAAGGTCCAAACTATCCTCATCGTTTACATCTGCAAGTTTTAACCTTTTTGCCATAGAGGACATTCCGCCGGGGTGTGGCCGAATCCGACGCACACGCCCACCGTGACGTTGGACGGCTGGGGGCCGTCTGGCGTATTGAAAAGTTTCAAACGTAATGTGGGGAGGGTTACCTACCCACCATGATGTGCGCACAAGATCTCATGAAACACTCGGTTTCTTCACAAAGTTCAAATTTATTTCGTTCAATGTTCATACTCCAATCAAAGAGCTTGATTCAATATCCATGTTCAACTCAAATTTCATATGCTGGCATAATACACATCTTATGTAGCATTAAATCAATGTTGTTCACAGTTGTTCATCAATACCCAATGCCCTCATGATAATGAACATTGACCTTGATGTTATAGTTATTGAACTCGAGTTGTGTTGAACAGTGTACATAGACTGAGTTTTGAGGACCGGTTTTGGGGCCCTGTGGGGCTTTTTTGTTACCTTGAGCCGCCAATATCCGCCCATGCAACAAAATTTGCCGAAACCGGCCCTAGTAAACAGCTTGGCTGCACGCCTAGGGGACTGGCAGAGCAGTTTGCCAGGGCCAGTTATGGTTCCCAGTCCGGCCCTGCAAACAGGGAAAAAGTTTGCGAGATTTTGAGCTATTGGCATCGCAATATACAATGCCAATAGGTCAAAGTTTCGAAAATGTGAGACCTATTGCATTGCAGATGCTTGTTTTTATTATAACCAATGGAAACAATTTCCATAGGGTGAAGGAAAAGCCCCAAAATCCGCTAGGGTCTTTGTGGAGAACAGGCCTTAATTTCCTAATTTCTGTAGATATTTCACCAGAGATATGTCAAGCGTTAGCACCGTTTTTTTTTTCTCTAAATAATTGCCCGGTCTTCCTTTCTGGAAGCTTTCCCCTGAGTTCAAATTTGCAACATTTTTGTTTCTTGCGTAAAACCAAACGCCGCAAACGGTAATTGGAGCAGGGCAAACATGTCTCAAATTGATTTCATGCAACTTTTTTGACACGTTCCATGTTTAGAAGCAAAAGAGATACTTGTTCTGCACTTTTCAAACGTGAAACAAACAAGGTTAGTTGAATAACTCCAAATTCAAAAGCACAGTATAAAACAATAATTAAAATCCCAATTCATAACAGTCAATTTTTCTCAAAGACCATAAAAAACAGATCACGGCCACAGTTACATCAAGAAAGGGCACACTCATGAAACACCAATTGCAAGAGGGTGAGACATTGGACCATATTTCAAAAAACAGGTCTTAAAAATTTCCGTCTCTGGGATAACAAGAATTTGCAATGCAATAGGTCTCGCTTTTGTGAAAGTTAGAGCTATTGTTGCTGTAAATGATAACGTTTTTAGTTATGTTTTTGATTTCTAAGCATTTTACCTTGCTGTTCTGTAACATGAAGCACTGGCAAAGCCAGAAACAATGCACTTTGTGTTTGTAGTTTTAGTAAAACAACTCCAGTGACAGAAAAACAAGCTGGACGGCTGTCTAGATTATTAAAATGCTGTGTTGCAGCATTCACATGTGTTTCTGAAGTTAATCTTATCATGCATGTTATAAAATGACAAAGTTACAAATAAAAAGCAAACACACGGATAAAAGGCGGAGTCACCCTGGCTCTCTTCTCCAAGGGAGAATGGTGGATCTCTTTAGCAACTTACTTAACCATGTTTCGTTTCCAGCCATGGTTTGAAGTAAGGCTAGGGTCATAGGTGTCGTATGTGGGGGCACCAGGGGTTAAAGTCCAAGGGTAATGGGACAGAAGAGGGGCATATGCCCACATCACAAACTCGCCCCCTCAGCTGGCCCTGGCTTAAGGTAACTCTCTGTTAGGGCAGGGCTGGGGGGTCCGGTCCGTGGGTCACACGGACAGAAACTACAAGATCCAGAATGCAGCGGGGTTATAGTGACAAAAGAGGGTTAATCCTGGCAGCGGCAATGGGTGCTTCGTGGTCGCCTCACCCTAACTCCTAATGGAAACTACAGAAACAGAGAGTAGAGGAGGGACCGGAGGCCGAAGGTTGAGGGGGGGAAGAGGGGGGGGAGAGACAGGAGGGCTGGGGCCAGAGGGTGGGGAGGGCTAGGATAAGTGTGGTGAGAGAAAGGACAGAAGACTGTGGGTAGACAGGGCGGAAGCAATATAGGAGCACAGCAGGTTTATATTTAGTTGCTTCTAAATTTAGAACTTGTGCAATTGTTGGGCTCTGCGACAGCGAGATAACAGCCTTTTTACATTCATCGTTGCGGAAGTGTTTCCAAATAGTAACTCGCATACCTTCTGCAAAAAGAGTTATATAAGTAATTGAACACTGATCTCACACCTGTCTGCATTAGCAACCGGAATTAGGTGATTAATTGATATTGGATTAAGTGATTCGCCCAGATTCCCAGGATGATGGAGCCTCCCACCAGACTCGAACCCACTTCCCCAGCTGCTCAGTCAGCCTCCCTAGCCGTTACGCCACACCCTGCATGTAGAAATGGCCCGTACAATATGAGGAGTTAGCCAATATTACAGTGCTCCTCTTTTGCACAGAATAGTCAGATAAACAATGTGCTTGATCACGGCATGGCACATAGTTTTTAAGAAGTTGGCTAACCGCAGCTTTATAATTGAGCACTGAGTGCAGCGTGAAGTTGCAGCTATGTCAACAGAAGCATTTTTTTTCTTTTAAAACTGCAACATGAGGTAATGGTGGGGGAGGGCACTGCACGGAGAAGGGCACTGCATGGAGTGCAGCGCGTGGCTGCATCTATGTGGAGAAAAGCATTTAAAAAATACGATATGACGTAATGGTGGAGAAGTGCACAGCACGGAGTTCTGTGAATGGCGGCGGGTCCCAAAAAATGTTTTTCTCGACATACATGCAGCTACACACTGCACTTCGTGCTGTGCCCTACAGCACGAAGTGCAGCGTGTAGCTGCATCTATGTCGATAGAAGCATTTAAAAACAAGCAGTGACGGGCGGAAGGTGGCGGTCGGACGTCACAGCACAGGGGGAGAAGAGCACAGCACGGAGTAGGGCAGAGCACCTTGGGCCATATGTATCAACATTCCGTTTTGCGATTTCTAAATAGCGATTTTTAAGGAATCAGTATTTAGAAATCGCAAAATGGTATGTATGTAGAAATCCGCTTCTTTTTAGCGATTCCTTAAAATTCCTTAATTGCGATTAGCAAATTGCTAATCGCAATTAAGGAATAATTTCCCATTCATTTCCATGGGCCAGAAGGCCCATAGGAATGAAGGGGAAATTTGCGATTCGCAATTTGCTAATCGCAAATTGAGAATATTTTCAAGGGTTCAGGGGTGTCCAAAGGACACCCTGTTGCACCCCTGAAATCCGCATCGGTGCACATGTGGCGCACATACATGCCCTAAGGGCATGTATGTGCGTCACATGGACCTTTGAAAAATGAAAAAATAAGCATTTTGAAAGGAATTCGCAACTTACCACCGACTAGAAGTCGGTGGTAATTTGGGATTCCTTAAGGACAATTTGCTATATTTTTTTTGGCTTCTTACATTGCATTTAAGGAATCGCAATTTTTGCGATTCCTTATTTTTAAAGCAGATTTCCTTGATGCATACCATTAGTCCAAATTGCATTTGCAAGTGCCGAAATTCTGCGAATTTCGGCGTTTGCGAAGTCAATTTGGCTTGATACATATGGCCCCAAGTGCGGCGCGTGGCTGCATGTATGTTGAGAAAAGCATTTTTTTTAAAGCAGCAACATGAGGTAATGCCTGGGGGAGGGCGCGCACGGAGTAGGGCACGATCTCTTGTCTTTATGGGGCCATGTGTTTCTAACTAGAAACACATGGCCCCATAAAGATAAGAAAGTGCTTTGCGACAGACGCAAACCAGGCCACCGAGTCCAGCTCGGAGGTGAAAGGGCGTCTACAGAAAACCCTAATTTCAAATGGCAGGCCACCACTTAGCATAAACTGTGACGCCAGCCAATGGAAATGAGGGGCGGGGCTTAAAGCCCTCTTCTGAAAGTCCCTGTTAACAATAAATCTCACGAGGCGAGCAGCGCATGCTCTGCCACGCCACACGAGACCTAAAAAGAGGACAAATAAACAATACATGAATAATAGTACATTTCCTTTGTAAAGTGCATATTATACAATATCCCTTATTTTCCCTTATTTTTTCAACTAGAAACAGAATGTCCACAAGAGGATTAAGGCCTATTCTAATTCTTGTAATTTCCATACGACGTAAGAGATAAGACAAGAGATAAAGATAAGGGTAAATATCGAGACTGCCCAGGAAGACACTGTCATTTGCATTGAGGGTCTCTGAGATAAATACTCCTTATCTTTCGGGTGATATGGAATCCAAGCAGCTTCCCGCAGTAACTTCTTATGTGGAAAGGGCTCCCAGATGGTAAAAACCCAGACGACAACATATGACCTTTAAGATTCCGCTTGAGATTCCGAAACCATTTTATCTCACTCCGTTGGGCTTCAATACAGCATACCTGGGCTGTTCTTTCAGGACTGTCCAATCAAGTGAGGTTATTCAAAAAATTTAAATAAACAAATTTTTTCCAAAAGTACCCAAAAGGTCTGCTTTATTTGCACTCATCATCGAACCATCCTCCTGTATATCTAGTTCCATTGTTATTCCGCATGCTGCCCTCGTACCTTGAGAAGGCACGGAGGCGGCGGAGCACACGGTCCCTAAGAGATACAAACTGTATCAGTTTGTTTTGGAAAGTTTTAAAATTGGTGCCAGGTGGGAACATGATTTGGAACTCACTGAGTTCCTTCAACTGTTTTGAGCTCAATCGAGGAAAAACCAATGGCGAAAGGTAACACTTTTTCAGTTAAAACTACTTCCCTGAGTGATAAAGCCCCCTGTAAACCGCAAAGGTAGCTCTCTTCATGATGTAATATCTTGAAAGCCTTAAACAACCTAAACTTATCCGTAGGGCAAAGATGTAAACAATTCGATAAAGCTGTGAACAGACCTTGTAAGTAGCTCCTGCCGGGTTGTCAAAGTCAGAGCGGCCATTCACACTTACGAGACCTCTCCTACCCAGCCAATCTCAATGACCTTTGAGTCACATCCTTTTGTCTCATTTAGAACACATTCCTCTGGGATTTTATAAATCACTAAGATATCACATAACACTTTATCTATTCTATTAAAATATATTCTAGTATTAAAATCACCTGCAATAGTCACAACACCCTCAATGAATTCTCCTTCATAACTTTGCTTCCAGACTTATCAAATATTTGGCCAAGTAGGCCTCCATCTCTGTATGCAGGTAATCAGTTACTAAAATTAGAGATTCCTGTTGCTTTTGTTCCATCAGGATTTCAAGAACTAAATGTGCACCCACCTACTTACAGATCCTGTCTTTCTTACGGTACTTGTAATTCTAGTAGAGATTAGTGCTAATAGCCCCGCACTATTTGTCCTCCGCCCTTGCATATCCGGCTGTACCTACAGACACAAGACGTTACATTCAGAAACTCTCGAAGCCAAGTCTCCTGCAGGAGGATAATGTGAAACTTTTCTAAAAGAGGTTGTTATTTACCTGACCTTGCATGCTGTTCATTTTTAGGCCTCGCCTACGGAGCGCGCATGTGCTGCATAGGAAAAAGACCTTTAGCCATCGGCACAGCTTTGCGGGCAAAAACGTGCACGTGTTGCATTGCTTACAATGGCAATGTGTGCACGTCTGGCGATTCCCTTGTGGGAGCGAGCTCTCAAACCATGTGTTAATTACAAACATATGGTTCCTGCTCGCTCCCGCAAGGGAAACAGGTGCAGGCCCCCTCCTCTCTCCTGTCCCCCTGCTGCCAGCGCGAGGCGCGCGCTCTTGTTTTCCTTCTATTCAACCCTTCTTTTCCCTCTTCTTTGTCCTCTTCTTCCCACCTTCCCTCTCTAACACCTATCTTCTCCTCTTATGTCTGTATCTTACACCATGCCTTCCCTCACTACGCCTTCCGTTATGCTGTTCCTCCGTGTCAGTTTCCTCTTTATTTTATATGTTTACCTCATTCTCCCTCCCTCTTTCATTTCTCCCCGCTCAATGTATCCTGCTTTCTTCCTGCGTTCTCTTCCTCCGTTATTTTTACCACCCTCTTTTCCTCACATTCTTACCTGCTAGCCCCTGCTGTTTCAACCTCAATCGTGTAAGAGTACTTTAAAGCTGCTCTTGGCGGTGAAAACCTCAAAGTATACAAGTGATTCCACAAAAGTAAAACTAACTCATATCGAATATGAGCGCCACACACCAGTAAACTGCTGGAGCGAGCCCTGGACCAATTGTTGGATAACAGCATAAGCAATCCATTGAGCTTAGCCTGGCGCGAACTTGAGATGCACGTGCCAGTGACCGGATACACCCAGTCCAACAATATGAGCTTGAGCTGAACGCTCCAGGGACCTATATTCCCTGTATAGTCATAGTCATAGTCATTGTCATAGTTTCTTGTATAGCGCACAGATCACCAAAGTCTCAAGGCGCTTAGCAACAAACGACAACCAAGTGTAGGGGAGGGGTGGTGAGGATTTAATTGGGAAAGAGACATGTTTTTAAGCCCCTACGAAAAGCCTGATGATTGGATTGAGACAATAGATGTGCAGGTAGCTTGTTCCAAAGTTGGGGGGCTATGTAAGAAAAAGCTCTACATCCAATTCTCGATATTCTGGTCCTTGGCTGTACCAGGAGGGACTTGGTGCTGGATCCTAAGGTTCTGGAAGGTTTGTACCTGACCAATTTCTCAGCAAGGTAAGAGGGTCCTATCCCATGGAGAAGTTTATGTGTAAGACTGAGGATCTTAAACTGGCTTCTTTGTCGCACTGGGAGCCTGTGCAATTGTCTAAGACAGGGCAAGGAGGGGGACCTGGTGGGCAGGCCTAGCACCAGGCGTGCGGCGGCGTTTTGGAGGGTTTGAGGCTTAGTCAACAAGCCCTCATTGATGGAGGTATACATTGCGTTGCCATAATCCAGACGGCTAACGACCAGTCCTTGAACCAGAGGTTTTCTGGACTCAATGGGTAGCCATCTGAAAATCTTCCGCAGCTTGACCTGCACGCCCCGGGTCCTGCTTCTTGGGGCATGAGTTCCCAGATGAAGCAGCTTGAGCTGCACATGCCGGGCATGAACGCTGCTACCATTGGTCCAGACGGGTATCCCTGCACGCGCCTGCCCTGAGAACCTAGTCTGGAGGCGCGAGTGGAGATTTCGCCACAGCTGCAGCCGGGAGGCACACGACAGAAAATGACATTTCTCTACAGCAACAGCCGAAACTGCAACTCTGTGCTCCTCCGCTGATGCACCTGCGAGGCAGATTTTTACAAGGAGTTATGGTGGAAGATAGACTGAATCTGTGGAATGTAGAGGAGCTGGTTAGAGTAAAGGGAGATGACGGGGATAGAGGTGTTTCTTGACCCTTAAGGGAATTCTGTTGAGAAGGCAGAGCTTTCATATTGACTAGACTGGAATGTTTCTTTATTCGTGAAGTTGCAATGCTATCTTTATATGATTAAATGGGGTGATTATCTAACTTTATATCTTACCTTCTTTGATAGCAAGTGCAACGCACCTCGACACCCTATATTATCCAGTTATTGCTTAAGCAGGTACATGTGTGGTTGTTTTGTATAGTTGTTTCTAGGACTGTTAAACAGGCACAAATGTATGCTTCGTTGTTCTTTCCCTATGTATGTGTTCTCCGCTGGTGCTAACGTTTGTACTTGCATTGCTAGTTTTATTTAGTAGTTTAGTCTGTTATGTTGTTGTATACTGTGTGCAGTGGTTTTTCTTGCTGTGCACGTGAGTGATTGATGTTCTACAGTTCATATGAAAGGTGTGTACATGGAAAGGTTTTCTGGGTATTTGGCGTCATTTGAATTGTGTAGTTTTTATCCTTGTCTCCGTATGTTCTTTACACTTATCTAATCTGTGCACTTGTGTATTTTGTATTTCAGCTTGGGGGTTACGTGTGAAGTTGATTTGTATGTACGGTGTACAGTTTTAGCTTTGTTAGTATCTTAATGTGCGTGATTGTGTACAAGCTACAGTTTTAATCTTCCCAGGCTCTGGATGGGTTCAGTATCCCCACAAGAGTTGCACGTCTTTAGTGATGGGACAACAGTCTCGCGAACAGACATGGACAAGGTAAGAATAGAATGCCACATTTGATGACTGAATGTTTGTAATTCATGTACATGTTAATCGTGTGCATATCCAAGAACTTTCTATGCCCTTGTTCTGACACATATGTAACGGGGGCAGTGGCGAATGAGATGCATGGAGTGAATATATGTTGAATAGTAATTTACTACAGAAAGTACAATACGCTGACGCCACTAATCCTGCTATTAATAGGAAGGACTCGACTATTAGTGTCAGAATAGTGCAGTTAAAATGAAATGAAATGATTACTCACTTGTATAGCGCACGACTACCCGTAGGCATCTCGGCGCTTGTACGAATACCGCCGAGGATCCCTTCCTGGCCTTTCCCTGTGAGGAGCCCACTCCTGGGCACCCCCAAGGTGAAGTAGGCATCCTCAGCTTTGTTGGGGCAGTTGTAGAGATTAAGCAAGCTATTGCACAGAGGTGCAGAGTGGGACTCATGATCAGAATAGGCACCGAAGCGAGAATTATCAGGTCCGAGGAAATTGAGCCCGAGACCCGCCGAGGCGGGAATTGAACCCTTGTCCCAGCCAGACTACTGCATCAGGGTCTGCCGCTCTAACCATTGAGCCACACTTCTCTACTTTCATAGAGAAGGCACACCTCCCGCTCTTAATGAGTATGAATTGAAGGTAGGTTGGGCGGGGGGGCTCATCTGCCGTCTCTCTAAGCTGTGGTACAAAGAGCGTCTATAGGCGCCGCTTTGGGAGGGAGATGATTCCATACCAAAACATGGGTGGATGTGCACCTCCTGTGACCTTGGCTAGGTTAGACGTATACGGATATTTACAGATATTCAATGCTAAAAACGTTCAAAATTACACATCAATGCCTCTGGTTCATGCGACCTCAAAAGAACAAGCATTGCCATAGCCAATAGGTCTCATTTTGTGACCTTATAAGTATTTAGTTATGCAGCACAATATCCTTGGTGCAACAACATCAACGGTTGCATGGCTAAACACTGACAAGGCCCCAAAGGCGAGACCTATTGGCTATGCCAATGCTTGTTTTAAAAGTGGGCGGGAAAAAGCATCACGGAGGGAAGCAACATGGGCAGGGTTGGATTGGGATTAAAAATCGGCCAGGGCACGCTAGAAAAAAGTAGCCCACATTTGCATATTGCCTTTCCGCAAAAAGACTGCTTTGGTGACATTTTATAAATAAAAGGGCGGGCTGGGTAAAAAAATACATGCACAGATTAGTTTATACTGGTGAAACACACCTGAAAATAAGTGAGGCCACTTTTGCTCAGACTCCCTGCCCCCCTCCCCCCCAGGCTGCTCAAAAAATCAGCCCACAGCTGCAATTCAAATTCTGGCCCCTTGGGCATTGCACCGAGTGCCCGCTTACCAATCCGACCCTGATACATGGGTGGGCGTGGGTTGGGACAGAATCAACACAGGGGCTTTGGTGGTAGCTGGCTGTTAAAGCAGGAGGGGGTAACTGTAGGAAGGTAGATCCCTGACTATGGTTGCCCCCAACTTTTTGCCTGGTGTTTTGCTGGTTTTCTGACTTAGTTGACCTGAGGCCCTGCTATTCAGGACCCCAGGCCCACTGCTCTCTCTGTAAAATGGATTCCATGTACCTTAGGTACATATCTAATTGGATACTGAGTCACCTTATCAGTCCCTGTACAGTGTACCTTAGGTACCCAGGGCATAGGTGTACCCAGGGCCTACCAGGGCCTGCAGCATGTATTATGCCACCCCTGGCTGACCATCCAAATCTGACACAACTGGCTGCACGACAGCTGGGGCAAGGTGGTGTAAACACCCTTTGCTTTAGATATAGTATTCCTATATCTAACCCTAAAAATGGACACACAGATCTCCTATCAGTCACTCCTATGGCAGGCCTTGACAATCCTGAAGGCAGAGTGCTTGGAATCGTGTGAGATAGTGCTCTGGCACGAGCTGAGCCTGTCTGCGGCTTTCGGGATCCATCCCTTAGCCGTTTCCATGATATCGCATACCATATACTCTTAAGTGCATTATAATCCTCGCGGTTATATGCCAACTCTGGTATCGCTTTATCAAAACATGTCGAGTAAGGTGTCATACGAATTGGAATACTAACCCCTCGCCAATTCTGGCGACGGGGTTAGCATTCCACCCTTCTAGAGGGACACGACATGTATGTAACCTGTAACCCCGGTTAAAGTCAGACCGAGCCTTAGCATCCACAAAATGGATGCTGCCACCGAGACACAAGTCTGCCCTCCTGCTGCTGGGAGTCCTCCCAGAGCAGGAGGCAAGGACAAAGGGTTTCCTGCCAGGGGCGGTGCCAGCACCGTCCCAGACAGGGTTTTGTGTATTCCAGGTAGGCAGGGCTACAGAGGAAGGTGACTGCAAGTGGCACCCCGGTGCTCACTGTGCATAGGCCGGCTGAAACCAGTTCCAGGGGCACTCCAGCCCCTGGCCTGGGGAAAGCCCGCCAAAGGAGAGGGGTGTAACCACCCCCCTCCTGGTCCCACCCATAGGGCAGGACTTAGTCGCGTGCCAGCCCCCTTTTCCCAGATAAAGGTAGGAGCAGGCCCCCTTCCAAATTAGATCATCTTTGGAATCAAGACACGACTTTCTACGAAAGGACATCAAGATTTCTTCTTCAAGATTCTCCCTTGTGGCTAAGGAGTAGTCACCCTGCATCCGCAGGCACCATCTTAAGAACACTGCGGTCTGCTGCAAGTCCTTCCTCCGGAATCCGACTGCCCAGCTCGACGAGAACCGGCTTCCCTGGCACCTCTGACCTCTACCCACCTCTACAGCCAAGCTGAGAACCGTGGGTGCGACGAGACCTCGAGGGACCGGCCATCTTCAAGACTGCACGACTTCTTTCCAGCACGACCGCCGAGGGATCCTCTGGTGGGTGCTTTGGGGACCGAGAAGCCCCGACCCTGAGCAGCTCCAGCACCGAAGTCGAGCCTCCCAGCATCTCCACGATCTGCTGGGGCCCTTCTGCTTTTTGCTGCTCACCGCGTTGTTTGGCTACTAGCCCACTGGCTTGTGGCCTTCTTAACGACGCCCGACGACATCACTGCTGCTGGTCTGGTTGCTCCAGACTGGCCCTTGCTCCCTTCCAAAAGAGGAGCACCCCGGACCCTCCTGGTCCACTCCAGACGCCATTTTAGGTCCACCGCGTGGGCTTGAATTTGCCAAGACTTGTTGCCCCAATCCTGGGTCCAGCGACGTCGAGAGCATCATCCATCGTGGGACAGCTCGTACCTCCATCCTGGTCGCCGACAACGCCTCCTGGTCCGTGAGACTACAGAGCCCAGCAGCGCCCACTCACCTGACTGCGGTGACTTTGCCCGGTGCCATCCTGGTGCCCACTTAATCACTGGCTAGTGATTCAAGAACTTGGTCCCCTCTGCTTTCAGGTTTCTTCTTCCCTGATCCAGGCTTGGATCTCTTCGAACTTTTCTTCACTGGCCGCCTGCCAGCAACTTCTTCTTCAGGCTCCTGGTTCGTCAACGAGGAATCCCGACGTCTTTTCAGACCTATGCAGCCGCAGCCCCTGGGCTAGGTAACTTCGGCATTTCGGTGCCCCAGCATAGCCTCACTATCCAAGGGTCCAGATCCACTGTCGTTTTCGACCTACCTAGTCGGGTTCGCCAGAGAACAGTAACTTTGTGAGTTCTAGCTTCCATAGGCTTTTTCCCGCCTTACGCGTGCGAGTTCCCACTCTGCACGTGGTGTCCCTAGGCCTCCTGCTCCTAGCATGAGTGTTTAGTATTGTAGGCCTAGCGTTTCTAAAGCCTCTGAGAATTGTTACTTACCTGCTAGTAATTCGCATTCCACTTTTAGAGTATATGGTTTTTCGTGCCCCTCGGGCATTTGTGTAAATTGTGCGACTTAAAGTATTTTTATAAGAGTTTTGTTGTGTGCTTAGCTCCCTGTCTCATAAAGAGCCAGGGTAGTCTTGTTATAAATAAATACACTGTTTATTTTCATAACAACTTGTGTGGTGTCCTTTCACTGGGTGTTCAAGGGGTAATGTGATGGTAAAACAGCTGGCTTAACACGCCCTCTAGAGTCTTAGCCTTAGACTGCTCGTATCCATGCTACTAGGATAGCTGGTCTATAAGGTTGACTTACAACCAATCATCAATAAGGGTTGTTTGGACTGATATATAGTGATCACTAGAATAGTGAGCACTGCACATCAGGCCAACTTCTCACATTGGTGAGCAGCGGTTGGGATTTGAGCTTGCTGTTGTTTTACCACACATATCCTATGAATATCTTGTGAAAGATCACATAAGTACTAAAGGTACATATAACTTAGCTTAGAATACTCTGAGTTCTACTGAACCAGCTGTGGTAGCTCCTAGGGCCTAGCACACCCTAAAACTACAACTCTAGCAAGGGATCAGTAGGTAAACATATAGTGTAGGTAAGTGCACCACTTACACCTCACTAGAAAAGCATGTCTACCCAGGGAGAGTCCTCAGGGACCCCTCTTGTGGTGAATGACCCTCCACAGGTCAGCTCAAGATATGCAGCTCTCAGTTTCCAGGAGTTGAGACACTTGTGTACCTCCAGGAAATTGAAACAGGGGGCTAACCCCACCACTCCCTTCCTGTTGGATCTCTTAGAGACCTATGATGCTAGTAGAGCATCTCAGGGAGAGGGGAATATGCCAGCCTTAGAGGGGCACCTTGGTGATCCAGACCTCCACAACACTGTAAATGCAGTTGGGGAGGAGGATCCTGAGGAACTCTCTGGGGACGAGGTAGACAAAGGTCTTGAGGTAGTCAGAAGGCTAACTAGGGCCAACTTAGACTTGCTTGGGCTAGGATCTGGGGGACCCCCAGTCCTGACCCTAAGTAGGCCTAACCTTGGAGTTAGGAGAGATAGATCTCTTTCTAGGGACTCCAATAGATCTCTGCACTCTAATGCCTCTTCTCAGAGGAGAAGGAACTCTCCCCAGAGGAGATTGACTTCCCCTCAGAGAATGGAGCATGAAGCTAGGAGGAGACAGGCTACTCTGAGGATTGAAAGGGAAGAAATTGCCCAGGCCAAAGAGAAGCTTGCCTTGGCTAGAGAGCAGCAGATGAGTGGGTTAGCTCCCACTGGTGGCAGCAATCTCCCAAGAGATAGAGAGAAGGGTTTAGATACTAAACACCTGACAAAAATAGTGCCCCCCTTTAAGCAAGGGGATGACATCCAGAAATGGATGGCTGCTTTGGAGAGGGCCTGCACTGTGCAGGGCATTCCCCAAAGTCAGTGGGCAGCTATACTGTGGCTCTCCTTTGATGGTAAAGGTAGAGACAAGCTCCTCACTACAAGAGTGGAGGATGCTAATGATTACCAGGTCCTGAAAAATGCACTGGTTGATGGGTTTGGCTTAACCACTGAGCAGTACAGGTTGCTGTTCAGAGACACCCAGAAAACTCAGTCTCAGGACTGGTCTGACTTTGTTGATTGTGCCACTAAGGCTTCGGAAGGCTGGCTACTGGGTAGCAAGGTTACTGACTTCACAGGATTATATAATCTTATTATGAGAGAGCAAGTCTTAAATAATTGTCAGAACCAGTTATTACACCAGCACCTGGTAGACTCTGATCTGACCTCTCCACAAGAATTGGGTAAGAGGGCAGACAAATGGGTCAGAACCAGGATTAGGCCCAAGAACCAAGGTGGTGACCAGAAAAAGGAATCAACCAAGCCTCAAGAGAAGGGTGGGAATAAATCTCCAGATCAAACCACATCAGGGCCCCAAAAATCCTCTGAGGGGGGTGGGTCCCAGAATCCTTCTAATAACCAGAAGAAACCTTATTGTTATCCCTGTAAACAGGTGGGTCATTTGAAAACTGACAGCAGTTGCCCAAAGAATAACAATAAGGAGAACATACCCCCAAGTAACATTCCCAAACCTCCTGTTACTATTAGTAGTAATCCCCCAGGTGGTGGGAGTGCCCCCAAGAATTTGGGTGCATTTACTTTGGGAGTTCCTGGGGACTCTGGCCTAACCAGGTCCCCAAACTTAGATACTCTTGTCTGTGAGACTGGCATGGGGTTTGCCAACTTCACAACTTGTCCCAACACTTTGGGCAAGTACAGACAGGAGCCCCTCATCAATGGTATAAAAGTTGAGGCCTATAGAGATACAGGGGCTAGCATCACTATGGTGACTGAGAGTCTAGTCCCCTCAAGGCAACGTTTACCTGGGACCACATACCAGGTGACCAATATTGATGGAGTACAGAGAGATCATCCCATGGCAGTGGTCAATCTCAGCTGGGGAGGTGTCACTGGCCACAAGAGAGTGGCAGTGTCACCAAACTTGCCTGTAGATTGCCTACTGGGGAATGATTTAGAGCTCTCAGCCTGGGCTGAAGTAGAGCAAGAAACCCATTCTAAAATGGTAAACATCCATGGTAAGGTTAGTGGGGCAGTGATAGCCACAGCCCCAGTCCAAGATATCCTCCCTGAACAGGTCAGGAGGGCTGTGCCAGTCACAGCCCAATCTAAGACAACTTCCTTCCCAGAACAGGTTGTCAAGGCTGTGATGGTCACAGCCCATACCCAGACTGAGCCCCCTCCTGAAAAGGTTGGGAGAGTTGTGATGGCCACAGCTCAAACTCAGACAGATGATAGTGTTGTGAAGCCTGAAACTATGGATCACTCCACTCAGACAGAGAGCATTGAGGAGGAAGAGAAATCTCCCTCCCACCAGACTTTAGGAAAGGGTCAGCCTCCTCAGGGAACTGATCTGACCCCTTGTGAAGAAACTGCCACAGAGGTAGTCAGGCCTAGCCTGGCAGAACCCCTGATGTCAGTGGACCCTTCCAAGGTGGGACCCAGTCTGGAGCAGGTAGCCTGCCCCTCTCTACCCTGCCTCAGTCAGCCCAGGGCTGTAGAGGTCAGGGAGGCCAGTGTTGGACCCCAAAGGGCCCCCTGTCCAAAAGAACCCTCCAATCAGCAGATTAAGGGCACTGAAGCTAGTAGTCCTAGCCAAGTGAAAATAAAACCAACTCCTGAGGGATCCGCCTTAAATTTAGTTAGGGACCTCCCACAGATGGACACTGTTGGGCACAGCCAGACCTGGGACCTAAGGGCCCCAAACCTGACCTGTCCCTCCAGTAAGCCAAACAGAGGGACCCAACCTCCAGCTGTAGGTAGCCAGAGGTTGACCCTGAGAGCCCAAAACAACTCAGTCTTGGAAAGAAAGGCCTCTATGGTGGAAAATGATTGGAGGAAGCTGTGCCCAAAATTAGTGGAGCCTCACTTCAGTACTCCATTTCAGCACCAGCCTTTTCCTTTGCCAAAACACACCACAGGTAGAGATTCCCTATGGTGGAGACCCTCAGATACCCTTAGGGTGAGGGATTGCTTAGTGGACCATGAGATAGGGGGTAACCATGCCAGTGCTGGTACTTCCTTATATGGCCACTCAGGCAATATAGGCTTACCTGGCAAGGATAGCCTTATCTCCTTTCGTTTGGGGGGGGGGTTATGTAGGAAGGTAGATCCCTGACTATGGTTGCCCCCAACTTTTTGCCTGGTGTTTTGCTGGTTTTCTGACTTGGTTGACCTGGGGCCCTGCTATTCAGGACCCCAGGCCCACTGCTCTCTCTGTAAAATGGATTCCATGTACCTTAGGTACATATCTAATTGGATACTGAGTCACCTTATCAGTCCCTGTACAGTGTACCTTAGGTACCCAGGGCATAGGTGTACCCAGGGCCTACCAGGGGCTGCAGCATGTATTATGCCACCCCTGGCTGACCATCCAAATCTGACACAACTGGCTGCACGACAGCTGGGGCAAGGTGGTGTAAACACCCTTTGCTTTAGATATAGTATTCCTATATCTAACCCTAAAAATGGACACACAGATCTCCTATCAGTCACTCCTATGGCAGGCCTTGACAATCCTGAAGGCAGAGTGCTTGGAATCGTGTGAGATAGTGCTCTGGCACGAGCTGAGCCTGTCTGCGGCTTTCGGGATCCATCCCTTAGCCGTTTCCATGATATCGCATACCATATACTCTTAAGTGCATTATAATCCTCGCGGTTATATGCCAACTCTGGTATCGCTTTATCAAAACATGTCGAGTAAGGTGTCATACGAATTGGAATACTAACCCCTCGCCAATTCTGGCGACGGGGTTAGCATTCCACCCTTCTAGAGGGACACGACATGTATGTAACCTGTAACTCCGGTTAAAGTCAGACCGAGCCTTAGCATCCACAAAATGGATGCTGCCACCGAGACACAAGTCTGCCCTCCTGCTGCTGGGAGTCCTCCCAGAGCAGGAGGCAAGGACAAAGGGTTTCCTGCCAGGGGCGGTGCCGGCACCGTCCCAGATAGGGTTTTGTGTATTCCAGGTAGGCAGGGCTACAGAGGAAGGTGACTGCAAGTGGCACCCTGGTGCTCACTGTGCATAGGCCGGCTGAAACCAGTTCCAGGGGCACTCCAGCCCCTGGCCTAGGGAAAGCCCGCCAAAGGAGAGGGGTGTAACCACCCCCCTCCTGGTCCCACCCATAGGGCAGGACTTAGTCGCGTGCCAGCCCCCTTTTCCCAGATAAAGGTAGGAGCAGGCCCCCTTCCAAATTAGATCATCTTTGGAATCAAGACACGACTTTCTACGAAAGGACATCAAGATTTCTTCTTCAAGATTCTCCCTTGTGGCTAAGGAGTAGTCACCCTGCATCCGCAGGCACCATCTTAAGAACACTGCGGTCTGCTGCAAGTCCTTCCTCCGGAATCCGACTGCCCAGCTCGACGAGAACCGGCTTCCCTGGCACCTCTGACCTCTACCCACCTCTACAGCCAAGCTGAGAACCGTGGGTGCGACGAGACCTCGAGGGACCGGCCATCTTCAAGACTGCACGACTTCTTTCCAGGACGACCGCCGAGGGATCCTCTGGTGGGTGCTTTGGGGACCGAGAAGCCCCGACCGCACCGAAGTCCAGCCTCCCAGCATCTCCACGATCTGCGTGGGGCCCTTCTGCTTTTTGCTGCTCACCGCGTTGTTTGGCTACTAGCCCGCTGGCTTGTGGCCTTCTTAACGACGCCCGACGACATCACTGCTGCTGGTCTGGTTGCTCCAGACTGGCCCTTGCTCCCTTCCAAAAGAGGAGCACCCCGGACCCTCCTGGTCCACTCCAGACGCCATTTTAGGTCCACCGCATGGGCTTGAATTTGCCAAGACTTGTTGCCCCAATCCTGGGTCCAGCGACGTCGAGAGCATCATCCATCGTGGGACAGCTCGTACCTCCATCCTGGTCGCCGACAACGCCTCCTGGTCCATGAGACTACAGAGCCCAGCAGCGCCCACTCACCTGACTGCGGTGACTTCGCCCGGTGCCATCCTGGTGCCCACTTAATCACTGGCTAGTGATTCAAGAACTTGGTCCCCGGGGGGAGGAGCCAAGCTCGCGTCCGAGATGGCCGCGCTTTAGCTCGGCTCCGTCTACTTTCCTGTTCGAACCATAAATCCTGCTTTTATCCTGCCCCGGGAAGACAACTTCTGCTACGCTGTGGATCTACGGCGATATATAGGCACTTACCGCCTGTTCCGGTTGTCTCTGGGTGCCGTGGTTCCGGAACTGTGCCTTCGCTCGCTTCGGGGCCTCCGGAGCGGACTGGCCGGAGTCTCCTCGGCGGCGCCCGGACGGGGCGCTACGCTATGGCCGGCCCTTGATGGCGCAGTGGGCTCGGCCGACGAGGCGGTTGTGCAGAGAGGCCGGTTGCGGCTTTCTGGCCTGATCGGGTAGTCCCGCGGCCTGGGGTGGAGGCGCTGCCTTCTTTTGACGGGGCTGACCGTAGATGTGGCTTGTCCCCCCCTTTGTTCTCCGGTCCGGCCATTTTGAGTGCCTCCGCCCGGACTCGGAGAACGGGGCCGGTGGCATTGGGGGGCCGGCGATCCTCCTTCTTCTGGTGGCCCCCCTTCCTGCTCTGGACGTGCCTCTGCTGGTGGTTGACTGAATTCCGTCTGCCTTGCTGCGGCCCGGTCGGGGGTCGAGGATCGCTGCGACCCCGCCGGGCTTCCAAGATGGCGGCCGACACTGTATATCTCAGCCGGGCCGAGATGGGCGGCGGTGGTCCACGACGTGGCACAGAAGCCGGATACTGTAAAGGTGTTCCTACACTTGCCGACATCCTCGCCGCCCTGCGCTCCTGGGGTGCTCCTGTGGCCGCACCCGCTGTTAACCTGGAGGAGGCTTGTTTCGCTGGGCCGTTTGACCCCCCCCCTGGCGTGTGCGGCTACGTCGCTGCTGGGTGCGGCTGGAACTATCCTGGAAATTATGGACCCGGTGGCTGCCGTTTCTGTGGATATGCGGAGTTCCGCTGCCCTCCATCGTGATGTGTCCTCTCCTGTGCTGTGGGTCGGTGGGCCGGGTCCTGTCCGGGCAGGTCTTGATGGTTCTTCCTGTTCTTCATCTCCTCGAATGGCCGAACGTGGATCCTGTGCTGACTCCGCTGGGTCGGCTTTCCTCAGATCATCTTCGGAACTGTGCCTGCATTGTGTACAATGGTTTCTGACTGTTCCGGATCATCCGAGTTATATACGAAACATCTTCTGCGGATTGCAGTTTGACCTCCCTGTTCTTTGCCTCCTGTTCCTCGTGGTCTGGTTCTTCGTGAGGCGGACTGCTACAGATTTGGAAAAACAAGGACAGGGATGAAACGATCTTGCCTTTGTGGACTGTTGTCTTGTAATGGTTGGATGATCGGTTGGTACGGTATGACCATGTCGGATTTTTGTCGGATTCCTGGACTGTATCCTTAGGATCTTTGTCTTCCCGTGGACACTGATGTTTCGGACGGGAGGGTGGGAGCCTATGATTCTGTTTTATGGCCCTCTCCCGTGTTCTTTCCTCCCTTATTCCTTCTTTTCCCCCCTTTTTTGTCTGTATGATTCCATCTTGCTTTAGCTCTTCTATATTTCGGGTTCTGATTAGGGCGACAGGCACGCTGCTGGGGGGTAGGCCATAGCCTTCTGCAGGGGTGCAGGGTGGGCTTGCGGGGTGGGGGGGGGGGGTCTGTCATTTCTTTGGGGTTTTTTCTCCCCTTATTTTTCTTATTTTTTGGTTCTATGGCTCTTGTGTGTCCTCTTTTTCGGGACGCGGTCTCAGCATGTGTCCCCCTGGGTGGGTTATTTTTTGATGCACTAGCCGTTTGGTCTTACTGTGACTTTGGCTCACTACGTAATTTTACTCCGGTTACTACTGGTTCTGTATACCGATTTGTGGTTTCCGGCCCCGTTTGCCATGGGGCGCGTGCTTGGGGTGGCGTTCTTCCTTTCGCCTTTTGTCCTCTTCTCCCTCTTTTTCCTCCCTTCCTCCCCTCTCGTGGGGGGGGTTTCCCTTATTCCCTGGGTTGTGTGACGGAGGGCTTTATTTGATAAGCTTTTTTCGAATCTGTTTGATATGATACGTTCTTGTTGTGGTGGGTGGGCGCTGAACGGCGGTTGCCACTGTTTTTCTGGCGAGACTCCAATTCTGCTTTTACCGATATGTGTTTGTCATTATTGAGTTATCCTGTATCTTCTACCGCGGCTTGTTCGCGGCCCACCACGGCCCTCCGAGACTTCCTACCTGTTATTATCCTGTCATACCCGTTTCTATATTAGAAAATCAACCTTCTCGTATCCTGCCCCTGCTGGTTGCTGTATGGCTTTTAGCCCTTATTTCCTGTATGATTTGTTGTGATATTCTGTATGCGTTTCTATACTGTTGACTATGTTCCTTACTTGTGGTGGCCGGCCCGCTGGGTTGTAGGCCCGTATTTGTGAGCCTTCTCTGTACAATAAAGGTTTAAAAAAATAAAATAAAAAAAAGAACTTGGTCCCCTCTGCTTTCAGGTTTCTTCTTCCCTGATCCAGGCTTGGATCTCTTCGAACTTTTCTTCACTGGCCGCCTGCCAGCAACTTCTTCTTCAGGCTCCTGGTTCGTCAACGAGGAATCCCGACGTCTTTTCAGACCTATGCAGCCGCAGCCCCTGGGCTAGGTAACTTCGGCATTTCGGTGCCCCAGCATAGCCTCACTATCCAAGGGTCCAGATCCACTGTCGTTTTCGACCTACCTAGTCGGGTTCTCCCGAGAACAGTAACTTTGTGAGTTCTAGCTTCCATAGGCTTTTTCCCGCCTTACGCGTGAGAGTTCCCACTCTGCACGTGGTGTCCCTAGGCCTCCTGCTCCTAACCTGAGTGTTTAGTATTGTAGGCCTAGCGTTTCTAAAGCCTCTGAGAATTGTTACTTACCTGCTAGTAATTCGCATTCCACTTTTAGAGTATATGGTTTTTCGTGCCCCTCGGGCATTTGTGTAAATTGTGCGACTTAAAGTATTTTTATAAGAGTTTTGTTGTGTGCTTAGCTCCCTGTCTCATAAAGAGCCAGGGTAGTCTTGTTATAAATAAATACACTGTTTATTTTCATAACAACTTGTGTGGTGTCCTTTCACTGGGTGTTCAAGGGGTAATGTGATGGTAAAACAGCTGGCTTAACACGCCCTCTAGAGTCTTAGCCTTAGACTGCTCGTATCCATGCTACTAGGATAGCTGGTCTATAAGGTTGACTTACAACCAATCATCAATAAGGGTTGTTTGGACTGATATATAGTGATCACTAGAATAGTGAGCACTGCACATCAGGCCAACTTCTCACAGTAACCAACACAGGGAGACAGAAGCAACACAGAGGACGAGAGGCAGATGTAATTTGGGGATAAGGGGGAAGAAAGCAGTAGGGGCGCTTGGGTGGGGTGGGGTGTCAAATGGGTGAAAGACAGCAACATGGAGCTGGCATGGACAAGGCACACTGGCAAGAAGGCACCACAGGGGAGTGATTGAGAAGCAGAAAAGCAAGAGAGAGGAACACAGAGGGTGTGAAGGGGAGAAAGAATCACAAGAGGGAGACAGCTGGTAAACACATGCACTTTTGTACAGTGCTTGAAAAGAAAAAAGTATCATCTGGTAAAGCGAGAAGTGGAAAGATATAGTGATGCATTCATGTTCTACAGGAAGGGAAACACAGGAAATGATGTCCACACAGCTAATGAATAAGAAGCAAGCAAACAAGAGTGACAATGAAGCCAACCAATGGTAAGCAATAGCAGTCTCTAAGCCTGCTGTACTGTAATAATACTTCTTGCAACAGACAGTTCAGGCACTATCCTTGGAAAGACCTAAAAAGGCCTGAAGTCATGAACGAGACTCAGTTACCACCAATAGCCTGTCTCCTATTGACCGGGATCAGAGGGGGAGTGCGTACCCTTGCTCATGGCCGGTCCTGGTAGTTAACATATAACAACATACATTTTAAAAAGCATGTGTGGAAGGGTGCTGTCCAGACATCAAACATGTTTATTCTAAGACCGTGACCACCTGCAGGAGGCGGGGGGAAGTGGGGGAAAACAAGTGGAATTCTGGGAGGCTTAGACTTCCTGTCTGGTGCTGGTGCTAGAATGCCAATGTACACACTTCCGCTTCTGCAGGGAGACCCACCTGCTTGCTCCATTGTGGAGAAGTCCCATCGATGGTCAGAGGCAACCCCACGTCTCCCTCCAGCATACAAGGAAATTATAGCCATGGTTACTGAAATGATGCTGCACACTGCACAGGAGAACCAACATATGGTTGACTAAATTATGCAGCAAGAAAAGGTAAAATATGCAGTATAGTGTGGCACATTTTTGTCATCGTATTCCTTCAATATTTTGCCATTTTTACTGATGGAACCACTGTCTGGCCAAAGATTTCACATCATTAATACCTCTTTACCAACCAAATACAGCAATAACAACTGTAAAATGAATAATCCTTCAACAGCGTGGGAACACGTCAGCACATATTTTGTAAATTTTGATCCACTTCAGCTAGAAACAATTTTTTTTGTTAGAATCTGCAGATTATGAAGCAGATGTTGGATTATGTGGCAAACGCGGCAAATCCACAAGTATGTAGAAAACGCTGCAGCCGCTGAATCGCATAATTACAGTGACCCTGATTACATCTCATCTGACGGTTCTACTAGTCTTACTGCTCAACTCAATCCCTACCAGGTCACGGTGTTCGAAGTAAGAAAATATATGAAACAGTGCTGGAGGGTTGGGTTTGAATTACGTGGTAATGGGGTCGGGGTTGAATTAGAAACCAGAGTGGTTTCAATGTCAACAACATTCATTATGAGACCTTTCTCTGTCCAATGTTTCCAGACTATTTTATCTTTGTACCATTTTTACAGATATGCATGTTAATGTCTTTCTTATTGGAAGTTATTGTTACATATTTAATTTTAGGTTTCGCCTGGCGTCGGAGCTCCTAGCTCCGCCCAGGAGAAATCTTATGTCCCTACAGTGTGGGGCTTAGTCCCGCCCTCTGTTCCATTGGCTAGCTCCATAAATGGAGGCTAGCCATTGGAACAGAGATCTGTCCGTCATGGCCGGACCAGAGTTGTGGGCGTTCCCGAGATTTTTTCGCTCTCCGCCACTGCGATGTCGTCATCGCGGCCGTGGGCGGGGTTTATTTTTGTTTTTGTCCAGGTTGCTTTTCGTCACTCCGCCGCCGGAGGAAGTCCAGGTGAGTGCTTTCCGTGTGTTCCCGCACCCCCCTCCAACGGAGGAAGCCTTCCCGACCACCCCCCCCTGTCCGTTCCCGCCCCCCCGTCCATGTGCTTCTCCCCGTTCCCGCCCCCCTCCCGCTGTCCGTGTCCCACTTGTAAATGCTTGTTTATTTGTGCGTCTGCCACATCCGTCTCTCCCTTCCGCCCCATCCCTTCTGCAGCCTCGATTCATTCCTTCACGGCCCCTCGTCTCTGACAGTGTTTTAGGTGTTCCATTTGTGTTCCTAGGGTACAGGGGGGGTTGTAGATGGGTTATGGAGGGCGAGGAATGAAGGCACGTCTATTAGGAATACACCAAATGGGGATGAATAATCGGGGACTGCCAAATTCCCGATGGGTGCTTTGACTTCCGTGATCTCAAGTTTCCCGTGCTTTGAGCACATTTGATTCCCATTTTCAGAGGCTAACCTATTGTGTTTCTAAGTACTCTGAGCTTCGTTTTTACCCGAAATTTGAATACTGAAAAGGCACTTTGCTGGTGTTAGTGATGCCTGGAAGCCTTCTGCTGTGTGGAAACCAGCTCATCTGCTGCAAGAAGCACTCTATGGATTCGACGAATTTTCAAAACACACGCAAACATTTCTTTGAAAAATGCTGCTTTTCATAGCCACGGGAGAGAATTTAATTCAGTAGCTAGCCAATGAGCATTCAGCCCAGTCGGGGCGGCAACAAGGGTTGTGCGTGAAAATCCCCCACACACATAGCACACTTGCTTGCCGTTTCTCTACGAGCCAGTGTTGCACTTTCATTTATTGTTCGTAGGGGCATGACTCAGAGGCAACGTTTCGTGCAAGCAGTATTGGCTGAATCAAGAAATGTTTACTTTGGTGGCTTGTGTAATTGCACAGCATATAAGTATGTCTTCTAACAACAGATGTGTCTTCCGACGCTTCAGTAAACATCTAACAGTTTGTTTTATGAGGTGCGCCATAGGTCTGCGTAGAAGAGGGACATTTACTTTTATAAGCGCTTCTGTAGACTGTATTTTACGTTGTTCGACGTTAGTACATTCCACGCCTCCCAGAGCTTCAATCATTCAGCATTTTTATAGCGCGCTTATCACTTCAAGGGGTTTCCAGGAGCTTAATTGCACTGCTTAGAAAGCTTCCTTTACATAGGCAAGCACAAACACCCTTTAGCATCTGGAGGTGTAGCCTATCCGGCCTCAGTTGGTTACATTTTAAATATTTTAAGAATTATTACAAATCTTTCTTGGCCAGGTAAATTGTGGACACTGGGCTGTCTTTTTTGCTCTCACTGCGGCTCAGTGAACCATGAGCAGACTAGCCCTTGGGGAAGCTGATTCATTGTATTAAAAATGTAACCTAAACCTTGTGAATAGCTGGTGGTTATAGGCGTTGGTCACCCTTGTCGGGTATGGTTGAGTTGAGGGTACTGTTTATCAAGTAATGAGCATGGGCGGGAGGTTTTTAGGTTTCGCCTGTGTGTGTGTGTGTGTGACTGCTCCTGGGTGTGTGTGTGTGTGACTGCTCCTGGGTGTGTGTGTGTGTGACTGCTCCTGGGTGTGGGTGACTGCTCCAGAGTGTGTGTGTGTGTGTGTGTATGTGACTGCTCCAGAGTGTGTGTGTGTGTGTGTGTGTGTGTATGTGACTGCTCCAGAGTGTGTGTGTGTGTGTGTGTGTGTGTGTGTGTGTGTGTGTGTGACTGCTCCAGTGTGTGTGTGTGTGTGTGTGACTGCTCCAGTGTGTGTGTGTGTGACTGCTCCAGTGTGTGTGTGTGTGTGTGTGTGTGTGTGTGACTGCTCCAGTGTGTGTGACTGCTCCAGTGTGTGTGTGTGTGTGTGACTGCTCCAGTGTGTGTGAATGCTCCAGTGTGTGTGTGTGTGTGTGTGTGACTGCTCCAGTGTGTGTGTGTGTGTGGGGGGGGGGGGCTCTGGATGTGGATGGCTCTAGGTGTGTGGGGCTGGGTCTGGGTGTGTGTGTGTGTGTGTGGTAGTAATTGCTGTCTGCTGAGCTCATCCGTAGGAGACAATAGTTCTCACATTTGCGAGAGATTAAACTATTGGCAATGTAAATGACAATGCCATTTATTTATCTGTTTTCAAAACCAACACATAAATACAAATGTTGTCATTTATTTATTTATTTATTTATTTATGGGATTTTTAATGCGCAACTAATACCCTAGGGTGTCTAGGCGCAATGAGATGCTCTAAGATACACAAAATTCAGAACAGGAACTTATTGATTAAATAACCAAGTTTTCAGGGCCTTACGGAAGGCAATGAGTGTTGGTGCTGTTTTAATATACAAGGGGAGTGTGTTCCACAGTATGGGGGTCGCTACCAGGAAGCGTCTATCTCCCCATGTGGCCGTTCTTGTTCGGGGAACATGCAATAGGTGGCTTGCTGCTGATCTTAGATTCTTTCCAGGTATGTACACCTGAAAAGCTTCCTGTAAGAACTTTGGTCCAGTCTGATGAATGGCCTATAGGCGATGCAGAGAGCCTTGAATTTGATTCTGCTCTCCACTCTTAGCCAATGTAGATGGCGTATGGCTGCTGAAGTAGAGTGTCGCCAAGGAATATTAAACAGAATCCGTGCTGCCATATTTTGCACGGACTGTAGTTTGTTCAGGATGTATTTGTGAGTGCCAAGGAAGAGGGCGTTTCCATAATCCAGCTTCGAAAACACTAAGGTGGTGATCAGTGTTTTCCCTGCCGAAGCGGGTAGGTAGGGCATGAGTTTTTTTATTTTCTTCAGCACGAAGAATGCAGCAGAGATCACCTTGTTGACATGATAACCAAAAGATAGCCTGTTATCAAAGATCACTCCCAAATTCCTAACCTTGACAGCTGGAATCGGGGGGGAGCCCATCTGACTGGGCCACCAAGTTGGGGACCATTCGGGAGAGATCTTACCGAAAGTCATAACTTCGGTTTTATCTGCATTAAGTTTCAGGCAGTTACTGTGCATCCATGATTGTACATCCAGTAACCCCTCCTGAAACTTAGCTGCTACCACTGGACCGTTCTTATGCACCGCCAACACAAGCTGGGTGTCATCTGCGTAGGTAGTTAGTCGCATCCCATGTGATTTAATAACCCTCGCCAAGTCCGCAACGTAGATATTAAAAAGCGTGGGACTTAGCGAGGATCCTTGAGGGACTCCACAGGGCAGTTCAGAAGTGGGCGAGTAGTAGTTGCCCAGTTTGACTGCCTGTTTGCGATTAACTAGGAAGGAGGCTATAAGGTCTTTAGCCAGATGACTAATTCCAAGGGCTGCGACACGGTCGACCAAGATGACGTGGTCGACCGTGTCAAAAGCAGCTGACAGGTCCAATAAGATGAGCACTGCAGCACCTCCCGAATCCATGATCTCTCGAATTTCATCCGAGGCCTTTATCAATGCTGTCTCAGTTCCGTGTCCCTTCCGGAACCCGAACTGAGTGTCATCTAGGAGCTTATGTTGTTCAATAAACTCAGAGAGCTGTTTATTCATTATTGCCTCCACTATTTTGGCAGGAATACCTTCGGGTTGAGTTTGCACTATATAAAACTGTAAAAAAAAAAAAAATGGAAGGGCCGATGCACAGAACTAATCTGAGACAAAATCCTAAACGTACTACTTTTGGTATTCACAGAAGGCATTTCGTCCTAACTTTACTACTCCTAAACTGAGAAAAATCCTAACTTTAAGACTTTCGGTATTCACAGAAGGCATTTAGGAGTCCTAAAGTTAGGACTCCAAACTTCTGTGAATACCGAAATGAGTAAGTGCCTCTGTGAATACCAAAATGAGTAAGTGCCTTCTGTGAATACCAAAATGGTAGTACGTTTAGGATTTTGCCTTAAGTTAGTTCTTTGAATCGGGCCCAGTAGCCCTAACTTTACTAGTACTTTACTACTACTAAAGGCTGTGTGCTTCTTGCTGGAGAAGACGTGGCGGCTGCGATGACGAACACAACCTCCAGATAAGTTTTATTTTATTTTTTATTATTTATTATTTTTAATTTCCTCCCCCTCTGCTCCCCGAGCCCCTCCCTGCCACCCCCCCACGCAACTGCTACAGGTGCCTCATGTGAGGAACCAGTACTGCTCTTGTCTTAGGTTGCTACACCCAGGTGTATTATGACTAGAGTGACCAGACATCCCAGATTTCCCCGGACAGTTCCCGTTTTCAGGAGACTGTCCCAGTGTCCCAACACTTTTGTTAATTTTAGATACATGTCCCAAGCGGAATTGAAAGGTATCACCTCTTTCACAGACGCCTCTGCCAGGCAGCACAGGAGGAGGCTGCAGTCTGCTCCTGGCATTGCTATGACTATGTATGCATGTAAGTGTGTGTGTGTGTGTGTGTGTGCGTGTGTGTTTTTGTGTGTGTGTGTGTGTATACATATGTATATATTACCGACTGGCGGTCGCCAGAAGGTAGTTATAGTTAGGACCTAGTTTACATAGGAAAAGCGTTTTTTACTTTGCAAATATCTTTTGCGTCGTTTGATGAACCTTTGCAAAATTTTCAAAACTAATGGGGCAGTCAGGTCAGATTTTGTATTGAGAATGTCAGGGTGATCCGTCAAGCGGGGGCTGAGAAAAAGGGAGGGATCCCAAAACACGTTTTCTCCATGTTAATTTCCATAGGAAACTGTTGTAATGTAACATGTCTTGTTCATCCTCCCTATGCTTTACCCTACTGCACTGCTCGGCCCTTGATGATGTCATTGGAATGTTGGGTGGCTTGAACAAGAAGGAGATGTCAGTTGGCATGAAGGGCTGAGCAGAGGGATTACTCCTGGTGGGGTCTCTAATCTATCTCTACTCTAACTCATGGATCTGAAGAAGAAATAAAGTTATGATCCTATACTACACCTACAGACTATGGATCCTTCCTTATTGTAACAGAAACTTTAGACGCGGCTACAACCCGAACTGCTGAAGGGAATTACTCCAAATTTGGCAAAAAGGTAGCTCTTGGTTCAGAAAGCACCCTTTTTGTTAAATGCTGTAAGTCCATTCAGTAGTTCCAGAGAAATGTAAAGATTTTTCAGATTTACAACTGTGGCCGCGGAGGATCAACGAACCCTCCCGTGCCTGAGATCTGATTGGCTGCATACACTTCAAACCAGGAAGGGTTGGCAGCCGTCTTGTGACTCGGTTGAACGAGTCACAAGAAAAAACATAAAAAAACAAGAAAAGGGGGCCGGGTAGAAAAACGCTGACCCCCTAGGACTGTTCAGGGAAACCCACAGGGACCCCAGGGCCCAAATAATTTTTTTTTTTTAAATCAGCGTAAGCCGCAATGGATCTGTGAATCCTGCCGAAAAAACCCAAAGGGCTGGCTCCCCTGCTTCATTACCTTTAGGCCCCCGGGTGGGCAAAGTCCCGGGGGTAATAGGAAATACAGATGCTGGACCCGCACGGTCCACCGCATCCGCAGGGACCGCCACCTCTCCGGGCTATGTATGTGAAATGCGGAGGGGCACGCGGCTGCCCAGCAGCCCTGGGGACCGCCATCTCCATGGGGCTATGTAGATAATAATTCATGGGGGGCTACTGCCCCCCAAGCAGCCTCGGATGACCTCCAGCTCCATGGGGCTATGTTTAAAACAATGTGTGGGGGGGCTCCAGCCCCCCACACAGCCGCAGGGACCCCCACCTCCCTGGGGCTACTTTCTGAATGGGAAGGGGGTCTCAGAGCCCCCTTTCTGGAGTCGTAAATGGCACTAGAGACCATTGCCCCCCAGGGCCGGCTCCAGCAATGTCCTGGGGCTGCCTATTCCTGGGGCACTGCAGTTTGCAATGGGATGGCGGGAGCACTGCTCCCGCCATCCCATAGCAAACATTGTGCTTGCTTTGAACAAGGGAGAGCACTTTGCTCCCGCTTGTTCAAAGCGAACACACTTTGCTTTTTACCCCCAGGGAGCAACATCGTAGCTGGGCCAGAATTTGTCACAGGAGTGGGGCCCCCCTGTAAAAAAAAAGTTACAAAACAAAAAGAAATGGCCTGGCCCCAGGGGATGGGGTCTCCTGGGCCAAAAATGGACGGGGGGAGGGGGAAGCACTCAGCCCCCCTTCCTTGAAATTAAAAATGTTAAAAAAATCTGAAGCCAGCAATTTGCTGGAGGCCCGCTCCCTTTCTCCACTACTCTGCAAACACAACTCCTGGCACGCTCTTGGTTGGGGGATGAAGTCCCCCTTGCTCCTGAGGGTCTTTAGGGGCCATCTAGCCCACCTGTTATCTCAAGTAAGCCAGACACAGTGGGATTTCTGAGAGGTGGTCACATGCCATGCCCCTTTCTCCACCAGTCTGCGAACGTGCCTCTGGCGCACTACTATTTGGTGGTGAAGTCCCTTTGCCTCTTGAGGGTCCCTAGGGACCAATTAGCCCTCCTGTTACCTCCAGTAAGACCCACACAGCTGGATTGCTGAGAGGTGGTCAGAGGTCATGCCCCCGGTAAAACCAGCCCCTGAAAAACCAACCCCCAGTAACAAAACCGGCCCCCATCCTGGCACGCCTGGTGCCCGCTACAGCCAGTCGGGCCCTGTTTAAAAAGGGCTGTAGCCACCATTGGAAATACTAACAGTTTTTCAACAAAAATAGCAGGAGAGGAAAATAAAATAAAAAAGCTGAGGTTTATTGTAGATCTCTCAGTCAGATCCAAAATTGAGTACTGCAGGAAACCCCCCACGTTTCCTGCAGATTAGAATTGTGCTATCAGGTTCCCTCCAGCTGATAAGCCTTAGTCGCAGCCCACTTCCTGCCACTGTGCCTTGCTCAGCTGGATATGCAGAGATGGGCACAGAAGCCTTTTTTAATAAAATACTGCTATGAATGATGCTTGCTGACACAGCATGTTAGTTCAATGAGTGCTAAAGAGCGCCAGACTGAGGGCTTTGCAGCTTCTGTGACCTGTGCTTGCAAAGGACATGGTGGTATGGCAAAGCCATGTCAAGAAGTGTCGCGAACCCACTAGGCCCTCGTCGCGGGTGGCCTGGTAATCCTGCTGGTAACGCTGCATCTGCGCCCCCGTAAGCACCCTCGTGCTATAATTACCAGGGGAACCAGTAATTCAGGAGGGGAGGGAGAGGGGGACGCGTTACCAGGGGTTAAAAGTGAGACCCGCTGGGTCCCTTTATAAATGAGGAAATGACGGGGAAATTGGTAATTCTGGGTCCGATTACCTCAGTAATAAGAGGCTTCTTAAAACGAGATCCTAAGGGGTAAGCAGAGGTGATAAAGGAAAGAGGCATCTACACATGTAGAGCTTAGAAGGACTATGGGCTGGATGTACAACAGTACAAAGCATTTTTGCTGTCGTAAATGGACAGAATTGCAAAATCACACCGTTTGTGACCACAAAAATGCTTAATATAATGTAAAAAACAAAGAACTACGATTTGGTAACTTGCTACAGAGTCGTTTTTGGAAGACGCGTGTTCAGGGCGTTCTTTCCAAATAGCGAATATGAATAATATGTACGAATGTTTTACGACCGAAATATGGTCAAAAAATATTCACAATTTACCCCCAATTAAACATGGGGGTAACCCATTCCCAAATGTGAAGGGGTCCCGTGGGATCCATTGCCCGCTATGAATGTTTGAAACAAATGTTTTTTAAGAGTTGGAAATGTAAAAATGAAAAGTTTGATGTTTCTTTTGAAAGGCATCCAGTTTTCCTTTAAGGGAAACAGGATGTGTTTTTAAAAAAAAAGATTACTTTATTAAAAAGCAATAGCAGACGTGCCCTGATGACCCCAGCAGTTTACCATCCCTGTGATGGCTGCAAATCCTAGTGGGTCAAAAATTGCGACCTACCTCATTAATATTTATGAGAGGGGTCTATTTGCAACACACTAGTAATCGCTAATTTTGAAATCAGGGCCAGATTCCACCTCAGTACATTAGTGATAGTGATTTGCAAAAAATCTCTTTTCTGTAATCGCTATTACTAAAGTTCGTACATCCAGCCCCAAGTTTCTTCTCGCCAGAGACGCCACAAGAGCCTTTCAATCTTCTTTGAACCTGCTTGCAGTAACGTCGCCGGGAAACCCTTTTTGGGTAGCTGTTGCGCCTTACAAATAGAAAAAAATAAATAAATAAATAAATAAAACGTCCCGAGGGGAGAGAGTACTGTTTGTGTGGTTTAGGAATCAGGTAAGGAGGTCTGAGAGGTGCAGGGACATCTTAAGGATTTTGGGGGCCCCAGGCTAAACGTGTTATGGGATCCCTGTTTAGAACAGTTTTGAATTTATGATCCAGTTTCAGCTCTTTCATGCTGTTTTTGGGCAGATAACTGACAGTGCACAGGTGCACTTGTCCAAATTCTAAACGTGTTTACATCGAATATTCAGGGATAGTGGTGTGTTTTTTTCAGGATGTATGACGTTACAACGCATACTTTTACGACGCATACCTTTACAACGCATTTTTTACAACGCAACATCCATTACAACCCATTCCATTACAACGCATGCCATTACAATGCATTTTAAAAAACTACCTTTACAAAGCATTCCATTACAACGCATACTACCTTTACAACGCATACCATTACAATGCATAACATTACATTGCATGTATTGTAAGTATTGGATAGTGTAGGGGTAAAAATTACTATTCTAACTCCAGGGGGGTGCAACAGAGGGTAATTGTTGGATAGTGTAGGGGTAAAAATTACTATACTAACTCCAGGGGGGTGCAACAGTAGGGTAAGTGTTGGATAGTGTAGGGGTAAAAATTACTATTTTAAATCCAGGGGGTGCAACAGTACAGTATGGTAAGTGTTGGATAGTGTAAGGGTACTATGCGTTGTAATGTTATGCGCTGTAATGGTATGTGTTGTAATGACATGCGTTGTAGTGGTATGCGTTGTAGTGTCATGCGTTGTAATGGTTGCGTTGTAATGGCATGCGATGTAATGGATGTTGCATTGTAAAAGTTTTGTTGTAATGGTAGTGCGTTGTAAAAGTTGCATTGTAAAGGTTGTTTCCCTTATTTTCAATATTGTATCACATCAGCTCAATAACATAACTGCATACAATCTCTGCGATACCCTCCCTTTTCTCATATGCGAGGTCCTGTTTTGATCTAAAAGAAACTTTTTTTATGGATGTTGCATGAAACATAAATACATTTATCTGCAGAATATCAGGAACAGACTCACACCCATTGCCCATATTAAAAATAAATTAAGGGGCTAACAGTATTTAAAACAATCTGCTCTGAATATTTCAAGGTCATCAGGGCCAGACTCTCTGCAGAACAGAGCTGGCTCTATCAGGGCCCCCCTGAAAGACTGGGGCCCTGGGCCAGAGCCCACTTTGCCCATGACTTAAAGCACCTCTAGAGAGGTGGCAAGCTATTAAACAGAGGTAAGGATGAAGCTGTGTCTTTTGGGAAGAGACACAACATCCTGTAGGCCAGGCCACCGCTCTCTAAAAGGGCCCTAAGCAAATAGGCAATATTTGGGATTATGCTACCAAATGCCCTACAAGTGGCTAAGTAAAGTCACAATGGCTTAGAGAAAACAAAATACATTTCTGGTGAGTATTCAGAGGTAACTCTTAGGCCACTATGACCATGACTACAGGACTTTAGTTCGGGTGGGTCCAGTTCTCGAGGTATCGTTTGGAGTACTGTGACCATCCCTGGAGGCCACATCTTGTGATACTGTGTCAAGTTCTGGAGGCACCTCAGAGGTTTGGTGGCTGGTTTTGGAGGCCTCGTCTGGAGCAGAAGGATCCCTTTCTCAGGCCACATTTAATGTAAAGGGTCTTCAAAGACACCGGGGATAGAAATAATGGGGTTGGGAGTGGTTGTAAGAATTAAACAAGGGCAGAGCAGGTCCTGAACACAGGAGGGCCTGGGATTTCAGGGGGGTCTTATTTGACATCAAATTCCACAATTATACATTTCTAAATATGGAGTCCATCAACACACCAGGAGAAGATATACCTCTACAGATGCATCATGGAATTAATAACATATGTAAATTAAATTTTTACCATGCCTCCAAGAAGTTCAATGTTACACCATTTTAAATTCAGGTTTCCCGACTATTTTTTAAGGCACACGTACGATAGTATAATCTTTTGCATGGTGTACCCTCAAATCTTTGCCTTAACTATGTTTTTTGACAGTAGAACTCTGTGCACCTTACCCCTGATAATCAGTGGTACAGTGCCTGTGGAATGGAATGGAATGGAATGGAAAGGAGTTTTATAAAGCGCGGACAGTTACCCTAAGGCATCCAGGCGCTCCCTAAGGCATCCAGGCGCTCCCTAAGGCATCCTGTACTCTCCCTTTCAACATGATGGCATTGGTATACACCTGAGTGGCATACTTACCTTACCTATGAGTCTCAAGTATATGGTACTAAGTGTACTCGGGGTCTGAAAGTTAAATGCCACCCGTGGACTGCAGTGCCTATTGTGCCATGCACTACAGTGTAGTGCAAACATGGGCTCAGACCTACCAGTGTAGCATGATTCTTGTAGAACAGATCGTTCATGGGCGGGACTCAGACTTGGCACGCCCATATTTGTCTATTGGGCTAATCTGCTTTCGTCGGCCTACTCTACCTTGAGAATGAAACATCACTTGTAGCCAAAACATGATTTTGAAGTTGACAAGCTTTGAAGTTGATGCCTGGGGGATTGGGTGATGATATTCTGCCCTGGGCACGGGAGTGCTCAGGCCAGTGCCCGCAGTCTTTGCCCAGAGCACTATTTTCCTACACCCCTCATGTCTCTTTATAGTACCAGACTAGTATAAAGCACACAAGAACCTTCTCTCTCCGCTGATTCTGCCAAACCCGTTCCCTTGACTGCGGTGTCACTAGGGGCATATGTAGGTAATTTCCATTTTGCGATTCTCAAATAGCGATTTTTAAGGAATCGCTATTTGAGAATTGCAAAATGGAATGTAGGTAATAATTCGCAATTTTTTTGCGAATCTCTAACATTCCTTAATTGCGATTAGCAAATTGCAAATCGCAATTAAGGAATGAGTGTCCCATTCATTCCTACGGGCCAAGAGGCCCATAGGAATGAATGGGGATACATTCTCAAATTGCGATTTTCTATGAGAAAATCGTAATTTGGGAATCGTAATTCGAAGGGTGCCAGGGTGTCCAAAGGACGCCTGTTGCACCCCTGGAATGTGCCTGTAAGTACATGTGGCGCACATACATGCCCTAAGGGCATGTCAGTGCGCCACATGGCACTTTGAATTTTAAAAAAAAAAGCATTTTGACAGGAAATCGCAAAATACCATCTACTTGAAGTAGGTGGTATTTTGCGATTCCTTAAGCCAAAATCGCAATTTTAAAGGCACCCCTACATAGCATTTAAGGAATCGCAAAATTGTGATTCCTTAAATGCTTGAGAAAAATAAGGAATCGCAATATTTGCGATTCCTTATTTTGCAAAGTGGCACCTACATACCAAAAGGCCGTTTGCGATTCGCAAACGCCAGAATTCTGCGAATTCCGGCGTTTGAGAATCGCAAACGCCTACCTACATATGCCCCTAGATAGCTGGGCGGGAAATTGGGAAGCCTGTTCATCCCTTCATGCATGTTACTAATTAGATGACAAGACATGTGACTATTTCTAACACCACACGGTGGCTCATTCTGGGTTATTATTGCTGCCCATGAGGGTCAAAGCAAAATGATGGTTCCCCGATGCTCGATCAGGGTGATCTCATGGAACGTGAATCACATATCAGATAAAGTAAACCCACAAGTACTTCCCTAGCATTGTAATGCTGCCTAACACTTACAGCACGTCTAGATTTGATATCCTTGTGCAGAGTATTTGATTAGCATTTAACAATGTGAACTAAACTAGCCTCGTTTGATATAAATTATAAATAAGCGCTAACGAACAGTAATGCCTTGGAATTTTAAAAGCTAAAAGCCTCACTCGGAAGCCTTATCTAGTATGCAGTGAGCATCCGATGTTTTCAAAGTGGAATACAGTGTTTCTAGTGGTATTATCTCGTTATTGTCTACTCTACCCTCATTTTCACATATTATGGTTCAATTCCACAAATTATATATTTCTAACGAATCCTAAAACTGACCCTTTACTTTACTCAACATAGTCAAATATTCTCATTGTACATTGCTTCGGTATACCAAACGCTCCACCTGATCTTTTCGAGTACAACAATCCATCACATGTATATGCTGGAAGGGAACCTCACATGTCTCTTTATTGTTTTTTAGTCAGTTGTTATGACAGGTATGGCCAGTGTGGAATCACAATAATATTGTGTAACAAATATATTGTGTCAAAAATATATTTTACAAAAATATTGTCTCCCTATACTTATAATTGTAAGTGCAAAACTGTTGAAAATAAAATATTGTTTCACACTAATATTGTTAAAAAACATAAAAAAATAATGTGTGTGTATATATATATATATATATATATATATATATATATATATATATATATATATATAGTTGAAAATATAAAATCTTATATATTTTAATAAATAACATGAATATAATGTAAATTAAATAAAGGTAAATAATATGTAATACTATATATACTATATATAAATACATACTTACCTCACAGAGCTCCAAAGCACCCAGACCGCCATGTGGGAGAAGCACGAAGGCTGCAACAGTAGGGAAAGTGTAGGCTTTCAGAGGGGTTAAATTTACTATTCCCACTACAAACAGTTTAACAGTCCGTAAAGAATTGGACCTAGGAGGGGTAAGGTTTACTTCTCCACCTCCAGTCTGTACAACAGTATGGAATGTGTTTGACTTCAGAGGGCTTTGATTTACTATTCCCACTCCAGTCTGTGCAACAGTAGGGAAAGTGTTGGACTTCGGAGGGGTACAATTTAATACTCACACTCCAGTCTGTCAACAGTAGGGAAAATGTTGAACTTCTGCTATGTAATTTGCGCTCCCCTCGGAACTGACTGTAGTGTCAACACTACAGTCAACACTGTGTCAACTATACAGTCAACACTGTGTCAACACTACAGTCCACACTGTGTCAACTACACAGTCAACCCTGTGTCAACACTACAGTCAACACTGTGTTAACACTACAGTCAACACTGTGTCAACACTACAGTCAACACTAAGGGGAGCGCAAAATGTGGACTGCATGTACCATGATGCAAAGGAGCAGACTTTTCTGGGATATGATGTAGTGTCTGGCCACACCCTTTTCCCTGCCAAAATGATTTTCATGACCTCCTCTACCATTTATCACACGTTCCTAATGTTCCTTTTTGTAAAAATTACAATCCGGGTCATTGATTTCACTTTATACGGCCCAAGCCGGAGAGTACAGCCGAGCCGGAGAGTAAGGCCCAAGTGCATTGAGTATGGCCCAAGCCGGAGACTCTGGCCCGATGGCTGACATGAAGATACGACTCATAAATGAAAAAAAGGAGCGCCCATCTCGTCTAGTCTTCCAAAATCTGGTAATCCTACGTTTTTTACAGCATGAGAATTTTAGTGGTGTGCCAGGATTGTGCTAATGAAAAAAGCATTCATTCGGCTGGGGCCCCTATGATGAAGAGCCTTAAAAACCAAGCACACTGCATTTAAAGAAATTCGCCTCCTGGCAGGAAGCCAATGAAGGGAACAAATACCATCCTTAAATGAGTGCCACTTGGAAATGTTCAGAATGTGGAGTGATGCCACATTCTTTACAACCTGAAGTTTATTTATGAGGGAATTATTGATGTTAAGGTAAAGGGCATTGCAGTAGTCCAGATGTGAGGCGAGCAATAGTGACTGTCTGGTGCAATTGAATGGAATATAAGGAAAGATCTTTTTCTGGGTCCTGATGATGTAAAAACTCATGCTGATAATGTGACTGACCTGTGCATCAAAAACTCAGAGTAGTATCAGAAATGACCCGATGTTTTTAGCTGACTTGCCAGGGGTAGGGAGCGGGCATCTGCCACCAGGTGTTTGACCAAATGGAGTTTTGAGAGCCAAACACAAGCACTTCAGTCTTGTCTGCTACAATCTTCAGGGAATTGTCCTTCATCCAGCAGATGATGCTGGACATGCACTGGTTGAACGTCTCCGCCACCAAAGGTAGCCTAGAAATGGATACAATAATGTGAGTATTGTCTGCATATGGCCGCACTTGGAACCCAAAAGAATGCACCAGATCACCCAGAGGGGCCACAAAAAGATTAAAGAGGTTTGGGCTCAAGGATGAGCGGAGAGGCATCCCACAGGGGAGGCCTAAAGCCTTTGCCTCGAAACAGTAGCAACTCACCCTGTTCAGTAACAAGCATTTGCAATGCAATAGGTCTCGCAATAGAAAGGTTTGAGCTTTTGGTGTGTAAAATGTAAAAAAAAAATGTTTGTTTTTCAAAATATAAAAGTATTAATTTTGTTATTAGAAATGCCAATAGTTATAAAGTAAGAAAATGTTACATCTATAGCATTAAAAAAGGTACATGTTTAGTCTTCCCCCGTCTTACATGTATTGATCTGACAAATCACAATGTTTTTACAAGAACAGAAGTGAAAACATTTACATCTTTTTATGACATTTGTAATAAAGCTTGAAACATTGACAGAAAATATTTGAACCAGTTGTTGTTGAATGGTTGCACAGATTGATGCTGTGGTGGCGCTGAGTGATGTTGTTTTGGGGACAAGTGATGCTGTAGCGTTCAGTGATGCTGTTGTAGCGCATAGTGATGTTGTGGTGCCCCTGAGTGATGCTGTGGTGGTGCTGAGTGGTGCTGTGGTGGTGCTGAGTGGTGCTGTGGTGGAAGTGTGCACTGCCGGCTGGTGGTGTGTGTGCCTGGTGGAAGCGTGCACTGACGGCTGGTGGTGTGTGTGCCTGGTGAAAGCTTGCACTGACGCTGGTGGTGTGTGCCTGGTGAAAGCATGCACCGACGGCTGGTGGTGTGTGTGTGACTGATGAAAGCGTGCACCGATGGCTGGTGGTGTGTGTGTGCCTGGTGAAAGCGTGCACTGACGTCTGGTGGTGTGTGCCTGGTAGAAGTGTGCACTGACAGCTGGTGGTGTTTGTGCCTGGCAAAAGCGTGCACTGATGGCTGGTGGTGTGTGTGTGGCTGGTGAAAGCGTGCACTGATGGCTGGTGGTGTGTGTGTGTGGCTGGTGAAAGCGCGCACTGATGGCTGGTGGTGGTGTGTGTGTCTGGTGAAAGTGTGCACTGACGGCTGGTGGTGTGTGCCTGGTGGAAGCGTGCACTGACGGCTGGTGTTGTTTGTGCCCGGTGAAAGTGTGCACTGACAGCTGGTGCTGTTTGTGCCCGGTGAAAGCATGCACTGACGACTGATGGTGTCTGTACCTGGTGAAACTGTGCACTAACGGTGTGGTTGTGTGTGTGGTTGTATGTGTGGTTGTGCTTGTGTGTGTGGTTGTGTGTGGTTGTGTGTATGGTTGTGTGTGTGGTTGTGTGTGTGGTTGGGAGTGTGGTTGTGTGTGTGGTTGTGTGTGTGGTTGTGGGTGTAGTTGTGCGTGTGGTTGTGTGTGTGGTTGTGTGTGTGTGGTTGTGTGTGGTTGTGGTTGTGTGTGTTGTGCTTGTGGTTGTGTGTGTGGTTGTGTGTGTGTGCTTGTGTGTGTGTGGGTGGGTGTGTGTGGGTGGGTGTGGTAGTGTGTGGTTGTGTGTGTTTGTGTGGTTGTGTGTGTGTGTGTATGTGGTTGTGTATGTGGTTGTGTGTGTGGTTGTGTGTGTGTGTGGTTGTGTGTGTGGTTGTGTGTGTGTTTATAAAGACGTTTTAGCTTTCATAAGTAAGCAGCTCCAAGGCAGAACGCCTTTCTGTATAACAACTGTATCACATGTCGGATATTGAACAACGCAGGGTGTCACATATCTAATATCAACAAGCATGCCTTTGATCGCATTAATTAATGTATTTAATGCAAGGCACAGGCAGTCACAGAGTTCTATATTAACGTCAACACAACACGGCTGTCCGATAGCAAGGTCCGAGGAAATGTGTTCAAACTAGTGGATGTGGAGACAAACAGGGAATGATGCGTGTTATCACCTATTTAAATGGTACTCACCTGTGGAAGGCACCTCGAGAATGGTGAAATCACTGTGAGTGCTGTGGGTCTTGCGTATCAAAGTGTACAAGATATCTATCTAAGTCTTCAGCTACAAAAGCAAACTAGAATAGGAAACCCGTAAAAAATGGTAAATTGCTGTCCCATTAGCTAGCATTCTTTTGTTTCTGTAATGAGGAATAACGAGAGCACAAGATGACTATATATATACAAGCTACTTTCACCCGATGTTAAAGATTGGGGCCTTTGAGAGTCAGCATTTTTAATGATCGGTATGCTATGATAACAGTGGCAGGCAGTGGTAGGATGCACCAAAATCGATTCGCCAACGCCACAATTTTAAGGTAATTTAAAAATCCAAAAAGACAGTAAAGCTATTATACAATTATGCTTACATTTACCTGTGTTTTTTTCCATTTCTTGACATCAATGCATGTGTTGCGGTGTGCAGCAGCGTTCCTGCAGAATGTATTGTTTGCATGTATTTCCTGTTGGCCATATTAAGTGTGTCGTAAGTCACTCGGGTGCCTTTGTGTTACCAGAAGTCATTACGATCTATGCACTACGATCGCTGGGTGTGGTGGGCACTGGCAATTTCCTCGGCTCACCTTTGGGTCGTATTACCACCCATCGCTGATGCTCAGTGGAGTGAGTAGGTGTGTGCGCTGGGAAGACGAGGCAGGGACGCGCTTCTGGCACATTGCTGCACAAGAGAAACTAGGGTTTGCACCATTGAAGCGCTGTGAAGATATACCCCGGAAGTCCTCTCCCGCCCCGACATTCGGACTCTGGCTGAGTGGGCGGCTGTCAAAACGGTAACGTAGAGAACACTGTCTGTGCAGCAGGGGGTGGCGCCCCAGCGGAATGCGTGGGATGTTTACATCGATAAACTGCAGGCTAAAGCACATGAGAGACTCCCTGAGAGCTAGCTTGGTGACAGTACGGAGTGCTAGCAGAAGTAAACAGCACAAGCAATATGGCCGCATACAATGCAGCGATCGTAGTGCGTAGCGTATGCCACTCTTGTGTACATGCCGGAGCAACAGGTCAGCAGTTTCAGTGGGTGATGGGTAAAGCACTCACTTGGATATAGCCTTTCTCTTTACGTAATGTGACTTCGTGCGAGTTAAACTAACAGCACTTAGCAGCAGAATAAGGGTGGCAGAATAAGCCTGTTTAGAAAGTCTTAAGGGCATTCTTGTTTAAAGCAAAACATTGAGTAACATTTCGTCAAACAAGACATGCATGGGAAGTGGGGGCGGCCGGGAAACTGAAAGTACGGCCGGCCGGCCGGCCATGAATAATTTTGGGAGGAGAAGCCGCAGAGCACGGCCGGCCGGCCGGATATGAATAATTAGGGGAGGAGAAGCCGCAGAGCGCACGCTGGGAGAAGCCCTTTGATGTGGTGTCATGGCCTGGCAGCCGTGAACAAATGCAAGAATAGAGAACAAATGGGAGGGGTGGGGGGAGTGCACGCACATTGTGAGAGGGGGAGCAGGAGGTGAGCCTGAGAGTGGCTGAAGCAACATTGGAGGGCAGAAGTAAATGGGAACCAGAAGCTAGAGAACAATATAGATGGTGCAGGAAGAGCAAACATGCAATAGCAAGGTGGAGCTTGAGAAGGACGCAGACATGAAAGCAGCGTGGGTTGGGGGAGCACACTAGGGAGAGCGCATCATGGAAGGGCGCAGGGGAGAGCCACACGGGCGAGACAAGGCAGGGAGGAAGAGAAGCATTACTAGGTAGGCATATGAAGAAAACGTGTGCTTTGGCGAGCTAAAACAAACAGAAACATGCACTGGAATATTGTGCAAAGCATCGCACACTGTCAAAAAATAACCATGGTGCACATTATGTGGTGGGGCAAGCTCGTATGTGGTGTGCGAGGCGGGCAGAAAGGACGGCCGTGGGAGGTGGGAGGGGGAGAGATGCGGATGTCAGATTAGCTGCGGAGCGGATCTCTTTCAAGTAGCTCACGGCCTCGAGGCAGTGAAAGTTAAAGCAATTAGGGGGGAGGTGGGAGGGAGGCTGATAGGCAGAAGGCTCAGGCAAGCTCGTGCACGAGGACGTGCACTTCTCGAAATCCGCTTTTTGGGAGCCTTTTGAGAGCCTTGGGTTTAAGTAGTGGTTTAGCTGCATTAGACTCGCATACTCATTCCTGCGGAATGGAGTAGGCGAGACCTCAAAAAGAGAGGGAAAGCTGAAAGGTGCTCGCACTAACCCCAGCTTGCTGCAAACATTGAACCAGCTGTGCAGGCGAGACGGTATCAAATGTTGCTGACAGGTCAAGTATTACCAAGATAGCCGCCCCCCCCTGATGGACCTGGCCACGGATGCTGTCTGCAGCCACAATAAGGGCAGTCTCTGTACAATGGTCGGCACAACATCCTTTTTGAGAAGGAACAAAGATTCCCTGGGTATCAATGGATTTCAGCAGCTCTTGATTGATACATTTTTCTAGGATCTTAGCAGGAGCCGGCCAGGAGTTGGCTTCTTCAAGTCTCTGTGTTTTTCAACAACTATGATTTCATCACTCACATTTTGATAATCCCAGTCCTCTGGGATTCTGGCTTTTGGGGCAAATTTAGGATCTTAATTCTTTTCTTCTTTCATTTATTTCTATGTAATACTTATACATGTCATCCGCAGCTCTCTAACATGTGGCATCCTCTGCCCAGTGATTATGTTGGCAATTTTCTCTGTGTCAATCAATCAGGATTTATAACGCGTGGCAAATCACAAGTGAGGGTCTCAAGGTGCTGGCGTTGCTAGCTGCTTTGGGGTGATCTGCTCATTTGAACAGCAAGGTCTAGAGTTCTTTCCTGAATTACCGGAGTGATGCGGTGTTTTCAAGGTACAAGGGAAGGTCATTCCAGAATGTTGCCGTGAGGTGAGAGAAGGAGCGTCCTCTGCTGTTGGCTCGGCAGATCCGGGGGTGTTTGCGAGGAAGACGGAGGCGGACCACAGGTGTCTGGTCAGTTGGTGGAAGGTCATTTGTTTGTTGATGTAATCTGGTCCTTCGTTGTGCAGGGCTTTGTATGCCTGGGTCAACATCTTGAACTGGCATCTCTTCTGGATCGAGAGCCAGTGTAGCTTTTTGTCTTTTTTGAACATTTTTGGTATCCTTTGAAGCAGCCCTTTGATTTTGCATACCTTTTCCTATGATTTATTGTGAACTTTGTATTTTCCTTAAGTATGTTGCTTTGGTCAACTCTAGATCATTTTGATTTTCATTTTCAAGTGCTCATAGGCTCATTTCCCCTCTCATTATGTGTTTCAGTTTGTTATCGTCATCATGCCTTCGGAGAATGTTGCTGGCATTTTCTGTTATATCACAATTTCTGATATCAAGTTGATACCAGACTCATAATGTCTGGGATTTTTTAAGTATTTTTTCAATTCTCTTATTCTGTCTTCCAGATCACTGCGTCTGTGATTTCAGGTGTTTATTTTGGGTTTATAAAGCCTCTAGTGCTTTTTACTATTGTTTCATCTGAATCGCATTGTTAGGCAGTAGTTACATGAAGTATATTGATTTCTTGTTTCTTGCTCTTAACTCTCAGATCTCGTCTTTTTTTCTGCAATCTGTTTGTTGTTCTTCTTATCAAAATGTATTGATGTTTCTTTTGCTTTCATATACTTTTTCAAGTTCTGTCAGCAGCGATACATCTTCTTGTGACTTTAGTTTTGATGGTTTGCTGATAGTGAGAGCCAATAACCTAGCTTTGCTTTGTGCTCTTAGGTTTAGTTGTGTAGAATGTTAAGAGAATCGAGACAAGTTCAGCGAGTTCAATTTTCATTACAAATCTCAAGTCACGGAAACTACTTTGGAGCCGTAGTTCTCCTTTTGCTTTCCTGCCTTTACATTTAGTATAGTGACTTGCTGCAGAACTCTGCGTCTTTGTCACATTTTGAGCAGTAACTTTTTAAGCAGGATAGTTTCCGTCTAAACAGACATGCTTTTTAACTTCTGCCAAGGTTCCCATTAAGTCTCTGCACAGATTGCAATTGTATGTCTCATTAGGATATTTCCAGTAGGTGATAGTTTGGATGACATCAGCCTTCTTACTGCTAGGCTTATTTATTTATTTATTTTATTTTAGAAGTTTTCTATATCGCTGTCAAGACCCAAAGGTATTAGAGTGCTTTACAGTAGGAGCATAGTATATAATCAACAAAAAAACGACAAGTGAGCGATAGACAATAAACGAGTGACATAGTATAGAGAGGCATAATTGTCATGTAGTGCTTCTTTGGTTTCAAGGTTCTTAGGGGTCACATAGCTCTATGGTTGCTGTCTGTCCCGTGTTGTCCACAACCAAGGGAACGGGTAAGGAATAGGGATTTGAGTTGACTTTTGAATTCCATAAAAGAGGGTATGGTTCTGATGTGCGGAGGGATGGAATTCCAGATTTTGGGGGCGTTTCCAGTGAAAGAGCAGTCCGCTGTTCTTTTCCTTCTAGTTTAAGGTGGGATGAGTAGGAGGGAGTTAGAGCTTCTCAGATTTCTGGCTTGACTGGCCTTTTTGAGTTTTTTTGCCAGGTATTCAGGTTTGCCTGTATGGAGGGCTTTGTGGGTTAGGCAGGCCGTTCTGAAGTTACTTCGCATTTCTACTGGAAGCCATTTGAGTTCTTTAAGTGCAGGGGAGATACATCACAGATATCTGGTGGTTTTTCAAGTATTTGTTGCATCTTTAATTGAGGAAGCTATAAATTTGAGACCTTCATTGAGATCAATGACTTTTATGTTGTTGTTAATTTGTGCTGTTGCAGCAGGAAGTAAAGTTCATGAAATCGGTGAGGAGATTAATGATTTGTAGGAAAGACAGGACCTCCAGTCACCACCTTAATGAGGTATTTGTGATCTAGGAACTTTCCCATTTCAAAGTGTGTTCATTAGATTTGCCATTTGCAGGCCATGATAGAAACCATGATAGAAACCTTGACCTGCCTCTAATGACTTCTCCCAAATAAGATTAGTCATATATAGATATTTTTTTTAAAGCTTTATTTATTGCGTCCGGTTGACAGGTTATTTCACATTGACATTGTAAAAATGTACATCATATGTTACAGCAAAAGAACTTGATTTTGTACATTTTACGTCAGACGCTCTTCGGTAGACGTATAAGATCATATATGGGTGCGATACCAATCATTAATGTTCTCTAGGGTCCCTTGTGTTGCGCACTTCTCCTTTTACACACTGATATTTAACAATTATTTAGACCCATGGACAAAACTGGCATTCGCATATACATTCTCTTCCCCTCCCTTAAGGCACAGTCATATATAGATAGTTACCAGCTGGACCACTTGGAGGTAACAGCCACTTTGACTGGTAAGAGATTAAGGGCCAGATGTAGGAAGCGTAATTCCGGTCGGTAACGGACGAAATTACCGAATTTCGGCCGTTACCGACCGGAATTAGGCTTTTCATATGTAGGTGGCTTCATTTCAGATTCGGTAATTTACCGAATCAGTATTTAAGAATTCGGTAAATTACCGATTCTTAAAAATACTGAATCAGTAAATTACCGAATCTGAAATGTAGGGAACACTCAAATGAGTGCTTTTCCCATCGTAGGATTCGTTATTTACCACCAACTAGAAGTTGGTGGTAAATAATGAAAACCTTTGAAAAAGCATTTTTTATGCTTTTCCAACAGTGCCATGTTCCAGACATACATGCCCTTAGGGCATGTATGTCTGCAACATGTGCACCCATACACATTTGAGGGGTGCAATAGGGTGTCAAAGTGACACCCTGCCACCCTTCAATGTTTCCCCCATTTACCGGTAATTGACATTCATTCCTATGGGCCTCCAGGCCCATAGGAATACCGATTCGGTAATTACCGAAACTTACCGATTCGGTAATTTTTTAAGAAACATTACCTACATCCCATTTGCCTGTTCTTAAATACGGAATCGGTATGATTCGGTATTTAAGAATCGGTAATCTGGGATTGGGATTACCTACATCGGGCCCTAAGAGAGTCACAGTTACTCCCGCCCAGCTGCTTCCACAGTTTACATGCGCTTCATTGCATTTCTTCACTTTGACATTCAGATCACTGGGCAGCAATCACCTCGCATGAACACCCACCTAATGCCAGTGTGATGCTTTGTTTTAATTGGTGTCCAAAAATTACGTATTTCATACCTAAGGTAGAAAGGAGACCCTTATTGTTGGCGAAGGATTGACACACGGTGATCTATTCATTGTAGTTCACCTGCAGCCCTGCACATCTAAGGGCATCCCAGACCTGCTGAACCCCACTTGCCCCTTAAAGATGGTGAACATTGACTGCTACGGGTTAGCATTGCAGAGTCTTATTCATTATAGGAATTAAGCAGACACATCGCTCCACCAGCTAAGAATGGCCAAGCCCCTCCACCTACAGAATCAAGAAAAGCTATCCATCTGTCAATCGTTCCCATGTTCGCCCCAGTTAAGGTTTCCTGCATTCAGTTAAATGACCTCACAGCCTCTACTCCTGATTGTGCCCTTCCAACAATTGCTTAACGTTTCAGCTTTGCAACAGTACTCTCCTGCCCCCCATTGACTGGTTTCCTGGAAGCTGCTCAAAGGGTCCTGTGAATAACTCACCTGATTACTAGACAGCATTATTTATGGTTGGAATTGCACTATTATTTGATCATCTTCGAACCTCCGACTTTCATTCTTCATGAATGAAAATATTCTTGGCAAATGCTTTAGCTTTGGTTTGTCTTCCACCAGCCCAATACTTTCACCTCTAGCAGCACAATATGAATGCCTTTTGTCAACACCCTTACAATCATAACCCACTGAAAACCAACAAATTAGAACCGTAGTCCAATTCCATTACTCGCAGGTGAAGTATTCAGTTGACCTGCCTGCTCCAAACACTTGTTTCTGCAAAATAAGCGCTTCAGACCCCCAGGACACTCATATGAAAGCATCAAGAGCGTGTAGAAAGGCAAGCGCTGGGAAAGACAGTGGCTTGACTGACAGTGGATGGCTAGCTTTATCCCAAGATCCAACTACAAATGTTCTAACTGCAGCAACTTCAGCATACTCTGGCATCAGACTTATCCTCCAGTTGATTCTCGTTAAAGGATTTTTAGTGTGTTTATTCCAGTTACAGGTCCTGTTGCAAAGTCATGCTTGTGCCCTGGGCACCCCATTTGCTTTGCTGACACGTACTGGTAGTAACTGACTAGATGCTGGGGTACCCCTAGGATTGGCATGACCTCCCCTATAAGGCCCTAGTACATAATAGACCATGGGGATCAAAACTTCCTTTAAGTGCCGAATATGTAATAGGGCAAGGTAGTTTGGAGACCAGCAGCTTTTCTGCACTTGCATGTGTGCACTGCTGAGGCCTGAGGTCAGTTTAAAAGCAGCCCTGTGTTGCAGGACTGCTTTTAAAATGCAAAGTGTGCCCAAACTCGACTTTGGTGTTTGGGGCCCTTAAAAATTAATGTACTACAATGTTTTGGCATATTAGGTACCCCTAGGGTCTCTCCTAGGTAACCCAGTGGTGGGAGGTCAGGTATTCTTAAGGAGGACCGTATAAAATATGTTTTATGTGCCCTCGGTTTAGTGAAATTGCACATTTCACTCTCCACATTCTAGTGAAGTTCTACCAAAAATCGACGTTTCTGCTGGGAGCACTGTGGAATGAGGATCTGCAATATTTGGACATATTCAGAACCCTTAAAGTCTCCCCTATGTGTCCCAGGGGTGGGGGTTCTGTAGATATAGGCAGGGTCCGTAAAAAATATGTTTTATAGGCCCTGGTGTCAGAGAAATTGCCCAGTTCATTTTACCCATTGGAGATCCCCAACTACATAGGCTAACATCACAAGAAGTTATTAAATATTAACTAATGTCAAGGATGTCATAAAAATATCATTCAAGGACTTCCTAGAACTGTATTGATAAATCCAACAATATGCTACCCTCAAATGTACAGGCAAGAAGTTATAAGTCTTTCTTGTCTGTAAGCCAAAAATCAGCTTTCTAGTGGTCTGCCCTGATAGGTCAGAGTTCAGTGGATTAGCCAATATGCTTTGATGAGGTGATAAGTAGCCCCTAGGGTTAGAGAGCCATTCTGGGAGGTTAGGGTTCTGCTACATCGGAATGCCAGAGCATGGGGAGCAGTCGTAAACAATAGTCTTCAATAGAAGGAGGAGACAGGCAGGAGAAACCAGTTTCATTTACACCCCTACTCTTTGAACCCAACCAGATAGCAGGATTGAGGAAGAAATGTGCTGAGGCCAGTGGGTGGGTGTGGAAATATGTAGATTAGCCTTCCTGGATGTTGGTTTAGACAACTCTTACCTCTCTGCTGGGACTTCAGCCGTACAGAATTTCTGAGAAATAGTGCTTTCTGGGAAGACCATTGTGTCACACTAGGAGTGCCCTCCTGTGGGACCCCAGAGAACACTTAATATGTACATGAGAGGGGCAGAAAACTGAGAAGACGGATTGCCAAGCTGGGAACTTGATTTGCCCCATCAGGCCCTGAACTCTGAAAAGACTGCACCTGCTGCATTATTTGGAAATACCGCACTTGATGTACCTTGCTTTTGGAGGAATAAGGCCTGGATGCTGAATATAACACTTTACATTGCGGATTTTACACTGCAATACATTCACAATGCGGTTGTTGCAACGACAGCATTGTTACAATGCAGTGCCATTACAACGCAAGTCGTTATAATGACTTGCACTAGATGGCACGCTGGAATTAGGAATAGTATGATTTACTATTTCAACTCCAGTGTGTGCAACACAAGGGAAGGTGTTGGAATAGTAAATCATACTTTTACTTAGTCTAGAGTGTCATCTAGCGCAAGTTGTTGTAACGACATGCATAGTAATGGCACTGTGTTGTAACAACGCGGTCGTTGTTACGACTGCATTGTGATTACATTGCGGTGTAAAATCCGCAAGGTAAACATTTTTTCCCGTGGACGCCAAGCTGGAAACTTGATTTGCACCACCAGGCCCTGCAGTCTGAAAGACTGCGCCTGCTGCATTATCTGGAACTACAGCCTTCGGATGAACCTTGTTTCTAGAGGAATCGCTACAGACTAAAAAAGCTCACCTGCATCAACTCCACCAAGAGTCCCCAGCCTGCAGTGCATTTAGTGGACTTTTAAGGGTGTTGTCAAGGTACATTGTGGGAATTGTGGCCCAAACCTTTTAAGCACCATCTTAGAGAATCCAGACCTGTGTATTGTATTTTGGACACTTTGGACCTTCAAGAGGAACTTCATAAAGAAGTTCCACACGTTGGGGAAAGTTTGGTGAATTTTTGTAAAAAAGCTCCAGAGGGTGACTAGATTCTCACAGAAAGGCAATCTGGCAAACCCTCACCGAATCCGTCCTGCTGGAGGAGGCTGCACGACGTCTGGTGGGAAATCCCTTAGAAACGTTTCTAAGTGTGAAGGTAAAATCTCGCCCAAGGCCTCCCGCTTAGTGTATCCGGCCAAGGCTTCAACGCGGTCAGCCTCAAACTTTGACTTTGTCCCGGTCAGAGGCGAATAAAGTTCCAGAATTGCCACTGTTGGTTTCTAAGCACTAGAATGTGTTTAATCTTTAAGAAATCATATCCCTGGTTCCCTACAGTGGATCTTTATTGTTTAGGTGTCATTTTAAATATACAAATATTTCCTATTTTTATAAATTGGTGTTGGATTTTTATTGTGTCTTGTGTCTTAATTTTTTACTGAATTGATGGTTCTAAATGCTTTACATACCTGTTTTTGATGTTAAGCCTACCTGCTCGCAGCCAAGCTACCAAGGGTTGAGCTTGGTAATAACTTTTTGAGACCTACTTTGATCCCTAGACTGTGTTAGTGGGCTTATTACCAGTGGCAGATGCATATTAAATACTGACTATGTAAATACTCTTTCTGGTCCTGACTGTCTTTTATTATGAACATAGCTTTGTTTACGAACACAAGCGCGGAGATACCCCTCCGGGGGTCGAATTCCTGCGCTATACAAGCAAATAAATAAATAAATATGTGCCACTACTAATAACCCACTTTCCAGCAGGTCTTCAGAAAAGTCCTGTATTTCTATATTTCGTCACTACCTCACGGATCTGTGTGTGGGTATTTCTGTGCCCACTGCCTTGCTTTTATGCAACACCATTTCTCAGACTCCCTCTCCATAATCAAACCCGGATTCCCCCTCACCCGTGGTCACCATAGTAGGCACTGGGAGGACAAGTGAAAGTTGATATATTTGATTTGATTTTATATTTTTGTAGAGCGATCGAATGCCCTGAGGCGTCATGGTGCTGCTTCTAATATAAGGGTAATACAGGATGCTAAAAGATGCTGGTACAAGTTATTGTAGAGTCAGGTTTTTAGAGATTTTAATAATGGACCATAGAGTGGGACTGTCTTTCAGTGTTAAGGGAAGCGAGTTCCACAGTTTAGCTGTTCCTACAATGAAGCTCGCCACCTCTCCTCCCCCCCAGTGAGCTCTTTGTGTTCTGGGACCACCAAAAACTTATCTGTGGCTGGTCTTAGATTTCTTGAGGGAGTATATAAGTGAAGTGATCTCTCAAGTAGTCTGGGCCCACATTAAGTTGCACCTTAAAGGCTTGGCATACTGATTTAAATTTGATTCTTATATTAATTGGGAGCCTTGTGTAGTTTGAGCAGGCCCTGGGCAAACAGTTGAATGAATTATCGTCGTCACAGGGAAGTGCAATGGACCCACGGTTATCTAAAGTCATCAAAGCGGCAGGGCAAGCCTGAACTGGTCTTCGTTTGATGAATGCACGCACATCCAGTCCCAACGGCCTGCTGGATCTCTTACTGGAGGTCCAGACTACGCTGAGGCCCTCTGATACTTGTCTTGGGCATTACAGTTAATTGAGGGCTTGCATATGGAGCCTAGTCGAAGGGGCGCAAACCCAAGGGAAGCATCCTTTACAACGGAACCGTTACAACGCGGTACCGTCACAACGCAGGATTTACAACGAAAGCCGTTACAACGACTTTCGTTGGAGGGCGCTCTAGGATAGGGGATAGTTTAATTTACTATCCAACACCTTCCCTACTGTCCACGGGGACTGGAGTTGGAATAGTAAATTAAACTATTCACTATCCAGCGCCCAGCAACGTAAGTCGTTGTGATGACTTGCATTGTTAAACCTGCGTCGTAAAGGTACGCGTTGTAACGGTACGCGTTGTACCGTCATACATCCAAACCCATTGGTTTGCTCAAGCTCTGATCCAGGGCCCAGTTAGAGCTTTGCACCCCAGAAAACTGGGGGAACCATCCTGAGGCCTGCAGAACTCAGGGCTTAGCCCTTTGGGACATCGTGGGCCTGCGAATGGATCTCCAATCCAGAGGCTACAACACCCGGAACTGGGCACCGGTCAAAACTTTTTATCCCTGCAAATCAGGTGAGCCCTTCTGGGCCTGCAAAGCCCCATCCTGGTCCCTTTATGACACAGTGGGCCTGAGAATGCATCTCCAGTCCAGAGTCCTCAACTCCCGGAACCGGGGACCGGTCGAAGCTTTATACTCCAAAGCAGGTGAGCCCTTTCGGGGCCTGCAAAACCCCTTCCTGGTCCCTTTATTTATTTTTTTGAAAAAATCTTTATTGCTCGCAGTAATTCACCAATACAAAATGATAGAGCAAGCTTCGCATCGCGACTTGCTCGAGTCATGAACCTCACCCCTGTGTAATCAATTAATAAAATTTGTACGTCTTACTAATCTTTTATTTTTATATTCGAACAAAGTAGAGGAAGCTTGCGTATGTGTATTTCTAATACAACTAATCTGTGTTCCTAAACATGGCCGCCGCTTGGTAAATTGCTTCTGCGCATGCGTCAGTCACACTCACGTGACCTGACGTAGTTATAAGTTGGTGGGAAAAGGTGCGCATGCGTAATACACAGCTTTCGTGAATAACGTGGTGAATGCTCTTGTGTTCGTGTATATGTTGCTAACATTTAAACTGCATAATATATTTTTATAATGATAAGTTTAAAGTACAAAACCAATGATGTGTTTTTCATACCGTCACTTCTATGTTTTAATTTGTTTTCGCTTACTTTTCATGTACTGCGGGAAATGGGGGTCCGAACCGGTTGGGAGCCATATTGAAGGTCCCTTCTGCGCATACTCGTGGTGCACTGAAAGGTGGCAACATTGGACAGTGGAACTCAGCCAGCTGGCAGCCACAGTCAAGATGCTCCTGGGAAAGCCACCTCTGGCCTACGAGAATGGAGAAAGTTGCTCCTTATATGATACATTGTGTGTTGTGCTATTGTTTGCTGTACAGCTTCCCATGGGAACCCCAATCTCGCTAGGCGGTACCCAGAGATGCAAAGTAGGCCTCCAAATAGTCTGTTCTGATTGGTGTGTTACCCAAACCCTACCTTAGGACCAATCCAAATTGAGGGATTCTGACACTTTGCAACATTGGGGGTGGTACACCGTCCCAAAACAGTATATCTACCCTGGGTTCACCTAGGGAAATTGTCCGACTTGTCTGGTTTAGCTGACCTGTCACTGACCCAACGCACTCAATAGGTGACTGAAGATACAGAGAGCTGCGGAGCACTCTGTCCGAAATTTGACCATAGACTAAGGTTTTACTAAACCTTAAAGTGCTGGCGGAGCACTTTGCTGGGAGTTCGCTGACCCAATCGGGGTCTTGATCGATAGCTGCAGAGAGGGTGGAGCGCAGGCGTTGCTTCCGAACTGCGGGTGCCGGTCCTGTCCTGAGGGTCCTGTCCTGAGGGTCCTGTCCTGACGATCCTGTCCTGATCCTAATCTGGTCTTCCTGTCCTGTCCTGGGTGTCCATTCTGCACCTGCTGTCCATTGAGGGGTATCCTTCCTTGAGGGTTTCCTGTCCTTAACTGACCCGTGGCCAGGGTTTGGTTTCCACACCAGTCTAGGTAAATATCACTCTGAAAACTCTGAATCTTGCACCTTTCTATTTTTCTGTCTTTGCTTCAATAAAGACATACCTTTGCACGTGAATTAATTTTCCATGCTTTCTCCCGCAACCATTGAATCATAAAGTTATTTGCATTTATTTCATAACGTGTTCCTATCTTACCTTATTTGTTAGAAATTATATTTTGCATTGCAGTTTGTCATTTCCTGATATGGTCTAGAACATCCTTACTTAAACTGTCTAGAGAACTTTTGCCTTAAAACATAGCGTCTCTCTCTTCATAGACTCTCCTATAGTTATATAAATATCTCGAACTCCTGTCTCATATTTTTGAGATAATTCTAGAATACTAGTCCTAATCAAAGCCTATCCCATCTTTAGTGATTCATCTTAAACGTTCTAATTCCTGATCCTTCATTTTGAAGGTGTCCTAGTTCCATTAGTTTATAAATGGTTGCACTGACTTATTTGCTATTCAGCTATGTACTTTCTGTTATTCTGATTATCGATTGCTTAATTACTGTGAATTTGATGATTTCTGAATTTTACTAAATTAGATAAAGATTTTAAAACTTCCAGTTGTCCGTGGTCATTTTACAAAGAGTATTGAATGTTATTTGTGGGGTTTGTATTTTGCTGCCTTTCCTTTTACAGCTAGCTCCCTGATCCATTGTGGTCATAGGTACCCGCGTCGGTGGATGGTAAGTCGGGTACTCTGAAGAATAACGAAAGGAATTCACCCAAATATCTGATAGCAGACCGTGAGGTCATCCGATCAAAGTATATGGTGATTTGAAATATATGGGCCCGAAGCCGGAAGTGGCGAAATTATTGGTCGGGTGACCCGCGCGCTCTATCAGTATTGTCTGGTAGCAGAGTTATGGTTAGGGAATAGTTAAAGGTTAGGGAGGACTAGTTAAGCTAAGTCAAGTCGGTGGCTACTAGTATATTGATGCTGCTACAAGAGCGGCCGTTTCGAGGAATTGATCACTCTCTTGAAATGTGTTGCTTTTAAATTTATGAATTGTTTGAAAATTGTTATTCTTGTTCTTATATTGTTATATGTATTAATCCATGCGTATGTAAAACGTTTTGTTAAATGTTGTCGGAAATCCCCGGGGAATTGAAAAGCGAGTGGTGAATAGAATCCATTTGCTTGAGGTCGCAGGCTCAAGGAAAGTTAGGTGCAGGTTAGGTAGAACCGGAAGCACTAACTAGGGCTTTTTCTGAATACATGTGTGAATAAATGTTAGTAACGAGGTTCATTGGCAAAACTCCCATAGTGGCGTAACCTAAAAAGGGTCACATCGGAAGAGTAGCAGGTTCATCGGAGCTTGGGTGAAAGCAAAGGGGTCCGCTGGGAAACCTTAGACTCGGATATATCCCGGAATGAGTGGATGGGTCTAGGGAAGTAACAGGTTCACTGATGCTATAGGTAAGGGTAGGCGGAAGAGATCTACCCGTAGTGTGTGAAAAGTAAATGGAAGTAGTTTACTTGCAGTATAACAACTCTTTCCTGTCTAGACACTTGAGCACTGTGACGAATGTGTATTCGTCGTAAAATAACCAAGTACTAAGCACTTTAGAAAGAAAGAAAGTTTCCGTTACCTTGTGAAGGGAGGGAGTCAGTCGCGAAGCGTCTCTGACGTCACTCCGTGCCGCGCTGGGATTGGTAGAAACAGCGGGCGGGTAGCGGGGCTGGAATTGTGAAGGAGGGGTGAGCGCCGAAGCGTGAGAACTGTCTCGCGGAAAGGCCGCGCACCCATTGGCCGAAAATTATTTGAACTCGTGCACCCATTGGTCGCGCGGAATTACAAGACGCATTCTGATTGGAGGTAATTTTGTAAACAAAGTTAAGCGTAGAAATCGTATGTGGCACTCGTATACTCCAGAGACTAGACCAGATCCAAGAAACCTAGGGTTTGAAAGGGATCAGTGGAAGGCTAATAGATACGACATTATGTACGGAAATAAGCGAAAATTGTCCCTTGTAAATAAGGTAAAGAATTACTTCAAAAAGGACAAGCCGATCAAAACTAGAGAGGGCATTGTTATTCCACCACCAAATACTCCCGCCTCTTTCATGATGTTCGACAGAGGGTACAATACATGTGTGTGGTTAGAAAATTGGGCGAAATACACACAAGATGACGGAATAATGGCCTTTCCGTTAGAAGGTACCTTTAATGGTAGGATCCTATTCAATTTAAGAACCCGAATGAATGAATTACATCCCAGACCGAGACTAACGCAGTATGAGGCATTAGAGGAATGGGAGATTGAGGCTTTCCAAAGAGAAAAGCACCGAATGGACAAAGGGCTGACAAAGTATTACCCAAAACTGAAACAAGAAACCCGAGACAAAAAGATGAAACAATGGAGACAGAGCATGATTGTTGAGGGACTATTTCCCATGATGCCAGCAGAAGATCCTCCTGGGGGGGGAAAAAGGACAGAGAAATCTAAACACTGGGGGCCCCTCGGAGAATCAGATGACGAATTGTTAGATGACATATGCATGAGAAGTCCGCCTCCTTATAATGAGGGACACTGACCTTCGAGTGCAGGAGATATTCCCCGGAGACCCCTACAAAGGGAAGAGGTCAGGTCCGCAAGTGTAGGAGGGGATTATCTAATTCCTCCTTATAATGAAAATCTAGGACCCGTAGAAACCAGAAGTATTTACCCAAGGAGACCAATTGGTGGGGAAATGGGACATTCACGGGAAGGAGATTTTTGCCCTCGTCCCCCCTACGGAGGTGAGGTGAGGTCCTTAGGTTCAGGAATGCCGTTATTACAGCCCCGGGATGAGGAAGATCCGAGAATCCTAGGCACGGGAAGTTTGTTTCAGAAACCTAATTATGGCGGAGGACCAAGTGAGACACATCCCACTGCCCCGAGTTATGCTCCTATTCTGACCCCGCAGGTGTTACATGACAAATCTTTGGACAGGTTATTAGAAGAGAAAGAGCGAGAAGCGCTAGGAAATCAGAGAGCTGAAATAATACGGAAAATGTCACAACTAAATGCAAGTCCTGAAGCCTTAACGATCCCAGTAACTATCGGACCGGTGGTTCCGTTGTACGGGGACCGTCAAGAGAGTCCGAAGCCTCCAGTAATTACTCCTGTCATTGCACCGACCAGACCAGAACCCTTAATCATAGATGACCAGACAAGTGAGTGTGAGTCGGAGGTCTCGCTGCTAGATCTGCCCGTTAGAAATACAGGAAAAGGGATACAGAAAAGACATAATCCTTTTAACGCGAGGGAAATTCAGATGGAATCGACCTCAGGTACTAAGAGTGTCACATTGGTGACCCCTGAAGAAATCGAAAGATGGAGTCAAGAATTTGAAAAACAAGCGTCCCCAACGAAACCTTTAGATCTCTACAAGCTGAGAATAGAAATAGAGGAATTGATGGCAGGAAACGTAGGATTAGATAGATTAAATACCTACTCTGAAGACGAAATGCTGTTTATCTGCAAGAGTCTCACCCGAAATACCCGAGTACTTCATGAAAAACTGACAGACACTGCTGCTAGCATGGGAATAGATATTTCGAGATCGAAACCACTGCAGAAACCATATAGGGCAGATTTCTCAGACAAGGATTTGGAAAACTTGAATGTTTCAGGGAAGAAAGCACAGGTCAAAGAACTATTGACAGTATTGCAAAAATGGGGAGATGTGGAAAGGTGGAAAGCCAGATGGGTCAAGAAAAAGGATGAGGCCAGGTCTAGGCAGGCAACTCCCGAATTCTTGCTAAAGGAAGCTGAAAAACCAGAACAGTTATGCCCTATGCGTGAAGTACCAGGTGGAAAATATGTGCACGTTCCATGGTCCAGACAGGATATTGTGTCCTTTACTAACGATTTCCCGAAATTGCGCGAAAAGCCAGTCGACTGGTACAGGCAGGTGGAAAGGTTCGTAAAGGTGCAGAAATGCCTGTGGAAAGACCTGGATGGGTTCTTTGACATTGTGGTCCCTGTAGATCTATGGACCGAGTGTAAAATAGCCATAGCTTGGCCTAGTGAGGAATACCCGAGAGATGACAAAACAGGGGAACCATCGAAAGAAGTGATGAGAAAATATGAACAAGTAATTCAGCATCTGAAACTAAAAGTGCCAGCAAAGGAAACTGATTGGACCAAGATAGATAGAACCACGCAGGAAAGAGATGAGACAGTGCACTCCTTTTATGAAAGGCTGTTGCAGGTGTTCAAAACATACAGTGGTATAGATAACATCGAGATGAAGGATATGACACATTTTATTTACAGGTTTGTAAATGGTTTAAGACCCGAAATTTGTCAGTGGATAAAAGATAACAAAATCTGTTGGCATACTAAAAAGATGAATGAGGTCCTACGGTACGCGAAGTACTGTGAGGACGAGATGGCAGAAAAGAAAAAGGCTCTGAAGGAGAAGGTTATGTGGGCTCAAGTGAAGCTCGCAGAACAGCAGGAAAAACAATCGAATAAGATGGCCAAAACTACTCAGAACCAAGGTCCTGGGGGTGGGGGTGGAAGAAAGCCCCGGCCCAAAATGAGCAGGGAGGAGGCAAAGAAGAAATTTCCCTGCCACCAGTGCGGAGAAATTGGACACTGGCGAGACGAGTGTCCCTATTTGCAGGATGATAACTCCCAAACACCTGATTTAACTCCACAGACGCAGAATGAAAGACCAAGAAAGACCCAACAACAGGTAAAAACGATTCAGTTGCCCCGAGCACCAAAGCAAGTGTTTAAGGGAAAATCCACACAGGGTGAGGACGTAGAAGTCTGGGGGAGCAATGAGAACAGAAATGCAGCAACTTCGCAGTATTTACTAAATGATACCTTCCTTTGTGATGACCAGTACTGACGGGGCCTGAGAGGGGAGGACGAGGAGTGCGTACTTGGCGCCTCCTTGCCGGTAGACCAGTCCGGACCATACATTGAAGGAAAGGTTGACGGAAATGATGTCACTTTTCTGTTGGACACTGGTGCTACCCGTTCTACTGTGAGAACAGTGGACGTTCCAAACCTAACCCTCTCGGGAGAAGCAATCCAAGTAGTGGGGGTATCTAATCAACTGAATAGTACTCCTGTTACCGAGCCCATGGAGATCTCAATTGGAAATTTTAAAGAAATGCATAGATTTGTCGTTTGTGACACCAGTCCAGTGAACTTACTGGGACGTGATTTGCTGTGCAAAATGAACTGTACCATCTTTTGCACACCAAAGGGTGTTGAAATTCAGACCCCAGATGAAGATGGCATTTATAAATTAATGTTAATCAGACCCGACTCAGAAATTAAACGAATGACTATGCAGGATTTGCCCAAAGAACTCCAAGAAACAGTGAAGCCAGAGGTATGGGACTTTACCGGGAAAGATGTAGGATTAATGAAAAACGTAGACCCCATACAGATAGCAATAAAGGACAATGCAGTATACCCTAATACTAAACCCTACAGAATGAATGCAGAAGTGAGAGCAGGTGTTGCCCTGGAAATACAGAAATTGCTAGAAGGAAACATCATACAGGAAGTAATGAGTAGCCCATGCAACTCACCGATTATGGGCATCAAAAAGCCTAGTGGCAAGTACAGAGTAGTTCAGGACCTAAGAAAGGTAAACAAGATAGTGGTTCCTTGCTGTCCTATTGTCCCGAACCCAGCAGTGATTCTGTACCAGATTCCCTGGGATGCTGAGTGGTTCACTGTGATAGACCTATGTCATGCATTCTTTTCCATTCCCTTGCATCCAGACAGCAAATTTCTTTTCTCATTTGCTTTCAACAGTCACGTGTATGTCTGGAACAGGGTCCCCCAGGGGTACACAGAGAGCCCCTCTATCTTTAATCAGATCTTGAAAAAATGCTTGGAAACTTTGGTCTTACCTGGAAATTCTGTTTTGGTACAATACATTGATGACCTCTTGGTGGCGTCCAAAAGTCATAGGGACTGTGTGATTGACACCATTGCCCTACTGAATCACCTGAGTGAAAAGGGACATAAAGTGGCCCCTGAAAAATTACAGTTCTGTGCAAAATCAGTAAAATATCTGGGGCACCAGATAGAGAAAGGCATCAGGAAAGTAACGTCAGAAAGAGTGAGAATTATTCAAAAGATGTAGTTACCCCGTACTCAGAAAGAAATCAGAATGTTCCTTGGGGTGATAGGATACTGCAGGCAATGGATTCTGGGATTTGCAGTCCTAGCCAGACCTTTGATAAAAATGACCAAGAGAGGAACACCGGATATTGTAGAATGGGATGATGAAAGCTTAACAGCCTTCACAAAATTACGAGATTGTCTGTGTACAGCCCCTGCGTTGGGAATGCCAGACTATTCCAAGGAATTTGCTCTGTTCTGTGACACTCGCGATAATTGTGCGTTGTCAGTCCTAACCCAGGAGCATGGCACAACCAGAAGGCCTGTGACATACTTTTCTGCCACCCTGGATCCAGTGGCTGCTGGATTACCAGGATGTCTGAAAGCAGTAGCTGCTACTTGCACAAGTTTAGAGCAGAGTGAATCCATTGTCATGGGACATCCTGTAACTGTGTATGTTCCACATGGAGTGGTGATTTTGCTAACTAGAACGAAAACTCAGTATCTCACCCCTAGTCGGCTGACTAAATACGAGAGGATTCTCGTGGGTGCTGCAAATATAACGATTGTCCGGTGCAACATTCTGAACCCCGCCACTCTGCTTCCCAACTCAATGGATATGGAAGATGGGGAGGAAAATGAGCATAACTGCATTGATTTAACAGAATTTTACACAAAACCACGCCCAGACATTAAAGAAATACCTTTGCCTAAACATGACATGGAATTGTTTGTGGATGGTTCATGCCTAAGACATGAACAAGGAGGCTTGAGTGCTGCCTATGCGGTAGTCTCCTTAACCAAAATTGTAGAAGCAGGTTATTTATTTGAAGTAAAGTCTGCACAAGTAGCCGAATTGATCGCTATGATAAAAGCTTGCAAATTGGGGAAAAACGTACGCCTAACAGTGTATACTGACAGTCAGTACTGTTTTGGAGTTGTGCATGACTTTGGCCAATTATGGCTACAGAGGGAGTTCCTGACTTCATCAGGTACCCCTATTCGAAATGGAAAAGTTGTTCAAGACCTTTTAGAGGCAATCCAATTACCAAAGGAATTGGCAGTGGTCAAGTGTGTTGCCCATAAGAAGGACTTTGACCCTGTATCATTGGGAAATGATTTCGCTGATCGAGTGGCACAATTATGCGCCAGGGATCGATTGATCATAAATCCAAAATGGGGGGGGCCCGGAACCAGCTGCCAACTTCGAGTGTTTGAAGAAGTGCCTACATGGGATGAAGTGAGAGAATGGCAGCAGGCGACACCCTGGCAAGAGAGAGAGAAGTGGAAGGAAGAAGGGTGTAGACCAAGACGTGAGGATGGTGTCATCTTGGGCCCAAATGGAATGCCTGTGTTACCCAGACACTTGCTTGGCACAATGGCGAGATTGATACATGAGGGATCACACATTGGTAGGGACGCCATGATTCTGGTATTCCAACAGACTTGGTACAGCAAAAAGTTCAGGAAAGTAGCAGAGTCCCTCTGCCAGAGGTGCCTGTCATGTCAACAGATGAATCCAGGCAAGAGAACAATGGTGGAACTAGGGAAAATTGGGAGGTCAGGGGGTCCCTTTGTGAGAATACAAGTTGATTTCATCACCATGCCACGTTGTGAGGGGAAACGTTATGTCCTTGTCATTGTCTGCCTATTTTCAAAGTGGGTGGAAGCTTACCCTACTCCCCAAAGTGACGCACTGACAGTAGCCAAGTGTTTACTGAAAGAACTGATACCTAGATTCGGGGTTCCAGTCACTATTGAATCAGATAGAGGCCGACATTTTCAGAATGATGTGATCGACCAACTCTGTAAGGCATTTGGGATCTCGCAAAAACTCCACTGTGCATATCATCCAGAGGCTTCTGGAGTGGTGGAACAAATAAACGGGACTATCAAAACAAGACTAGCGAAATTGTGTGATGCATCTGGCATGACCTGGGTAAAGGCCCTGCCTCTGGTTCTGATGGGACTCCGAAGTATTCCAGATCGAAAGACAGGCCTGAGCCCCCATGAAATCCTGATGGGAAGAGTGATGAGACAAGCGTGGGTACCAGGAAGCAAACTGTTGAGTATTACTGATGATTTGGTGCTTGAATACTGCAAGAGATTAGGTGACCAAGTACGTTATATCTCTCGCCAGATCGGAGAAGACGCCGTCGCCAATCCAATGACTCCTCTCCACAAACTGGTTCCAGGGGACTGGGTCAAAATCAAGAAGCATACTCGGTCGAGCTGTCTGGAACCAAGGTGGGGACAGAAGCGCCAAGTAATCCTGGTAACGACCACCGCAGTGAAGTGTGCAGGTGTTCCCCATTGGATCCACGCCAGCCACACCCAGAAGGTACTACCAGACAAGGAGCCTGGAGAAGAAGGCCGTCCAGCAGAGGGGCCTACAGAAGCAAGACCAGAAGTAACTGACGACGTACAGCCCAGTACCAGTCAAGCTGAGGGGTCCACAGACGTTGGTCCAGGAGTAGTTGATGACGAGCTACCAAGAGTCCAGCCTGCTGAGGGGTTCCCAGAAGTTGGTCCAGAAGTAGCTGATGACGAGCTGCCAAGCATATGGCCAGATGAGTGGATACCCTTGATTGACCTCACCGAAGACCCAATCAGAACAAGAGAGCGAATTTGGGAAGGTAGAGAGTGGAATAGAGAGGAAAAGCAAGGCACAGGCGAAGAACCTCAGACTATTGAGATTCACATCAAACCTGAGGAAGGAGAAGGTCAGACAGGGACTGAGCAAATAATTGATACACCTCCCCAAACTCCAGAAGTCGAAAAACAGATTAGACCTAGTAAAGAGGTTCAAGCGGAAGAAAGTCAAGAGAACGAAGTGCTCGAACAGGATCAGGTAGGGTTAGAAGAACGTGTTCGGGAAACAGAAACAGAGACATTTGAAAAGCAAAAACAAAACTCTCCTGAACAAGGCCAGTTTAGTAACCAGGCAGAAGAAATAGATACTAGCCCTGGAACTAGTCAGATAGGAAGGGAAGTAAAGGAAGCAGAATTGCCACAAGCAAATGAAAATAAACGGGCAATAAAAGAAAACGAAATCCCAGTGCCAACTAAAAGACTTAAGAAAAGAAAGCACCTTGAGCCTGGATTCATAAAGAAATTGAGGCTAAGGATAAAAACGGTAGAAGAAAAACGTGCAGAAGAAAGGAGGAGTTCTCGCATAGCAGAACAACCAGAAGACACTTCCAAAAGAACGAGCGATCGAATAAAAAGACAAAACAAAAAGTACAAGTCTCCTGAATGGACGCTCGTTTTGGAAGAATTTGAGGATCTTGATATAACTGACGAAAGCGACGGAGAACGAGTCGCTGAGTACTCTGCCGAAGAAGAAGACGAGCCACCGTGAACTTGCACAAAGTAAGCTACTCGTGCAAAAGACACAAAGAGGGGTCGAGAAACTTCTTCTGAGCCAAAATGTCTGATTCAAACGTGAGTGGTAGACCTAGTCGCAGTTGTTGCAAAACATGCTGCAAGGTATGTGTATGTAGTATAATTATAGTGATATTAGTTTGGATAGGACTAACAGTTTTTATTCCTTTTGCGGTGAGCAAAAATACTAATATTGACCTTACTGAGATTGTAAATACTGACACTGAAGAACTGACAACACAGAGTGTAGCAAGACGTGAAAAAGCACTCAGACAGACAAAACGAGACTTAGAAGCATCAGATGAGGAAGGACTACATTACCACGGAGTTAGAAACAAGACACATTTAAATGTTTTCGCAAACTTGTTAATACACTATGTAGAGACTATGGAAATTGAAGATTGCTATGTCTGCATGAAGCTACCTACCTCTGTGGCTGAAGGCGTGACATACCATCACCTGCCCCTGACATATGGAATTTCTTGTAGTATTTTAGCAAGCTTATTTTACAAAAGAGGACCGTTACAGTACTATTACTCTAACAATGACGTGATCTTTTCTGAACTTCCTATACGTGGGAACCTGAATCCTGTACATACCAAAAGTGACGTTACTCGCTATATGGGCGAATACTTCCTGACTATAGGTAATATAGATATAGGTGACGCACACAGAGATAACTTGACCTGTTCTTTGCGTGAGCAGGAAAAGATGTTCCTGAACATGGCAGAGAAGAGGAGAATAAAAATAAAAAGAAAGGCAGATGACGAAAAACAGAAAACGCCAAAATGGGCTGAGGACATGGAAGGCACCTCAAAGGGTGGGGCGGGACTTGCTCTGTTGCTGGATTTCGAAAGGAAGGGAAAGCTATGTCTTCACCGCGAGAAGACCAGCTATTATAATAACATTTTCATTGGTTCCAGTGAATGTGAACATAATTACAAGGTAATTGGAGGATGGGGTTTCAAAAATGGGTCAGAGCCTGTGTTTCCTGGAATTTATTATATATGTGGAGACAAGGCTTATTTCAAATTGCCGGATCACTGGTATGGAAGCTGCTATTTTGGCATTGTCTTCCCGAAAATATACCATGTGAATGAAGTTGCTGGAAGCAGTGAAAATACTAATGGCTTAGTGCGTAGTAAAAGAGAAAGCGTAGGTGAAATAATGGGTAGTATTTTCAGTGCACTGATACCTGGAGTGGGAGTAGTTCTGAACACTCACAGAATTTGCAAATTGTCCACTATAGTGGATGTGCTGTCTACTGACACAGCTCATGGATTTCTGCTGGTCAATACCGAAATGGTTGCGATCAGATCAATGGTTTTGCAGAACAGACTTGCTCTTGACACCTTATTAGCAAAGGAGGGCGGAGTCTGCCGGATGTTGAAGGCGCAACATTGTTGCACTTATATTCCGGACAAAAGTGTGCAGCTTAAAAGATATGTGAAAAACATTACTAATTTGGAAAAGGAATTCAAACCACTCGAGGTTGACAGTGCCTGGAAGAGACTGGTAGATGGTCTCTCAAATGTAGGTCATTGGCTTGCTGGCTTAGGTAAAAGCTTATTGTTTAAGGTACTGATGCCAATTGGAATTATAGGTCTTATCCTATTTTTCATATTTGTCTGTTGCAAATGCCGTAAGCACACCAGAAAGCATCAAGTGAATGCCAGAGGAGTGAAACGAAGTGTGGATGAGCTTGAATTAGAAGAAATGAATAATCAGATATACAAAAAGGTGAAAAATTCTCACCCTACCAAAAATGAAAAAGAGAAGCTGGATCGCTTGCTGGAAGAGATAGAGTTGTATAAAGTGTGAAGAAGTTGGCATCTGGTTCCATTATTTTTGTGATGATAGTAAATATCATCAAAGAGGGGATTGATAGAGCAAGCTTCGCATCGCGACTTGCTCGAGTCATGAACCTCGCCCCTGTGTAATCAATTAATAAAATTTGTACGTCTTACTAATCTTTTATTTTTATATTCGAACGAAGTAGAGGAAGCTTGCGTATGTGTATTTCTAATACAACTAATCCGTGTTCCTAAACATGGCCGCCGCTTGGTAAATTGCTTCTGCGCATGCGTCAGTCACACTCACGTGACCTGACGTAGTTATAAGTTGGTGGGAAAAGGTGCGCATGCGTAATACACAGCTTTCGTGAATAACGTGGTGAATGCTCTTGTGTTCGTGTATATGTTGCTAACATTTAAACTGCATAATATATTTTTATAATGATAAGTTTAAAGTACAAAACCAATGATGTGTTTTTCATACCGTCACTTCTATGTTTTAATTTGTTTTCGCTTACTTTTCATGTACTGCGGGAAATGGGGGTCCGAACCGGTTGGGAGCCATATTGAAGGTCCCTTCTGCGCATACTCGTGGTGCACTGAAAGGTGGCAACATTGGACAGTGGAACTCAGCCAGCTGGCAGCCACAGTCAAGATGCTCATGGGAAAGCCACCTCTGGCCTACGAGAATGGAGAAAGTTGCTCCTTATATGATACATTGTGTGTTGTGCTATTGTTTGCTGTACAGCTTCCCATGGGAACCCCAATCTCGCTAGGCGGTACCCAGAGATGCAAAGTAGGCCTCCAAATAGTCTGTTCTGATTGGTGTGTTACCCAAACCCTACCTTAGGACCAATCCAAATTGAGGGATTCTGACACTTTGCAACATTGGGGGGTGGTACACCGTCCCAAAACAGTATATCTACCCTGGGTTCACCTAGGGAAATTGTCCGACTTGTCTGGTTTAGCTGACCTGTCACTGACCCAACGCACTCAATAGGTGACTGAAGATACAGAGAGGTGCGGAGCACTCTGTCCGAAATTTGACCATAGACTAAGGTTTTACTAAACCTTAAAGTGCTGGCGGAGCACTTTGCTGGGAGTTCGCTGACCCAATCGGGGTCTTGATCGATAGCTGCAGAGAGGGTGGAGCGCAGGCGTTGCTTCCGAACTGCGGGTGTCGGTCCTGTCCTGAGGGTCCTGTCCTGAGGGTCCTGTCCTGACGATCCTGTCCTGATCCTAATCTGGTCTTCCTGTCCTGTCCTGGGTGTCCATTCTGCACCTGCTGTCCATTGAGGGGTATCCTTCCTTGAGGGTTTCCTGTCCTTAACTGACCCATGGCCAGGGTTTGGTTTCCACACCAGTCTAGGTAAATATCACTCTGAAAACTCTGAATCTTGCACCTTTCTATTTGGGGTTTGTATTTTGCTGCCTTTCCTTTTACAGCTAGCTCCCTGATCCATTGTGGTCATAGGCACCCGCGTCGGTGGATGGTAAGTCGGGTACTCTGAAGAATAACGAAAGGAATTCACCCAAATATCTGATAGCAGACCGTGAGGTCATCCGATCAAAGTATATGGTGATTTGAAATATATGGGCCCGAAGCCGGAAGTGGCGAAATTATTGGTCGGGTGACCCGCGCGCTCTATCAAAAACATACTAAAGTAAACAGTCTCTTCATATCTCAGTGACGGTGATCATGCCATTAGAAAACAACATTTCCATTTTCCATTTTCATGTGAAAGGACACAACTCTTAACTCCCCCCACCCTCCCTCCCCAGCACTTATGTGTCATACAAAATAGGTCTATACTGGCACTGACTCAAACTTAGTGTCCATGATGATTCTCCAATGGGCCGCTCGGCTCCTGTTTTAACATATAATCAAACAACATACAATGTTATCAAGGTCTGCAGCTCATTCCAAGGGTATCCTTCTCAAAAACCTAGTGCTCGTGCATGCCCTCGGCTGCGCGGGCCACTATGCGCCAGGCCATGCCGCCTCCCACTCCGGGTCCCCGTGAGTGCAGCTATTCAACGTGGTCCTTAATACCCTGCTCAAACTCCACTAGCATCGCATTCCAGTCTAACGAAATGGGAGTCTTTCTAAGCCCTCTGCGCTCTTCCCTGTGCAATTCCTGCCCTTCTGCCTTGCCCCATCTCAACACTTCCCCGCTCCAAGTCTCTACCTCCGGTGGCCTAGCCGATTTCCACTTCATTGCCACCGCCCTTTTCGCCAACAGCTGCGCCAGATCCACAAATTTAGTAGCCACACTCCTTTTCCTCTCCTTGTGGCCTAGACCCAACATGCCGTATAATGCGGATGTGTAAGGCCTGTCCGGTGCTATCTCATTCAGAATCCGGTGGGTCGTCCCCCAATAATGTCCCAGTCTAGGGCAGTCCCAAAACATGTGTAGGAGGCCCGCATCCGTTTGATGACATCTGGGGCAGGTGTCAGCCGCGTCAGGGAACATTGCATGCAGCCTGTGAGGGGTCAAGTAAGCCCTATGTATAATCATGAGCTGAATGAATTTGAATTTGGGATTACGTGATACGTTCTTCGGCAGCTTTAGTATCTTTTCCCACTCCTTGTCATTGAGAGCTCTCCCTACATCGCCCTCCCAGCGCAGCCTAAGAGGTTGCAGCGAAAGCGCTCTGCTGGTTCTGATTCCATGAGTCAGCCACTTTGTCAAATGGCTACCCGCCCCCATGAGGTACTGCAGAGTAATCAGCGCATTCGTGTCCGGCTCCGTCCCGTCCCTCGCCCAGTGTGTGGTTATGTAATGTGTGACTTGCGCATGTTGTATAAATAATGCCCTCGGTGTCTGGTGCAGTCGGGTAAAGTCTGCATTCGCTAAGAGCCTGCCCTCTGAGAAGAAGTCCCCTATTTGCATAACTCCAGCATCGTTCCAGGGCCGCAGTTTGCGTTCCGTTAACGTGCCAGACCCCAGTGGGATTCCTGGTCCCTTTATGACACAGTGGCTGGCAAATTGAGACAACGCCCGGGAACCCACCCTCCAGTGCCTGATGGAGCTATTACCCTTGGCTTGGTCAGAGCCTTTCACTCTGTCAGAAGCAGAGACTGGCCATCTAGTCGCTTTTTTGTAGTGGTTATGTCCATTGCACCATCCAGGGAGAACCACCAGTTGAAAAACAGGTTACCCATACCCTCTCCCTGCTAATCCAGAGGAAGGCCCTTAGCCTTTCTTGTAAGCCATGCACACTGAGTAACAATAGGGAAAGTTTGAGCAAGTGGATCCATGCCCCGGCTGAGCATGAATCTTCAACCGTACCCTCATCTGGACTTCATGGCAGCTCGGAATTCTGAACAATTGGTCATCCTGGGAATCACGTGTTTTGTGTATTTGTTAATTTACTCATTTTTAGAGAAAAACGCCACCAGTAAAGTTGGCTTGACAAATGTAACACCCCCTGGACATGATGAATGTTGTACAATAGGTGTAATTTCGTAGGTTCCTAATCTAGATGCTACAGTGTTTGAAGTGGAAGAGGTGGAAGAGGTGTGGCACAGCGGCCAGGGTGCCTGACTCCAGACCACAGGGTTCACGGTTCGATCCCCGGCTCCGGCGGCAGGTTAGCCCAGCACCATGTGACTCTGGGCAATAGCTCGCTTAATCTTCCTGATGGCCCCCGGCTCTGGGACACCTCTCCGGAGGTAGCTGTGCGCTTTACAAATGTTGGTATTTCCATATGTGTACATATATTAGGATGTATGTCATCACAACGCATGCTTTTACTCCGCATGCCATTACAATGCAGTTTTTACAACGCAAGTCGTTACAACGACTTGTGTTTGGGGGCACTGGATAGTGGAATAGTTTAATTTTCTATTCCAACTCTAGTCCCCGTGGACCATAGGGAAGGTGTTGGATAGAAAATTAAACTATTCCCTATCCTACAGTGCCGACTTGCGTTGTAATAGCTGCGTCGTAATTGTAGTGCGGAGTAAAAGTTGCGTTGTAAAGGATGTTTCCCCAGATATTGTATCTATTGAAACACACGGGTGGCCAAAAAAGCTGAGATTCCAATGAAATAATTTGTCACACTCTGTGGGTTGATAGCAGCGTGGGTGCTCTAAAGTAGTGAGATGTGCAACTAGACAGTTCAGTAAAATTAAATAAACTTACAATAAATTTTTTTTTTATTTCAGAGCAAAGGTGATCAAATTTGGTGATAAAATGGGAATGCTTTGCGACTGCATTTCGGTCGTAAAACATTCATACATACCACTGTGATTCGGTATTTGGAAGGGACACCCTAAACATGCCCTTTCCTGATACCGAATCGCTAACCAAAATTTTGCGATTGAGTAACAGGTTACAGAATCGCTTTATGGATTTGGTACATGCCAAAAAGCCTTTTTGCAATAGCAAAATATTTTTCAAAAGTAGTAAAGTTATACTTTTGGTCTAAGTTTACTTATGTGAATACCATAAAATTTAGTTTGACTTTTTTTTATTTATCTTTGTGAATCGGGCCCAATGTTTACATCTCTGTACACCCTTTTTTTCCCATTTACATTAAAAACTGGCCAAATCTCCACTATCTTCCAAAAACCTAACCGTGGCCTAAACCAAGTCTCCATCTACCTGTCAGTACCAGATTTCCCCTGTTTAGGGCAGGTTATGGCGAAATGTGGAGCTATTCATTTGATTGAGAAGGTACCACTGCTTCACGGACATCATTTAGGGGTCACCAGGGGTAGCAGCTGTGACCCCTGGCTTGCCCCTCGTGACCCCTGGCACTGCCTGTGCAACCCCTTACCTCAGAGTTTGCAAAATCAGGGACTTGATCACAGGGCCATCTCTTCCTAATGGACACTGGTTAGAGCTCCACTTTCTTGACTTTCTGTTAAATGTTTTTTACACAAATGGTCAATAATATTATTCACTGTTAGTGTAATAAAAATGGAAGACAATTAGCTGGAATTATGACCCTATCTGGCAGATAAGGTAAGCAAAAAATGATTTAAAATGTCTGTTGTGTGCATGTTACAGGTGACAGTGTGTTTGTGTGACAGTGTGTGTGTGTGAAAGGATGTGAATGTGTGTGTATGTGTAAGAATGTGTGTGTGAGACAAGGTAAAAGTCAAATTGTGTGTGATGTCACTTCCGCTACGGCATCTTGGTGAATTGATGTCCGTGCCCTTCGTATAGAGGACCAGTCTGACAGAGAAGTTGCTTGGAACATAATGGACATTGTGTACAACTGTTCACTTTCCTATGTTATACGAAAATCAGTTTTAATATGTTTTGTCAATGTAATTTTATCGTGAACCCACAATATGGGCTTTATATATGTTCATATCTGTATATTTGCAGTTCAAGATACCCTGGAAAATTTGAAAAACGCAATAAAGATATTTTTTTTTAAATGGAGGACCAGTCTGACTTCCATCTGGGGTTGATGCTGAAAGAGACGCCCTGAAAATACCAGAAGATTATCCTGTTTTGGGAGAACAATCCAATCATATCAGCCTAACATTGTGAGACTTGCTCTGGCTTCCTATTCCAGCAAGATTTGAATTCAAGTTGTGTCTCCTCCATTATAAAGCCCAACCCGACACTGGAATGAACCCACCTTTTCGAGCAAACTCCTCATCTCTTCAGGCAAAGTACAAAATCGAGGGAATCACCTGCTTTTGCTTCGGTTTTTAGTGCTTTCTCTGTTATTCCCCCTGTTTTTCTGAGTGCTTTTTCCTGATTTTGCCTATTTTTTTACTGCTTTCTCTGTACTTTCCCCCCATTTTTCTGAGTGCTTTCTCCTGCTTTTGCCTAATTTTTTACTGATTTCTCCGTGAAGCAGCTAGCAACTCAAGCACCTCGGGGCCCTAAAGAGTGATTTGCAGCGCTTTATAAATCTTGATTGATTGACAGATGAAAGTGACTCGCTTCAAAACTTCAAATGCACATGAACGCTTCTTCTATGGCACAGCGACTTCTACAAAACTCTAAACCCCCTGAGATCAGGGCGAACCCGAGGCTTCTAACTCTCTGGAACTGCCTAAAAAGCACCTCTGCCATCACTACTTGACCTGAGACTCGTCCTTTTTGGGAGTTGGCCTAACGGCTAGGGCGGTTGACCTCGAGTCTGGGGAACTGGGTTTGAGTCTCGGCAATGACACTGAACATCCTGTGATTCTGGGCAAATCACTTAATCTCCCCGTGCCTAACAAAAACGTATGTGTCCTCATGTAATGCAACTAGTGCTCATGTAAAGCGCTCTGATACACGATTTGGGTCAAATTCACGCTATATTAAAAAAAAAACTCTGTTTGTACTTCTTTTTTGTCTTTATCCTTCCCCAATTTTTTTATAGTCGGTGTAATGACATTTTATTTTCTAATAAGTTCTACTTAAAGCATCCTACTACATTCTGTAGTGCAAGTGTGCTGTATACATTTGTTAAATTAATTTGTGAATATTTAAAGTTATATATGAAAGAGGACATTTATCAGGGGGCTCAGGCTCAGGTGGTAATTAATGCAAATTGTGCGGGCATAGTAAAAATAAATCTGGGGACAAGACAAGAGTGTCTGTTTTCCCCTTTACTGTTCACGGTTTTCATTGAACCATTTATTAGCCATCCGAATTTGAGAAAATGTCAATGCTCCAATCCTGGGTATGTCCAAACTAAAGCTATTTGCGGATGATATTATTTTATATCTCAAACCAGATAGCCAGAATCTGGAATTGGTCTTAATGGAATTCAGTAAATTTGAATTAACTGGGGGATATAAAATAAACCAAAATAAATCAGAAATCCTTGTACTGAACTCTGACACAAGTTTTCTTCCAGTCAATCTTAAGTACCAAGCCCAAGAGAAAATATAGGACTAAACTGGCCAAAATGCCTGGGACCAGCTTCAACCCCTAAAGAGCATATAAAGAGTTTTGGTGTCTGGCGGGACAAACCCCTCAACTTCCAGAGCCAGGCAATCAAGGTGGCAGCAGGCTGCTTTGGAATTATTAAAATGCTACGAAAAGTTCTAGCATTACTACCTAGTCATGCACGAAGGGTTATTGTACAGGCACTGGTGCTTTCACGATTAGATTATGGAAACGCCCTATACTTAGGAACCACAGAGGCAACTATAAGGAAGTTGCAGGTGGTGCAGAATTGTGCAGCCTGGCTGCTCCACCACACCCCCTACCGACACCCTGTGAAGCCTACACTGAGGAAACTTCACTGGCTGCCAATTGCAGAACGGATTAAGTTTAAAGCTTTATGCATAGCACACAAAACCCTCTGTAAGACAGGCCGCAAGATAAATCAGCCTCTTATAAAATTCTACCAGCCATCAAGATGTCTCCGGTCAGCGAACCAGTTACTGGCATCAATCCCTAAAATAAAGAGAGCTCGATAAGGGGGTTGTATGTTCTCTTTTAATGCAGCTAAACTATGGAACCACCTATCCTTCTAAAAACAGTTGAAAACGTGGCTCCTCCAGAGCCTGCCTCAATAAAGTCGTTCTTATGTGAGTACTTACTTGTGTCAAATAGCGCAGGGATGCCTAAGGGTAGCCAGGCGCTTTACAAATGTTAATTATTAATAATAATAATAATAATAAGCCGCTAATCCTGACCCAATACGCTATTTGTGGATCTATGTTTCTGATCAACAGCTATACAAGCTGAATTATATAGATATGCAGGGTAAAATTAAGAAACTGTTGGATAACTGTCTGCTACTGACTTTAACCTTGATAGGCCGAGTATCCCTTATCAAAATGTCCATACTTCCGTTACTTGTTTTCCTTTTTATAAATATACCTATCAAAATCAACATTAATTACTTTGAGGAGCTGGAAACTATGTTTAGACAGTCTGTTTGGGGGAAAAAGACATCAAGGGGTTAAGCTTTCTTCTCTACAATTAGCCATCGACCAGGGTGGATTGGCCTTAACTCATGTTTGTTCATACTATGAAGCAGCCATTTTAGACTTAACAGCTCGTCTTTTGGTTCCTAATGGTTTAAATAACAATTTGTTTGTGGATAAAATGGTGCAGGAAGCTGATTCTCAGATTCGAATATTTCAAAAAACTTCTGTACTTCCCAAAAGGACGAGATATAAGACGTTGAAGGATTACTCTATTAGACCGCATTTCTTTTTTTAAAATGCTGGCTGTTCCAGGCTCCACTATTTAAAATTAGGAGAATGCAAAAATCTCGACCTCCAAATCCAATTTAGCCATCTAAGAAATTGGAAGCATTGTGGGATAGAAGAGCTACGGCATTTAATTTAATTTAATTCAGAACAGAGTAGTCACCTGGCAAGAGGTGCTGATATAGAGTAGAGACCGGAGGAAGCCCGTTTTTTTCGAATATTTACAGATTTTATATTTCCTTAATAGACAACATTTTTCTTTTAGTACGCCAACTAAACTGGTGACAGCCCTTTTTGGAGCAAAGGTATTAGGGGTGGGGAACTGGTATCGTCTCTTGCGCAATCATGGCCAACCCCTACTGGTTGAGAAACATCTAGAAAGGGTAACTCGGGAAACGCAATGCACCCTCTCTAGCCAAGAATGGCAAGTCATATGCCAGTTAGGGAGCAAGGCCCTGAGAGCAGCTAATTTGAGCAGCTAATTTTAAACAAATGGCCTTTCTATCCCGGTGGCTGGCATACTTTACACCTAAAGCACTTAATAAAAAATACCCACAAGTTGAAAATAGATGCTTCCGTTGCCAGGCAGAAGGTGAAGGGCATTGGCTGCACATTTTTTTTATGTCCTAGACTTGGGCCCTTCTGGGGTGAGATTTTCTTGGCCTTAAATAGGGCAACTAAAGAATTGGAGGTCGACGGAAGCACCCACTTACGAGAAGTGGTTAAACAAAATGAAGCGGAATAGGGCTTTTGAGGAAGCTTATACAAGGCGGGTGGGTGCTTCAAAAAAGTTTAATGAAATCTGGATGTATTTTAGGAGTCTGGTAAATCAGATAGATTAGTCGTTTTATTCCGTTAAGGAATTTCGGTCCTTTTGAATTGTAAAGGTTGGCAGAATAGGGGATATATGTTTGAGGGGTTTGGAGGTTTGTTCCTGGGTTATTTTAGCACTTTCATACTCTAGCACTTTAAGTATTTCTGCAAGAATGAATGGCAGATATTTCTAAGAGCTGCTTTACTATTGGAATTTATGTAAATGGTGTTGTTGTCAAATCCCTGATGAAAAAATGTTTCCCCACATACTCTTATGCTTTTATGAACTGATCTTATCCATATGTTGATCTTTCGATGTTTCCCTGTTTTAAATTTCTTTTGTAACCGACATGTTCTCGATGCTCTGCTCAATAAAAAGAAAAGTTTTTTAAAAGAAAGAGCCTAAAGGCTGAGATGATTGATAAATAAAGAAACTACTTATAATTGGAGTTAAGGGGATTTTATTCCTTATAATACATTCTTACACCATCGCCCGCCTTTGATAAATGTTTTTAATGAAAGAGGTGTCGTGGTTGAGAGTACTGCAAACACGGTGGAATATGAAATGTCAAAATAGTTTTGTATTTGGATGTATAAACCATGTTAAACAATTTAATATGCCAGTTGAAAAATGTAATGTAGTTCAGAAAGAGTGGCAAGGCGCAAATTGATGTTTTATTTTTTAATGAACTCCAGCCGTACATTAAATAAACACATTATCCTAAGTGCCACCATATCAGCCAATAAACGGATGTTTTCAGGGACAGCATCCCAGAGCAACGCGCTGAGAACCTAGGTATGAATTGATTTGGTTACACAGCAGCTGTAATTCTGCTCAGTGGCTTGTCCTTCACTCACCCTGCCGGTTACAGCAGGCTAGCAAAGACACTTTCTTATTGCAGCTGAGAACTGATCTCACAATTAAACTGTAATAAGAAAATTAGAGACATGAATCTTATGACTGACTTTCTCATATTATATTCATAATAAGAAACATTCCCCCATCAGAGCAGGAAGCCATTTGTCATTTGTCAGTAGATAAGGTAGCTGATGGAACTAAGGGGCATATTATTAAGGACGGCGTTAAAATGATCGCCGGTTTAGTGGCAGGAAAACTGCTGCTAAAGCGGCGATAATGGGCTTGATAATATGCCCTGGAGAATTCCCATAGAAGCCCAGGTTCACACCAGAACCTGGGCTTCTATTGGAATTCTCAAGGGCATATTATCAAGCATATTATCGCCGCTTTAACGGCAGTTTTCTGCCACTAAACTGGCAATAATTTTTAACGCTGTCCTTGATAGATAATATGCCCCCAAGCACCTGCTTTCAAATAATAGCGCCAAGACACCCTTTCGTGTAACGTGTGCTAGCTAAGCACCATCCGTCAGTCAAGTGCAGTTTAATCTACATTGTATTCGAGGGTCTTACGAAGCACTCACTTTCCTTTCAGCTCCCTCAGGGTGTCGCTCCTCTGCAGAGGGCACTTGCGGGGGGCTCGGGCCACCTCTGGGCGCCACCGACATATCTGGCTGGTAAAGCTTCCTATGGATGCTAGGACCGCAGGATTCTGCAATGTATGCACAATACAAAGCGGCTTATCTATGGGATTTTGGTGCAGGGCAGCACAGGAAGGCACCGTGCAGCCCTGCGCTGCCCAACGCCAAAGTGAAAGGGCAGCACTCCACCTTATTTAAGCAATACGGTGCATTCCTGTCCTTTCTGCCTCCATTGGTGCTGTTTCGGCAGCCTAGCGCCAACGCAGGCACAGGGTGCCTCCATTGCAGGCAGGATTTTGTTTTGTGCAGGAAGAAGTGTTTGAAGAGGTGTTTGTGTGCAGAATGCACACATCGAAGAGGAAAAAACGAGGAGCAATAAATATGTTTCTCCTTTTTACACTGCACCTCGGGAGGCGTAGGGATTTGGCGCTTCCCCGGGTTTACATCACTTTGTAAATCTGGGTCAAAATCCATGGGTGTTGTTTGGCAAAACCTACTGCAACGCCCAGAGAAGGCCTCCCAGGTGCAGAGTAAAGATACGCAGAGATTTGCGCCACATCACCTTACTCATGAGTTATGAGTCCAGAACTGCGCAGCCCGCGCCCTGCTTCAGATTCCAAGGACGCAGTCTGCTAAACCCGCATCGAGCAGCCTACACTGGCTCCCAGTGAGACAGAGAGTGGCTTTCAAGGCACTATGTATTGCCCACCGAGCTTTCTGGAAGTCGGGCCCAGCGATCATTAACAAATTGATCACTCAATACCACCCTAATAGAACCCTTCGGTCCACTGAGGCCTTTCTGGCCGTAGTCCCAAGAGTACGGAGAGCTAGGACCGGAGGAAGGATGTTTTCCTTAAAGGCCGCTAAAATGTGGAACTCACTCCCACTACAAATCCGGTCCAACCCTAACCTACTCTCATTCCGCAAACAACTAAAAACCTTTCTGTTTGCCAGGCCCACTTAAATCTCAGTCTCCGCCACCCTCAGCTCTGTTCTCCATGCTTAGCGCTTGGACGCCCATTGGGCAGCAATCGCGCTTTACAAATCACAATACAATACAATACAATGAGGCCACTCACAGCTACGCAGGGTGGCTTTGCGTGGCTTCATAAATAGAAATGAGAGCCCTGCGTCACACATGTACCACAAAGTGTCTTTCACTGCTCCTTACAGGAGCTCTGAGTTGAAATTCCCGCATGGCCTGCACAGCCTTTCATCCTTCTGCAGTAGATACATTAAAGACTACAACATTGGGATGCAGGGTTAGCTTTTATTCTTCACTGTGACACTAAATGCTGTGGCTTGTGCTTCCCATATGATCAGTATTGTTTCAGAGACTGACCTCAGAGCACATCCCAAGAACAGCCTGGGGGAAGGAGTACCAGCTCTGGCCAAGGACCCCAGAGCTGGCTCTCTGATTGGCTGGCATCTCTAAATATTTGCAGCCTTTTTGCTTCATCTGGTTTCCGGCCTAGCATGGTTTGAATTAGCTGGGCTTCCTGTGTCTGGCCTGTATCAGGAGTCGGTGAGTCAGCAAATGAGCTGGTGTGGTGCTGCACCACCGAAGCAACAATGTCACAACACATGGAAGGAAGAGAACTGGAAGGAGAAACAAACTGGTGGTTAGTGATGTGCCTCAAGGCTGTGGGTCAGCAAAACTCAATATAAAATGAGTAGATATCATTTCTCACAAGCACTTCAAAGCCTTAGCCAGCCATAGCCAGCATTCTATCTCCTTGGGGTGTTTGCCCATTTCTTGGGTCAGTGACAGGATGACCACCAAGGCATCAAGCTTTAGGTGGGTGGGGACGGTGACCACTCCACAGAGGGTTATATGCCCCAAGTGTGCCAGTCACAAGAGAGAAATGTTCATGGCCCCCGAGAGAGTTTGAATTCGAAGAGCGGACGGGGAATGCGTAGCCGAACCATAATGGACCGCAGCTAACGCGCACTAAGAGCGCCCAGAACATATGGGCAGGGGCATGCCCAGCCCAGAATCAAATCGTGGCATTGGTCCTAGTTGTTTGAGGTGACCAAGGTGAGGAGGAGTGTCGCCCCACAAGGCCATAAGGAAGAGGGTAAGGGTGCAGCGGTCATTGCTGACCGCAAACGCTGTCCCACCCACCCACACTTACCCAGATGCAGACGTCACAACCGCATTGTTAATTGTTATTTGTTAAGCGCGTTATCACCAGCAGGTCTCTAAGCACTGTCAGAGGGGTCCAACCTTCGCAAGAGGGGATTTAGATTATGTCCCAGGCCTCCGCAAAAAGAACTGTTTTTAATTTCTTCCTAAATGGAAGAAGGGCGTGTTCCTTACGGATATTCTCCGGCAGGTTGTTCCAAATGTGGGGATGGATGAGGAAAAAGCTCTTCCTCCTTTCGAGGACATGTTAAATCGGGGGCAAGCCAGAAGGCTGGCATCAGAGGACCGTAGTGCCCTGCTGGGAGTATATTTGGCAAGACGGTCTTTGATGTAGCATCACGTAGGGACTAGAGGCATTTAGCGGAGGCAGCACCAATAACCAGCATCAATAACACTGTAGGGCGGCCTGTAGGGTGTTGGATGGGAAGAAGTGCCAGAATGGGGTCCTTGGGATGCCTCACGGCAGGGACACTGAGGGGCAAAGGAAGAGACAAAAAAGAGGAAAGCGCAGAGCGACACGGCACTTGCAGCACGGGCACGGCCAGAGAGTGCCACAGATGTCACACATCGGTATCAAGGAAAGCTGCAAAGCGTAACCCCAGGGGGCTTCGCTTCCACGCACTGACTGGAACTGAGCCAGAGGGCGCCGTCCAAAGATGATTCATAGTGATGACCCTGAAGACTGGGGATCAATCACTTATGACCGGACACAATGACTTATGGCTGTCGCCATTGCGTGATTGTGTGCATATTAATGATTGATCACTGTTGTGATGATTTATGATCCATCACGTGGATTATGACTTCCTGCTAATACACTGCGGCGACTTTTACACCACCCAAGGTCTAAAATACTATTGATGGTTGGTGGTTGACCGAACGCCAAGAGGCTCGGGAGGAACGGGTCATCTATATGGGGCAGGCAGAAGAGCAGGCCGGGAATGCAAAGTCGGACCATAAAAGGACCCCAGCTAATGCGCCCTGAAGGGCGCAGGGAACACATGGGCAGGTGCACAGGCACAGCCCAGGAAATCCACTTGTGGTATTGGTTGGAGTGGTTTGAAGTGACCAATGCCAAGGAGAAGGTGTGTCCCTCGGCAAGGCTGAAACGTAGAGGCCAGCGAAGCAATGGTACTTTCTGAACACAAAAGTTGTCACCACCACCAGAGATGCCGCTCAAGAAGAATCCCCCTGCCCCTGCAAGGAGCAGAACAACGATAAAAGACAATAACTACCAGACAGAAGTACAAATGTGTTGATGACATCACAGCGAGACGTAGCAGTGGCTTTGGGCAGCTTAGTTCTGGCCCCTTGATATACCTCCGTAAAAAAATTGTCGTCCAGAGGTTTTAATTTTTGATTTGTGTTTTTGGATCATTAGATAAGTAATTTAGCTTTGGTAGACATTGCTAATCCTGGCTGAATTTTTCTGGACTACATTTTTAAAAATGGCGGATGTGTTGCAGTGATGATGTGATATTTCAGGAACCATAAGGCCTTTATACTTCAATTTGGTGTCAAAACATAGGTTTTGGAGGTCAAGTAGTCTTATAGAGACAGAAAATAACTCCTCAGAGCAGCCTTGCTCCCATTTTCCGAAATAGCAACTATAATAGAGAAAGAAGAGACATAGAAAGAAATGACACAAATCACAATGTTTTTTTTAATCCTTTTTTAGATACACCAAACAATGTTTCTGATCTGAATATAAAAAAAATGTTTATCACTCCTCCTGTGTTAGACACATTTTCATAGATTTTATGTTGGGTTTGCATTACTTTTTTAAAGCAGACCCAATGCAAAATCGAACAGGCGTTTTTAACTGCTTTGTTACCAAAGTACCGCTACTCTGCTTTGCATTACTTTGCACCGTGAGGGCATTTCATGGGTGGAGCATGGACATTCCTGTGCATCCACACCGATAGACTTTGACACAAATCCATATCTACAAAGAACTGTAGACATGGATTTGCGCCAAAATCCTGTGACTTCCTCCCTCGCATAACAAGGAGAGATATCTTTCTTTCACCTTGTTTTTCGTCTTTTTTGCATTTAGGTGGCCGTATGAATTAGGAAGTGCCCCCATCCCCAGTCAGGTAGTAAAATATCTTGGTGTTAAATTGGATTAAGCTCTAACAATAAAAGAGAAGATCCTATCCATCACGAGCACCTGTGTCCATTTGATGCGCCTACTGAGAAAAGCACTTCCTTTTCTTCCGCTGGCGGCCAGAAAAACCCTGGTACAGGCTCTTGTTGATAGCAGGCTTGATTATGGTAACTCTCTTTTGGCTTCCGCCAATGAGACATTACTCTCTAAGTTACAGGTTGTACAATACAGCTGCATGGTGTATTTGTAATCTTCCCCCCAAGATCTACATATACCCCACTTCTAAGACCTTTACACTGACTACCCATCAGAAAGTGAAGTATATTTAAGATCTGTTGGCTTACCCATAAAACTTTAGTGAGGAAAGGACCAAGCTACCTACACTAGAAGCTTCAACGCTATCTCCATGTCAGGAATTTGCAATCAATGGATAAAGAGCTACTTACCAATCCTCGCATCCGATGATTAAAGTGTGGAGGCAGATCTTTTTCTTACCTTTCCCCCACCTACTGGAATAATTTGCATCTTCACATACACGCATGTATCCATTACACAAAATTCAAGAAATTATTAAAGATTTACCTTATTTAGTCTTGCTCTCTTATCCTGCTGTTGTGTCTACCATTAGCACCGAGATACCTCATTGGGGTGATTTGTGCGCAATACAAAATTAAAATAACATAACATCCTGCGTTACGTGAACTCTGTAAATCTGGACCTCAGCCTACAGAGAGTGATATAAGGGTTCGACTTGAGTGAGATCCATATAAGGAAAGGAGAGAGCTTAACGATTTCTTCCAAAAACTGAACAAGATCTCCTGATGGGTATAAAAGCTTGGTGTTGTTTGCGGAAGTCGCAAGTGGTGTCGCAAGAATGCATTCTTCTCTATCTGAAGTCAGTGTGTATCTGAAGACAGCCAGATTCCTGAACCTAGCTGCGGACAGGAATGGTCTGTGCCAGAATTAACAATCACAGGTAAATCTGGGTCGCCAAAATTATGGATGAAATGAAAAATACCTCAGTTCACCCTGACTACACTCAGTCTCCTCATCATTAAAGGGAACAGTACTATACTGGCTTGAGTGGCATTACAGTCTCAGGCAAGAAATGACTTTAAGCACTCGGTTGACAACTTTTAAAGTCTTTCTTTGGTTGACTTCATACAGATTGCCTAGCAAGGAGCAGACTATAGACCTGACAGAGTAATATTTGATGTACGGCAATGCAACAGCCAAAAGTGTTGCGCTGCCTTGTATCAAATTGAGAAAGAAATGCTCTATGGGCCATATTACGCGAGAGTACAACCGGCATGTGCACCTACTTTGTGCATCTCCGGGACACTACAGAAGGGGCCGCAGACTCTTGTGCAATCTCTTCTGTAATACTGATAGCGCTGGCACACATGTAGCGTGAGCGCTATCTTCAGAGGGTGTTCCCTCATTTGCATGTGGGCAAGGCCCCACGCAAATGAGGGGATCAGTTTGCCTCTGTGCCCGCACCATACTATTATGGATGTGGACGCAAAGGCAAACAGACCCTTTGGAGGTGCACTGACAATGCACCACAAAAAGGTGGCAAAGTGGCCATGCACCTCCTTAAGCCAGGAGTCCCATGGATCCCCAAGATATATCCCTGGAGACAGGTGCAGTCACTCACTGCACGTGCCTGCTAGGGGATCACTCACCCCTCTTTAAAGTCCAGGCGCATGCTGCCCGCACAGTGAAATATGGAGCAGCTTGTAAACAGCCTCTCGGTATTTCACTGAACGCAGTGCCCCTAGGGCAGAGACGTGGCTTTGCGGTTTCCTTAAGGGCAAAGCATTAATTGTAATAGAGTGCATTGTCTCTGTTTGAACCCAACGTATCTCTTTAAAGGTACCCCTTGGCTCAAACAAGGACAGCGCATCCTATCTGTAATATGGGTCCATGTCTACCAAGATAGGGCTCATTCTTTTCTCTCACCCAGTGCTGAGGCACTTTTGGCTGTCATGTGTCAACGCACACACCCTAGCACCATAGGGCAAGAGTGCGTGTGTTCCCTGAAGCACAGGTTTGAAACAATATCCTTTAAGACTTTTCCACTCTGTATGTGGGCTGTACAATGCAGAATTGGAAAAATTAGTAATACTGAAAACATTTCTCCTCATTACACCAGCCTCGAGGAAGTGTACGTTTTTGGCACAGTTCTCTGTCTATGAAGGTTAGTAGATAGGGATTTGTGTCAAAATCCATGTGCTTGTATGTGAACACCCATGTACTAACCATTGAACGCCCTCTTAATTCTATGTAAATGCAAATCCGGGTTTACGTTGGAGAGTAAAGCCCACCTCAACACTTTGTGCCGGGTTTGCCTCAGTTCAGTGACTCAAATCCAGCAGAAAGCGTTACTAAATCTGGGTCTAAATGTCTATCCCCCTCTCCTTCCTGGATTAGCTAGCATCGGAGAAGGTCATGTGTTAAATTGTTTGAATGTTATTTAGTTGGTAAAAATTAATTTGAGACGTCCCTTAATTTACTCCACCATGGGACCTATGTGTTGGAAACTAAATAAGGGTGTTAAGACAAAATATCGGGATTAAAATACTGGGAACCATAAATATCAGAAATTAAATATCATAACACACAAATATTGTTGACAAGAATATCGTTTTTGAGGTAAGTAATATAGTGGAGAAGTGTGGCTCAATGGTTAGAGCGGCAGACCCTGATGCAGAGGTCTAACCCGGGATCAGGGTTCAATTCCCCGCCTCGGCGGGTCTTGGGCTCAAAATTCCACAGACCTGATAATTCTCGCCTCGGTGCCTATTCCAATCATGGGTCCCACTCAGCAACTCTGGGCAGTAGCTTGCTTAATCTCCACAACGGCCCCCACAACGCAAAGGATGCCTGGCCTCCACCTTGGGGGTGCCCAGGAGTGGACACCTCACAGGGAAAGCCAGGATGGGTTCCACAGCGGTATTCGTACAAGCGCCTTGAGACCCTTGTGGGTGAGTAGTGCGCTATACAAGTATAAATTTACATTTCTTTTACATTTTAAAAGAATATCAATGTTTTTAGTTTCGTTTTATTGTAAAAATATTGTTTTTAATACTTTTAATGTGATCTAGTTGATATATTAATGTTACTATTGTTTATATAAATGGTATTAATTTATTTTTAATATAGCTTGTACTTTTAAGTGATTTACACTTTTGTATGTAAATAATAACAGTAAGATATAGGGCCAGATGTAGGTGATTTCCATTTACCGATTCTAAAATACCGAATTTTACCGATTCGGTATTTCAGAATTGGTAAATGGTCTGTAGATAAAAATTCGGTAAATTTTACCGAATCGGTAATATTCTGCATTACCGATTCGGTATTTACCGATTCGGTAATTCCCATTCATTCCTAGGGGCCTGGAGGCCCATAGGAATGAATGGGAAGCCATTCACTATTACCGATTCGGTAAATACCGAATCGGTAATAGGGGGAACATTTTCAAGGGTGGCAAGGTGTCACATTGACACCCTGTTGCACCCCTGAATAGTGCATGGGTGCACATGTGGCAACATACATGCCCTAAGGGCATGTATGTTTGCCACATGGCACTTTTAAAAAAGCAAATAATTGCTTTTTTAAAGGTAATCCGTATTTATCACCAACTTGTAGTATTGGTAAATAACGAATCCTTACATGAAAAATGCACTCACTTGAGTGCTCCCTACATTAAGAATTCGGTAATTTACCGATTCCTTAAAAACCGTTTGGTAAATTACAGAATCCTTAAACCTGCCTCCTACATCTCAAACCCTAAATACCGGTCGGTAACGGCCGAAATTCGGTAATTTTGGCCGTTACCGACCGGTATTGGGCTACCTACATCTGGCCCCTAATGTCAGAGAGTTGTTGGGTCTGTAGTGGGATAGAGTGGGAAGTTAATTAAGTAATAATTATTTATGAATTATTTAATACATTTTATTTAATGATATGTTTAATGTGAAGGGATATAAGGTGAGAAGTTTAATTAAGTAATTAGTTAATAATAATATAATAATAATAATAATAAATAATAATAATAATAATAATAATAATAATAATAATAATAATAATAATAATAATAATAATAATAAAACATTTATAGAGCGCATGGCTGCACAAACTGTGTGTCCCCGCACTAACTGCTAACTGAATCTGTCAGAGGGAGAAGAGGGGGGGGAGGGCAGGGAGAGTAATTATTGTGGGTAAAGGTGTGTTTTTAATTTCGATCTAAAAATCGTTTCTGAGGGTTCCATACGCAAAGAGACTGGTAGAGCATTCCAGTGCTTAGCTCCAAGGTAGCGAAAAGATCTTCCTCCCATTCTGGCTCTGAAGATACGGGGAAGTTTGAATTGTGTCAGTCCAGAAGATCTTAGTTCTCTGAGGGGACGATGGATAGACAACAGATTTCTGAGATAGATAGGTCCTTTATTATGGGCGATTTTATGGACATAGCAGAGGCTTTTGAACATAATTCTTTCCCTGACAGGGAGCCAGTGAAGTTTAGCAAGGGCTGCTTGGGATGATGTTCTTCTAGGTAGACCTAATACCATGCGGGCGGCTGCATTCTGTATGCATTGTAGCTGGTGTAACTGTTTTTGGTTAAGGCCTAAAAGGAGAGCATTTCCATAGTCAAGGTGGGGAGTTATAAGCGCGTGCACTATGGTTTTTCTGGCCTCTGTAGGGATGATATCAATGATCTTTCGTAGGATTTTTAGAGTGCCAAAGCATTTGCCTGTGGTTTTGTTAACTTGAGATTTTCCTGAAAGATCCGCGTCAATCATAACCCCTAAGTTTCTGACCTTTTCCACAGGGTGTGGGGGATCGCCCAGAGCCGTAGGCCACCATGCCTGGGACCATATTGAAGCATTGTTCCCTACCACCAACACCTCTGTTTTGTCTCCGTTCAAACGGAGGCAATTGTTGTCCATCCAGGTGGCTACCGCACTCATGCAGTCCGAGAAATTAGTGGCATATTTCTCGCTGTCTGGTGTCAGCTTAAACATGAGCTGGGTGTCGTCGGCATAGCTGACAATGCCCACCCCAAAGCTCTCAATGACGCGGGCCAGGGGCTCCATATAGATGTTAAATAAGGTGGGGCTCAGACTCGAGCCCTGAGGAACCCCATAGCTCACGTCACGAGAAGATGATTTAAAGGGTGGACAGTGCAGCTGGAATGATCTATGAGAGAGAAAGGACTGGAACCAGGCCAGAGCGTGGTCTTTCACTCCAATGTCTGAGAGTCGGGACAGCAGCGTGGCATGGAGCACAGTATCGAAAGCTGCGCTAAGGTCTAACATGACCAACGCTGCTGTTTCTCCTTCGTCTACCATCTTGCGGATGCATTCTGTAGAGTAAAGTACCGCTGATTCAGTAGAATAACCCGGTCTAAAACCCGATTGAGTGGGGTGAAGTATGTTTTCCTTTTCCAGAAAAGCCATGAGTTGTGCATTGACTATTTTTTCTATAATCTTAGCACATTGTGGCAGGAGGGAGATGGGTCTTAGATTTTGAAATTGAGTGATGGGAATATTGTTTTTTTTTTTGAGGGGGATGACCTGCGCAGTTTTCCAATCTTCTGGTACTTTGCATTCTTGAAAAGAAAGAGTTATCATATTTCTTATGTGATCTATTAGAAAGCTTTCCATGATGTCTTTGATTTTGTCCAAAGGACATACATCGGTAGGGGAACCAGAATGTATGCTATTAATAATGGTGATCAAGTCTTTTTTTTCAGGGGTAGTGAGTTGAGTAAGGGTAGGTTTTTGAGTAAGGGGGGGCCTGAACCCTATCTCTTTTGCTGATATAGAGGATTTGGGGAAAGTGGCATGAATTTTCTCAACTTTATCAATGAAGAAATCAGCTATTTGTTCGCAGATGTCGTTGGAGTATGTGTCCTGCGTATCTAAACACGAGATGTCTGTTAGCTCTTTATAGATACGGAACAGTTCTTTAGAGGGATTGGCTGCCTCTTCGATTCTGGTTTTGTAAAAGGCGCTTTTTTCCTCTCTTACCATTTTCTGATAGACTTTTAGTTCCGATTTATACCTTTCCTTAAGCTCAGGGGAGTAGTTTTTCCTCCATTTGCGTTCTGTTACTTTGCAATGGGATTTTGCTATTTTTCATTTTTCCGAGTACCACGGTTCTGATTTGGTTCTCCTAACCGGTGGTTTCGAGGTCCATGGGGCGATGTTGTCTAATGCCTTATCTAACCATCGTTCATAATTATTCCATGTGTCTTGTAAAGACTGACCAACCTGCGGGGAGTGTTTCTCTAATTCGTTGATCAGGCGTTCAGGGGTGTAATTTTTCCAGTTACGGCGTTTAGCAGACAACAGTTTATTGGGAACATTTTTAGCAATGATAGTAGGGATAGAAAAAATTTTAATGTGATGGTCAGACCATATTATTGGGACCGGGGGGAGCAACTCGATACCTTCCCATGTGGCAAATATCGGGTCAAGAAGGTGCCCGTGTTGATGCGTTGGGTTGGTGGATAGTAATTTTATTCCCAGCGCATGTAATGCAGACCTGAGTATTTGTGCTTCTTTAGCATTGTTGTCTTCAAAGTGAAGATTTAGGTCCCCTAAAATCATGAAGTTGCTGTGTCTTATGGCTAGCTGAGTGGCTACTTCTAAGAGTTGGTTGCAGAAGGATGTAGCCGTGCCCGGGTGGCGATATATGAGAAGACCAGCAATGGTGGTAAATGGAGAAAGTTTTATAGAGAATGTACCACATTCACTATTCGTGATGTTTTTATTAGTGAGAGTACACTCAAGTTCCTTTTTGAAAATAAGAGCAAGTCCTCCACCACGTTGTTTAGGCCTGTCGATTCTAAGGAGACTGTAGTTCGAGGGCACTGTTTCCAAGATGTCGGGGGCGGAGGATTCCTCTAACCATGTTTCCGTCAGGAACATAACATCAAATTCACGGTTTTGAAGCAAATCGTGGATTTCAGTCTTATGTTTTATCATGGACCTGCAGTTAAGCAGCATCATTTTTAGTTTAGTCTTGGAAGCATCGAGGTTCTGAAGAGTAGGGAACGGTTTGTTGCAGGTGTTACAGTGTGACGGTAACATCCAGTTGGGGTCAATGGTGTGCAGACATGATTTATTCGAGATCTTACCCATTTCTAATAGAGTTGCGCTAGCATATTGATATCTAGGCTGGGATTCTGCCCTGTCAGTCCTAAGGGTAAGGAGTCCTGCCCCGTGCCTCGGTCGGTCGCGGACGGGTGCTGACGGGCTGGACTTTGGCTTGACTCCGGCGCGCGATCGGCGTGCCCGCAATGCGTGTCCGCTGCGCGGAGCCATGAACGTATGTTTTTATAGCGTCGTTCGAGCGACGCTCCCCAGCGCGCCCTCACAAAGATGGCCGCTGTTCTCGAGCACCGAGTCCGCGCAGATGCCGGCGTTAAGATCGGCCACACCCACAGACAGGAACCGGGCAAGTAAGCTGCCCGAACAAGGTGATTCAAGAACTGTCACGAAAGTACACACACTAGTTAACAATTAATTATTAATTGTTAATGATTCATCTAATTGATTTTTAAATATGTAACTTATGAAATGTTTATTTTACTTATATTTTGGTTGTGGGCTACTAGATTTGTAGATGTCTAGGGTAATAAGTGAATTAAGTGATAATTAATAAGCACTTATTAATTGTTAATTGATTATTTAATTGATTTTTAATTATGTAAAATGTGGAGTACTGATTTATTTTATTTATAATTTAATTGTAGGATGCTCGGTCTGTAGGGGTCTAGGGTGAGAAGTTAATTATGTATTCATAGAGTGATTAATTATTCATTGTAAATTCATCATTTAATAGTTTTTTAATTATGTAAATTATATATTATCGATTGTTTTCATTCATATTTTAGTTAAGGGACGCCATATTCTAGGGGCGTAGGTTGGGAAGTTAATTAAGTAATAACTGATTAACTATTTATTATTTTTAAATTAATTATTTCATTGGATTTTAGATAGGTAAATTATTGAATACTTATTTATATTACTTATATTTTAGGTGCAGGCTGCTAGGTTAGTGGGGGTTTAGGGTGGGGAATTAATTACATAATAATTAATTAACAATTAATTATTAGCTGTTAATTAATTATTCAATTGATTTTAAATATGTTTATTATTGAACACTTATTTTTTAGTTATATTTTAGGATGTGGATGGCTGGGTTTGTAGGGGTATAGGTTGGGATGTTAATCAATTAATAATTGAATACAATAATTTATTAATTTACAGTCTACTATTTTTTGACTAGATATGTAAATTGATTCATTGTTTTTTTAATACATATATATATTTTTCATGTTAATTAGTAATGTTTAAATGAAGAGTTTATTATTTTCTCTACATCCATGGATTACTCATATATGTAATGTGTATGAAGTGAAGTATTTTCCCTACTCTTGCTTAGACTGCAGCACGAATAGTAAAATCAACTTCGCAGTTCAACACTTTCCCTATTATTGTGCTGTTTGGAGTGGGAATAGTAAACTTTATCCCACCGATGTCCATCACAATTCAACGCTTTTCCTACTGTTGCACAGACTGGAGAGAGAATAGTAAATTTTACCCTTCGGGAGTCCATCACTTTCCCTATTGTTGAGTTATTTGGAGTGGGAATAGTAATTTTAAGCCCTATGAAGCCCGATCCTTTCCCCACTGTTGCACAGATTGGTGTGGGATGTCCATCACAATTCAGTGCTTTTCCTACTGTTTAACTGTTTGGAGTGACGATAGTATATTTAACCCCATAAGAAGCTTTGTCTACGGTAGCGAATTTCTCTGGTTTTATATGAGTCAAATGTCCAACTAACTATAACGTCTCTGAAACCTATGGTTTTTTCAGTGAATTTCAAAGGTTATTTAAATGTTAATTTCATATTTTAATATTTATAAAACCTAAATTTTTTCTAATTGATTTTGAATATTTTGCAACTCTATTATCCTTTTTTTAACTTTCAAAATTATGCAACGTTTTATATGTTCCCAAAAAAATATGCATATCAAACATTCTTTTTTTATAAAACTACAGTACCGCACTGGTAGTCTGCCAACCTCGATCAGCACGCAAATCCTATCCACCACATTTAAATGATGCGCATTTCGTATCCGACAGCTTTGTAACACCACGTCCCGCGTAAAAACATGTACGTATGAGGTCACGCCGGCTGCTACTATGGGATGCGACCAGTACCCGCTGCGTGTTCCAAATGCAACGAATGCACGCTGCCACGCCCTGTGTTACGTCATAGATGTACAATATCGCGCCGCATATGCCATTCCCTCATTTTTTTGTCTCAAAACTATATCTAAATACCTTTAAAGTGCATATGAGAGCAAGCGATAATTAAAAATATTTTAAACAGTTATATATTTTTTACTGTAGTAAACTTATATTATAGTAAATATATTTTCTCAAAATCTCATTAGGTGCGATCTCATTGCGAACTAGCTGCGCAATTGCCATGTGACCATTAAAAAAAAACATTTCATTAGTTCATAACATTTCCCATTGTAACAGTTCAAAAACGCCACCCATTGTAGTCAATATCTGTACTGCATTTCATGAAACACATCTCTTCTGCTTAGAGAGCTTTGTTCTAAACTTTTTACAATGTACACATATCTTACACTACACACAACATGCAACCATAATTTTCATCAATATTCATACTCTGTAAAGTAGCCTTCCACCTGTGATAGCCATACACCTAAAAGTCACATTACCGAAATGTTCTCCAATACCAGAGGTAACATATTTGCATACGCTGTCCACAGCACAACGTAATATAGTACAGCCCAGAGAGAGTATAATGCATAGATAATGAACACACGGACACAGATACATAGTGGAAGTGGGTACGGGCACGTACGCTCAACTCCTTTTTATTACCAGGGTCACATATCCAGTGGCGTCTGTGCTGGATGCGTGTGGGGTGAGTGTAAACCAGCCCTCAGGGAATGGTTGCTGCTAGCATCAACTACAACAGTAATCATTGCATCACACACAGAGATTCAATATTAAAAAAATCAATAATTTGTGCTGCAGTAAGGTAGGGACAGTAGATGTGAAATAATACAGAAATAATTCTATCGTAAAAGAACCACAACTTGTGGTATACTGACACACAATCAATAGATCTGAAATAATACACAAAAAGATTATATCATAAACACTCCATCAGGTCTAGTGCACTCACATAGCCACATCAAAAGCATTCAGCATGTGCACAGCCAGCAATAATGCGTGCTGTAGACAGGCCGTACTAGGAGCAATATCTGTTGCCATCAACACTACATCATCTTTAATATCAACTCAATCTGAATTGTGAACACTGCTGTCTGCAGTGTTGGCCTCAGAGAGCGGTCAGCAACGACCCACAGCTATATAAGGTGACTTGAGCTGCCCAGTGTGTCGTAAGCGAAGCAACAAAAAATCGTGTGCGGAGCCTGCAATGATTCATATGCATGGTGCAGACAGTACACACTAGAGTAATGTCTTTTCCTATAGGACTACCTCATCTAAAATAGCGACTCGATCTCAATTGTGAACACTGCTGTCTGAAGTGTAGGCCAGAGTGAGCAATCAGCAAGGGCCCACAGCCACGTGGCATTGACTTGAGCTCTACAGTTTGCAATACGCGAAGCAAAAAAACGTGTGCAGAGCCTGCAATGATGCGTTTGAGTGGTGCACACAGAGCGCACTGGAACAATGTCTTTTCCTACAGGACAGCATCATCTACAATACCAACTCAATGTCAAATGTGAAAACTGAAGTCTGTAATACAGTCCAGAGAGCATGCAGCAACAGCCCACAGCCACGTGGCATTGACTTGAGCTCTACAGGTGGCAATACGCGAAGCAAAACAAGCGTGTGCGGAGCCTGCAATGATACATATGAGTGGTGCAGACAGAACGCACTGGAGCAATGTCTTTTCCTACAGGACTACCTCATCTACAATAATGACTCGATCTCAATTATGAACACTGCTGTCTGCAGTACAGGCCAGAGCCACGTGGCATTGACTTGAACTCTACAGTTTGCAATACACGAAGCAAACAAAACGCGAAGTGGCACTGAACTGGTGCGACCGGCGACCCCCGCTACACAGCTCCTGGCTCCGGAGTATGGCACGCTGCAATGTTAATAGTACTGAATACTCTGCCATGGTTCCCGCCACATCCAGGCCCATTGACATTTGGGGCCCATACCGCACATACATAGCGGGCACCGTGGAGAGCAGTCAACCCACTCCTGCACCTGTCCCCGAGGGTATTGGTTGAGGGATGGAGGATACCCCGTTCTTGGATATTTGTTTACTGTGTACATTGTAAGATGCCCTTGTCCCCTTGACCTCACACCCCACTGATCCGGGGAGTCGCCTACTGTACATGTCCTGTTGGGAACGTTGCGAGATTGCGCTACCTTAGAAGATTGCCATAGATATATTGCCCCACTGTGGGCCTTTACCCTGTCTTAACGACTACGTTTGAGTATGTTCAGAATCTGATATGCTTTGCATTTGAGATCAGAGTGACACCCAACGAATCATCAATGTATATTGAACATGTATACTTATCTTTATTTTGTATTTCTTTTGGAAAATGACAAATAAAGTTTAAAAAAAACCAATGCAGGTAGTAGTGTTCACAATTCAGATTGATTCGCTATTGTAGATGATGCAGTCTTGTAAGAGAAGAGATTGCTGTAGTGTGTTCTGTCTGCACCACTTATACGCATCATTGCAGGCTCCGCACACGTTTTGTTTGCTTCTTGTATTGCAAACTGTAGAGCTCAAGTCAATGCCAAGTGGCTGTGGGCCCTTGCTGAAAGCTCTCTCTGGCCGGTACTGCAAAATTCAGTATTCACATTTGCAATTGAGTTGGTATTGTAGATGATGCTGTCCTGTAGGAAAAAACATTGCTCCAGTGTGCTCTGTCTGCACCACTCATACGCATCATTGCAGGCTCTGCACACGTTTGTTTTGCTTCGCGTATTGCAAACTGTAGAGCTCAAGTCAATGCCATGTGGCTGTGGGCCCTTGCTGATCGCTCTCTCAGGCCTACACTGCAGATAGCAGTGTTCATAATTGAGATCGAGTTGATATTGTAGATGAGGTAGTCTTGTAGGAAAAGACATTGCTCCAGTGCGTGCTGTCTGCACCACTTATATTTATCATTGCAGGCTCTGCACACTTTTTTTTTGCATCGCTTATTACTAACTGTAGAGCTCAAGTGAATGCCACGTGGCTGTGGGCCCTTGCTGAACGCTCTTTCAGGCCTACACTGCAGACTTCAATGTTCACATTTGACATTGAGTCGGTATTGTAGATGATGCTGTCCTGTAGGAAAAGACATTGCTCCAGTGCGCTCTGTCTGCACCACTCAGACGCATCATTGCAGGCTCTGCACATGTTTTTTTGCTTCGCGTATTGCAAACTGTAGAGCTCAAGTCAATGCCACGTGGCTGTGGGCTCTTGCTAATCGCTCACTCTGGCCTACACTTCAGACAGCAGTGTTCACAATTGAGATTGAGTCGCTATTGTAGATGAGGTATTCCTTTGGAAAAGTCATTGCTCTAGTGTGTACTGTCTGCACCATGCATATGTATCATTGCAGGCTCCGCACACAATTTTTTGTTGCTTCGCTTACGACACACTGGGCAGCTCAAGTCACCTTATGTAGGTGTGGGTCATTGCTGACCGCTCTCTGAGGCCAACACTGCAGACAGCAGTGTTCACAATTCAGATTGAGTTGCTATTGCAGATGATGTAGTGTTGATGGCAAAAGATATTGCTCCTAGTACGGCCTCTCTACAGCACGCATTATTGCTGGCTGTGCACATGCTGAATGCTTTTGATGTGGCTATGTGAGTGCACTAGAACTGATGGAGTGTTTATGATATAATCTTTTTGTGTATTATTTCAGATCTATTGATTGTGTGTCAGTATACCACAAGTTGTGGTTCTTTTACGATAGAATTATTTCTTTATTATTTCACAGCTACTGTCCCTACCTTACTGCAGCACAAATTATTGATTCTTTTAATATTGAATCTCTGTGTGTGATGCAATGATTACTGTTGTAGAAATATATAACTGTTTAAAATATTGTTAATTATCGCTTGCTCTCATATACACTTTAAAGTTATTTAGATATAGTTTTGAGACATAAAAAATGAGTGAATGGCGTATGCGCCGCGATATCGTATGTCTATCATGTAACACAGGGCATGGCAGCGTGCATTCGTTGCATTTGGTACGCGCAGCGGGTGCCACCCCATACGTACATGACGTAACGTTCCACTTGGTAGTGCGTACCGGTCGCATCCCACAGTAGCAGCTGGCGCGACCTCATACGTACATGTTGTTACGCGGGATGTGGTGTTATAAACCCCTCGGATACGAAATGCTCATCATTTAAATGTGGTGGATAGGATTCTCGTGCTGATCGAGGTTGGTAGACTACCGGTACGGGACTGTAGTTTCTCAACAACAAAAAGGTTGATATGCATATTTTTGGGGGAAGATATAAAACATTACATAATTTTTCAAGTTAAAAAAAGGATAATAGAGTTGCAAAATATTAAAAAACAATTAGAAAAAATATAGGTTTTATAAATATTAAAATATGAAATTAACATTTAAATAACCTTTGAAATTCACTGAAAAACCCATAGGTTTTACAGGCGTTATAGTTAGGAATTAGCATTTAAAAAACCTTAGAAATTCACTGAAAAAACCATAGGTTTCAGGGACATTATTGTCCAACTAACTATAACGTCCTTAGAAACCTGTTTTTTTCAGTGAATTTCTAAGGTTTTTTAAATGCTAATTCCTAACTATAACATCTGTAAAACCTATGTTTTTTCAGTGAATATATATATATATATATATATACGAAGAACCCCTAAGACACCGGACTCTGTTTCCAGGAAGGAACCTCAGCATCATTCTCGACTCCTCCCTCACCATGACCCCCCAGATCAACTCCATCGCCTCCACCAGTTTCAACTGCCTCTGGATCCTCCACAATACCTTCAAATGGATACCCCTAGAATGCAGAAAAAACCTTACCTATGCACTCATAACCAGCAGACTGGACTACGGCAATGCCCTCTACACCGGAATCAACAGAACTCTCCTACACAGGCTACAGACCATCCAGAACGCCACAGCCAGATCCTCCTCGGAACACCATGGCACAAACACATGCCCCAACACCTACGTGACCTCCACTTGCTCCCTGTCGAGAGGAGAGTTACCTTCAAACTGCTCACCCACGCCTGAAAATCCCTCCACAACATTGGACCCAAATACCTCAACGAGAGAGTCTCCTTCCACATACCCAAGAGGAACCTTCGCTCCGCAGACCTTGCACCCGCAGAGACTCTCCACATCCGCAGAACCAGAGCAGGAGGAAGAGCTTTCTCCTACGTCGCAGCCAAAGCCTGGAACGAGCTCCCTGTGAACATCAGACGCTCCCCCACCCTCCACACCTTCAGGAAGAACCTCAAGACCTGGCTCTTCGATTCATCCGGAGCTGCACCCCACCCTCCTCAGCGCCTTGAGACCCTCGCTGGTGAGTATCGCGATTTATAAACCCCTTGATTGATTGATATATGCGTGTGTGTATGTTTTTATAGTAATGTAAAACATTTAAAATATATTTTAAGTAAAAACATAATGTAATCATAATGTAATTATTAATTATGTTGCACTATATATAAACACAAACCAATATATAACTGTGTGTGCGCGTGTGTTTGTGTGTTTATTTAAGTATATATTTATATATAGTATTAAATATTAGTGGAATGTATTGAATTTACATTACTTAAATGTGTATATTAAAATATCTAACATTAACTACTTCAAACTCTATTTACATTTAAAAATCGATATTTCTTCATCTTCCTGGATGATATTAGTGAAAACAATATATTATTATGATATATTAGTACTTACCATTATAAGTATAGGAACACAATATTGTGGTAAATTATATTTTTGACACAATATTTTTGTCAACGATATTGTTCACCATGATATTGTGTCAGTGATCCGAAACAAGACTGTGTTTAAGTACCAAAACAAGATAAAAGCGCTCTGTTATTCATTGGGTCTTGCCACACTCTCTATAAAATTGTGAATAATTAAATTCACAATTTAGCAAAAAAATCATTTATTATCATTTATTTGTATGTAATGGTGTGCCTCTTCACAGGCAGTGTGCCTGTGTTTCTCTGAATTAAAAGAGCACAGCTTCTCTTCAACAGTTCTGTCTTGGTCCTTTAAATCTCTTGAATTCCAGCCCTCTACGAGCATCTTTTCCTAAAGGTTTTCCATATAACAGTTAAGCCTAGCACACCTTGATTTCTCACTATGTTCAAGAAATGAGGTGTTTCACAAAAGATGAATTCTGACCCTAAAGTCCTATGCATAATTTACACAAGTAAAATGTGCCCTTATCACAAAGGAGTGTGGTTTACACGCTTAAGTGTGAGGAGCATATGTATACAGTGTCAGAAGTTTCTAAGGGGCAGATGTATCAAGTGTTTTTTTTGTCGCAAACGCTGCGAATCGCAAAATAACACGTTTGCGAGAAAAAACCGGGAAATGAGATCTATTAAAAAAATCTCATCCCAAAATTAAGGAATCGCAAAATTTGCGATTCCTTAATTTTGCGCTACCATTTAAGGAATCGTAAAAAGCGATTCCTTAAATGGTATGTAAGAAAGAAGAAAGTTTTGCGATTTCACTCTAAGAAATCGCAAATTACCACCAACTTGTAGGTGGTGGTAATTTGTGAATTCTTTTACAAATGCACTTTTTGCAATTTGTAAAGGTGGCATGTGACGCTCATACATGCCCCTAGGGCATGTATGTACGCCATATGTGCACACATGTCAATTTCCAGGGGTGCAGCAGGGTGTCCTTTAGACACCCTTGCACCCTTGAAATTATTCTCAATTTGCGATTAGCAAATTGCGAATCGCAAATTGAGAATAATTTCACATTCATTCCTATGCGCCTCCTGGCCCATAGAAATGAATGGGAAATTATTCCTCAATTGCGATTAGCAATTTGCTAATCGCAATTAAGGAATTTTAAGAAATCGCTAAAAAAATAGCTAATTTTTACATACATACCATTTTGCAATTCTCAAATAACTATTCCTTAAAAATCGCTATTTGAGAATCGCAAAAGGGTATCTTGATACATCTGGCCCTTAAACGATACCACGTATGAGCTAAAACAAAATCAAGCCTTTTTGATTTTGCATTTTGCTGCTCATGGGTCTGGACAAGGCCTGTGGTGGAGATTATGTTTGTTTTTGTAAATCACATGTGGAAGGTTGACAACATGCATAATCTACAAACATAACTCGTGGTATGTGAGTTAGTGGAGCAGTAAAGTATGCCAGGCAGAAGTAGTTCAAATTTCCATGACGGTTTGCGGGTTGGCCCCATACTAAAATCCTCAAATAAGCTGTGAAAGGTCAAAGTTCAGGCCAGATTTCATTCATAGTAAAACGATAGTTCCACTGCAAAGATCAGTATTGCAAATTCAGGGTATGTGCAGAGATAGAGAAATGTAAAGTGGGTAGGAAGAGATTGAGCAGTGTGTGTGCCCAAAAGGACAAAGTCCAGTGAGAGAGGGAGAAGGTGTGTCAAGCAGGGATTCAGAAGTTCCATCAGATGTGACTTTGTGGTACAACAGACATGGGAGACACACAAGTAGTAGAAAATAATGACAGAGTTACTTACAGCAGGCACAGGGCGTATGCTCCGGGCACAGATTCACTGTCACGGACAAGGAAGCTTCCATCCTTTCCCGCTTTGGCTAACAAGTCCTCCGCCTGAACCCGGCTGATGTCATGATGGTACCATGCGGCGGCCATTGGGCTTTGAGTCTAGCGTGGATGCAGGCTGGGTGTAGTTCACCTGTTAAACCACACCGCTGGGAGCTCCATGTGGCCGGGTACACACACCACAGCTTGTGAAGCCAGGAACACGCCTCCAAGCCTGCCCAATTCAAGCCTGGCTGCTGGTGGCCAAGTGGATCCTAGAACAGTCAGAAATGAGCTGGACTGAGGTGAAGAACACACTCTATGGCCCTTCCTTCATGGTGGCAAATCACAGGGCCACATGAGGCACAGTTAGCAGATCAAACCTGCAAGAAAGAGAACAAGATTGAATGGGTAAGAGTTTCTCAGTGTCATAAAATAAGAGAGGCAGTTTGTTTTTTCACATTCTAAACCATGCTATATGTCCCACCTAATGTTATAGCCCAAAAGGTCCATATGATATAGAAGATTTCAATACAGGAAACAAAACTAAGCCATTGAGACATGGGGAGGCCCAGAGAGGCAAGCTCTTCAGCATTGTAACTGGAGAGAGGCCAGCCTCTTTTCTCCATATTCCCGTAGTCCAGTCTACTGCTGGCGAGGGCCTGAGTGACGGTCCTTCTAGTTTTGAGTGGGAGCCAACTGATAACCTTGCAGAGCAGGCATAGGGTGTGAAAGCAGGCGGACGAGACTGCGTTTACCTGTTTCTGCATAGATAACTTGCTGTCTAAGATGATGCAGAAGTTGCGTGCAAGGTCTGTCGGGGCAGGGGAAGGGACAGGATCAGCAGGCTACCAAGTTTCATTCCATGGTGAGGTGTTGTTCTCAAAAATGAGGACTTATGTTGTGTCCGTGTTGAGCTTGAGACAGTTATCCTTCATCCAGTCGGTGACGTTCATCATACATATGTGGAAGTTGGCTCTGGTGATGGAGGAGTCTTTTGATAGCGAGTATGAGCTGGGTTTCGCCAGCATAGGAGATGATGTAGAGTCCGTGTGATCTGACGTGTTGGCCAGGGAGTCATGTATGTGTTGAAGAGGGTGGGGCTGAGGACGATCCTTGTGGGACGCCGCAGATGATCTTCTTGGGTTCCGAGGTGAATGGTGGGAGACGGATTCTCTGGATTCTTCCAGGGGAGGTATGAGGCGATCCATTTGAGGGTGTCTCATTGGATTTTAATTTTGTGGAGTCTGTAGATGAAGATTCGTGGGAGACAGTGTCGAAGGTGGCTAACGGGTCCAGGAGGATGAGTGCTGCTGTTTCGCAGTCCGTGGGGGCCCTGATGTCGTCAATGGCTGCGATCAGGGCTGTGTCAGTGATGTGGTTGGCTCAGAATCTTGATTGAGAGGGGCCCAGGAGGTTGTAGTGTTCCAGGTGTTCGGTGAGTTGCCGGTTAATTGACTTTTTGAGAACCTTTGCCAAAAAGGGGAGTAGGGATATGGGCTGGTAGTTTTTTGGATCTGCTGGGTCAGCAGATGGTTTCTTCAGAAGGGGCCTCACTTCAGTGTGTTCCCAGCACGTAGGGAAGGAAGCTGTGGTGATGGAGGTGTTCAGGACGTTCTTGAGCTTGTCCCCAATCGTCTTGCTCCCGAGGTTGAAGATGTTGTGGGCTCTCTTCTCACCCTATTTGCTGAGTTTGGCCTCTCTAGGATCTTCCTGATCACAGTAGTCGATGACAAATTTCCCAGAGACACCAAGCTGTGTTACCAGTATGACATGGGAGAGGCCAAGCCTTGTATTCAGTCTCTGAGCATAGAGTGACATGACAGACCAAAAGAAGCCAAGATCTGCACATGGAGCGACAAGGAAGAGAAACAGAGAGGCCGGGCTCTGCGCCCAGTGTGACAGGGGAGGCTAGGCCCAGTACATAGTGTAAGTAACAAGAAATATACGGGCCCAATTCACAGAACTAACTTAAGACAAGATCCTAAACTTAATACCATTTTGGTATTCACAGAAGGCACTTACTCATTTCGGTATTCACAGAAGTTAGGAGTCCTAACTTTACTACTCCTAAACTGAGTAAAATCCTAACTTTAATACTTTCGGTATTCACAGAAGGCATTTAGGAGTCCTTAAGTTAGGACTCCTAACTTCTATGAATACCGAAATGAGTAAGTGCCTTCTGTGAATACCAAAATGGTAGTAAGTTTAGGATTTTGTCTTAAGTTAGTTCTGTGAATCAGGACCACGGAGAGACCTGGGTCCAGGGCAAAGCTTTAGGGGCGTGTATGGGATGGAACAACCCCCAAATTAATTGCTCTGTCGGTTACGAGGCAGATAGTTGGTTCTGCTGCCCTTAATCATGTGTTTATTTTATTCAGACCACTTGGCTCAGGAGGAGGGAGTACGTAAAAGCACAGACAGGGGCTGAGCTCAAAGCACACATCCAAAGGAAACTGCCACAATCTGGCCGAAGCAATGGCCTCTCTCTGCCTGTCACTCACTCCACTGTGCTGCTGGGATGACCCCTCAGTGACCTACCATCCCTTTGTGCCTTTGTCAGGCTGTGACGCCACATTCAGGTTGAGCAGCATGGTAACATACGTGGTCTCTGCAGCCACTGATTTTATCTACAATTGGAATTTCACTCAAGTGTGTGTTGGGAGTGCTGTGCTCGCCAGACGGCAGGAGCACCGACAGGTGGGGGAGGCTGATGCCCTTCAGGCGTGTATTTATTATATTTTTGTCTACCAAGGGCCACTTGTGTACCTGCCATGTATATGTACTCGACTTGTTCAGAAACTCTGATGTATGAGTTTCATGTATGCATGTATTGTCCTGCCGACAAGCGGCTGTCAGAACAGACTGTCAGTTATCAGCAGCACTGTAAGAAAGTCAGACAATAGAACTGACTTCTTACATGATTCTGGGAATTTTTAAGTTTAAAATTTGAGCACGTAGTTTTGGGTGGCCAACAGCTTGGCATCAGACAGGGCTTTCAGGGCGATGAGTATCTGGTGCTGAGCTCGGGAGCTGAGTTGGGGGCCACTGTGTTAGGAAATAACTTGGATTAACACCTTGACCGCGGCACGAATTCCGCCGCGGTGCTGGAGAATTAATGAGTGGGCGGAGTTCGGACGGCCCAGGCCGTCCTCCGCACATGCCCACTGTGACGTCGGACGGGTGGGGGCCATCCGACGCATGGAACGGGTTAAAAGCGCCTGCTGCAGAGAGGTCCTCGTGTGTTCCAACAGGATTCAGGCAACAATAAAAATGTCAAGATAACCCTCCACGCTGGTGATTAAATGTTATGTTCCTGCTGGAGAGAGCTCAGAGTTTAGTCTAGCAGCAGTTTTGACTGTAGCGCAGATGGTTAATGTGCCTTCTGCAAAGAATGCGTGCCGTGCAGAGAACTGTATTTATGCGGATAGCTCAGTGAGTTTTTGTCACAGAGATCCTTTTGTTACTTTCTGTTCATAAATTACAACCCTAATGTAGCACAGTAACCTGTAAACTGTTATCAAAGAGCTGCACTCACACTGCATGGTATAGATTCGAACGTGATGGTTTTCCCCTGTCTTTAATTATCCTAATGTTGCTAAAAAAGGGTTCGTTTGCATAGAAATACATTCTTATTAGTATAGCTTACCCCGACCACTGTGGTATGTTTTAAATCCTTTGTTTGTGTTTCTTCAGACCAACTACTCGCAAAATATTCTGACTACTTGTATGGATGACGGGATTCCTACACCTTGTAATTTTCATTGCCGTATTTAACGTTTCCTATAGACTGATTACACGGGTATGATTCATTGTCTCCGCAGGGTTTATGTATAATGTAAAGTGCTCTGACACCCTACACTGGCCTGAATAGCGCTATAAAACAAATTAAATGCATTTGCAAGAGAGGCTATGGAGAGATGACGGGTAATGTTGGATGGTGGTGGTGAGGAAATCCGTGGAGAAGGAGGTCATTGGAGGAAGGGCGTGTCGCAACGGGAGCCACCTGCGCTAAAGCCGGCCCTGGCATTGGAATAGGATGCATACCCACATCCGGATGTATGACGTTACAGCGCATACATTTACATCGCGGTACATTACTTTGCGGTTGGAGGGCGTAGGACTTAGTAGTATAATATACTATTCCAACTCCAGTCAACATACAGTAGGGGAGGTGTTGGATAGTAAATTATACTATTCCTTGTCCTAGAGCGCCATCCAGCGCAAGCCGTTGTAACGACTTGCGTTGTGAAAACCGCGATGTAATAGCATCGCAATGTAATCCCCGCCTTGTAAACGATGTTTCCCCCACATCCTCTAGGATTGGAGTTGTTTATAAGCTGTTGAACGTGCACTCCAAAGGTGATATGGAAAGATGCTCCAGAAAGTGGCAAGAGAGGCTAGGGATCATGGGGTCCACCTTCCAAAAGATCCAAAAGGTCTTTTTAAACACCCAGACAACTCTAACATCTGCTAATCTCCAAGCTCCATTCTACAAGACCTGCTTTGGGCTTTATTATACCCCAAATAGGATCCCGAAAGGGAGCAATGGGAAGAGAGTACACTGCCCATGATGTGCATTTTGTAAGGCAGACATGGTCCATATGTTTGCAACCTGTAGAGCTTGGCCGCCTGATTAGGGAGATCAAGGGATTTCTCAACGAGAAATTACAGCTTCAGGTCGAGCTGGACTCTCCATTAATATTGCTGGGAATCTCTAGGCTGAATGAGAAGAAAGGAGGGGCCTTTTTACCTCTAGCAATGGCTGTGTATAGGCAATGCATTGCATCAGCCTGGCTTGACCAGGCACCCCCCTCAACTCAGCCATGGGTGGCCCGGCCCGGCAACCTGGAGAAAGCTATATATAGGGAAAAGGAATACAGGGCGAAGAAAAAGGGAATAGAAATATAGAAGCCCGTATACGGCTGGGTCGAACAATCGAACTGCTAAGGGGGCAAAGAGATTGAGTGGTATGCTTTGAGGAAGGGAGTTATACCAAAAGTACTAACTTGTTTGAAAAAAAGGGTTTCGTTTCAGGACCCAGCCACCGCATTTAAAAACACTGTCTGCATTTTGCACTTTGCACCAAGCACTTTATGTTTTTTTCCCTCTTGTCAATCTAAATATCCATGCTGCTATGTATCAAACTTCAGGAATCGTAAAGTATAAATGTACAGTTTTTGCACATTATTGCATCTGGCACTTTAAATATCCTAAAGGTACAATGAGAATATCTTCAAGGCTTATGCACCACCACTGGGACTGAAGTATGCATTGATGTAAATGGGGGTTGGGCTGGGTGGGGGAGAGTTGGAGATAAAATGGGAGGGGGAGAAAGCTGTTTTCTTTGTCACTCTCTCAATAAAGAAAAAAAAGGAATAGGTTTAAAAAAACAGAGACTATTTAAAAAAGAAGAGAATTGCCCATTTTAAAGTACAAGTGTTATTTTCTAATTTTAACTTTTGTCCTTTTGTGACTCCGTGACTAGGTCTAGGATGAAACTTAGAACTCTCCGGGGCATATTAGCAAGGGCCATATCGCCGCTTTAGCGGCACTTTTTGCCGCTAAAGCGGTGATATTTTTATCACCCTATCAGCAAGCTGTTGCTAACAGCAGTTTGCGACAGCTTTTAGGCGATAGCGACCGGTTTGGGGCCCACTTTGCATGTCAGCGATATTTATCGCTAATGACATGCAAAGTGGGCGTACCCAAACTGTTAGCGACTGAAAGCAGTCGCTAACACAGCTATTGCCTATTAGCAAGGCAGGCGTAGCGATGGAAATAATCACGCTAAGCGCAATTATCGCTATAATCGAACGCCTGCTAAAAACATGACTTACCTGTATATCCAATGGGAGGTGGATCTTCAGATTGAGTCCCCATTGGCATTAATGCTTGAATATCGCTGGATTTCCAGCGATATTCATGCATTTCGTCGCTATCGCTGGATATTTTAGCACAATGGACAAAAACATTGCTAATAGCAGGTTTTCTCCGCTAACATAGGCAGCGATAAAGAAAATGCGCTAAGCACATTTAGCGATAAATATCGCTATTTCTTGCTAATACGCCCCTCCATGTTTATGTCCCAGTCTTTAAAATCGAGATTAACAGAACTAGCTCGCATTTGAAGATCTAGGGGTCTCCAACCTTTTTTGTTGGGAGAGCTACTTCTGATCAGTGAAAATCATCGTGAGCTACTAAAGGCCGAGCAACTCGCCCATTGCTACCAGACGCCCCCACGCCCAGCTTCATTGATTTTAAGCCTAATGTCCACAGATCCCGATACTATAGTTTGGACAAAATACTTTTGACTAGAGGTACTATGACAGGGCAGCCATGAGTCAGTGAGAGCGTGGTCTTTGGGGATGTATGAACATGTATTGCTTTATATAACTTAAAACGAATGCCCCTAATCTTCTACGTTATTCAGTGACTTCAGTCCATCGCTACTCTTTACAGTTGAGTCCACCATGTTGCTAGTAAGGATATCTCAGACTCACAACCCCTAACGTTTTTGACCAAGCTACGCCCCTGCCTGGGTCTGCACGGTGTACAAGGGTAGGCAATGGAGGCCAAACTCTGCACATGCAGTGACAAGGAAGAGGCCCAGAGAGGCCAGGCTCTGCACCCAGTGTGACAGGAGAGACCCAAAGAGGCCAAACTCTGCACATGCAGTGACAAGGAAGAGGCCCGGAGAGGCCAGGCTCTGCACCCAGTGTGACAGGAGAGACCCAAAGAGGCCAAACTCTGCACATGCAGTGACCAGGAAGAGGCCCAGAGAGGCCAGACTCTGCACCCAGTGTGACAGGAGAGACCCAAAGAGGCCAAACTCTGCACATGCAGTGACAAGGAAGAGGCCCAGAGAGGCCAGGCTCTGCACCCAGTGTGACAGGAGAGACCCAAAGAGGCCAAACTCTGCACATGCAGTGACAAGGAAGAGGCCTGGAGAGGCCAGGCTCTGCACCCAGTGTGACAGGAGAGACCCAAAGAGGCCAAACTCTGCACATGCAGTGACAAGGAAGAGGCCCGGAGAGGCCAGGCTCTGCACCCAGTGTGACAGGAGAGACCCAAAGAGGCCAAACTCTGCACATGCAGTGACCAGGAAGAGGCCCAGAGGCCAGGCTCTGCACCCAGAGTGACAGGGGAGATCCAAAGAGGCCAAACTCTGCACATGCAGTGACAAGGAAGAGACCCGGAGAGGCCAGGCTCTGCACCCAGTGTGACAGGAGAGACCCAAAGAGGCCAAACTCTGCACATGCAGTGACCAGGAAGAGGCCCAGAGAGGCCAGACTCTGCACCCAGTGTGACAGGAGAGACCCAAAGAGGCCAAACTCTGCACATGCAGTGACCAGGAAGAGGCCCAGAGAGGCCAGACTCTGCACCCAGTGTGACAGGAGAGACCCAAAGAGGCCAAACTCTGCACATGCAGTGACAAGAAGAGGCCCAGAGAGGCCAGGCTCTGCACCCAGTGTGACAGGAGAGATCCAAAGAGGCCAAACTCTGCACATGCAGTGACAAGGAAGAGGCCCAGAGAGGCCAGGCTCTGCACCCAGTGTGACAGGAGAGACCCAAAGAGGCCAAACTCTGCACATGCAGTGACAAGGAAGAGGCCCAGAGAGGCCAGGCTCTGCACCCAGTGTGACAGGAGAGATCCAAAGAGGCCAAACTCTGCACATGCAGTGACAAGGAAGAGGCCCGGAGAGGCCAGGCTCTGCACCCAGTGTGACAGGGGAGATCCAAAGAGGCCAAACTCTGCACATGCAGTGACAAGGAAGAGACCCGGAGAGGCCAGGCTATGCACCCAGTGTGACAGGGGAGATCCAAAGAGGCCAAACTATGCACATGCAGTGACAAGGAAGAGGCCCGGAGAGGCCAGGCTCTGCACCCAGTGTGACAGGGGAGATCCAAAGAGGCCAAACTGTGCACATGCAGTGACTAGGAAGAGGCCTGGAGAGGCCAGGCTCTGCACCCAGTGTGACAGGGGAGACCCAAAGAGGCCAAACTCTGCACATGCAGTGACAAGGAAGAGGCCCAGAGAGGCCAGGCTCTGCACCCAGTGTGACAGGAGAGACCCAAAGAGGCCAAACTCTGCACATGCAGTGACAAGGAAGAGGCCTGGAGAGGCCAGGCTCTGCACCCAGTGTGACAGGAGAGACCCAAAGAGGCCAAACTCTGCACATGCAGTGACCAGGAAGAGGCCCAGAGAGGCCAGACTCTGCACCCAGTGTGACAGGAGAGACCCAAAGAGGCCAAACTCTGCACATGCAGTGACAAGGAAGAGGCCCAGAGAGGCCAGGCTCTGCACCCAGTGTGACAGGAGAGATCCAAAGAGGCCAAACTCTGACATGCAGTGACAAGGAAGAGGCCCAGAGAGGCCAGGCTCTGCACCCAGTGTGACAGGAGAGACCCAAAGAGGCCAAACTCTGCACATGCAGTGACAAGGAAGAGGCCCAGAGAGGCCAGGCTCTGCACCCAGTGTGACAGGAGAGATCCAAAGAGGCCAAACTCTGCACATGCAGTGACAAGGAAGAGGCCCAGAGAGGCCAGGCTCTGCACCCAGTGTGACAGGGGAGATCCAAAGAGGCCAAACTCTGCACATGCAGTGACAAGGAAGAGACCCGGAGAGGCCAGGCTCTGCACCCAGTGTGACAGGGGAGACCCAAAGAGGCCAAACTCTGCACACGCAGTGACTAGGAAGAGGCCCGGAGAGGCCAGGCTCTGCACCCAGTGTGACAGGAGAGACCCAAAGAGGCCAAACTCTGCACACGCAGTGACTAGGAAGAGGCCCGGAGAGGCCAGGCTCTGCACCCAGTGTGACAGGGGAGACCCAAAGAGGCCAAACTCTGCACACGCAGTGACTAGAAGAGGCCCGGAGAGGCCAGGCTCTGCACCCAGTGTGACAGGAGAGACCCAAAGAGGCCAAACTCTGCACACGCAGTGACTAGGAAGAGGCCCGGAGAGGCCAGGCTCTGCACCCAGTGTGACAGGAGAGACCCAAAAAGGCCAAACTCTGCACACGCAGTGACTAGGAAGAGGCCCGGAGAGGCCAGGCTCTGCACCCAGTGTGACAGGGGAGATCCAAAGAGGCCAAACTCTGCACATGCAGTGACCAGGAAGAGGCCCGGAGAGGCCAGGCTCTGCACCCAGTGTGACAGGGGAGATCCAAAGAGGCCAAACTCTGCACACGCAGTGACAAGGAAGAGGCCCGGAGAGGCCAGGCTCTGCACCCAGTGTGACAGGGGAGATCCAAAGAGGCCAAACTCTGCACACGCAGTGACTAGGAAGAGGCCCGGAGAGGCCAGGCTATGCACCCAGTGTGACAGGAGAGACCCAAAGAGGCCAAACTCTGCACACGCAGTGACTAGGAAGAGGCCCGGAGAGGCCAGGCTCTGCACCCAGTGTGACAGGGGAGATCCAAATGTGAGGCCACGTCCTTCACCCAGCCCAGCAGAGAGAGACTGACACAGGCCAGGTTCTGCAGCCAGGTTAACAAAGGTTAGACCATGCCCCTCACCCAGCCCAACAGAGAGAGACTGAAAGAGGCCAGACTTTGCTGCCACGTTAATAAACACAGTGGCATGCCCTTCGCCCAGTCCAACAGAAACTGACAGAGGTCAGGCTCTTCAGCCAGGTTAATATGTTATGTTATGTCAGGTTTTTGTAGTTAGTATAGCGCAATGATTCATACCCGTAGGTGTATCTCGGCGCTTCGCTAACACAGGGACCAACATCAAACTAAAACAACCGTGTCTTCAAGAAGTGAAGTCTGGACAAGTGTGGCTGCAGTACAGGAGTTGATTTGAAGCTGAAGGGGCGGTAAAGGAAACATATCTTCTGCCAAATCTAGAAGTGCGAATGCGGGGGATGGTCAGAAAGGCTTTGCTGCTAGATCTGAGGTTTCTAGCCAGATAATAGTGACACAGTTTCTTCATTAGGTAAGTGGAGCCCCGACCCCTCAGAGTCTTGTGGGTGAGACAGCAAAGCCTGAAAACCACACACTTCCTGACTGGCAGCCAATCGAAGGTTCTTAGCATAGGAGGCGAGGGAGAGATTGCCAAGAGGTTACAAACCAGGCAAGCAGCAGATTTTTGAACCACCTGAAGTTTTGATAACAGAGTTTGCTGGAACTGGCACTTTCTGGTTGGCTGAGGCGGTGCCCCTTGAACCACAGATGTCTCCCCTAAATTTCAGTCCTGTCTGCCATGAGGCCGTGGAATGCACATCTTAATCTTTGATGGGGCCATGATCTGGCTCCCACAGGCCAAGTGTCAAAACTTCTTCCTCCACTCTATCCAGCCAGGCCCTCAAGTGGCAGAGGTCTGTTGTTCCAGGCACATGCCCAATGTTCATGGCTGTCACTGGGGAATGGACAGATGTGCTCCCCAGCCTCAAGGATGGACTGGAGTCAAACTAAAAGACATATAAGGAGTTTTAGAGCAGAGAAATGCCCACTTTCTATGAGAGGCATTTCTAAGATATTAAAGAGAAATTCACCTTTACCACAGGGGAGGGTTTGTCATTATGAATCCAATGAAAGGAAACATCAGGAGGCTGTTCACCTGCAATCCACTATTGCAGCCTGAACTAATTCCAACCGTTTCCCCATGTTAGCCTATGGGAAGGGCAAACCTCATGGGGAGTGAAAACACACATGGGTGTTCCTCACTACCTGGGCAGGGAACACGAAGGCACGGCCTTTCCCCTACCACTCACTTCACCCCTTAAGTTGTACCCTTGGGGTGCTCTAGTGGTAGTAAAAGATCCCCGCAGGATGGCTAGTGATTTCAAGAAGCCAGCCTGGGCATAAGAGCAATTGCAAATCAAATCAGGGGTTTGTTAAGCGCAACTGCTCACCCGAAAGGGTCTCAAGGCGCTGAGGGGTGAGGGGGGTGCGCAGCTCCTGGATGTTCACCGTGATTCATCGAAGAGCCAGGTCTTGAGATCCTTCAGAAACTTAGAGAGTGTTGATGTCTGTCGGAGGTGGAGAGGGAGGATGTTCCATGCCTTGGCCGCTAGGACAGAGAAGGAACGCCGTCCTGTTCTGGTCTTCTTGATGCGCTGCCCCGAAGTGAGGGAGAGCTGAGCCTGATCACTGGTGCAAGTGCACAGGCCGGCCTGCAACGGCAGGCTGCACACATGTTGAAACACGTCACTGGTGAAAGTGCACAGGCCGGCCTGCAACGGCAGGCAGCACACACGTTGAAGCACGTCACTGGTGAAAGTGCACAGGCCGGCCTGCAACGGCAGGATAGTGACCTGTTTTACAAACATCAGGCAAGCACCACTTCCTAACATGGATAGAAAGGGTACGTGCACTTTCACATTGTCTTTACAGTGGGAAAGTGCCCAGAGCCCGAAGGCACGAACGAGAGATTGAGCAAAACTCAGGAGGTGTCCCATGGGAAGAGCTGACTCCCCCTAGGTAGGGCAAACCTACATGGGAATTCTTCCCTACCCGGGCAGTGAGCACACAGGTGTCCGTACTCAGCTTTGTTGCTGTTCAGTTGGAGACAGTCGCCGACATCCAGGAAGCAATCCTGCTCAGGTAGTGAATGAAACAGAGTTTTACGCCGTCAAGGTCCTGCCCAAACGAGATGATCAGCTGGGTATGATATGACACCAAAGCCACAGGATTAAACGATCAGGCCAGGGGGGGCACATAGATATTAAATAACGTACGGCTCAACGATGAGCCCTGGGACACCCCTTGGGATGGGGATGGTGCAACACTTGAAAGAGCCCGGCGTGGTCGTTGTGTCGGGCTATCTAGGAAGTCAACAAGGCAACGCTTTGCCACTGATGCCTGACACAACCTGCGAGTCAGTAGTGCGTGAGAAGCGGAATCGAAGGCTGCCGACAAGTCCAGTAGCACGAGTATGGCAGGAAAGCAGGCTGGCATCGAAGGACAGATGGATGGTATCAAAGGACAGACGGATGGTATCAAAGGACAGACGGATGGTATCGAAGGACAGACGGAGGGTATCAAAGGACAGACGGAGGGTATCAAAGGACAGACGGAGGGTATCAAAGGACAGACGGATGGTATCAAAGGACAGACGGAGGGTATCAAAGGACAGACGGAGGGTATCAAAGGACAGACGGATGGTATCAAAGGACAGACGGAGGGTATCAAAGGACAGACGGAGGGTATCAAAGGACAGACGGAGGGTATCAAAGGACAGACGGATGGTATCAAAGGACAGACGGATGGTATCAAAGGACAGACGGAGGGTATCAAAGGACAGACGGAGGGTATCAAAGGACAGACGGATGGTATCAAAGGACAGACGGAGGGTATCAAAGGACAGACGGAGGGTATCAAAGGACAGACGGATGGTATCAAAGGACAGACGGAGGGTATCAAAGGACAGACGGAGGGTATCAAAGGACAGACGGATGGTATCAAAGGACAGACGGATGGTATCAGTGACTGCCTCCAACGCGGTCTCAGTACTATGGCAAGCTCTGAATCCAGATTGGGAGGAATCGAGAACCTTAAAGTCCTCAAAAAAGCCATAAGCTGATTATTGACTAGACTGATAGACGCCAGGGTCTGCAGCCACGTCAATCAAAGAGAGGCCACGCCCTTCCCCCCTGTCTGACAAATGGAGGCAGGTGGAGGCCCTGAAAGCAGGTTAATAAAGGCGAGGCCACGCTCTGCAGTGTCTGTGAAAAGAAAAACATTGCAAAAGAGGAAAACTTTGCATTGCACAGGCCTAGAGCAGTCAGAGATACAAAATAACATTCTTCACGAAGATGCCTGGGGCGAAAATAAGACGCCACAAGGAAAGGTGACCAAGATAAACCCGTGCATCATCGAGGGGAGCCGGGAGCAGACAGAAACAGCTGCCAGGCGTGGCACCCGCTGCCACCAACTTATCATCACAAAATGAGTTATCAAACGTGTCTTTCCAAGTCGGTGTGTGTTTGTAAGAAATCTGTATGAAAATAACTGTCTGTTTTTATTTCCATCTTCAGCGAGGCCGCTTTAACTTGTCCTCTTTGTAAGTTTGCTTCGGGTCCCACGAGTTCCGAAGCAGACAGATGTGCTCGTCTCACAGCTGGAAGCAGTGAGTCACCATCAGACCGACCGACGCCTTCTGGTAACCATTTCTGAGACGTGCACATTTTCCATGATTGTGCAGAAAATCTCTTTTTTCGCTTTAAAAAACAGCTCATGGTACTTTAAGACGGAGCCCTCAGACATGGCTCACATTTCCTGCCCTCCTCCCGCTCTGTGCTACGTCACCAGCACGTGAGGCAGCCGGAGGTTGAACTCCAGCTGTAGATCCCAGGGAGGACGGATTTTGAGTCCACGCAATGATGGTCACCTGATGCAAGTGCAGGAAAAGCTTGTACATTTGTAAAACAGTTAAACTTGCGTTACACGCTTAAAAATGAATGCTCCATAGGAAAATAGTTATTCAGGTTTAAAACATTCCAACAAAGCAGTATGTCATAGCTCTGGGAAACCAACATTAAAGACTAAATTGCAACAAAAAAACAAAATTAAATAACAATATATATTCATAACAAAAAGTTCTCTTGCAGTCTCTGTAAACAATAACAAATGGTCGTTTTTGGGGGGAACAATGGAATCACTATTTGTGAGATGCCTTTTCACTAAATGCATGGAGAGTGCATTTAGTGGCAGTAAAAATAGAATACAAAGTAAAGAATAGTGAATAGGTAGAGTGGGGACACGGGGCGGGGGGGCAGATTGGGAGTACAGGAACCAGAGAACCAAACAACAAAGCCTCCATAACCAGTTCCAAGGGGGTGTAAATGGTCTTTAACCCCTTGTGTTCTGGTGACGGAACCACTCCGTCACCAGCCACGGGCGCGCTGTGCTAATGACGGAGTGGTTCCGTTATGGCGCTACGCTCCGCCCACGCTGCCGCGATTCTGTGCCTGCGCGGCGCGTTCTATTGAGCGGGCGGGGCTGTGACGGAATCACTCCGTCACAAGCACAGCGCGCCCGTGGCTGGTGACGGAGTGGTTCCGTCACCAGCATGGCAGCACCATGCGGCCCCCCATCGCTGCGGCGGAATTAACGCCACGGCCAAGGGGTTAAAGACCTGTGAAAACCTTGGGGTGCTGGAGATAAGACTCCAGACACTGCCCAGCCGATCCCACAGCAGCTGGAGCTGCAGCAGCCCAGGCTGAGACACACAATGGGAGTGGGGGGGTGTTGTTGGGGGGGCTAAACGCTGAAGCTTGATCATAGGTAACTGGAGGCAAATCACAGGTCACGTGCAGGGCCATTATACTAGTACTTTTGTGTGCTAAAGGTTCTGCGAATCACAGAAGGGAGAGGGGACATTCCTTGGTACCCTTGTCCCCTGCCCAATCTTGTCCCCTGTGTCCCCCACACTTCCTACGCCCATGGAAGAGATGTAAAGGTGATGCTGGATGAGAAGTTGGGACCATGGATGATAAGTAGGGATGATGGATGAGGAGTAAGGATGATGGATGAGAAGTAGGAATGATGGATGAGAAGTAGGAATGATGGATGAGAAGCAGGGATGAGAAGTAGGGATGATGGATGAGAAGTAGGCTGATGGATGAGAAGTAGGGATGACAGATGAGAAGTAGGGATGATGGATGAGAAGTAAGGATGATGAATGAGAAGTACATGATGGATGAGAAGTAGGGATGATATGATGGATGAGAAGTAAGGATAATGGATGAGAAGTAGGGATGATGGATGAGAAGTAGGGATGATGGATGAGAAGTAGGCTGATGGATGAGAAGTAAGGATGATGTATAGAAAGTAGGGATGACGGATGAGAAGTAGGGATGATGGACGAGAAGTAAGGATGATGTATGAGAAGTAGGATGATATATGAGAAGTAGGGATGATGTATGAAAAGTAGGGATGATAGATGAGAAGTAGGGATGATGGATGAGAAGTAGGATGATGGATGAGAAGTAGGTATGATGGATGAGAAGCAGGGATGAGAAGTAGGGATGATGGATGAGAAGCAGGAATAAGAAGTAGTGTGATGGATGAGAAGTAGGCTGATGGATGAGAAGTAAGGATGATGGATGAAAAGTAGGATGACGGATGAGAAGTAGGGATGACGGATGAGAAGTAGGGATGATGGATGAGAAGTAAGGATGATGGATGAGAAGTAGGGATGATGAATTAGAAGTAGGATGATGGATGAGAAGTAGGGATGATGGTTGAGAAGCAGAGATGAGAAGTAGGAATAAGAAGTAGGGTGAAGGATGAGAAGTAGGCTGATGGATGAGAAGTAAGGATGATGGATGAAAAGTTGCATGACGGATGAGAAGTAGGGATGACGGATGAGAAGTAGGGATGATGGATGAGAAGTAGGATGATGGATGAGAAGTACATGATGGATGAGAAGTAGGGATGATGGATGAGAAGTAAGGATGATGGATGAGAAGTAGGATGGTGGATGAGAAGTAGGATGATGTATGAGAAGTAGGGATGATGGATGAAAAGTAGGGATGATAGATGAGAAGTAGGGATGATGGATGAGAAGTAGGAATGATGGATGAGAAGTAGGATGATGGATGAGAAGTAGGGATGATAGATGAGAAGTAGGGATGATGGATGAAAAGTAGGGACGATGGATGAGAAGTAGGGTGATGGATGAGAAGTAGGGATGACAGATAAGAAGTAGGGATGATGGATGAGAAGTAGGATGATGGTTTAGAAGTAGGGATGATGGATGAGAAGTAGGATGATGGATGATGAATAGGGATGATGGATGAGAAGTAGGGATGGGATGATGGAAGAGAAGAAGGGGTGATGGATGAGAAGTAGGTATGATGGATGAGACGTAAGGATGATGGGTGAGAAGCTGGGGTGAGAAGTAGGATGATGGATGAAAAGTAGGGTGATGGATGAGAAGTAGGGATGATGGATGAAAAGTTGGATGACGGATGAGAAGTAGGGATGACGGATGAGAAGTAGGGATGATGGATGAGAAGTAGGATGATGGATGGGAAGTACATGATGGATGAGAAGTGGGGATGATGGATGAGAAGTAAGGATGATGGATGAGAAGTAGGATGGTGGATGAGAAGTAGGATGATGTATGAGAAGTAGGGATGATGGATGAAAAGTAGGGATGATAGATGAGAAGTAGGGATGATGGATGAGAAGTAGGAATGATGGATGAGAAGTAGGATGATGGATGAGAAGTAAGGATAACGGATGAGAAGTAGGGATGATGGATGAGAAGTAGGGATGATGGATGAGAAGTACGGATGATGGATGAGAAGTAGGGTGATGGATGAGAAGTAGGGATGACGGATGAGAAGTAGGGATGATGGATGAGAAGTAGGATGATGGTTTAGAAGTAGGGATGATGGATGAGAAGTAGGATGATGGATGAGACGTAAGGATGATGGGTGAGAAGCTGGGGTGAGAAGTAGGATGATGGATGAAAAGTAGGGATGATGGATGAAAAGTTGGATGACGGATGAGAAGTAGGGATGACGGATGAGAAGTAGGGATGATGGATGAGAAGTAGGATGATGGATGGGAAGTACATGATGGATGAGAAGTGGGGATGATGGATGAGAAGTAAGGATGATGGATGAGAAGTAGGATGGTGGATGAGAAGTAGGATGATGTATGAGAAGTAGGGATGATGGATGAAAAGTAGGGATGATAGATGAGAAGTAGGGATGATGGATGAGAAGTAGGAATGATGGATGAGAAGTAGGATGATGGATGAGAAGTAAGGATAACGGATGAGAAGTAGGGATGATGGATGAGAAGTAGGGATGATGGATGAGAAGTACGGATGATGGATGAGAAGTAGGGTGATGGATGAGAAGTAGGGATGACGGATGAGAAGTAGGGATGATGGATGAGAAGTAGGATGATGGTTTAGAAGTAGGGATGATGGATGAGAAGTAGGATGATGGATGATAAATAGGGATGATGGATGAGAAGTAGGGATGGGATGATGGATGAGAAGAAGGGGTGATGGATGAGAAGTAGGTATGATGGATGAGACGTAAGGATGATGGGTGAGAAGCTGGGGTGAGAAGTAGGAGGATGGCTGAAAAGTAGGGTGATGGATGAGAAGTAGGGATGTTGGATGAAAAGAAGGATGACGGATGAGAAGTAGGGATTATGGATGGGAAGTAGGAATGATGGATGAGAAGCTGGGATGAGAAGTAGGGTGATGGATCAGAAGTAGGAATGATGGATGAGAAGTAGGGATGAGAAGTAGGGATGATGGATGAGAAGCGGGAATAAGAAGTAGGATGATGGATGAGAACTAGGGATGATGGATGAGAAGTACGGATGATGGATGAGAAGTAGGGATGATGGATTAGAAGTAGGGATGATGGATGAGAAGTAAGGATGATGGGTGAAAAGTAGGATGACGGTTGAGAAGTAGGGATGGTGGATGAGAAGTAGGGATGATGGATGAGAAGCTAGGGTGAGAAGTGGGGTGATGGATGCAAAGTAGGATGATGGATAAGAAGTATGAATGATGGATGAGAAGTAGGCATGAGAAGTAGGGATGATGGATGAGAAGCGGGAATAAGAAGTAGGGTGATGGATGAGAAGTAGGCTGATGGCTAAGAAGTAGGGATGAGAAGTAGGGATGATGGATGAAAAGTAGGATGATGTATGAGAAGTAGGGGTGATGGATGAGAAGTAGGATGACGGATGAGAAGTAGGGTTTATTGATGAGAAGTAAGGACGATTGATGAAAAGTAGGATGATGGATGAGAAGTAGGGATGATGGATGAGAAGTAGGGATGTGATGATCGATAAGAAGTAAGGATGATGGATGAGAAGTAGGGATGATGGATGAGAAGTAGGGATGTGATGATGGATGAGAAGTAGGGATGATGGATGATGGATGAGAAGTAGGGATGATGGATAAGAAGTAGGGATGATGGATGAGAAGTAGGGAGGAGAAGTAGGGATGATGGATGAGAAGTAGGGATGATGGGAGAGAAGCTGGGATGAGAAGTAGGGATGATGGATGAGAAATAGGGATGATGGATGAGAAGTAAGGATGATGGATGAAAAGTAGGATGATGGATGAAAAGTAAGGATGATGGGTGATGCGTAGGGATGATGGATGAGCAGTAGGAATGAGAAGTAGGGATGATAAATGAGAATTAGGGATGATGGATGAGAAGTAGGGATGATGGATGAAAAGTAAGGATGATGGGTGGGAAGCTGGAATGAGAAGTAGGATGGTGGATGAGAAGTAGGATGATGGATGAGAAGTAGGGATGAGAATTAAGGATGATGGATGAAAAGTAGGATGATGGATAATAATTAGGGATGATGGATGAGAAGTAGAGTGATGGATGAGAAGTAGGGACAATGTATGAAAAGTAGGAGGATGGATGAGAAGTAGGGATGATGGATGAGAAGTAGGGATGACGGATGAAAAGTAGGATGATGGATGAGAAGTAGGGTTTATGGATGAGAAGTAGGGATGATGTATGAGAAACTGGGATGAGAAGTAGGGTGATGGATGAGAAGTAGGATGATGGATGAGAAGTAGGGATGGTGGGTGGGAAGTGGGATGATGGATGAGAAGTAAGGATGATGGATGAGAAGCTGGGATGAGACATAGGGATGATGGATGAGAAGTAGGGTAATGGATGAGAAGTAGGATGATGGATGAGAAGTATGGATGATGGATGAGAAGTAGGGATGGGGGCGTGGTTTCGGCGCCGACCGGGATGGCAGCGTGAGCGAGTTGCTCCGCGCCAAGTCCCGTTTCTACTCCTGATTTATCCGGCCCCACGCTACCTGGCAGCCATAAACGTGGTCGTGGACGGTCGCTGTCCTGGTGGGAGACAGCCTAGCCCCCGTCGGACCCGGGAAGCCGAGTAGAACGGACCTGGTGCTCGGCCCGGCTCAGCTGGACGGAGGCAACAAGATGGCGGCATGGATGGAGTGAAGCTCCGAGACTTGTGAGGGGAGCGGTGCGGGGCCGCTTGGAGGCGCCTGGAGGTCCGCCGTGAAGCGCAGCACCAAGGAACGGACGGTGGGTGCGGACCCTGTGCGGCGGCGGAAGACGGCGCGGAGCACTGCAGGTAGCGGCGCCCCCCTCCCCCACCTGCCCCTCAAGCCAGCTGGAGCGCTGGAGCTGGGCTCGTGCGGCGCGGCCAGACACTGCAGGAGAGCGGGGCCGCCCGGCCGCTGAGTGTGCCGCAGAAGGAGCCGCTGAGATGCGGCAGTGAGCGGTGCGTCATCGGGGCACTGGGGGAGCGGCGGACCACAGCGCTTGGACGCCCCGGAGGGCGGGCGGGCAGAGCAGCGGCTGGAGGATCGGTCACCGGGGGAGGCCCCACCCAGTGACCAGCGTGAGTGCACCGGATCGGCACAGTGTGGTGCGTTGTGACCGGGGTGACCGGACCATTCCTGCCCAACTAGGGGCGGCTCATAGCGCTGCAAGGAGGGCTGCATCTGGACTTTGGGCGCTGGGCGCGTCTGCTGGCAGTGCCTTTTGGGATGTGCGTGCGACCCATCACGAGCCCACCGTTTCTGCCCTGTACTTTGCCAGTGGAGTGACCTGCTTCCTGGCGGACATGGTTGCCTGTCCCTGCTTGGCGCTACATTTCGGGCGCCTTCTGCGGCTCTAGCTTGACCCTCTCCGCGCAGGGGACCACGTGCTACTCTCTTGCCACTTGCTGGGACAACTGATTGGCCTGGGGCCCGCCCGAGCACGGCGGAGAAGCTTGGTCGCCCTGGCTGCGACGCACGGAACCTGGTGCTGCTAGGGGCAGGGGGCTTGATCTGCCTGGGAGTACGGACTCACGGCTGCCCGCCTGCTCGGTGGGGCCTACGATCTCGGAACCGGAAGCGAGCGGCTGGGACGACTGGCTCCGCATAACCAAGATTGCCCTGGAGGGGGGAGCTCTGCGCCAGTTTAGCTGTCTCATCGTTGGTGCCAGGCAGGCCCAGGTTCGGAACGTCAGGGGGAACTATCGCCGCCGGTCACCTTCGGCGTCCCGCGCTCAAGATGGCCGCGCAGGGGTCTGGAGTCGCTGTGGCGCCAGCGTATAAGGAAGGGAGGTCGGAGGGGGCTGAGGACGGTTTCGCGACAGAGCCCTCGTCGCAGGAGCAACGGCTGAATGTCCGCCTGGATGCGATATTGGCTGCGATCACCGCCACGAAGGACGAGCTGCACCAAGACATAGCGCAGGTGGCGACGGGGCTGGGCCTGCTGAGGGCGGACCACGCCAAGCTCTCTGACAGGGTGAAATCCAACGAACAATTGCTCCAGGAGCTGAAACCGGCCGTGGTCACTGCGGAGCATACCCTTGAGGACGTGGTTCGTTGCCTGGTGATCCTGGAGCGTCGGGCAGAGGACGCGGAAAAACGCAACCGCCGGAACAATGTGCGGGTGGTGGGGCTCCCGGAGAAAGTCGAGAAGGGTGACGCAGTGGCCTACATGGAGGACTGGTTTCGGACAGTGGTGGCGCCGGAAGGTCTGTCCCCCTTCTTCTCGCTGGAACGAGCGCACAGGGTGGCCGCCAAACCGCCCCTGGAGGGCAGACCGCCCCGACCGATGGTGGTCAAACTGCTGCACTACAAGGACCGGGATCTGCTGATCCAAAGGGCGAGATCCCAGGGGCCCTTCCAGGTGGAAAACAGCAAGGTGACGATCTTTCCGGACTACACGCAGGAAGTACAGCGGGGAAGGGCTTCTTTTCTGTCGGTGAAGAAAGAGCTGAGAGAGGAAGGGATTCAATACTCCCTGCTATTTCCAGCCAAGCTGCGGATTATCGTTGATGATAGGACTCACTTTTTTCAATCACCGGATGACGCATGGTCCTGGCTGGAGCTGTATCGTGCGGGGACGGATCGGGCGCACAGGCCCGCCAGGGATCGAGCGCAGCCGGTCAGGGTCAGGAAGTCACAGCGCATCCGCTCCCGAAATAGGCGCCAACGGGCCGAGCGAGAGGCGCAAATGCTGGCCGATAGACAGAGTGCGTTGGAGGCCACGGCGACCATCACGGGCTCGCAACAGGAAGACGCCGCCAGAGGTTCGGCTTCGGAGGAGGAAGGGGAGAAGACCGGTGATGAAGACTCGGAGGTGGGGGGAGCGCAGGGGCCGGAGGTTACCCCACAAACATCAGATGGTATATTCAATGGGTGAGGCTCGTGGCCGCAGAACTGTTTGTAAGGCTTGGACACTCCTGCCTTCTATTGGACTGCCAGGTATGGGGCTGCTTTAGCAGTGTGGGGCTGGGGGCGCGGGGTGGTTGCTCTGTCGTCCTGGTTTGGGGCTCCATAGTCCTCATCAGACCCTTAAGGTCTTCTGTGGTGTCGACTGCAGACTAGTGTGATGTGTTGGGTGTTTGAGGTTTGGAACGGGGCTGAAGCTGGGTTACTAGGCCCTGTCCTGGGGAGGGGGTGGGTGGGAGTTATGGGGTGTGTTTTGAAGGGGTTGTACAATTGCTGCGATGCGGGTCACATTTATTGGCATGCGCCACTGTTGGGATTGATGCTCTATGGGGACGTTACCTAACTTGAAATGTGTCACATGGAATGTCCGGGGTATTCGAACTATGGTTAAGCGCCACAAAGTACATGCCTACTTGGTGAGGCGGGGCATTCAGATAGCGATGCTTCAGGAGACTCACTTGACACAGCAAGAATGTGGGGCGTTGCAAAGGCGGTGGCGGGGTCAGGTGTTTGGCACGACTTACTCGGCATTTGCCAGGGGGGTGCTGATATGGATCAGAGCGGGCACGCCGTTCCAAGTCACGAGTCAGAGGATAGATCCGGAAGGTCGTTATGTGGTGGTGGAAGGACGGCTGTGTGGTAGGGAAGTAGTGCTGTGTAACATTTATGCCCCCAACGCTGATCAGGCGCATTTCTTTGAGGGTTTGTCGCGCTCACTGGCGTATTATTTGGCGGGCCCTATATTACTGGCGGGGGATTTTAACTCCATTTCAGATGTACTGATGGACAGGTCACACCCGCCTTTGGCGGACTCCCCAGTGCGCAGGCTTGCGACCCATAGGCGAGACTGGCAGGAGAGGTGGGGCTTGGTGGATGTGTGGAGGGCGCAGCACCCTGACACTCGAGATTACTCCTACTTCTCAGCGCTGCATGATCTGCATGTTAGACTGGATTCGGTGCTGTGTAGCGTATCTCTGGCGAATGTGGTGATTCACTCTGAGTATTTGTCTAGGACCATTTCGGACCATAACCCACTGCTGATTTCTGTGCAATGGCAGCGGGCGAGATCGGCGGTCCCTACTTGGAGACTTCGTCCGGAGACGCTGGAAGACCCGGCGTTCTGTGACGCGGTCCGTCAGGGCATAGACGACTACTTCACGGTCAATGCTGGGTCGACAGCAACGAGAGCGAATGAATGGGATGCGATGAAAGTGGTGGTGAGGGGGGTATGTATGGGACGGTTTCTGACTGTGAGAGGGACAGTGCTGAATGACCTTGCGAAGGCGGAGGAATTGCTGAGGGGGGTGGAACAGCAACGACCCGAGAAGCCGGAGCTGCAAGACAGCTTGTTGCGTGCGAAAGAGGTGGTAGCGACTGAGACGGAGAGATTGAGGTGCTATGATTATAAGTTGTATGCGGTGAAAGTGCATGAGGAGCGAGATAAGGTGGGCACGCTCCTTGCGAAGTTGGCAGATCCGTCCCCTAGAGGGTGTCCGGTTATGAGTGTGCAACAGGAGGATGGGGAGGTGGTTTACTCACAATCAGCGGTCCTGGGGCGCTTTCAGTCCTACTACACGGGTCTGTACGCCAGCCACCTCGAAGTGGAAGCCACGGACATTGGTAATTACTTAGATCAGATCCCTTTGCCGATGTTGGGTGAGGAGGACGCCCGGGATCTGGGGGGCCCCGTCACCCTAGCGGAAATACGAGGGGCGATTAGTCATATGGCACGGAACAAAACCCCTGGGGTGGATGGACTGCCGATCGAGTTCTACGCCACATTTATGGACGTGTTGACGCCCAGACTGCAGGCTGTGTATGCGGAGGCGAAACACCTGGGGAGGTTGCCTGACTCTATGACGGAGGCGCTGGTTGTGCCCCTGTTGAAGCCGGGCAGAGATGCCTTAGATGTCTCTTCTTTTCGTCCGTTGTCTATGCTAACTGTCGATTACAAGATTCTGAGCCGAATCTTAGCCACCAGGCTTTTACCGCTGATGACCTCTTTAGTGCATAGGGATCAAGCGGGTTTCATCCCCTCTAGGAGCACTTCGATGAATATCCGTCGGCTGATTGGGGTCATTGATAGTGCTGCCTCGACGGACCCTGGCCCGGTAGTGCTGTCGGTTGATATTGAAAAGGCATTTGATAGCTTAGAATGGGATTTTCTAGATGGCGTGCTGTTGAAGTTCGGAGTTGGGGAAGGGTTCCGGGGCTGGACGAGAGTGCTATACTCGTCGGCTAAGGCGCGGGTGCGGCTGGGGACCTTGGTCTCCTCGGTCTATCCGGTATGTAGAGGCACGAGGCAGGGCTGCTCGCTCTCCCCTCTGCTCTTTGCCCTTGCGATGGAACCACTGGCGGCGCTGGCGAGAACAGGCGTTGTTTTCGACGGGATTGCGCAGGGCCTTGACTCGCATTATATTTCGTTATATGCCGATGACTTGTTGCTGTACCTGGCGGACTCTGGAAGAGCTCTAGAAGGCGCGGTGGACATGTTGGGTAGGTTCGGGAGGCTTTCGGGCCTCAGAGTGAACTGGACTAAGACTTGTGTGTTTCCGTTGCGGAAGGCCACGCCCTGCCCGCCGCTCACAAGGCCGGTAGTGTGGGAACCCTCTTGTTTTGTTTATCTAGGGGTGCGCATCTTCCATGCCGCGGCAGACCTCCTTGAGGGGAATGTGGGGCGCTGTATTCGGGCGCTGAGAGGTAGCATGGACTTCTGGGCTTCTCTCCCGCTGTCTGTCCTGGGCCGTGTAGCACTCTTGAAAATGGTGGCACTCCCGAGGCTCCTCTATTATTTTCGAACATTGCCGGTGTGGATACCGCAGGGTGTCTTTCGAGAACTGAGGACGTTGGTGACTGGCTTTCTTTGGGGCCATGGTCGCCGACGGGTGGCATTGGCCACCTTGATGCGACCCAAATGTGAGGGAGGGATGGCGGTCCCCGACTATGAGCTATACTATCTGGCTGCGCAGCTCCAGGTCCTGACGCAGAACGTGGCCAGAGAATTCAGGGGGCCTGAAGATGGCCGGGGGATCGGCGTTCAGAGGCATGTCTTGTCGTCTATCGTGATGCAACAGAGACTGGCTAATAGCGACCTCACGATGGAGGAAAGGACATTTAGATTGTGTTGGAACAGGAACCTGAGGAGGGCTGGGAAGCGCCGGCCGTACGCACCGGAGATTCCGCTGGGAATGCTCACTGCCTTACCGCACGGAGGTGATTGGTCCCGGTTGTTAGAGTGGGAGGACCTGGGTTTGCAGATGGTGGGAGACCTCTATGTGGACGGGACGATGGCCCCGTTCCAGACTTTACAAGAGCAATTCGGTCTACCGAGTGGTACCTTCCTGTTGCATGCGGCGGTCGTGGCGGCTGTGCAGAGGCATTGGGGGGGTGGATTGGCTGAGCCGGAGGTGACATTGGTGTGCCAGTATGTGGTGATGGCAGCGGGCACCGTCAAGGCGGTGACATGCCTCCACAATAGGATGTTGAATGAAGGCCTAGCCCCGTTAGTTGAGTTGAAGTCGCGTTGGGAGACCAGCGTCGGTAAACAAATTCCGGACTCCGTATGGGGCCAGGTGCTACACAGGACCTGGAAGGGGACGAGGAATGCGAGATTCCAACAGGTGCATTTTTTCGTGCTCCATAGGGCATATTTGACCCCGGAGAGGTTGCGCCGACACTTCCAGGTGCTTGATGCCATGTGCCCGCGATGTCTAGAACCTGAGGTGGATCTTGACCACATGCTGTGGGGTTGTCCGAAATTGGGGGACTACTGGTCTGAGGTAGGGGACCTCTTGAATACTGTCACGGATCGGGAGGTAGACTTTGACATGGCCGCTTGCCTGCTTCTCTGGTTCCCACACACCAAAAAAACCAAGGTAACGAGCAGATTCATCGGGTTGGGATTGATACTGGCGCAGCGTGAAATCACTTGGCATTGGAAGTCCAAAGAGGGGCCGTCTGTACGGAGGTGGAGGAATGAACTGGTGAAGTGGTCGGGTTGTGAGAGTGTGTTAAGAATGCGCCAGGCGACTAGAACTGGTAACGAGAAGAGTCTGGAACTGGCACGGTCTTGGGAGCTGGTGGTGCAAGCGTTAAGGGACTACCTAACTGCAGGCGAAGACACTGATCAGTTATAGGCTGGGATTCCGTGTGACTACTTGCTTGTCGAGACTTCCTGATAGTGGTCACCTTAGAGCAGGAAGGAGATGGGGGAACCCGCATTGGCAGCAGTTGAGGGGGGGGGGGGGTACTGGGAGGGAGTTGTAGGAGGGGGTGGTCTGCCGGCTAGCGGCAACCTCCCGGAACTGGAAGGCCCGGGTGGGTACTCGTGATGCTTAAATGACATGACATTGATGTGGCCTAGGACTAGATGGAGAGAGTGGGTTGGTTGTTTTGGGATAAAAGCAGAGACGAGGTGCTACACTTGTCCTGTGCCCCGGATGGGGCACGCACCGAGGTACCTCCAGTGAACTGTCTCATTGAAGCGCCGCCCAACCTCCGGGATGTGGGCTAAATGGCTGTGTATTGTGTTACTGTCGTACTGTATGATGGATGCCGTTGGTATCTCGGTGGGCTTGTTGGATGTGTTTATTCCTGATTCTGCATTAAAAATATGTTTGCAAAAAAAAAATGGATGAGAAGTAGGGATGAGAAGTACGGATGATGGATGAGAAGTAGGGATGACGTATGAGAAGTAGGGATGGTGGATGAGAAGTAGGGATGAAAAGTAAGGATGATGGATGAGAAGTAGGGATGATGGATGAGAAGTAGGGATGATGGATGAGAAGCACGGATGATGGATGAGAAGCTAGGATGAGAAGTAGGGTGATGGATAGAAGCAGGGTTGCTGGATGAGAAGTAGGGATGATTGGTGAGAAACTGGGATGAGTAGTAGGATGATGGATCAGAGGTAGGAATGATGGATAAGAAGTAGGGATGAGAGGAAGGGATGATGAATGAGCAGCAGGAATAAGAAGTAGGGTGATGGATGAGAAGTAGGCTGATGGATGAGAAGTGGGGATGAGAAGTAGGGATGACGGATAAAAAGTAGGATGATGGATGAGAAGTCGGGATGATGGATGAAAAGTAGGATGATGTATGAGAAGTATGGATGGTGGATGAGAAGTAGGGATGAGAAGTAAGGATGATGGATGAAAAATAGGATGATGGATGAGAAGTAGGGAACGCGCTGATGGATGAGAAGTAGGGATGATGGATGAGAAGTAGGGATGATGGATGAGAAGTAGGGATGAGAAGTAGGGATGATGGATGAGAATCAGGGATGATGGGTGAGAAACTGGGATGAGACATAGGGATGATGGATGAAAAGTAGGATGATGGATGAGAAGTAGGGATTATGGATGAAAAGTAGGGATGATGGATGAGAAGCTGGGATGAGAAGTAGGGTAATGGTGAGAAGTAGGATGATGGATGAGAAGTAGGGATGATGGATGAGAAGTAAGGATGATGGGTGAGAAGCTGGGATGAGACATAGGGATGATGGATGAAAAGTAGGATGATGGATCAGAAGTAGGGATTATGGATGAAAAGTAGGGATGATGGATGAGAAGCTGGGATGAGAAGTAGGGTAATGGATGAGAAGTAGGATGATGGATGAGAAGTAGGGATGATGGATGAGAAGTAGGGATGAGAAGTACGGTTGATGGATGAGAAGTAGGGATGATGAATGAGAAGTAGGGATGATGGATGAGAAGTAAGGATGATGGATGAAAAGTAGGATGATGGATGAGAAGTAGGGATGATGGATGGGAAGCAGGGATGATGGATGAGAAGTAGGGTGATGGATGAGAAGTAAGGTTGATGGGTGAGAAACTGGGATGAGAAGTAGGATGATGGATCAGAGGTAGGAATGATGGATAAGTAGTAGGGATGAGAAGAAGGGATGATGGATGAGAAGCGGGAATAAGAAGTAGGGTGATGGATGAGAAGTAGGCTGATAGATGAGAAGTAGGGACGAGAAGTAGGGATGACAGATAAAAAGTAGGATGATGTATAAAAAGTTGGAATGATGGATGAAAAGTAGGATGATGGATGAGAAGTAGGGATGATGGATGAGAAGTAGGGATGAGAAGTAAGGATGATGGATGAAAAATAGGATTATGGATGAGAAGTAGGGATGCTATGATGGATGAGAAGTAGGGATGATGGATGAGAAGTAGGGATGATGGATGAGAAGCAGAGATGAGAAGTAGGGATGATGGATGAGAAGAAGGGATGATGGGTGAGAAACTGGGATGAGAAGTGGGATGATGGATGTGAAGTAGGATGAGGGATGAGAAGCAGAGATGAGAAGTAAGGATGATGAATGAAAAGTAGGATGATGGATGAAAAGTAGGTTGATGGATGAGAAGTAGGGATGATGGAAGAGAAGCTGGGATGAGAAGTAGGGTGATGGATGAGAAGTAGGAGGATGGATGAGAAGTAGGGATGATGGATGAGAAGTAGGAATGATGGATGAGAAGTATGTATGAGAAGTAGGGATGATGGATGAGAAGCGGGGATAAGAAGTAGGGTGATGGATGAGAAGTAGGTTGATGGATGAAAAGTAGGGATGATGGATGGAAAGTAGGTTGATGTATGAGAAGTAATGGTGGTGGATGAAAAGTAGGATGATGGATGGAAAGTAGGGATGATGGATGAGAAGTGGGGATGAGAAGTAAGGATGATGGATGAAAAGTAGGATGATGTAAAGGGATGATGGATGAGAAGTAGGATGATGGATTAGAAATTGGGGTGATGGATGAGAAGTAGGGATGAGAAGTAAGGATGATGGATGAAAAGTAGGATGATGTATGAGAATTAGGGGTGATGGATGAAAAGTATGATGATGGATGAGAAGTGAGGATGATGGATGAGAAGTAGGGATGATGGATGAGAAGTAGGGATGATGGATGAGAAGTTGGGATGATCTACAAAAGCTGGGCTGAGAAGTAGGGTGATGTATGAGAAGTAGGGATGATGGATGAGAAGTAGGGATGACAAGTAGGGATAATGGATGAGAAGCAGGGATGATGGGTGAGAAACTGGGATGAGAAGTGGGATGATGGATGAGAAGTAAGGATGATGGGTGAGAAGCTGGGATGAGACATAGGGATGATGGATGAAAAGTAGAATGATGGATGAGAAGTAGGGATTATGGATGAAAAGTAGGGATTATGGATGAAAAGTAGGGATGATGGATGAGAAGCTGGGATGAGAAGTAGGGTAATGGATGAGAAGTAGGATGATGGATGAGAAGTAGGGATGATGGATGAGAAGTAGGGATGATGGATGAGAAGTAGTGATGATGGATGAAAAGTAGTATGATGGATGAGAAGCAGGGATGATGGATGAGAAGTAGGGTGATGGATGAGAAGTAAGGTTGATGGGTGAGAAACTGGGATGAGAAGTACGATGATGGATCGGAGGTAGGAATGATGGATAAGAAGTAGGGATGAGAAGAAGGGATGATGGATGAGAAGCGGGAATAAGAAGTAGGGTGATGGATGAGAAGTAGGCTGATGGATGAGAAGTAGGGACGAGAAGTAGGGATGACAGATAAAAAGTAGGATGATGTATGAAATGTTGGGATGATGGATGAAAAGTAGGATGATGGATGAGAAGTAGGGATGATGGATGAGAAGTAGGGATGATGGATGAGAATTAGGGATGAGAAGTAAGGATGATGGATGAAAAATAGGATTATGGATGAGAAGTAGGGATGCTATGATGGATGAGAAGTAGGGATGATGGATGAGAAGTAGGGATGATGGATGAGAAGCAGAGATGAGAAGGAGGGATGATGGATGAGAAGAAGGGATGATGGGTGAGAAACTGGGATGAGAAGTGGGATGATGGATGTGAAGTAGGATGAGGGATGAGAAGTAGAGATGAGAAGTAAGGATGATGAATGAAAAGTAGGTTGATGGATGAGAAGTAGGGATGATGGATGAGAAGGTGGGATGAGAAGTAGGGTGATGGATGAGAAGTAGGAGGATGGATGAGAAGTAGGGATGATGGATGAGAAGTAGGAATGATGGATGAGAAGTATGTATGAGAAGTAGGGATGATGGATGAGAAGCGGGGATAAGAAGTAGGGTGATGGATGAGAAGTAGGTTGATGGATGAAAAGTAGGGATGATGGATGGAAAGTAGGTTGATGTATGAGAAGTAATGGTGATGGATGAAAAGTAGGATGATGGATGGGAAGTAGGGATGATGGATGAGAAGTGGGGATGAGAAGTAAGGATGATGGATGAAAAGTAGGATGATGTAAAGGGATGATGGATGAGAAGTAGGATGATGGATTAGAAATTGGGGTGATGGATGAGAAGTAGGGATGGGAAGTAAGGATGGTGGATGAAAAGTAGGATGATGGATGAGAAGTAGGGATCATGGATGAGAAATAGGGATGATGATGAGAAGTAGGGATGAGGGGTGAGAAGCTGGGATGAGAAGTAGGGATGATGGATGGGAAGTAGGATGATGGATGGGAAGTAGGATGATGGATGAGAAGTATGGATGAGAAGAAAGGATGATGGAGGATAAGCAAGGATGAGAGATGAGAACTAGGATGATGGATGAGAAGCTGGGATGGGAAGTAAGGATGATGGATGAGAAGTAGGGATGATGGATGAGAAGTAAGGATGATGGATGAAAAGTAGGATGATGGATGAGAAGTAGGGATGATGGGTGAGAAGTAGGTATGATGGATGGAAAGTAGGATGATGGATGAGAAGTAAGGGTGATGGATGAAAAGCAGGATGATGGATGAGAAGTAGGGATGATGGATGAGAGGTAGGGATGAAAAGTAAGGATGATGGATGAAAAGTAGGGGTGAGAAGCTGGGATGAGAAGTAGGGATGATGGATGGGAAGTAGGATGATGGATGAGAAGTAGGGATGAGAAGTAATGATGATGGAGGATAAGCAAGGATGAGAGATGAGAAGTAGGATGATGGATGAGAAGCTGGGGTGAGAAGTAAGGATGATGGATGAGAAGTAGGATGATGGATGCAAAGTAAGGATGATGGATGAAAAGGAGGATGGATGATAAGAAGGAATGATGTATGAGGAGTATGGAATACAAAGTAGGGAGGATGAATGAGAAAAAGGGGTGATAAGTGGGAAGTAGGGATGGAGGATGAAGTAGGGTTAAGAAGTAGTGATGTGGATTAGAAATGAGGATGCCCTAAAATGGATGCTGTACTCAGGAATGTTGGTCTTTTGATGCTTAACTTTGTGCTTCTAAGCGCCTAATTAGAAAAGTGGTGGGGCGTTAGGCCAGCAGTGGGAGCCGGAGCCCCTCAAATAGCTGAGATATCCCAGTCACGGGGGCTTGAAGCATTCATGTTTTAGTTCACTATTAGAGGAAAGAGTGAACCAGTAGCCCACATTTAGCTGAAAAATTGTGCTCTGTCTGAGCAGATATCTGGTTTTTGGATGAACTGCACCAATAGAAAGACCCTTCATCAAGCCGAAAAAAGAAAGCTCCCTGCCCCCCCCCCCCCACCCATCTGGAGCAGCCCCCTCTGCACAAGAATTATCCATGGCTGCCCACACTAGCATCTCTTAAACCTTCCCCATCACATGGATGTAAACACAATAAAATTAAATAATTTCAGTCCAAATCAGCTCCCCTCCAATGGGTCCTACCCACCATCAACGGAAGAGCCCTCACCCCAACCACATTCTGCAGAAACAACTCCTTCCAAGCTGCCATCTAGAACTGAAATCTACAGCACCACGGTCAGGACCGGACTAGGAACCACTGCAAACCGAGCCACCACTGCTCCAAAACCAGCCCCCACCCTTCTAGCCTCTCGGGGAAACACCCGATGCCCGCTATGGCCAGTCCAGCCCTGACCATGACCATCAAATGGGACAATGTCTACAATATGTATCATTCTGGAGGACAACTTGACTCCAAATCCTCAAATGATCAATGTAAGCACACACACATACATGTAGGCATGGACACCTTTATTCATACATAAATGCATCCATATATGCCTTCATCCATGTTTACAGAGATACATAAATGCATATACACTTGAATACATACAACATACATGCATACATGGATGTGCACATGCATGCATTTATTTTATTTTATTTATTTATAACGTTTTTTATAGCGCGAACAAGGTCCAGAAGGATAACAGAGCGCTTTACAATATGAATGGGAAGAAAAAGATAAAAACAGTATCAACATCCGAGCAGGTGAACGTATCCTTCTTAAGGTAAGAATTTGTTCATAAGGAATCGTTTAGCTTCCAATCTGAAAGCCTTCGTTGAAGAGATTCTGCGTACTTCTGGTGGAAGAGAGTTCCAAATCCTTGGTGCAGCACCGGAGAAGGCTCAGTGACAAGTTTTTTTTTGTTCCGGATAAGTGGTTTCAGGAGGAAGGTAGTGGCACTTCTTGAGTCTCTAGAACCACAGGATAGTTCAAGTGTTTGTGCAAAGTACCTGGGAGTATTGAAGTGATGGATTTTATGAGCCAGAAGAGCAACCTCTAACTGAATTCAATCTTCATAGGGTAGCCAATTGAGAGATTTTAGGACTGGGGACATATGATCGTATCTTTTGGTGCCTGTGACCAGTCTAGCCACTGCGTTCAGAGTTGACCTTAGTGGAGCCAGGGCATATTTGGGAAGGCCACAGAGGGTAGTGCTGCCGTAGTCAAGCCTTGGCAAGACAAGCGCTTCGACTACCTGGTTGACATCTTTTAGTGGAAGGAAAGGTTTGATATTTCTGAGTGACCTCAACAAATGGTTTGCTCCCTTACATACATTGCTGATATGATTTTTCATATTCAAGTGCTTGTCGATGGTGACTCCGAGGGAGTCTATGATGAGAGGAGTGCAATTGAAAGCAGTGAGGTGACTCAGCCATAGGTCTTTTTTGGGGATGTGGTTCAGGGGGGGAGATGGGCAGGAATTCTGTTTTGTAAGTGTTAAGCAGGAGATGGTTCTCCGTTAACCAGTTTTGAGTAAACGTTAGAGTCGTATTGAGGGTGATGATGTTCTCCAAGGATGAGATTTTCAAACAGAGTTGCGTGTCGTCCCCATACATGTGGAAGAGAATGTTCATGGAGTTTAATGAGTTAGCGAGAGGTTCCAGGAAAAGGTTGAATAGGATGGGTTGATAAGGCGGACCCTTGAGGGACCCCCATGAGTACAGGAGAAGGTTGGGAGAGGAAGTGGTTTGCCTTGACTCTTTGTGATCTGTGGTGAAGGAAAGACGAGAACCATTGTAACACCTGATCAGAAAAAAACATTCTTCTTTTGCAGAATGGATAGGAGGATGCCATGATTAACCATATCGAAAGCGGAGGAAAGGTCAAGGAGAATCAAGAGGCAGGATTCGTTTTTGTCAAGCATTTTCAAAATGTCATCCATAACGTGGGTGAGAGCCGATTCGGTGCTGTGTCCCTTCCTGAAGCCAGATTGATGTTGGTCTTGAAGTTGATAGTTCTCTAATTGAGCACAAAGTTGAGATTGTACACATTTTTCTAGAAGTTTTGCTAGGGTGGGGATGTTGGAAATGGGGTGGAAATTGTTGAGATCAGATTTGTCAGCGTTAGTTTTTTTAGAATAGGTGGAACCTGAGCTGCTTTTAGGCAACTGGTGATCATGCCTTGTGAAAGATAAGTGTTTACTATCCTTGACCAGGTGGGGATGATTGCATTCTTGATTTCTTTGAAGATAGCCGGGGGCAACGGGTCACTGAAGTGGTTGGAGGGGTTGATATTCTGAAGAATCTTGTGGATGTCATTTTCACTAAAAGGGGTAAAGGTACCCCACAACGCATTGTTCTTAGTATTCTTGGTGGTCAGTTTGTTCTTATCTTAAGGTGAAGTAGTGTGGCTCACTGGTTAGAGGCGGCAGACCCGAAAGCAGAGGACGGCCCGGGACCAGGGTTCGATTCCCGGCGCGGCAGGTTTCTGGACCAGGGTCAGCGGACTCGATAATTCTCTCGCCTCGGTGCCCACTCTGATTAGCGATCACACTCGGCAACTCTGGGCATTAGCTTGCCTCATCTTCACTAACGGCCCCACCAGACCGCCGGGGATGCCTGGTCTCACCCTGGAGATACCCATTAAGGGACCATCTCTCAGGGAAGCCAGGAAGGGTTTCGCAGCGGTCGAAGCGCCTTGGGACCCTACGGGTAAGTAGTGCGCTATATAAATGCCTATACATACATACATACATACATTATCAAAGGTGTCAAGAGGGGAGGCTGCACCTGAGGCTGGCAATAGAGCCTTTCGTAGATGCGTCTTGATTTCTCCCAGAAGAAGCAGCAAGATCATTGCATGAGGGTGGGCAGCCATCAAGTTCAGAGTGGTTTGGACCAACGACTGATTGCTGTTTGACCAATTCAAACAGTTTCTTGGGGTGGTTTGCCGCTTGATCCAGTTGATGTCTGAAGTAGTCAGCCTTGACACTCCTGATTTGTTTATTGTAGAGGCTCCTGACATCTCTAAGGAGTTTTAGTTGGTCCAAGTAGGGATTGGATCGCTAGGCCCGTTCAACTGCCCTGAGGTTGCGTTGTTCAGTGTTTAAGTTGTCATTATACCACGATTTGGATAGTTTAGTTGAAGCATATTTGTGTTTGAGTGGAGCATTGTCATCCATGATGTTGGAAATTGTCGATTTGTTGGTGTCGGTGAGTGATTGCACCTCAACCAAATCAGCTTAGGTAGACTTACATTGGGCAGCTAGATCATCATAATTAATTGATCTGAGGTCTCTTTTCCATATCTTTGATTTCATAGGTTGCGCCTTCCTCATCAATACCTCCCTGTTAATGTAAAAGAGGATGCTATGATGCATACTCATGTACATTCGGGTACACAGTCAAAATATCGAGTTGTAAATATCGACCTACACAAATATCGAGTTAGAAATATCGAAGGTAAAGAATATCGATGTCAAGAATATCGTTGGACAGAATATCGACACTAAGGTAAGTAATATCGATTTTTTTTATATCGATGTAAGTAATATCAAAGTCAGTAATATCGATATCAAACATATCGATGTTAGTAATTTCGATGTTACTAATATCGATATTTGTACTATTTTTATGTATTTTAGTATGTATTTAATATGTATGTGTTATATGTTTTTTGTTAAGTATTTTACTTGTTTTAAGTTATATGTGAACTATTTTTATATATTTATAATGTTATTTTTAAGTCAATGTTATGTTTTAGTACCGGAGCGGGTTGTGGGTTTATAGGGGAATAGGGTGGGAAGTAATTTAAATATATTAAATTAATTATTATTTTTTAGGAATTATAAATTAATTTTAATAATTTTTTGCATTTAAGTTCTGTAGCGGGTAGTGGGTTTATAGGGGAATTGGGTGGGAAGTATTTTAATTGTAATTAAGTAATGAATTATATTTAAATATTGGCATTGATAAATTATGTATTTGTAATTAATTATTAATTGGCAATTAATAATGTTAATTGTTAATTAATTGTTTAATTGTAATTAATTTTTCAAATTAATTTATTTAATTGGTAATTAATGTTTGTAAATGGTAGTTAATGTTTGTAATTAGTAGTTAATGTTTTTAATTAGTAATTAATGTATTTAATTTGTAATTATTTTTTGTAATTGGTAATTAATTTATTTAATTGGTAATTTTTATTGAAATTATTTGTAAATTGGTAATTAATGTGTTAGAAAAAGTCATTTTTGGTATACAAATAATTTTATTGTTTGATGTTTTTTAATTGGTAATCAATTATTAATAATATTTTTTTGATTTTTACAGTATTTTATTGTGTAATATTTCTTATTTGGTAACTATTATGTTTTAATTAATATTTGTTGTTAATTTATTGATAATTATTTATTCAAATCTATATTTTTGTAATATTAATGGTTATTTTGCAATGATGTTTAGTTATTTAAAAAATTAAATATTCATACATTTAAATATAAAAATTATTTCTGAGTATGTTATATTTAATTTACATGGTATCCAATTCTTTACTTACTGTTGTACTTTCTGGAGTGGGAATAGTAATTGTTACCCCTACGCTATCCAGCGTTTTCCCTACTGTTGCACTCTGTGGAGTGGGAATAGTAATTTTTACCCATCCGCTATCCAATGCTTTCCCTACTGTTGCACTCTCTGGAGTTGGAATAGTAAATGTTACCCCTACGCTATCCAGCGCTTTCCCTACTGTTTCACTCTCTGGAGTTGGAATAGTAATTTTAATCCCTACGCTATCCAACGCTTTCTCTACTGTTACACTCTCTGGAGTTGGAATAGTAATTTTTACCCACCCGCTCTCCAACGCTTTCCCTACTGTTGCACTCTCTGGAGTTGGAATAGTAATTTTTACCCCTACGCTATCCAGCGCTGTCCTTACTGTTCAACTCTCTGGAGTTGGAATAGTAATTTTAACCCCCATGCTATCCAACGCTTTCTCTACTGTTGCACTCTCTGGAGTTGGAATAGTAATTTTTACCCACCCGCTATCCAACGCTTTCCCTACTGTTGTACTCTCTGGAGTGGGAATAGTAATTTTTACCCTTACGCTATCCTACGCTTTCCCTACTGTTGCACTCTCTGGAGTGGGAATAGTAATTTTTACCCCTACGCTATCCAGCGCTTTCCCTACTATTTCACTCTCTGGAGTTGGAATAGTAATTTTTACCCCTACGCTATCCAACGCTTTCCCTACTGTTGCACTCTCTGGAGTGGGAATAGTAATTTTTACCCCTACGCTATCCAACGCTTTCTCTACTGTTGCACTCTTTGGAGTTGGAATAGTAATTTTTACCCCTACGCTGTCCAATGTTTTCTTTACTGTCTCACTCTCTGGAGTGGTAATAGTTATTTTTATTTTTATGCTATATTATGTTATTAATTTAAAAAATATTGAAAGTATATTTAATTTTTTTAATTTATTAAAAATAATTATTTAATTTGTTATGTAATTATTTTATGTATGGAGATCTATTTGTAATTTATATTATTTTTAAACAATTTATAAGTAGTTAAAGTAATTATTAAAATGTATTATTAAGTAAATATATAATATATATTTTACATATGTGTTTAATTAGTGTTATATTAATATATATCTATTATTTATTAATTTTAAACATTACTAAATATTTTTAACAATGTTTATTTTATTTATAAGTATTATTTACTTTATTTTACACATTATATTTTAACAGATATATAACGATATTTTTATTTACGATATTTTTAAGATCGATATTTTGGTTTCGATATTTTTGTACTTACCATGTTGTAGATAGGATGTCGATATACTTGCCTTCGATATTCCAGCGTTGATGTTTCTGTAGGTCGATATTTTGTCTGTCGAAATTCTGTCATAGATTCGTACATTCGTACATACATGCATACATATTTACATACATACACTGTAATGGCATCTGTCTGGAGCCTCCCTCCCAGACAAGAACCGAGCTCCAAGCCACGCCCAGAGGGTTGGCCTTACGTTGACTTGGAACACGTTGAACACGTCACCCGTGCTCAAACAACCCTCCATTGGCTCCGGGTCACCTCCAGATGACTTCAAGGCGCTCTGCTTCACGCAGGGCTGTCCATGATGGGTCTCCAGATTTCTCGCCTGAACTCGGGTTCACGCTAGCCTGCTAGATGCTGACGTCAGCTACCCGAATGAAATGCCTTCAGGCCGGATCAACATTTGCATGTTTTATTTAGAGCTAATTTGCAGATGTTGCAGTATCCGCGGGGTTTCATGAGTGTGATAAGAGTGCCCCGCTCTCGAGCATGCATGTCACTGCTGTTTGTGGCTGAAGATTGTATCTGAATTTAGCGCTAAAAGATAAACAGCACGCAACATGCGTCAGCGCTAGGCGCTTCCTGGCCCAGTAATTAAATTAAATCATTCAAATCCTTATTAACACCACAGCAGCAATTGTAGATTTGCAAAAAGTGCAACATTTGATAAACTTCCCTCCGAGGGCCCTTAGCAAAGTACCCAGTACCAGTACTCACTGCACTGATTCTGACAATGCACTAGTACCTCCCCATTCAAACTTCTGCAACTCAGAATGGGGCATAACGTGGTAATACTGCACGACTCCCGTGTCTTGTCTGAACATGCAAGAATGCAGCAGTTTCCCTGCTCAAAGGCACCAGAGATTACTGGAAAAAAAGTTGGACTGGAAAAAATGTGCTGATAGCGCGTGCACCACTTATAGCCTTGTGTAGCTAGAGTTGTCCTTTAGGTCGCAGCCAACCCTTAGTGCAGTGGTCAGAATTTGTGTCTGTTTTTTATTGTACGTGTTTTTTCGAATTTCTCTTTTTTCAAATGGGAAAATAATTTACCCCAGTGTTTTTTTTTGGTTTAGAAAATCATTTTTCCTTTTTAAAATTTGGTTGAAACTTGCGATTTTCAAGAAAGTCATTTGCGATTTTCAAGAAAGTCATGACTTTCAGCACACAAATGGTGGCTTATTTCCTCCACCTAAAATGGCTGCCACGGAACGCGATTTTCATGAACAGCGAGGTTCAAGTGCTTTGAACCCATGTTTTTGGCAAGATTCAAAGGGCAGTTTTGTTCATTGCTCAGAATAGTCTCTTCTCATTGGGCCTCCCATTGCTCTAAGTGTTTTTTTTCAATGGTGCAAAACTCAGGAGTCAGGGCAGATTGGCAAGTTCCAAGATGGCTGGAAATAAAAACTGAAAGCCCTCTCCAGCCATATACAATTTAAAAATATGCAGGATGTGATTTACAGGTGTTTTGAGTCATTACTCACAATTTAAAATGGCAGAGATATACAAAAGAGTTAACCCTTTCAAGCCCACTCAGAAACTTTACAAACACTTATGTCTCAAAAACTACTGAACAGATTTACATAAAAACAATAAAAGCACGCTCTGAGTAAAGATCTATTTTCATGCTAAGTTTTACATAAATTCATTCAGAGGTTTGGGCCATATGTGTGAGCAAAATTTCCTACTGGGGCTAAAATGGGAAAATGCTTCTGTTATAACCCCTAGCCCCCCTTAACTTGTTTTCCTTATGACATTTTTCATGAAACTTTGCCATATGTAACCTTAACCGGCCGGGGTATTTGATCGGTCTATACAAATCTATCTACAGGGTCAAAGTTATAGACAAAATAACAAAATGACATATATTACATACTCTTGATGTCGCAGTGGGTAGTTATAGTTCAAAACTAGCTTCCATAGGAAAAGTGTTTTTTGTTTTGCTAATAACCCTGGCGGTGTTTCACGAATCTTCACAACATGTTTAAAACTAGTTTTCCACTCACTTTAGCTGCTGTCTGGAAAGTGTTGAGGTGATTCATCAAGCGGGGGTCGAGAAAAATTGAAACTGACTTTTTTTTTTTATTCAACAGAAAATAAACCACCTGCTCCACATTAGAACACCCTCAACGGAAAAGCCGCAAAAGCACGTGAAACATAAGCAAAATATACAAGTGTACATACAAAGTATACAAAAGAGAAGTAGTTGTGTATTTTTACATGTCAATAACAAACGTACAAACTGTAAAATATTGTATATATCTATACTATTACACTAGTTTCAGATACAGTGACAGCGATAGCAAAGTACATCACTTTGCAGAAAGAAAATCTGTTCCTAAATCACATGGTCTACACCTACAGCCAGGAAAGTGCATCAACAGAAAATATACATTAAAAATGTACAAAATATTATTCTAATGCATGCTATGGGGGGGCATTACAAAAGATGATGTTGTTGTTCATGTACGAGAGCACAACCACAACCCAAATGTGACAGAAATAGAAGTAAAGGGGCTAATACAGGATAAATGAAAGTCAAGCACTAGCTACCGGGAACCCACAACCAAAGTCCTTAAAGATATACTACCTTAAGCCCTCAAACACACCACAGACCAACTACCACTTATACCCACTTTAAAAGGTTTAATTGCACAACCTAAAAAAGCCACCAGCAATACTTCTCCTGCCCCTAGAAGATATCAAGACATTCAAATAGCAGACCATTTAACAATAACACATACTGAAGAACCTTTCTTTTTTCATGACAAACTAAATAATGAGAAACTAATTATAATTTTCTCTACAGCAAAAACTTAATAAAACATAGCCAATGTCAAATGTGGGTGATGGAGAGGACCTTCAAATTGTGTCCCTAGCAATCCACTCAGATATACACCATACATTACACACAGATGAGGCACGCACTCATGCCAGCCATACCTGCTGGTACCACACATCCGGAGGCCTCCCCCCTGGAGGATAGGTTATTGACAGACTACATGAATCCAAACTCTTTACCCCCTAACAGCTGCAATTTCCTACTCCCCCCTACCGGCGTTACTGACGTTCAGTACTTAACTGACCACTATCTCAACTCTATGACCTCAATAATCAATGAGGCTGCACCGATGCAACTGAAAAGAGTCTCCACCAAGATCTCCAACCCTTGGTACGACGGGAGTCTCAATGAAGACAGACGGGCCATGCGAATGGCAGAGCGCACCTGGAGATCTGTTCCCTCGGCACTGCACCTAAAAATTCTGAAGAAAAAGAGAAACGCATACTTCAGGAAAATAAAACGCTCAAAATCAGATTTCTTCAGACTCTAGCTCGACGAAGCAAAAAACCATCCAAGAAAACTGTTCGAGCTAATCCGATCACAATCCAAGGAACAACCCCAAGCAGTCGACATTATGGGCAATGCACCTTCCTGTGAAGATTTCTCCGCTTTCTTTATCCAAAAAACTGACAACATAAGAAGCGATCTCCTCATTGACGCAAGCCTTTACTCCAAACCCCACTGCATAACGCCCAATGAGCCAAAAAACAATGCGACATGGTCATCCTTTGGCACTTACTCTGAAGAAGAAATTGACAGACTACTCAGCACCCTGAAACCATCCAATCACCTTACTGACCCTCTTCCTGCTAACGCTGTAAAAGACTTCACCCCTTTTCTCCTCCCACTCTGGACTAAAATTATCAATAGCTCACTTCAACAAGGAACCATCCCGGACTCCCTCAAAGTTGGACAAGTTACTCCTTTACTAAAGAAACCAACAGCCGACCCCACTGATCTAAACAACTACCGTCCCATTACCAACATTCCCACTCTCGCCAAACTGTTGGAAAAATGCGTGCAACTACAATTGACAAAGCACATAGAACAGTTTGATCTCCTCAACCCTCATCAATCAGGCTTCCGAGCAGGGCACAGTACCGAAACTGCTATGACTCACATAATTGACGACACCCTCCAAATTTTAGATCAAAATGATACCTGCCTCCTCATCCTTCTTGATCTCTCTTCAGCATTCGACACTGTGAAACATGAGAACTTACTCGAACTCTTAAACACAAGAATGGGTCTTTCTGGGACTGTTCTTCAGTGGTTCACCTCCTTTCTACACAACAGGTCTCAGAAATTCAAGAGCAACAACTTGATGTCCTCTCCAGTTCATGTATCGTTAGGTGTCCCCCAAGGATCCTGCCGATCCCCAACTTTGTTCAACCTAGTTATGGAACCTCTCACCACCTTGCTACAAGCATCCAATGTAAACTTTCACATGTACGCCGATGACACTCGGCTATATCTCAAACGACAATCCCCCAATGACATTATGCGTCTGAACTCAACGATCAGAAGCACCCAATCCTGGCTGGCCGATAACCACCCCAAACTCAATGCTATGAAAACTGAGTTCCTTCTGATCTCACCCCCGCGAAAATCTCTACCACTCAAACCTGGCTTAAACACCTAACTGCACTCAATGTCCAACCGACCATCGTGGATTCAGCAAAATCCTTAGGCATAACACTTGACGGTAATCTCAACATGCAGCAGCATATCAGTAAGACAACTAAGGGAGCGAACTTCCAAATAAATACCTTGAGGAAACGTAAACCATTCCTCCCAGCCAAAGACTTCCAAACTGCAGTACAAGACAGACGAGCCATGCGAATGGCAGAGCGCACCTGGAGATCGGCTCCCTCTGCACTGCACCTGAAAACCCTGAAGAAAAAGAGAAATGCCTACTTCAGGAAAATAAAGCGCTCAAAAGCAAACTTCTTCAGCCTCCAGCTCGACCAAGCAAAAAACCGACCAAGAAAACTGTTTGAGCTAATCAGAACACAAGCCAAGGAACAACCCCAACCTATCAGCTCTTTGGACAAAGCACCCTCCTGTGAAGACTTCGCCGCTTTCTTTACCCAAAAAACTGACAACATAAAGAGTGATCTCCGCATTGACGCAAGCCTCTACACCACATCCAACTGCATAACACCCACCGAACTAAAAAACAATGCTACATGGTCATCCTTTGACACCTACTCCGAAGAAGAAATAGGCAAACTGCTCAGCACCTTGAAACCGTCCAATCACCTCACGGATCCCCTCCCTGCCAACGCTGTCAAAGACTTCACCCCATGGCTCCTTCCACTGTGGACTAAAATTATCAACAGCTCGCTCCAACAAGGATTCATCCCTGACTCCCTCAAAGTTGGACAAGTCACACCTTTACTAAAGAAACCTACTGCCGACCCATCCGACCTAAACAACTACCGTCCCATTACCAATATTCCCACTCTCGCCAAACTATTGGAAAAATGCGCACAACTACAGCTGACTAAACACATTGATCAGTTTGATCTCCTCAACGCTCATCAATCAGGCTTCCGAGCAGGACACAGTACTGAAACTGCTATGACCCACATAAATGATGATGCTCTGCAAATGCTAGATCAAAATGATACCTGCCTCCTCATCCTTCTTGATCTCTCATCAGCATTCGACACTGTTAAACATGAGAACTTACTCGAACTTTTGAACACAAGAATGGGTCTATCTGGGACTGTTCTCAAGTGGTTCACGTCCTTCTTACACAACAGGTCGCAGAAATTCAAGATGAACAACCTGATGTCCTCGCCAATACCTGTTTCGCTAGGTGTCCCCCAAGGATCCTCCCTATCACCAACTTTGTTCAACCTAGTTATGGAACCCCTCACCACCTTGTTACAAGCATCCAATGTACTTTTTCACATGTACGCAGATGACAACCAATTATATCTCAAACTACAATCTCCCAATGACATTTTACTCCTGAACTCAACGATCAGAAGCACCCAAGCCTGGCTTGCCAATAATCATCTCAAACTCAATGCTCTGAAAACAGAGTTCCTTTTGATCTCACCTCCCGCGAAGATCTCTACCACTCAAATGTGGCTGAAACAGCTAACTGCACTCAATGTCCTACCCACCATCGTGGACTCAGCAAAATCTCTAGGCATAACTCTCGACTCCAATCTCAACATGCAGCACCATATCAGCAAGGCTACTAAGGGTGCGAACTTCCAAATCAATACCCTGAGGAAACTTAAACCCTTCCTACCAGCCAAAGACTTCCAAACTGCAGTACAAGCACTAGTAATCCCGCGAATTGAATACGGCAGCACCGCCCTCTGCGGTCTCACGTTAACCACTACTGCACCCCTAAGAGCCTCTCTAAACGCTGCAGCGAGACTCATCACTGGGTCAAAAAAACACTCGCACATCTCCCCTGACTTGAAATCCCTGAACTGGCTGCCTTTTGAAGCCAGAATACATCTGAAAATCGCCTGCATGACACATAAGGCTATACACTTGAGCTCTCCCGGATACCTCACTCAGAAGCTGTCAATCTCTGGCGGCTCTAGATACACTAGAGGCACAAACAATCTGCTTCTAAAACCTCGAAGATTCAGGAAGGAAAAAACGTATAAGCGCTCTTTCTCAGGAATGGCACCCAGGATCTGGAACTCACTCCCTCCTGAAACAAGGCTCATCTCCTCAGTCACACTTTTTAAGAAAGTAAAAGCTCTTCTCATGGCCAAATACACTTGAACTTTTAACTTGGATCTGTAAAGTATCTGCACCGATCTATATTACCCAGCTCGATCCCGATGACTATGTTTTTCCTGTATTATTCTGCTAGATCCCTACGAATGTGTTGTACCTGCTTTATTGTTTCACTTACCTGACTATTTACTTGCATTTATTGATTTACCTGTACTATTATGCTCCCTCACGTATTCATTCCCTTGTTTGGTATTCCCTGCTTGTAAAGCGCTCTGATATCTGAAAAGATCTTGTTCGCGCTATATAAAACTTTCAAAATAAATAAACAAGCACTAGTCATCCCTCGCATAGACTACGGCTGCATCACCCTCTGCGGACTCCCCCTAACTACAACTGCACCCCTAAGAGCTTCACTAAACGCAGCAGCGAGACTCCTCACTGGATCTAAAAAACACTCTCATATCTCCCCTGACTTTAAATCCCTGAACTGGTTGCCTTTTGAAGCCAGAATACATATGAAAATTGCCTGCATGACGCACAAGGCTATACACCTGAACTCACCTGGCTACCTCACTCAGAAGCTGACCATTTCCGGCGGGTCCAGAACCACAAGAAGCGCAAACCATCTTCTGCTGAAGCCTTGAAGATTCCGGAAGGAAAAAAATTACAAACGCTCCTTCTCAGGAATGGCGGCTAGGATCTGGAACTCACTCCCTCCTGAAACCAGGCTCATCTCCTCCACTCTTCTCTTTAAGAAAGAAGTTAAAGCTATCCTCATGGCTAAATACACTTGAACTGATACTTTTGATCTTTTAAGACTCTGCGTCGATTTGTACTACCTGTTCGATCCCTTTGCACATGTGTTTTACTTGTATTATTGACCTACCTGATTGTTGATTGTTCATGCTCCCTCTTATTTGTACTACTTGCATTGATGACCTACCTTCCTAACCATGCTCCCTCTTGTACCCACCCTACCAATGACTTACCCCTTTCCTTTGTAAAGGGCTCTGTTATCTGCAAAGATCTTGTTCGCGCTATATAAAACTTTCACAAAAAAAAAAAAAAAAAAAAATGAACAAGAAGGCCACTTCCCTCACCTATCACAGACTCATTAACAATCTATCCGACCCCATGATATCTCTACGTGAAAAATGGTCCAACGAACTTGGGGAATTAGACGACACAGACTGGCAGGAGGCGCTCTCATCCCCACGCGAAGTAGCAATATCCTCCAGACTGAGACTGGTGCAACTGAAAATACTACACCAAGTAGTAGTACACCGGGGTGACCCAACACAGAATAGGGGGGGGGCGAAAGTTTGCTTTGTCTGAGGAACTGTGGGGCAGAGGGGACGTTTTACCACACACTGTGGCAATGCCCACAGATAGCACCCTACTGGACAACAGTTCTGTGAACCATTACCCAAGTGAGTGGAGTTTCAGTTCTGCCAGAGCCCAAAAGACGTCTACTAAATATTTGGGAGCCCACTGATCTCACTCATGCAACACAGGACTGGGCGACGCTCGGAATGATGTTCGCCAAAGGTAATATAGTCAAATTCTGGGGATCACAATCCTCTCCGACACACCATGACTGGTGCAGAGATATGAATGGGGCCACGGTGGCAGAAAAGATGACGTATGTATGCCGAGGTTGCCCCAAAAAGAGGGAGCGAGTATGGGGAGCTTGGAACAAGTATAGAGGTAACATTTGTACTCCGCCTCTAACTGGGTCTGACACGGAGTCTAACTGAGGGAGGTGGCTAAGAGATGCTTGATCGTAACTTTCTGCCAAACTGAATGTATTAAATGTATTGAAGTCCTGACTGTGCCAATGTGAGATGAGATGTGTGATGTTTATCATGATTCAACTCGGAACCGCACTTAATTTTTGCCCTGTCATTAATAAAGAGTTTTTAAAAAAAGATATACACCATACATGCTGAATATCAAAATATAAATATCCCTTTCATATATGTCCTACTACCAAATAAGCAAAGCAGTACTTACTACGACCTCTTACACCACAATAAACATAAAACAAATACTATATTCCCCCAAAAATAATCAAAGACTTTGAGCAAGCCATGATTCAAATCATTTTAAAAATGTACCCCCATACAGCCATACAAGGCTGCTACTATCATTTCAATCAAAGTGTATGGTGACACCTCCAAAAATCTGCACTAAGGGGCCGATTATGATTGCGGAAGGCCCGTTACCATCAGCCATGTGGTGGCGGTCCTTCCGCAATTGTACCTCGCTTTTCCCCCGCCACATTACGATGGCAAAGGGAATCACGATAGGACCAAACACCGTCTGCCACTGGTCCGCCTAAAGCAATCTCACAGATTGCCCGGCGGATGGTCCTCAAGGCCAGGTATGATGGCGGTGCCTGGCAGGCACCGTCCACCAAATCATGATGCTGGCTACAGCCAGCATTTCCATGGCGGTGATGCCGCCATGGAAAGGCTGGTGGGGATTGGTGATGGGGGCCTGTTGCGGGTCCCCGAAGTGTAGGGGGGAGGAGAGGGTGCATTTGGAGGGTACCCATGGTACCCCCTACATTTCACAGCACCGCCTAGCAGGCACTGTGTAGTGCCTGCCACGTAGTGCTGTGAAATGCAACACCTGGCATTTTTGCATCACGGCGGGTGCTGCTGTCAGCAGCACCCGCCGCAGTGTTAACATGCAGTATCTGTCCGCCATGGTGGCGGACACATCCTGATGCAGTATGCGGGACCGCTGCGTGCATGGCGGACGGTCCCGGTTTACTCCAGGATGGCGGACGGACTACAGTCCATCCGCCATCCTAATGAGCCCTTAAGTGTAGAATATTCTACAAACAGTCTATTTGCATTTGATACAAAAATAGTGATAGCACTAACCAATGTCCCTGTCACAGAGGTAGCCAGCTACTGCAATTTACTAGTAGAAAGTCCTTTCTCCCAACAAAATGAAGACAAACGTAAGCCCCCTACAGGATTATTTTGGAGACATTTGGATTTGTAGACTGCATAGCTACGGACACAGACACCAACCTAAATTCCCTCTGCCATAGTGGAATGTCTATGACAAAACCTTAGCACAGTAAGCCAAAACAAACAACACAGTGGAAGGATGGCACAACTCCTTCCAATCCTCACGAGGCAGAACCAAACCTTCACTCTATAAATCTATAGAAGCATTGCAAAAAGAGGAAAGCTCCCAACAACTACAAATGGAGCAATTTATTAGCCACATTGCCCATAAACTTAGCAAACAAACCATAAGAATTTATGATATGCTATAATTTAAAGCCAAACTCATTGTAAAAGAGTACATTACACAGAAATGCTAGGCAAAGTCATATTATAAAATAAATATTAACCTACCAAAGTCCTACAAAATTATTACAAAATCTAGACCAACATAATAAATCCTTTTTATAGATAATAAATATATTTGATTACATCAGTAAAAAAATGTATTTCAATTCCAATGTTAATGAAGACCAAAATAATAAAATTATATATAAATGATGTAACTGAAAATTTTAACCATTACCTAACAAGAACTAAAAACAAACTCAATCCATCACAAACATTATTACAGCACTTAAACCAAAAATTCCGAATAACAATATTTACACACACAATTAAATATCACATTTCCCTCTCAAAAGAAATAAAATAAAGAAAACATACTGTTCTGTAGCTGCTTATGCTCCTCTGTATCCACATAGTCAAAAATTGTAATCCTCCAAAAATGGGAAAAATGGCCAAAAGTCCAAAAGAAATTCAAAAATAAAACAAACCCAATAGTGATCCCTCAAAGCAATCCAAAGTATGTAGGAAACATAAAAATCCTCAAAAGGTGTTTCAAAAAAGAAAAGCTCCAGGAAACCCATAGAAAAGAAATCTAAGTAAAAAGCATGAGTGTATTAGAAACCAAAATAGACTTCTTTTGAAAAAAATGGGAACTCCCAGTGCCCAAATAACCATCAAAATATAAGTAACATAACGCAATTGAACATAATGTATCAATGCATATCTAAAATATTGCACGAAATGCCAGAACTACAAACTACTGAAAAACACTACTATAAATATATTTAAATATATCAAAAATCCATGAACAACACAATAACTAACTTGTTGACCCCTCCAACCCCAGCTGCCATCCTCAGAACCCTTAAACAAGAACTTACAGTAACCTGGTTCCAGGAAAATAGACTAAAATAACACAAAAAGTTAGCACAATAGAAGGCAGCAGTTAGTAAATAAGATGGCCGCTATATGAAACTAAAATAAGACTATAGCCCCATAGAAATGAATGGGAAATAATGTAAAAATGCTGAATATAGGTATGAATTAAAAAAAATACATTATTAAACATGTTAGAAAATGTTAAAATTTAAAAACAATTTCAAAGTATAAATGTAATATTATAAAATATATATATACCATTAGCTCATATATACTTAAAAATAGGTTAAAATGATATTGAAAATATGTGTATGAAACAATGTAAGAAACATTAAAAACTGTTAAAAATGGAAAATAAAAGGGGGAAATGTAAAGCATACAATAGTAATAAAATATAATTTACTTTTTTAAATCACAAAAACATTTTTTTACTTAACTTTAAACAAATGTTTAGCTTTAAGTTGAAATATGTATTTAAAAATGTCAAATTATACAATAAATTAACTTTGAAAGCATAAAAAAATAAAAATGTGTCACATCTTTATTCTGTAAAAAATGTAAATAATGATATTATTGCTTGCAAACATACAAGCAACTATTTTTTTCATTATATTTGTAGGAAAGTGGAGTATTATGCAGTGAAGCTGGTTAGGCTTCACTATGCAGTACTTTCACGATACCCCAGTTAGGTTATTTGGATGCACACTAATACACCACTAGCTCAGTCCTGGTGATGGAGCAAGAATTCGCACGTAAAGCGTCTTGCTTGTATTCAAGAACCTCAAATAACAGTAATAAAATATAATCAACATGTTTGTGTTACTAATATTGCACATTTTACATTACACGGGGTGTCCCAGTGACGCTTGCCTATGTGTTTATAAACATTAATACGCTTGCCACTAAAATGGCCGCTGCTTGGCGGGGTTTTCTTCTGCCCATGCGTTGGTCACAATCACGTGACGTACTCGCAGTTCTGGTGGGAATCCTTGCGCTTGCGCACTTGCACGTAAGATGGCCGCTTTGTGTTCTCACATGCCGAAGCATGCACTATCGCTCTCTGCCTTTCTGTTCGTTTGCACTAATATTAATGCTATAAGTTAGTATAGAGTAAGGGGAGTCATATAGGGATTCCAGGTATACAGTGTATTCATTTATTTCTGTGTTTTAATTTGTTTTCGCTTACTTTTCATGTATCGAATCCTTTGGGCCTGGGAGGGATTCAAAACTCCATCTTAGAAGTCCTTACTGAGCATGTCCTCCTGGCAGAGGAAAGAAAACCTTGTACCAGTGGAACTCAGCCAGTTGGCAGCCACAGTCAAGATGCTCATGAGAAAGTGACCTGCGACCCAGCAGAATGAAGCTGAACTGTCCTGCAACTGAAACAATTGTATATAATCCATTGTATTTTGTAGAATATGTCATGGGAACCCCAAATTCAATAGGCGGTCCCAAAAGATGCAAATTTGGACTTGTAGAAGTTTATCCTGGTTGGTGTGTTGACCTGTCCTACTTGAGGACCAATCGAAATTGGGGATTCATACACTTGCGACATTTGGGGGGTGGTACACTGACCCGAAAACAGTATAACTAGCCTGGGTTTAGCTAGAGAAATTATCCGACTTGTCCGAATAGCTGACCTGTCACTGACCCAACGCAGTCAATAGGTGACTGATACAGAGAGCTGCGGAGCACTCTGTCCGTAATTTCCATAGACCCAGGGGGGTTTGTTCTGAAACCTTAAGTGCTGGCGGAGCACTTTGCTGGAAAATTCGATAACCCAATCGGGGTTCTGACTGATAGCTGCAGAGAGGGTGGAGCGCAGGCGTAGCTTCCGAACTGCGGGTGCTGGTCTTACCTTGGTGGTCCTGTCCTGATCCTAATCTGGTTTTCCTGTCCTGTCCTGGGGTGTCCATTCCGTACCTGCTGCCTACTGGCGACCGTCCTTCCTTGGGTTTCTCCTGTCCTTGTCTGACCCGTGGCCAGGGTTGGTCTCCACACCGTTCTAGGTAAATATAAATCTGAGGGAACCCATTTTTGCACTCTCCTTTTCCTTGCTTTGAATAAATTCGTACTTGCCTTTATTCCTCTTTCTTACCTTCCCTTTGCTGACAAATGTTAAAGTCCTACATTGTAGTTGTTATACTAGAATGTTCCAATTTTTCCCCATCCTATAAGCACTGTTCTAAATACTACTCATACAATATATAGATGTTCCTTTTCTTTACCCATCCTTTAGTCGATTCAAGTAATTGCATCGTTTTAATAGTATGGTCCATTCTTACTTTACCTATAGTTCCTCTTCATGGGGAAATATTTCACTCTGTGCTCTTTATAATTTTAGTTATTGACAGTTTAATTGCTGTGAACCTAATGCTTTCAGAACTTGATGAAATTTAGATAAAGGTTTTAAAACTTCTTGAGTCTGTGGTCATTACATGAGTGCAAAGAAACTATATGATAGTTGGTATTTTGTATCTGCCTTTCTTTTACAGCTAGCTCCCTGATCCATTGTGGTCATAGGTACCCCTAACAGTGGATTGGTAAGTCGGGTACACTGGAAATAAAATAGGAAGGAGCAGGGTTACTGGTAGTAGAGTGTAAGGTTACCCGATTAATAGATATGGTGAATTATGGTGAATTAAATACTATGGGCCCGATGCGTATATGGTAAATTTTATAGCCGGGTGACCTGCGCGCTCTATCAGTAATTTTCTGGTAGCAGAGGAAATGGTTAGGGACTAGTTAAAGTTAGGTAGGACTAGTTTAGATAGGTAAATAGGTTATATGCTGCTAATTGTGAAAAATTTTATTGCTGCTAGATCGATCGAAAATACAATTGCTGCTTATTGCCTTAAAAATTATGAAATGTTTTAAATTGTTTTTCTTGCTGTTATATTGATAAATGTACTAATATTACTCGTTAGTGATTGTTACATGTTTGTCTGGAATCCCCGGGGAATAGAATAGCGGGTGGTGAGGAGAATCCACGTCGCAGTGAGGTCAGTGGCTCAAGGAAAATTGGTGCAGGTTAGGCAGAACTGGAAGCACTAATTAGGGTTTTCTGAATAAATGTTTGAATAAATGGTAGCAAAGAGTTCGCTGGCAAAACCTCTATTGTGATATAACCTAGTAAGGGTCACACGGAAGGAGTAGCAGGTTCGTCTAAGCTTGATTGGTAGCAAAGGAGTTCACTAGTGAAACTTTTGGCTTAGTATATATCCCGCAGTGGATGAGTCGAAGGAGTAGCAGGTTCACTAATGCTTGTGTGAAGAGTAGGCAGAAGGGATCTACTCGCAGTATTAGAAAAGTAAATAGAAGAGGGTTACTTGCAGTAAAACAAATCTTTTCTTTCTAGACACTCGAGTACAGTGGCGAATGTGTTTACGTTGTGAATTAAACAGAGCACTTGCACTTTAAAAGGTAGAAATTGCCAGTCAGTTGCGGAGCTGCGCTGACGTCACTCAGTGCCGCGCTGGTATTGGTCGAGACAGCGGGCGTGTAGCTGAGGAGGAATTGTGAAGGAGGGGTGAGCACAGGAGCGTGAGAACTCGTTTACAAGAAACGCCGCGCACCCATTGGTTGAATTATTTTGACATCGCGCATTTGATTGGTTGCACGAAAATAAGAGTCGCGATTGTATTGGAAGTAATTTTGTAAACAAAGTCGCTTGTGGAAAGTTTATGTGGCATTCATATAGCCCAGAAACTAGACCTGATCCAAGATACATAGGGTTCGGAAAAGATCAGTGGAAAGGTCGTAAAAGCGTTATGTACGGAGAAAAAAGGAAAATGACTTTAGTAAGCAAAGTGAAAAATTATTTCAAGAGAGACAAGCCTATCAAAACTAGAGAAGGAGTTGTCATTGCACCACCTAATACTCCCGCATCATTCATGATGTTTGATAAAGGCTACCATGCTTGTGTGTGGTTGGAAAATTGGGTGGAATATACTAAAAATGACGGGATTTTGGCATTTCCGTTAGATGGAACGTTTAACAGCAGGAGTTTGTTCAATTTGAGAACCAGATGAATGATTTACATCCCAGACCGAGATTAACGCAATATGAGGCCTTAGAAGAGTGGGAGATAGAGGCTTTTGAGCGAGACAAACCCAGAATGGACAAGGGGTTAACCAAATGGTATCCAAAAGTGAAACAAGAAACCCGAGAGAAAAGAATGAAACAATGGAGACAGAACATGATAGTAGAAGGACTGTATCCTGTAATAACCCTAGAAGCGCCCCTGGGAGAGAAAAGGACAGAGAAAACAAAGCATTTAGTGACCAGTGGGGATTCAGATGATGATTACTTGGAGGAACTATTAATGAAGAACCCACCTCCTTATAATGAGGGTTCAAGACCCATAGGTGCCAGAGACACCTGTCTGAGACCCCCATATAGTGAAGAGTCGAGATACTCCGGTGAGAGAGACTCCTGTCCAAGACCTCCTTATGAGGATGAGTCAAGACCCTTAAGCACAGGAAATCCATTCCTGAAACCTAATTATGGTGAAGGACCGAGTATGACACATCCGACTGCCCCGTATTTTGCTCCAACCCTCACTCCGCAGTATTGCACGAAGCCTCCCTGGAAAGGGTACTGCAGGAGAGAGCGCGAGAGGCCATGGCCAAACAGAGAACAGAATTAATTCAGAAAATCTCCCAACTAAATACAAGTCCTGAAGCCCTGACCATCCCAGTAACTATTGGACCAGTTGTTCCTTTATACGGGGATAAACAGGGGAGTCCAAAGACTCCGATCATTACCCCAGCTGTAGTACAGCCGAGGAAAGAGCCCTTAATTGTAGATGATCAGGCGAGTGAATGTGAATCTGTGATTTCTTTAATGGATTTACCGAACAGAGAACCAGAAAGGGATTCACAGAGGAGAAACACTCCTTTCACTTCAAGAGAAATTCAAATGGAATCAACTTCAGGTACTAAAAGTGTCACAGTAGTGACTCCTGAAGAGATTGAAAGATGGAGTCGAGAATTAGAGAAACAAAATCCTCAATCGAAACCCTTAGATATTTATAAATTACGAATAGAATTGGAAGAATTGATGGCTGGAAATGTGGGGTTAGACAGACTGAATACCTATACTGAGGAAGAATTGCTGTTTATTTGCAGAAGTATCACCCGTAATACCAGAGTGTTCCATGAGAAGCTAATGGACACCGCGGCTAGTATGGGAATAGATATCGGTAAATCAAAAGTGCTGCAAAAGCCCTATAGAGCAGAGTTCTCAGACAGAGATTTGGAGAACATGAATGTGTCAGGAAAAAAGGTGCAGATCAAAGAATTATTAAACCTGCTGCAAAAATGGGGTGAATTAGAAAAATGGAAAGCCAGATGGGCAAAGAAAAAAGAGGAGATTAGATCAAAACAGATGGCTTCCGAGTATGTCTTAAAAGAAGCTGACAAGGCAGAAAAATTATATCCTATGCGAGAAGTGCCAGGTGGAAAGTATGTGCATGTTCCATGGTCCCAACAGGATATTGTGTCCTTTACTAACGACTTCCCAAAGCTGCGAGAAAAACCTGTAGACTGGTACAGACAGGTCGAAAGATTTGTGAAGGTCCAGAAATGTCTCTGGAAAGATTTGGATGGGTTCTTTGACGTTGTGGTGCCTGTAGATCTGTGGACAGAATGTAAAATCGCAATTGATTGGCCTAGTGAGGAGTACCCGAGAGATCCAAATATAGGGGCGCCTTCAGCAGATGTGATGAAAGAGTACAATCAGGTAATGTTACATCTGAAGGGGAAGGTGCCTGCCAAAGAAACTGATTGGACTCGAATAGACAGAACTACCCAGAATAGGGATGAAACTGTGCATTCCTATTATGAACGATTGTTACAGGTGTTCAAAACATACAGTGGTCTAGACAACATTGAATTGAAGGACATGACTCATTTTATCTACAGATTTGTGCTAGGATTAGGACCTGAAATTTCCCAGTGAATCAAAGACAATAAGATCTGCTGGCAGTCTAAACCAATTGATGAAGTTTTAAAATATGCAAAATATTGTGAGGATGAATTGGCAGATAAACGAAAAGAGTTAAAGGAAAAAGTCATGTGGGCTCAGGTAAAATTAGCCGAACACCAAGAACAGCAGTTAAATAAATTAACTAGTAATCAGAATAAAGGCTCCGGGGGTGGGGGAAAGCCACGAGTAAAGATGAGCCGAGAGGAGGCCAAAAAGAAATTCCCCTGTCACGGATGCGGCCAGGTGGGTCACTGGAGAGACGAGTGTCCACATGTACAGAATGGTAATATTCAAATTAATGATTTAAATCCACAGATGCAGATTGAAAACCCACGAAAGACCCAGCCACAGGTAAAGCAGAATCAGTTGCCTCGTGCACCTAGACAAAATTATAGGAGCAAAGCACAGCAGGGTGAAGACACCGAAGTGTGGGAAGGAAGAGATGATAGAACCACAGCCGCTTCACAATTTCTGTTAAATGACACATTTCTCTGTGATGACACCTACTGACGGTGCCTGAGGGGGGAGGACGAGGAGTGCGTGCTTGGCGCCTCCTTGCCGGTGGACCAGTCAGGGCCATACATTGAAGGAAAGGTTGAGGGAAATGACGTCACCTTTCTGTTGGGCACTGGTGCTACCCGTTCTACTGTGAGAACAGCAGACGTTCCAAACCTACCCATCTCGGGAGAAGCGATCCAAGTAGTGGGCGTTTCAAATCAGCTAATTAGTACCCCAGTTACAAAACCTATGGAGATTAAAATTGGGAATTTTATAGAGATGCATAGATTTGTCGTTTGCGACTCTAGTCCTATAAACCTGCTAGGAAGGGATTTGTTGTGTAAAATGAACTGTACTATCTTTTGCACACCAAATGGCGTTGAAATTCAGACGAAGATGGAATTTTCAAATTAATGTTAGCACGACCAGACTCTGAAATCAAAAGACTGACAATACAAGACTTACCTGAAGAACTCCATGAAACAGTGAAACCAGAAGTATGGGATTTTACTGGAAAAGATGTAGGATTAATGGAAAATGTAGACCCAATCAAAATAGCCATAAAAGAAAATGCAGTATACCCAAATATTAAACAGTACAAAAAGAGTGCAGAAGTAAAAGCAGGAGTTGCTATTGAAATAAAAATATTGCTAGAAGCAAATATCATAAAAGAAGTGATGAGCAGTCCTTGTAATTCACCCATAATTGGAATCAAGAAACCTAGTGGGAAGTACAGGGTAGTACAGGACCTGCGCAAGGTTAACAAAATTGTGGTTCCTTGTTGTCCTGTCGTGCCAAACCCTGCAGTGGTTTTATACCAAATTCCATGGAATGCTGGATGGTTTACCGTCATTGACCTAGGTCATGCATTCTTTTCAATTCCATTGCATCCAGACAGCAAATTTCTTTTCTCATTTGAATTCGACAGTCACGTGTATGTCTGGAATCACGTCCCTCAGGGGTATACAGAAAGCCCCTCAATTTTTAATCAAATTCTGAAAAAGTGCCTTGAGACCCTAATCTTGCCCGGAAAATCAGTTTTGGTGCAATAAATAGAAGACCTCTTGGTGGCGTTCAAAAGTCGAAGAGACTGTGTAACTGACACCATTGCCTTGCTGAACCATTTAGGTGAAGGAGGGCATAAAGTATCACCAGAAAAGCTGCAATTCTGTACCACATCAGTGAAATATCTGGGGCACCAGATAGAGAAAGGTATCAGGAAAGTCACCACAGAAAGAATCAGGATAATTCGAAACATGGAATTACCAAATACCCAGAAAGAAATCAGAATGTTCCTTGGAGTTGTAGGGTACTGTAGGCAATGGATTGTGGGATTTGCAGTCCTTGCAAGACCATTGATACACATGACAAAGAAAGGTGAAAAGGACCCAGTGGAGTGGGATGAAGAAAGCATGACAGCTTTTATCAAATTACGAGACTGTCTCTGTACTGCTCCTGCATTAGGAATGAACAGAGTGAGTCCATTGTGATGGGACATCCAGTAACTGTATATGTTCCACATTCTGTTGTAATTTTACTAACACGAACAAAAACCCAGTATCTCACTCCTAGTCGGCTGACTAAGTATGAGAGAATCCTTGTAGGTGCAGGAAATGTAACCATCGAAAGATGTAACATTCTGAATCCAGCTACCTTACTACCTAGCTCGTTTGCAGATGAAGTGAGGGAAGAATTTGCACATGATTGCATTGATTTGACTGAGTTCAGTACCAAACCACGCCCAGATATAAAAGAGAACCCTCTGTACAGTGAGGATTATGAGCTGTTTGTAGACGGCTCATGCATGAGACACGAAGACGGTGGCCTTAGTGCTGCCTACTCAGTGTGCACACTAGATCGTCCAGTGGAAGCATCCTATTTGTATGGAGTCAAGTCTGCACAAATAGCCGAATTAATTGCATTGACAAAAGCTTGTAAATTTGGGAGAAATTTGAGAATAACCATATATACTGATAGCCAGTATGGTTATGGGGTTGTGCATGACTTTGGCCAATTGTGGCTACAGAGGGAGTTCCTGACTTCTTCAGGCACTCCTGTCCGAAATGGAAAATATGTGCAGGATTTACTGGAATCAATCCAGTTACCAAAAGAATTGGCTGTGGTCAAGTGTGCTGCTCACAAATCTGGTGATGACAATGTGACAGCAGGTAATCGATATGCTGACCAGTTAGCCCAACATTGTGCAAAGTAGAAAATCTCAATCAATATAAAGGTGGGAGGACATGGAAACAGCTGCCAACTTTTGATGCTAGAGGGTGTGAATACATGGGAGGAAGTGAGAGACTTACAGGAAGCAGCAGAGCCACAGGAAAAACAAAGATGGATAAGCTTTGGTTGTCGTAGGAGGGGTGCAGATGGTGTCATTGTATACCTTGATGATATGCCTGTGTTACCAGACTGTATGCTTGCTCCTATGGCCAGATTAATTCATGGAGACACACATGTGGGCAGAGATGCGATGATTTGCATGTTCCGCCAGACATGGTTCAATTCGAAATTCAGAAGCGTAGCAGAAGCGCTCTGCCAGAGTTGTTAGACCTGCCAACAATTTAACCCTGGAAAGAAAACTATAGTGCTACCAGGGAAAATTGGAAAGGCAGAAGGTCCTTTTATTAGACTACAACTCGACTTTATTCAGTTGCCCCCTTGTCGAGGAATGAAATACCTACTTGTCATTGTCTGCCTGTTTTCAAAATGGGTGGAAGCTTTCCCTGCACGTAGAAATGACAGCATCACAGTAGCAAAATTATTGCTTAGGGAACTTATACCTCGTTACGGTTTCCCAGTCTTAATTGCATCTGACAGAGGAAGTCATTTCCAGAATGAAATAATAAAACAAATCTGTGAAGCATTCAAAATCACGCAACATCTGCACTGTGCATATCGTCCAGAGGCTTCTGGAGTGGTAGAACAGATAAATGGCACAATCAAGTCAAGATTGGCAAAGATGTGTGAATACACTCAACTGGAATCGCCAGATGCTCTGCCTCTTGTGTTGATGGGACTCAGAAGTATTCCAGATCGGAACACCGGCTTGAGTCCACATGAGATCCTAACGGGAAGAGCAATGCGGCAAGCATCGGTACCAGGATACAAAATAATAAGTATATCTGATGATTTGGTACTGGAATACTGTAAAGAGCTGGCTGACCAAGTACGTTCTATCTCTCGCCAGGTTGGGGGAGAAGACGTCGCCAGACCAACGACTCCAGCCCATGGCCTGAATTCAGGTGACTGGGTCATATTAAGAAGCACACTCGGAAAAGTTGCCTCGAGCCCAGGTGGGGAAAGCCACGACAGGTGATCCTGGTTACCACCACAGCTGTAAAGTGTGCAGGAGTACCTCGCTGGATCCATGCCAGCCACACAAAGAAAGTGACTGAACCTGATCAAACTGAGGCTGAAGGTTGCCCAGCTGAAGGATCCCAAGACATCGGTCCTGAAGTAGCTGAAGAAGACCAACAGAGACCCAGTCAAGAAGATTGGGTACCACTGATTGATCTGACAATCGACCCTATACGAACCAGAAGGCAAGCCCAGTTAGATAGACAGTGGGATAGTGAGGACGAGACAGGTGAAGAAGAAGCTACTCAGATCATCGAAATCCACGTTAGATCTGATTCTGAGGAGGACCAGATAGGGAAAGAGCAAGTAGTTGACACTCCACCAAGAACACCTACACCAGAAAAGGGACAGATAGAAATTAGGGCGGAAGTTCAAGCGGTAGAAAATCAAGAGTTTGAAGAGCTTGAACAGGAACAGACAGGATTAGACAATTGTGTTCAGGAAGAAGAGATCGAAACAGATCAAAGCCAAACTCAGCATACACCTGAACAAGGCCAGTTTAGGGACCAGGCAGAAGAAACAGATGAAAGACCTGGAAATAGTCAGTTAGGGAACAATACTGAAGACAAATTTGATCCAAATGTGCCACAACTAAACGAAAACAAAAGAATATTGGACGAAGGCCAAGACACAGTGCCAAGTAAAAGACTCAGAAAAGGTGATTCAGTACCTCGATTTGTGAAAAGGCTGAGACTGCGTCTAAAGACGATAAACGAAGAGCCTGAACAGATAAACGAGGTTTCAAGTCAAACTGACCCAGTGCACACAAAAATAAAGAGAAGAAGTGCACGCATCAAGAAACTGAATAACAAGTACGCGAATATAAAAAAAATGGCTGATTCTTCTGAGAATGGGAGACCGAGACGAAGTTGTTATAAAACATGCTGCCAGGTATGTTTATGTAGTGTAGCAATAGTACTGATCCTTTGGATAGGACTAACAGTAACCCTTCCTTCTATGATGAGTAAAAACCCGAGTTTGTACCCAAACAATAACTTACCTGATGACACTGTAGAAACGCACACAAGAATTACACTACGAAGAATAGACACTTTGGACAAACCACTTAGCCTGAAACGAAGACAGTTAATTTTAGAAGCACCAGACGAGGAAGGGTTACACTTTAATAAAATAAAGAACAAGACACACTTAAATGTTTTCGCAAACCTGTTATTGCATTATGTAGAAACTATGGAAATAGACGACTGTTATGTCTGCATGAAGCTACCTACTTCTGTGGCTGAAGGTGTGACTTATCATCACCTGCCCTTAACATATGGAATTTCCTGTAGTATACTAACTAGCTTATTTTACAAAAGAGGACCTTTACAGTATTATTACTCAAACTCTGACGTAACGTTTTCTGAACTTCCGGTTCGAAGAAACCTGAACCCTCTACATACGACTAGAGATGTAGCTAAGTACATGAGTGATTATTTTCTAACTGTAGGGAAAATTAATGTAGATGATGCACATAAAAATAACCTGACCTGTTCTTTACATGAAAAGGAAAAAGAATTTCTGGACATGGTAGAGAAGAGAAGAGAGAGTTTCCAAAAGAAAGCCAAAGACAAGAACCATAAAGTTCCTAAATGGGCAGAGAGTATAGGAAGCACCCAAAGTGGTGGAGCTAATGCTGCGATGCTTCTGGATTTCGAAAAGAAGGGGAAACTCTGTCTTAAAAGAGAAAAGACTAGTTATTATAACAATATTTTCATTGGTTCCAGTGAATGCGAACATAATTACAAGGTAATTGGAGGTTGGGGTTTCAAAGATGGGACAGAGCCTGTGTTTCCTGGAATTTATTTTATATGTGGGAACAAGGCTTATTTCAAATTGCCCGACCATTGGTACGGGAGTTGCTATTTTGGTATTGTCTTCCCAAAGATATACCATGTGGGGAAAATCACTGGAAGCAATGAAGAAACTAACCAATTAGTACGCAATAAAAGAGAAAGTGCTGGTGAAATTGTAGGAGATATTTTTAGCGCAATAATACCTGCAGTGGGAGTGGTTCTGAACACACACACAATTTGCAAATTGTCAACAGTAGTAGATCGGTTATCTACCGACACTGCTGGAGGTTTCCTGATGGTCAATACCGAAATGGTTGCGGTCAGATCAATGGTTTTACAGAACAGACTTGCCCTTGATACTCTATTGGCAAAAGAGGGCGGAGTCTGCAGAATGTTGAAAGCGCAACATTGTTGCTCTTACATACCTGATAAAAGCGTGGAAATCCAAAGGTATGTGAGGAACATTACTAATTTTGCGAAAGAACTCAAACCACTGGAGGTTGACAGTGCCTGGAAGAGACTTACTGATGGTCTCTCCGCCGTAGGTCATTGGTTTGCTAATTTAGGAAGAAGTTTGTTGGTTAAAGTACTGATGCCAATTGCGGGAATAGGTTTAGTAATATTCTTCATATTCATTTGTTGTAAATATCGAAAGCACCAAATGAAGTACACTGTGAACAAGAGAGGAGTGAAGAGGAATGTGGATGAACTTGAATTAGAGGAATTGAATAATCAGATTTATAAAAGGTTGAAAAATTCTCACCCTAATAAAGAAACAAAAGAAAAACTGAATTGAAAGTTGGAAGAGATTGAACTGTGAAAAAATTAAAGTTGGCATCTGGTTCTATTGATTTGTGATGATTTAAAATATCATCAAAGAGGGGATTGATGGAGCAAGAATTTGCACGTAAAGCGTCTTGCTTGTATTCAAGAACCTCAAATAACAGTAATAAAATATAATCAACATGTTTGTGTTACTAATATTGCACATTTTACATTACACGGGGTGTCCCAGTGACGTTTGCCAATGTGTTTATTAACATTAATACGCTTGCCGCTAAAATGGCCGCTGCTTGGCGGGGTTTTCTTCTGCGCATGCGTTGGTCACAATCACGTGACGTGACGTACTCGCAGTTCTGGTGGGAATCCTTGCGCTTGCACACTTGCACTTAAGATGGCCGCTTTGTGTTCTCACATGCCGAAGCTTGCACTATCGCTCTCTGCCTTTCTGTTCGTTTGCACCAATATTAATGCTATAAGTTAGTATAAAGTAAGGGGAGTCATATAGGGATTCCTGGTATACAGTGTATTCATTTATTTCTGTGTTTTAATTTGTTTTCGCTTACTTTTCATGTATCGAATCCTTTGAGCCTGGGAGAGATTCAAAACGCCATCTTAGAAGTCCTTACTACACATGTCCTCCTGGCAGAGGAAAGAAAACCTTGTACCAGTGGAACTCAGCCAGCTGGCAGCCACAGTCAAGATGCTCATGAGAAAGTGACCTGCGACCCAGCAGAATGAAGCTGAACTGTCCTGCAACTGAAACAATTGTATATAATCCATTGTATTTCGTAGAATATGTCATGGGAACCCCAAATTCAATAGGCGGTCCCAAAAGATGCAAATTTGGACTTGTAGAAGTTTATCCTGGTTAGTGTGTTGACCTGTCCTACTTGAGGACCAATCGATATTGGGGATTCTTACACTTGCAACATTTGGGGGGTGGTACACTGACCCGAAAACAGTATAACTAGCCTAGGTTTAGCTAGAGAAATTGTCCGACTTGTCCGAATAGCTGACCTGTCACTGACCCAACGCACTCAATAGGTGACTGATACAGAGAGCTGCGGAGCACTCTGTCCGTAATTTCCATAGACCCAGGGGGGTTTGTTCTGAAACCTTAAGTGCTGGCGGAGCACTTTGCTGGAAAATTCGATAACCCAATCGGGGTTCTGACTGATAGCTGCAGAGAGGGTGGAGCGCAGGCGTTGCTTCCGAACTGCGGGTGCTAGTCTTACCTTGGTGGTCCTGTCCTGATCCTAATCTGGTTTTCCTGTCCTGTCCTGGGGTGTCCATTCCGTACCTGCTTTGCCACTGGCGACTGTCCTTCCTTGGGTTTCTCCTGTCCTTGTCTGACCCGTGGCCAGGGTTGGTCTCCACACCGTTCTAGGTAAATATAAATCTGAGGGAACCCATTTTTGCACTCTCCTTTTCCTTGCTTTGAATAAATTCGTACTTGCCTTTATTCCTCTTTCTTACCTTCCCTTTGCTGACAAATGTTAAAGTCCTACATTGTAGTTGTTATACTAGCATGTTCCAATTTTTCCCCATCCTATAAGCACTGTTCTAAATACTACTCATACAATATATAGATGTTCCTTTTCTTTACCCATCCTTTAGTCGATTCAAGTAATTGCATCGATTTAATAGTATGGTCCATTCTTACTTTACCTATAGTTCCTCTTCATGGGGAAATATTTCACTGTGAGATTCTAGTATGTTCCTTATTTTTCCCGTCCTTTAGACATCATACTGAGTCCAAGCTCTGAAATTTCTTATTAGTATGTTCCCTGTTCTTACCTTCCCTTTAGACTCATAAATGGTTGGTCTTATTCACTTCCTATATGGATATGTGCTCTTTATCATTTTAGTTATTGACAGTTTTATTGCTGTGAACCTAATGCTTTCAGAACTTGATGAAATTTAGATAAAGGTTTTAAAACTTCTTGAGTCTGTGGTCATTACATGAGTGCAAAGAAAATATATGATAGTTGGTATTTTGTATCTGCCTTTCTTTTACAGCTAGCTCCCTGATCCATTGTGGTCATAGGTACCCGTAACCGTGGATTGGTAAGTCGGGTACACTGGAAATAAAATAGGAAGGAGCAGGGTTACTGGTAGTAGAGTGTAAGGTTACCCGATTAATAAATATGGTGAATTAAATACTATGGGCCCGATGCGTATATGGTACATTTTATAGCCGGGTGACCTGCGCGCTCTATCACTGGTAGTGTCTCACAGAGCATATGATAAGCATTTCAGAGTACCAACATGGACAATAAGTAATTGACATGACTAGAAAGATACCAAGACCGATTTATAAATATAAAGCAGATTGTTATTCAAATTTAGACGTGTAATACACAAAGGAGCCAAGAGGGAAATAAAGGTACCTCCGGGATAGCCCTCCACTCAACAGAACTTAATACTAAAAATCCCTGTACCCTGGACACTGGTTAGCATTCATCTAATAGGCATCAAAACACTGTTAGCTGGAAAAAAATTCTTTTTAGATCCAGCCTCACCCACTCTCTATTTATGGTTAGGTGTGTGCTATCTAGTGCCTGACCGTCCAAATCAAACCGCTGTTTGTAACTGCAAACGGGAGATTCCGGGCAGAATTCAACTCAACACATCCATTTATGTCTGCTCCACTGAGACAGTCCATCCACCCACACTTGAAAAATAAACACAATGAAAAAAGTGTTGTGAAAAGGAAGGCACCTCACGGGCGAACAACCCTCGGGGCGCTTGGCAGATGTTACCAATTCCCTGCCCCTTTCTCATCATCGGTCGCCATTCTTTTTCGAAATAAAATAAGTGTCCAAAACAAAAACCCTTTCAAGTGTGCAGAAGGACAGGTGCAAGAAAAGAAGCTCACGGAAGTAAGGGGAGTCATACAGGGATTCCTGGTATACAGTGTATTCATTTATTTCTGTGTTTTAATTTGTTTTCGCTTACTTTTCATGTATCGAATCCTTTGAGCCTGGGAGAGATTCAAAACTCCATCTTAGAAGTCCTTACTACACATGTCCTCCTGGCAGAGGAAAGAAAACCTTGTACCAGTGGAACTCAGCCAGCTGGCAGCCACAGTCAAGATGCTCATGAGAAAGTGACCTGCGACCCAGCAGAATGAAGCTGAACTGTCCTGCAACTGAAACAATTGTATATAATCCATTGTATTTCGTAGAATATGTCATGGGAACCCCAAATTCAATAGGCGGGCCCAAAAGATGCAAATTTGGACTTGTAGAAGTTTATCCTGGTTGGTGTGTTGACCTGTCCTACTTGAGGACCAATCGAAATTGGGGATTCTTACACTTGCAACATTTGGGGGGTGGTACACTGACCCGAAAACAGTATGACTAGCCTAGGTTTAGCTAGAGAAATTGTCCGACTTGTCCGAATAGCTGACCTGTCACTGACCCAACGCACTCAATAGGTGACTGATACAGAGAGCTGCGGAGCACTCTGTCCGTAATTTCCATAGACCCAGGGGGGTTTGTTCTGAAACCTTGAGTGCTGGCGGAGCACTTTGCTGGAAAATTCGATAACCCAATCGGGGTTCTGACTGATAGCTGCAGAGAGGGTGGAGCGCAGGCGTTGCTTCCGAACTGCGGGTGCTGGTCTTACCTTGGTGGTCCTGTCCTGATCCTAATCTGGTTTTCCTGTCCTGTCCTGGGGTGTCCATTCCATACCTGCTTTGCCACTGGCGACTGTCCTTCCTTGGGTTTCTCCTGTCCTTGTCTGACCCGTGGCCAGGGTTGGTCTCCACACCGTTCTAGGTAAATATAAATCTGAGGGAACCCATTTTTGCACTCTCCTTTTCCTTGCTTTGAATACATTCGTACTTGCCTTTATTCCTCTTTCTTACCTTCCCTTTGCTGACAAATGTTAAAGTCCTACATTGTAGTTGTTATACTAGCATGTTCCAATTTTTCCCCATCCTATAAGCACTGTTCTAAATACTACTCATACAATATATAGATGTTCCTTTTCTTTACCCATCCTTTAGTCGATTCAAGTAATTGCATCGATTTAATAGTATGGTCCATTCTTACTTTACCTATAGTTCCTCTTCATGGGGAAATATTTCACTGTGAGATTCTAGTATGTTCCTTATTTTTCCCGTCCTTTAGACATCATACTGAGTCCAAGCTCTGAAATTTCTTATTAGTATGTTCCCTGTTCTTACCTTCCCTTTAGACTCATAAATGGTTGGTCTTATTCACTTCCTATATGGATATGTGCTCTTTATCATTTTAGTTATTGACAGTTTTATTGCTGTGAACCTAATGCTTTCAGAACTTGATGAAATTTAGATAAAGGTTTTAAAACTTCTTGAGTCTGTGGTCATTACATGAGTGCAAAGAAAATATATGATAGTTGGTATTTTGTATCTGCCTTTCTTTTACAGCTAGCTCCCTGATCCATTGTGGTCATAGGTACCCGTAACCTTGGATTGGTAAGTCGGGTACACTGGAAATAAAATAGGAAGGAGCAGGGTTACTGGTAGTAGAGTGTAAGGTTACCCGATTAATAAATATGGTGAATTAAATACTATGGGCCCGATGCGTATATGGTACATTTTATAGCCGGGTGACCTGCGCGCTCTATCACTGGTAGTGTCTCACAGAGCATATGATAAGCATTTCAGAGTACCAACATGGACAATAAGTAATTGACATGACTAGAAAGATACCAAGACCGATTTATAAATATAAAGCAGATTGTTATTTAAATTTAGACGTGTAATACACAAAGGAGCCAAGAGGGAAATAAAGGTACCTCCGGGATAGCCCTCCACTCAACAGAACTTAATACAAAAAATCCCTGTACCCTGGACACTGGTTAGCATTCATCTAATAGGCATCAAAACACTGTTAGCTGGAAAAAAATTATTTTTAGATCCAGCCTCACCCACTCTCTATTTATGGTTAGGTGTGTGCTATCTAGTGCCTGACCGTCCAAATCAAACCGCTGTTTGTAACTGCAAACGGGAGATTCCAGGCAGAATTCAACTCAACACATCCATTTATGTCTGCTCCACTGAGACAGTCCATCCACCCACACTTGAAAAATAAACACAATGAAAAAAGTGTGGTGAAAAGGAAGGCACCTCACGGGCGAACAACCCTCGGGGCGCTTGGCAGATGTTACCAATTCCCTGCCCCTTTCTCATCATCGGTCGCCATTCTTTTTCGAAATAAAATAAGTGTCCAAAACAAAAACCCTTTCAGGTGTGCAGAAGGACAGGTGCAAGAAAAGAAGCTCACGGAATCGCTCCCTGATGTGACAGAAGAAGTGATTAAAATCAGCAGACACACCAATGGTACAACTTTATTACTAGATCTGGTGTGTACTGGTGAAGTAAAAAGGCTGGTAGCTTACTATCGCGTACCATGACCTGTAACCGACATGTTTCGTGGACCAGGGTCAGCGGACTCGACAATTCTCGCCTCGGTGCCTACTCTAACCTGGGGTCCCACTCGGCAACTCTGGGCATTAGCTTGCCTAATCTCCACAACGGCCCCATCAACGCCGGGGATGCCTGGCTCCACCTTGGGGATTCCCAGTAGGGACCATTCCACAGGGAAAGCCAGGATGGGTTCCCCAGCGGTATACAGCGCCGGGACGCCCCTTTGCTGGGGCAGCTGTGCGCTTTACAAGTATACGACATTTAACATTTAACATTTCACTTCCTTATACACTTTATGGCAGATTCATCAGGGTTCACCAATCGGTCACCGCACCAGTGTTGGACATCTTGATTATGGAAACTGTCGAGTTGAAAACAAAGCCCAAAATTAAAAGTTAAAAGCACTTCCGGACCGGACTCATAGCATTCATCATATATTTGCATATTATTGCATTTAGAGAAAAGCCAATTACCCTAAACCAGCCACGTCCTCTCATACCAGCTGGTCAGGGAAATATCAGCCCTACCATTGATTGTTGTATCAATCTGAAAGTAATCAAAACATTGTCGCACAAGTTAGATGTAGGAGTGCTGCAGACGCCTTGGTGAACAACAACCATGTTGTACAGTACTGTTCAAGCACCACGTCGATTACTTAACCACAACCACTCGCACTCACTGCATGTCCACATACCACTCATAGAGGGACCACACGAGTACTGCGCTGTGGTTCAGCCCAACATTCAAATACTATTAAAGCCTGTGTTTACCCATTTACCAGTATGACAGACTAAATGAAGGTCCGATATCTGGCCGAAGTTGTAAATATTGCCAGGTAGTAGGACTCGTGAAAAACTAAGCCCACCATAAGCAATTTTACGCTAAAATTATCATTCATACTGCCCCCAACTCCTCACCGTATGGGTATTGAACCAGGACCACAAATCATCCCAGGAACGCCGAGATTCCTTTACAGCCGCCTTTTAAAACAAACCCGGTTTCACGAACACAGATTCACAGCGGTCACGTGGTAGAAACTGTAAGCCACATGGGGGTTTTTTTGCGGGCGCCATCTTTGAACGGAGTAAAAATTTGCCTTTCCAATCATAACAGCACTATGTATAGTTTTTCAGCATAGCGAAAGTGTCCACAATTCAAACATCTGATGGTTACAGTCCTGATGAAGGCATAGTGTGTATGTCGAAACGCGTCGACAGGATACCATCAATTCTTCAAATAATAATTTTTACTGTGACAACATATGTATTAGTACAATGTTATTTTATCAATTTGGATCAATGTATTGATTTTTATTATATGTCTTTATCATATTAAACATGTATTTTTTCATATTGAATTAGTTGTGTGTTTGCCATTGTCTAGTGTGTCACTTCTTTATATTGTATGCCTGGGATTGTTATCTCACATACACAATTCAAACATCGACACAGAAAAACGAGGGATTAATGTATAATTCCATCGTTTCCATTGTTTTTAGTCATGTCATCAGCGGAAACAACCCTCAATGTCATTACAAATAATGTAGCGCCATCTTTTAACGGGTTAAAAAATATGCATTTCGAATCACAACAACCCTCTGTATCGTTTATCAGCCTAGAGACTGTCCACAAAAACATCGACATAGAAAAAAGGAGATTCATGTATAAATCCATCATTTCCATTGTTTTTTAGTCATGTCAACAATGGAACCCCTATCAATGTTATTTGCAAATTATGTGCAGTGTCATGGTCCATAAGCTCAGATCTGTAATGAAAGGACATAACATTCAAAATCAGGGCATTATAATGGCTCCCCAAAATATTTTCTTTACTTCATCGAAAACCATTCGTGAAAACTTTATTGGCAGCACCTCTAGACGCGCGAGATACACAATAGTATCTAGAAATCCCGTGTCTCTAGAATAAATGGAGTACTATATACAGGTATCACCAGAATTGCAATGCGGCGGCGCACAAGGTGCCAGTGTGCTATATGGCATTTAGCAAACATAACTCCTCACCTGCCATAGTCAAATGTTTTATTGCCTCAACAATTACAAGGTACACGGCACCAGGCTCCAGTCAACGGCTTGGTTGCAAATGCACAGCCTATCACTCTTGATGAACAATAAGGGCACAGATCCAGGTTAGCCACTATACTCCCCTGAGCTTAAAATGTCGACAAAACAGAAAAGAGTGGCCTACTATGGGTTAATTTACTTCACTCTGTTCCATTCAATTATTTCGTTCAAGCCCTGTGTGTCACTTCTTTCTCTAAAGATCCATCTGGCTTCCTTGGCTAATAACAGAGCCTCAATGTTGTTCGGATTGCCCTTGACTGTCTCAAGCACAATCCATGTGAAGCCATGTTTCTCCTGATAGCAATGCTGGACCAGTTTGGTAGTTAGTTTACCTGCCTTTATCGTGCTTAAATGTTCCTGTATACGGACTTTTATTTTTCTAGAGGTGAGTCCAATGTATCGAAATCCGCAGCTACACAGTAATCTGTAAACCACATTCGTGGTATTGCAGTTGCTAAAATGGTTTAAAAACCATTCCTTGCCTGCTGCCAACATCACACTGCTGCATTTCTTGGTAAGTGGGCACACAGAGCACGTCCCACAGGGATAATGCCCATTGGGGATGGTTGTAGATTCATTTTTGGGGGGCACCCGTTCACGGGTATGGACAAGCCTGTCCTTTAGATTGCCCGACCGTTTAAAGGCGAATCTCGGTGGTGGCATAGAGAAATCTTTATTAGATAACAGATTCCAATGCTTTCTTATGGATTGCCTGATCTTGGTGGCCATGGGGTCAAAAGTCATCACTACTGGCAAGCAAACCTGTCTTTCTTTACTCGTCTGTTCAAGTAGGGCACTATGTGGGGTATTGAGAGCCCTTTTTCTAGCATTCCTAACCACCTTTCGGGGATAATTGCGCTGTTCAAGTTTCTTAGTAAGGTCGAGGGACTGTTCAAGGAACACGTCCGTCGCTGAACAATTCCTTCTGTACCTGAGAAACTGGCCCACCGGGAGATTGTCTCGGAGGGCCCTGGGATGGTATGAGTTATATAGAAGGAGTGAGTTCCTGTCAGTACGTTTTTGATGTGCACGGGTACTCAGACCTCCCTCTTTCCCTGCCTCAATTTCAAGGTCCAAATAGATAGCGTTGGTATGGCTGTAAGTCCAAGTAAAATTCAGGCTCTGGTCCTGTGAATTTAGCCAAATCAGGAACTCTAATAAGGAATCCTCAGACCCTGACCATATGCAGAGCACATCGTCAATCTATCTGGCCGAACGGTATAATATTCTTCTGGCATGCAGGATGATAGCTTGCATAGTGTAACATCGTGTTTCGATCAGAAGGTTTCGGACAGTTTTTAAGGGTGCGGCGTAACTGCACCAGTAAACTAGAATATGAAAAACATGCCAGAGTTTTAACCAGTAAGTTTCTAGATAGCGGATACCCTAAACAAATGGTGAAAAAAGCTTATAAACATGCTAAGTATTATAATAGAGACAGCCTATTCGAACCAAAAAATAAGAAAGAACAATTGGACAAACCCATAGTGTGTGTAACCAATTTTTCAAATATTTCCAATAAAATCAAAAACTTAATTAATAGCAATTGGAAATTATTAAATGATGCAGAAACAGTCCCGTTACCTAAACCAATATTAGCGTTCAGAAGAAACAAGACTATAAGAAATTGTCTAGTACACACATATCCTGATAAGAACCAAAAAAATCAGATAAGTACCATCGACGGATCAACACCAATGGGCAATTTCCCTTGTGGTAATTGTAAAAACGGTAGCTCCATAATCAAAGGACAGACAGTGACATATGGTAGCATAACCCATACTCATAAAATGTTTCTGAATTGCAGGACGCAGAATGTTATATATATGATTCAATGCCCCTGCGACAAAGCCTATATTGGCGAAACCGCCAGAGAGATAAGACTCAGATTAAACGAACATAGATCGACACTCCGTACCAAAAAGCAAAATGCACCCTTGGTAACCCACTGGCAAATAAAAAGACACCAGATTGAGGACCTTAAATGGTGCATATTAGAAGTAGTCAGCCTAAATAAGAGAGGAGGTGATTTAACAACTAAACGAAAGAAAAGGAAGCAGTACTACATGTCTAGATTTAACACATATAGAACTGGCCTGAACAATAGAGAGGGGTGGGAAAGAATCCTGTAGAGGGAGAAAGCAGTTCACCCACATATGAGCCAAGTCAGTTATAATATGAAAAGTCCACGGAGGGAAATAGCATAATCTGAATTAAAAGAAATAAATATCCTTTGGTAAAATTTAAGAATGTATACATATGGTAGCCCCCAAATAGAAATTTAAAATGAACTATACAAACGAGTCCCTGTAAAGTATGACACTTAGCTTTATTACTATAGTGCCCTCAGGAGATTTATATCACCCAAGGGATTAATAATACTGCAATCAACCATAGACCATTTCATATGTTTATATTTCTCGAGAATGATTAGTTCGCAAGAAACAAAACAGAGTAGTATATTGTTTGAGGCAGTAAATAGACTGGGACGATATAAACTCAAAGATGGCCGACAAAGTGAACAGCCATGACAACATGACGTAAAGGTGCCCAGTAATAGTAGTTTCAACAAGAGTATCAAGCCAGAAGAAGTAAAGATCGACTGATTACTAATATAATGCAGATCAGGATTAAAATACAATCTAATACAATGATCGCCCCAAAAAAAAAGTGTCTAAAACAAAAAAAGGACTGTAAGGAATCAGCCCAGTCCAAAATGGCGCTGAAAAGAAAGGTGGTGACCTAAACCAAAATCAAAACGATCGGGAGAGAAAGAATAGATGAGGCTCCGAAAACGGTTTAGAACAAACAGGGGCGTATATAAATAAAAATAGGTAACAGAAGGGGCAGAGCCAAAAATAATTATAATATACATAACAATCAGATACCTAATGAAACCGAGGTAGTAAAAACAGTTGATTAACAAATGGTTATTAAATAACAGAGAATTCAAGAAAAAACCCACATATGCCCCATATAATGGTATAAAGCAATAGGGAGAGACATAATGATAACACCTTACAAGATGGCCCCCATAAAATAGGCAAAAAGGAGGCAAACAACCATGGACCGCCCTAATGAGAGTTAATTAATGGATAATTGACAATTAGAAGCACTATATATAGGAACCCTGATTCCCTCCGAATTCACTTGCAGAGCGAGAAGGCAGAAGGGAGGACACGGTCCAGGAATCTTCTTCCACAAAGTAAGTTGCAGAAGAAATACCCAACCTAGGCAGGTAGCTATAGAGAGTAGGAGCAGGGATTAATTGGCAATACTTAATCTTTTACAGCTTGGAATAAATAAAACTCCAAACTAATGGAATTCCCCAATTAAATGAAGGGAACCACAGAGAAGAATTAATACAATTGTGGAATAAATTAAAGGTAAGTAGGCTGTAATTACCCAATCAAACAGCAAGGAAAGGGGAGATAAAATATTGAATTTGTGACTCCCTTATAAATCATTATGTTTTCAGACTTAAAAGAGGAAGTCTATGGTTTCTACAAAAAAAGCACATCCTCCCCACATTCCCATGAAGGCCATCAGCGGTAAGGAGAAGGGATACTAAGGGTATACTTATGCACGAAATAGAAAGAATGGGAAAAAAAGAATAATGAAATAATGTCTTTTTTAAACAGAAAAATACAGCTTTTTTGGGCAAAAGAACCAAGAAGAGTTGAATGAAAGGTATCTTCCTTACCCTATGTTATATATGTAAGAAAGAGGCACTTGAAGGGTAAAGCAATTCCTAATGGTAATTTGTTTCTCTCTAGCAATATAACAAAAGAAAAGATAACAATATGCCACAAGAACATTATAACTCCATGTGAAGTAAATACTCCCTAGGTAAGAGAAGCCTAATAACCTAATAACAGGTTATAACATTAATAACCACACTGTAAAGGGCAGAGTTAATTGATTTTTCTTTTCCCTCCAGCAGGGCTTGACTTACCAGAAAGCCGCTAAGATTTTTATCCACACAGATTATTGGAGGTCTTTTCAAGACCCAATAGGTATGAGACATTTTCTTATAACAGTCTCAAAAGCTAAATTGTCTTAGCATATGCAGGGATATGAGCAAAGGTTTTTGACGGGTTACCAAAAAATAGGGGATTAATAAGGATACATTTAAGCATTTAACAATGGTTAATGTATGAAATGAATTAATAGGATGTTCATGATAAATACTTAAAGAACAGTGATATTAGATACAATTGTGAAAAAAACAACCCAGTACCTTGTCTAACTGAATGTTATTATACACCTTTTTGTTTAGATGTGTTTTTAAATTGAACATCAATGTCCTGAAGAAGGTGCAGATATTGTAGATCACCGAAACGCTGCGTCGATAATTTGTTCATTAATACATTTTGTGTTTTAAGTGTAATAATTTGTGCACATAAGTTTTTGTGACTCCTAAGGATTCCGGCCTAAAAAGTTCAGAAAAGGAAATGTGTTGTTTTGAATGCTTGTTACCCATTCCTTTTTCAAGTAAAAGGGTATCTCCCTCTACATTTTGTCATTCGGGGATAAACAATAGCCACTTGAAACTGGCTGGTGGTCAGGACTATGTTTCCTACAATGCACTAGGCCATTCACTTTGGAGGAATCCCCTCAGGGAGGGCATAAAATCCCCTTGACACCAGGGAAAGATGTTTCTTAAATACAGGGGTGGGGCTACCCAATATGGGCAATTACCCCATCTGTCTCTCCGAGCAGAATGCCCACTAGATGCCAAGGAAAGCATTTTGTTAATAAAGGGGTGGGGCTGCTCCCCATTGGGCATGGCCATGCCCTCCACCCCAATAAAATGGGGCATCTTTCTTTCTTCCCCTCTGGGGGCAGATGCAGTAATTACCCCCAAAATGTCCCCCTCCCGGGAAGGCAGAAAGCCCACTAAATGGCAGGGAAAGTTTTGTTAATATAGGGGTAGGAACTGACCACCACAGGCATGGCCATGGCCCCATACCACAAAATGGAGCATCGGTTTTTCTGCCCCTCCCCAGACTGATAGGGGTAATTACCCCCAATCTGCCCCCCTAGGGGAAGTATGCCCATTAAACACCAGGGAAAGGGCAACCATGTTCAAAGCAACACATTTATCAAAGCAGCATCCTTTTCCAAAGTAGTATACTTTAAAATAGACTCCTTTCCCAAAGCATCATTTCCCAGAGAATCCTTTCCCAAAGCAGCATCCTTTCCCAAAGCAGCATCCTTTACCAAAGCAGCATCCTTTACCAAAGCAGCATCCTTTCCCAAAGCAGCATCCTTTACCAAAGCAGCATCCTTTACCAAAGTAGCATCCTTTACCAAAGCAGCATCCTTTACCAAAGCAGCATCCTTTACCAAAGCATCCGTACCAAAGCAGCATCCTTTCCCAAAGCAGCATCCTTTACCAAAGTAGCATCCTTTACCAAAGCAGTATCCTTTACCAAAGCAGCATCCTTTACCAAAGCATCCGTACCAAAGCAGCATCCTTTCACAAAGCAGCATTCTTTACCAAGGCAGCATCCTTTCCCAAAGCAGCATCCTTTACCAAAGCAGCATCCTTTCCCAAAGCAGCATCCTTTCCCAAAGCAGCATCCTTTACCAGAGCAGCATCCTTTACCAGAGCAGCATCCTTTCCCAAAGCAGCATCCTTTACCAAAGCAGCATCCTTTCCCAAAGCAGCATCCTTTCCCAAAGCAGCATCCTTTACCAAAGCAGCATCCTTTACCAAAGCAGCATCCTTTACCAAAGCAGCATCCTTTACCAAAGCAGCATCCTTTACCAAAGCAGCATCCTTTACCAAAGCAGCATCCTTTCCCAAAGCAGCATCCTTTCCCAAAGCAGCATCCTTTACCAAAGCAGCATCCTTTCCCAAAGCAGCATCCTTTACCAAAGCAGCATCCTTTACCAAAGCAGCATCCTTTCCCAAAGCAGCATCCTTTACTAAAGCAGCATCCTTTACCAAAGCCGCATCCTTTACCAAAGCAGCATCCTTTACCAAAGCAGCATCCTTTCCCAAAGCAGCATCCTTTACCAAAGCAGCATCCTTTCCCAAAGCAGCATCCTTTCCCAAAGCAGCATCCTTTACCAAAGCAGCATCCTTTCCCAAAGCAGAATCCTTTCCCAAAGCAGCATCCTTTACCAAAGCAGCATCCTTTACCAAAGTAGCATCCTTTACCAAAGCAGCATCCTTTACCACAGCAGCATCCTTTACCACAGCAGCATCCTTTCCCAAAGCAGCATCCTTTCCCAAAGAAGCATCCTTTATCAAAGCAGCATCCTTTATCAAAGCAGCATCCTTTATCAAAGCAGCATCCTTTACCAAAGTAGCATCCTTTACCAAAGCATCCTTTACCAGAGCAGCATCCTTTACCAGAGCAGCATCCTTTCCCAAAGCAGCATCCTTTACCAAAGCAGCATCCTTTCCCAAAGCAGCATCCTTTACCAAAGCAGCATCCTTTCCCAAAGCAGCATCCTTTACCAAAGTAGCATCCTTTACCAAAGCATCCTTTACCAGAGCAGCATCCTTTACCACAGCAGCATCCTTTCCCAAAGCAGCATCCTTTCCCAAAGAAGCATCCTTTATCAAAGCAGCATCCTTTACCAGAGCAGCATCCTTTACCAAAGCAGCATCCGTTCCCAAAGCAGCATCCTTTACCAAAGCAGCATCCTTTACCAAAGCAGCATCCTTTACCAGAGCAGCATCCTTTACCAAAGCAGCATCCGTTCCCAAAGCAGCATCCTTTACCAGAGCAGCATCCTTTACCAAAGCAGCATCCTTTCCCAAAGCAGCATCCTTTATCAAAGCAGCATCCTTTACCAAAGTAGCATCCTTTACCAAAGCATCCTTTACCAGAGCAGCATCCTTTACCAGAGCAGCATCCTTTACCAGAGCAGCATCCTTTACCAGAGCAGCATCCTTTCCCAAAGCAGCATCCTTTACCAAAGTAGCATCCTTTACCAAAGCATCCTTTACCAGAGCAGCATCCTTTACCACAGCAGCATCCTTTCCCAAAGCAGCATCCTTTACCAAAGCAGCATCCTTTACCGAAGCAGCATCCTTTACCAAAGCAGCATCCTTTACCAGAGCAGCATCCTTTACCAGAGCAGCATCCTTAACCAAAGCAGCATCCTTTACCAGAGCAGCATCCTTTACCAGAGCAGAATCCTTTACCAAAGTAGCATCCTTTACCAAACCATCCTTTACAAAAGCATTCTTTACCAAAGCATCCTTTACAAAAGCATTTGTTACCAAAGCATTCTTTCCCAAAGCAGCATCATTTACTGAAGCATACTTTACCAAAGCAGCATCCTTTACCAAAGCAGCATCCTTTACCAGTGCAGCATCATTTACTGAAGCATCCATACCAAATCAGCATCCTTTACCAGAGCAGCATCCTTTACCAAAGCAGCATCCTTTACCAAAGCAGCATCCTTTACCAAAGCAGCATCCTTTATCAGAGCAGCATCCTTTACCAAAGCAGCATCCTTTACCAAAGCATCCTTTACAAAAGCATTCTTTACTAAAGCATCCTTTACAAAAGCATTCTTTACCAAAGCATCCTTCACAAAAGCATTCTTTACCAAAGAATCATTTCCCAAAGCATTCTTTACCAAAGCATTCTTTCCCAAAGCAGCATCCTTTATCAAAGCATCCTTTACCAAAATGTTCCTTTGCTAAAGCATCCTTTACCAAATCATTCTTTACTAAAGCATCCCTTACCAATGCATCCTTTACCAAAGCATCCTTTACCAAAGCATCCTTTACCAAAGCTTCCTTTACCAAAGCATCCTCTGCTAAAGCATCCTTTCCCAAAGCAGCATCCTTGACCAAAGCACCATTTACCAAATCATCCTTTCCCAATGCACCATTTACCAAATCGTCCTTTCCCAAAGCATCCTTAACCATATCCTTCTTTACCAAGTCATCCGTTCCCAAAGCATCCTTAACCATAGCCTTCTTTACCAAATCATCCTTTCCCAAAGCATCCTTCACCATAGCCGTATTTACCAAATCATCCTTTCCCAAAGCATTCTTTATCAAATCATCCTTTCCCAAAGCATTCTTTATCAAATCATCCTTTCCCAAAGCATTCTTTACCAAATCATCCTTTCCCAAAGTATTTTTTACCAAATCATCCTTTCTCAAAGTATTCTTTACTAAAGCATCCTTTTCCATAGCAGCATCCTTTACCAAAGTATCCATACCAAAGCAGCATCCTTTACCAAAGCATCCTTTCCCGAATATTTTAGCTGTTGGTCGAAGACGCCTGTGAGCTGGCCTGAATTCATTGCATCAGCAAGAACGATTTTTGCCAAATCTCTTTTATATTTTCATAACATCCCTTTTGAAGGCGGTAAGAAAATGTGTACCGCTGCACCAAGAAATAATGGCCCATGGATAGTACTTAAAAATTATGCTCATCCAGCCCAATTGCAACCTTAAATCAATCAATCAATCAATATATTTGTAAAGCGCGCTACTCACCCTTGAGTGTCTCAAGGCACTAGGAGGGGGGGAGATGCTGCTACTGCTCGAAACAGCCAGGTCTTGAGTAGTCTTCTGAAGGTTAGCAGGTCCTGGGTCTGCCGTAGAGGATGGAGAGGGTGTTCCAGGTCTTGGAGGGCAGTGGGCAGAGTGAACAAGTTCTTCCATAAACTCCTTTCTTCCGCCTGATGTCTTTCTGCCCTAACATCTGACTTTGCTACAGCAACAAGTTGACAATTTTCATGTTATATGTTTCCTTCAGGACTTCAGTCGACTTATGAAACTGCTCTTAATGTGAGCATTTCAGTACTTCAGTACTCAAGCTGTATGTATGGCTGGGAGGACCCTTTGCATCTAATTGTAACTGTATTTATGTAGCGCTTACTACCACTGACAAGGTTTGTAAGCTCTTTTCGGCAAGTTGCACGCTACTTTGGAACCAAACAGGATTATTGGGGAATTAGTATTGGGAAATATGAAATTAATTGGAGCGGTGGACATGTGAGTCTGTTAGTAAGACTGAAAAGGATAGTGGAGGGATGGAAGAAGTATGGGTCTAGAAAGCAGTTTTGGGAGATCATAGCAGCAGGAGTAGGTTTGGGATGAGTAAAGGAGAGATGGAGGGGGAAAAGTCGGAGGGGAGAGTTTAGAAATGCTTGTTTGGGAGTGTTGGACTTGGCCCCTCTGGCAGGTTCACCCCTTAACTTTTTGCCTTTTAATGTTACATCATTATAGTGATTTCTGGTCTTGGCGCACTTTGACACTGTGTCCCAGTGCAAAGTGCGTGCGCTCTCTGAGTGCGTGTGTGAGAGTGGCCTGCCCTCCCATAGGAATGCATGGGGAATATGTGTGTCCCTGGTAGTTCCTGATGCGTGGGGAGTGCAGGTGCGGGTTTGGTATGTGCGGACTCGTGTGAATAAATGCTGCGCGATGATGTGTGTGGCATAAATGTGTCTAGTGTGGAAGTGCCACTTATAGGAGTTGGCATGTCTGTGTAATTTATGTGAATTGGCTGTCTGACTTGTGATTGGCTGGAGCTGGCTGGTGAGCCGGGCTCCAGGAGTCAGGATGGGTCTGCCCCGGTGGTGAGTGGAGCGATCTGCATGCTTGATGTGAGGGAGGAGTGTACCTGGGACCTGAATAGGGCTGGGCTTTCCCCACACAATGCTGGCTCCGCCCCCTGTGGTGCGACTGATGACCCTAGCCTGGCCAGTGAATGGGGAGAGGGGCTGAGCAACAGAGTGCTCCAGAACCAGCTGCGTCTGGTTTTGCCCCCACCCTACACCCTAGAGACAAAGGGATTTTGTGTATAAAAAGAGGCTGTGACCTCCTGTTAAATGTTCTTCTTTCCTGACTTGAATCTACCAGGGGCGTGCTGCTGCTGGGGCCCAGGGGAAGGCTTGCCTCCCTGGGCCTTGCCCAGCCCCTGGATGCCTGGAGGAATTTCCTTTTCTGGGAGCTGCTGTGCTCCACCTTTTATGTCCTGGATCTCTGGGACCCACTCCTTTTTGGATGTTGCCAAGGCTTATTACAGTCTCCCTGCACCTCATTTTGGGGATTAGGCGCTTTGATTTAACCTCCCTGGGAAAGGGAGAGCCTGGGGGCTGAGCAGCGTGGCGCTGCAGCCCTTCCCGGGGGGGATCCCCCTCGTAGGGATTCCCCCCTCCTCTTTGTGCCTTGCGGGTGCCACCCCGCTTATTTAATTACCCTGGTGTGCAGGTGCCCACCCTGCATCTTGCTACGTTTATTTTCCGGTGCGCGGGTGCCAGGCCAACTTGCCTGTGACGGGTGCAGGGCCACGGCAGGAACGGAAGCAGGAAGCGGCCGTGGAGAGCCTCTCGGGCTCTATTTTCGAAGTCCCGGGCACTTTGCAAAGGCGGGGCTCTCGTGAGGAGAGAGTCCCGCGGTGACGGCAGAGAGCCCCGGGTCCCAGGAGGGGGCCCGGGCGAATACAGAATGGCGGCCGAGGCCACCGACGGCAGTGCGGGGCTCCCAGGAGTCCATGGGAGCCCCGCAGGAGAAGCGCTGCCGCATCTAGAGGATGAGAGTCCCCCGCCCCGGAGCCTGGTGAGTAAGGGCTGGGCGGGGGACCAAGCTGCAGTGCGCTCCCACTCTCCGAGGGAGCAGGTTCTCGTTGTGGGCACCGGCGTAAGGTGCGCAGTCAGAGCGGCCCCGCCTGTCAGTGGGCCGCTCCAACGTGCGGCACCATGGTTTTAGAGCCCAGGAGGCTCCACCGAAGGGGCGGTGCTGGCGTTAGAGAGCCCCAGTAGGTTCCAGAGCCTAGATGGCTTCCGGGTCACAATATCGATTTAAAGGGCCCGAGGAGCCCGTGCTGAGCCCCGTGGTTCCAACGATGGGGGGCATTCTTTCTTTAAGGAGCCAGAGTGCTCCCAGGCACACAGTGTGTGCAGAGCCTAGAGGGCTCCAACATTTTTGCGCAACATGTATTCCCAGAGCCTAGAGGGCTCCAACAGTTGGCGCAGTTTTGTCCTGGGGCCAGTGAGGGCCCTGTTGCAGTGTTGCTGATTCCCAGCTGCCCAGCAAGTAGTGGGCATCTGCACCGTTTAGGTTTTCCTTTCTAGGGACTTGTTCTTTGGACTCAGGAGTGAGTCGCACTCCTTCGCCCCTACTTTGGCCTGCCCACAGCTGTGCAGCACTTAGTGCCAGCTGCAGATTTTAGGCCCTGTTCTTGTCCCTCAGCTGCCCAGCAAGTAGTGGGCAGCTGCTACGTTTAGGTTTTGGCGCAGTGGCGCAAGCTGGACCCTAATGTGATTTATGTGCTAAATGTGATTTATGCGCTAATGCTTTGGGTGTTAGTAAATGTACTGTGTGTAGTATGTTTTGCGCACCCTGTGTCTTACCTACACCGCTGAATGTGTTTTTATGCGTCATGTGTCTTACCTACACCGCTGAATGTGTTCTTATGGATCATGTGTCTTACCTACACCGCTGAATGTGTTCTTATGCATCATGTGTCTTACCTACACCGCTGAATGTGTTCTTATGCGTCATGTGTCTTACCTACACCGCTGAATGTGTTTTTATGCGTCATGTGTCGTACCTACACCGCTGAATGTGTTCTTATGCATCATGTGTCTTACCTACACCGCTGAATGTGTTTTTATGCATCATGTGTCTTACCTACACCGCTGAATGTGTTTTTATGCATCATGTGTCTTACCTACACCGCTGAATGGGGTTTTATGCCTCATGTGTAAAGCTTCTGGCCTATACCCCTAAATGTATTTTTATGCTTAGGTTGTTGGTTTTCCTAGTATAGTTATGCTAGCGAGTTTATGGTTCCCTGCGTGATATTTTCCTAAGGCGGTTAGGATTGAGTAGGAGGTACTTACCTTTTACCAGTGGTTACTGGTTGTGTGCTACATTTGTTATTTGGTGCTACAGTTATTATATGTGCTAAGCGTTATTCCTACCAAGTGCTAGTTCTAAAACTGCTTATTCCTGACAGTGGTCCATGTGGCCCTGTCTTATGTACAAAATCCCCTGTAAATTCCACCCGTGCCTAAGGCACATTGTAAAATGTGTGTTTCTTATCTACTGTGTTTGGTATAATACAAAGGCTATTTTTATATATAACCTTGTGTGGAGTTCCTTTTGTGGGGGGCCTGGGATGTTGTTGCTGGGGGTTCGTGCGCAAATACTTAACCTACAATGCCTCTGGAATTAGCCTTACTGCTCGTGTCACGTTATATAGAGGGTGAGCAGGGGTTATCTTGGCTTGTGACTCCCTTGCCCTGACTAGAGTGGGGGTTTCTGCCTGGCTTTGGCGCAAGCCTTAGCCAACCGGAAATTGCCATTTCTAACAGGGAGATATGAATAGTAAAAGAGGCTTGAGATGATGCAAGGAGGGGTAAAGGAGGGAAGCGTCTAGAAAAGGTTAGTCAGAGAGTGGAGGTTGAGCATATATTGAGGGGGTACATGGTGGGAAATAGGGTAGTGCATTGAAGGTGCTAAATTAGAAGTAATAAATATAAAGATACATAAGTCCATGGAAGGTATATATGTATAAGTAAGGTAATATATGTAGATTCAAGTTGTGTTTAATAAACTCAGACTTTCAAGTGTTGCTGAACTTTTAGCTAATTTATTTCTTTTATAATTAGTTTATATATTTGTTTGGAATTCAATAGTGAAGCAATTTTAGATAAATAGGTATGATAAAAATTCACTTATTTGTGCATCGACCCATATGCATGTTAAACACTGAATAATATAATCATAAGTAATATGTTCATTTGTTAAGCAGAACTAACGAATATCTATATATTTATAAACATAATTATTATACATGTTTATACAAAAGAATACACATGTGAAGGTACACCTTTATAGTCCAAATAAATGCTTATATACACAGGGATATGTTGTATATTTATGTTTGAGTATGGGTGGTATGTGGGGAAGAGTCAACTGTGTTTTTAAGGTCTTCTCGGATGGCATAGAGGGCAGATTATGTGCCTCTTCCTGGACAGAATCCTATTTGGAGGTCTGAAAGTATGGAATTATCTTCAATAAATTGTGGCATCTGGGCGAATGCTGCTCTTTCTATCCGTTTGCTCAGGAAAGGCCCATTTCTAATCGGTCTGTAGTTGTCGGGGTTCAGCAGATCCAGGTTGTTTACTTTAGTAATGTGTGTATGTATGACATTTTTAAATCTTCTGGAAATATTCCCGCAGTTAAGGAATTGTTGATGAATCTTCTTAGTGGTGTGGCAACGGAGGTAGTTAGAAGAAGTTTCCGGAAGGTTTGTGGTGGACATGGGTCTGAAGGGATGCCGGCAGGCCTGCTTGCTTTGACCAGATCCATACATTTATTGTGTGATATTTGTTGGAAGGAATGCAGAGGCTGGGTTTGCTACTCTTGGAGGGTTTTTTGGAGGGAAGTGTTAATGCGGGTGTATTTTCTTTATTTTAAGTAGGAGCCCAACGAGTCTGCTTTGATCGTGCAATGATTTTCTAGTTTGTCTGTGAATTATTGAGTAATGGCATGAGCTCCTTCTAGGCAATTTGGTTTATGAAAGTCAGTGAGAATTTTATAAAACTATTTGCACATTCCGCATTTTGAACTCTGTCTGAATAACATATTTTTCTGAGCTTGATTGCTGACTTGTATAATCTGTTAAGTTACTGTAGGTGAAGCTTGTCTTGATTGGTGTTTGTGTTGCGCCAGGCATGTTGCAGCTTTCTAATTTGTTGTTTTATCTCTTTTATCGCTGTATTTCTCCAAAGTGCTTGTTTTCTTTTGTTCTATTGTGTTGTTTTTCTTGGTATTAGGATATCAAAAGCTTCCTGTAGCCTCTTATATTGTTGTTTAACTAAATTTACTGTGTCTAGATCTGTACAGGATGTTAGTTATGTTTCTAAGTGTTCCAAATCGAGTTTGTTTCACGGTCGATAGGTGGTTGCATATAAGGTTGTTTTAGGTGTGTTGCTTTCTGTTGTTTCTGCAAGCTCAACTTCCTTCAAAATGTGTATTTATCTGTCCTTGGACACTGGCATCTGACCTGGGACACTGGCACCCAACCTGGGACACTGGCACCCAACCTGGGACACTGGCACCCAACCAGGGACACTGGCACCCAACCTGGGACACTGGCCCTCAACCTCGGACACTGGCACTCAACCTGGGACACTAGTACCCGACCCGAGACACTGACATTTGACCTGGGACACAAGGACACTGGCACCTGACATGGGACACTACCACCCGACCTAGGACACTACCACCCAACATGGAACTCTGGCACCTGACCTGGGTCACGGGGACACTGGCACCTGATCTGGAACACTGACACTTAAACGAGGATGCTGACACCTGATCTTGGACACGGGCCCTCGACCTGGGTAATTAGCACCCAATCTGGGACACTGGCAACGGAGGTAGTTAGAAGAAGTTTCCAGAAGGTTTGTGGTGGACATGGGTCAGAAGGGAGGCCGGCAGGCCTGCTTGCTTTGACCAGATCCATAAATTCATGGTGTGATATTTGTTGGAAGGAATGCAGAGGCTGGGTTTTGGGATGTATGACGTTACAACGCAGGCTATTACAACGCCTGCCTTTACAACGCGGTTTTTACATCGCATACCATACAACGCATAGCGCTTTTGGGTGCTGGATAGTGAATAGTTTAATTTACTATTCCAACTCCAGTCCCCGTAAAAACTAGGGAAGGTGTTGGATAGTAAATTAAACTTATTCCCTATCCTAGAGCGCCCCCCAGCGCAATGCGTTGTAATAGTTTGCGTTGTAATGACCGCGTTGTAATGGTAGTGCATTGTAAAAGTTTCGTTGTAAGTGATGTTTACCTGGGTTTTGCTACTCTTGGAGGGTTTTTTGGGGGAAAGTGTTGATGCTGGTGTATTTTCTTTGTTTTAAGTAGGAGTCCAACGTGTCTGCTTTGATTGTGCAATGATTTGCTAGTTTGTCTGAATTATTGTGTAATGGGATGAGCTCCTTCTAGCCAATTTGGTTTATGAAAGCAGTGAGAGTTTTATAAAACTATTTGCACATTCAGCATTTTGAACTCTGTCTGAATAACATATTTTTCTGAGCTTGATTGCTGACTTGTATAATCTGTTAAGTTACTGTAGGTGAAGTTTGTCTTGATTGGTGTTTGTGTTGCGACAATCATGTTGCAGCTTTCTAATTTGTTGTTTTATCTCTTTTATCTCTGTATTTCTCCAAAGTGCTTGTTTTCTTTTGTTCTATTGTGGGTTTTTTTTCTTGGTATTAGGATATCAAAAGCTTCTTGTAGCCACTTATATAGTTTTTTAACTAAATTCACTGTGTCTAGATCTGTACTGGATGTTAGTTGTGTTTCTAAGTGTTCCAAATCAAGTTTGTTTCACGGTCGATAGGTGGATGCATGGAAGGTTGTTTTAGGTGTGTTGCTTTCTGTTGGTTTATGTTGGAAAGCAAGCATATGGTGGTCTGACCATGTGACTGGAGTAATCATTTGAAAGGTAACTTGTTCTGGATTTGCAAAAATTATATCTAGGACGTGTCCAGTAAAAACTGTGGGTCTGTGGACAATCTGATGCAGGTTCAGCTTGTCCAGGCCAGTAATGAGTGTTTTTGGATGAGGCATATTGGGTTTGTCAAACCTAATGTTTAGGTCACCAAGAATGCATAGGCTGGGGTGTAGGGTCGATCAGGATTGAAACTGTGTCTAGAAGTGTGTCTGGTAATGTTGCATTGCTGGGTGGAGGTCTGTAAAGGATCAAGAAGTTACAGCAGGAAGATGCATCTGGTGAAGAGGGCCTCACAACCATGTATGGATATGTCAACAACTTTAGTGATTTTTTTATATTTGCATAAACACAACAGCTAGGCCACCTCCTCTTTTCCCTATACGATTGTGTGTGATAGTTTGATGGCATAGAGGAATGGCTTTATGAATGTATCAACATCCAAAAAGGAAGCAAGAAGCATAGCAGTCGGGCTTCTCTTTCCTTGCCGTTGCTTCACTCAGGGCCTGTGACACATTTACTAGGCCACCAAGGGACTCTCAAAGGGGAGGAAAACGGGCCTTTCCAAGAGGAGTTGACCCTCACAATGGGAGATGGGGGAATACCAAAAGGGAAATAGAAACGATTGGGAAGCAACCTCTAAGTGCAGCAAGCTTGTAATTTCCTTCAAAATCTGTATTTATCTGACCTTGGACACTGGCATCTGACATGGAACACAGGGACACTGGCACATGATCTAGTTTACTGGCACCCGACAGAGGATGCTGACACCTGATCTGAGACACTGGCACTCGACCTGGGAAATTAGCACCCGACCTGTGACACTGGCACCGGCACCCGACCTGTGACACTGGCACCTGACCTGGGACACTAGCATCAGATCAGGGACACTGGCACCCGGCCTGGGAAATTATCACTCGATCTGGGACACTGGCCCTCGCCCTGGGATACTGGAACCCAACCTGGGACACTGGAAACTGACCTGGGACACTGGAACCCGAGCTGGGACACTAGCACCTGACCTGAGACACTGGTGCCAGACCTGAGACAATGAGACACTGGCACCTGACATGGACACTGACATCCAAACTAGGACGCGGGGTCACTGGTAAACTGGTAACTAACATGGGCAATGGCTCTGGAGTTAGGACGCTGGGACACTGGCACCCATCCTGGGACACTGGCACCCATCCTGGGACAATGGCACCAACGTGGGACACTAGCACCCATCCGGGACACTGGCATCCATCCTGGGACACTGGCACCCATCCTGGGACAATGGCACCAACTTGGGACACTAGCACCCATCCGGGACACTGGCACCCAACCTGGGACACTGACACCTGACCTGGGACAATGGCATCTGACATGGGACATTTGGACCCTGGCCCCTGGCTCTCTGCAGCCCCACTTTCCAGATCTGAAGAAGCCTGAAGTGCTGCTGAAGTCTCCAGTCCAAAAGGTGCATTTGCAAAATGCATAATTAGCGAAAGCGAAACTAACTTTGCTTGTTGTGCGAGACCCTGAACATTGCTCCACAGTGCACTCTCTACCCCTGATAGAAACCAGTTTTACCACCAAGCAACGACAAGACGGTAACAACTTCCTCCTGAAACCACGCATCATGAATAAAAAGAGAACTTGTCGCGAGCCTTCTCAGGTGCTGCACCAAAGATCTGGAACTCTCTTCCACCGGATGTACGCAGAATATCATCAATAACTGCTTTCAAATTAGAAGCCAAAAGATTCCTAATGAACAAATTCTTACCTTAATTTGGCTGATGTGCATTTGTGCGCAACCACTGATCCTACAACGGGAAACAACCTTTACAACGCAACTTTTACAACGCAACATCCATTACATCGCATGCCATTACAACGCAACCATTACAACGCATGACACTACAACGCATGTCATTACAACACAGTCATTACAACACATACCATTACAACGCATACCATCACAACGCATAGTACCCTTACACTATCCAACACTTACCCTACTGTTGCACCCCCTGGAGTTAGAATAGTAGTTTGTACCCTACTATCCAACACTTACCCTACTGTTGCACCCCCTGGAGTTAGAATAGTAATTTTTACCCCTACACTACCCAACACTTACCCTACTGTTGCACCCCCCTGGAGTTAGAATAGTAATTTTTACCCCTACACTACCCAACACTTACCATTCATGCAATGTAATGGTATGTGTTGTAATGGAATGCGTTGTAAACGTAGTATGCGTTTTAATGGAATGCGTTGTTAAGGTAGTTTTTAAAAATTCATTGTAATGGAATGCGTTGTAATGGATATTGCGTTATAAAAAATGCGTTGTAAAGGTATGCGTTGTAACGTCATACATCCCCTACAACAGGTGTTGATTGACTCTACATCCTTTTTACCATCCTGTGTTGTTGCTCTCTGCTCCTCTCGGGTGTAAGGTTTGCCCCCCGTAGCACCCTGTTATTGACCTGTTTATTTCATTACTCGCTGTGTAGCACCTGGCTGTGATTATTGTGACTATACCTGTTTGGTATCTGTTGGACCCGGTCCTTTGGGCAGGTTCACCCCGTGACTTTTTGCCTTTTCCTAGCCTGTTTTTGGAACCTGGATTGGTGATTTTAGACCTCTGCGCACTTTTTCACTGTGGTACAGTGTAAAGTGCGTGTGCTTTCTGTGTATGGATAGTGAGCGCCCTGCCCTCCCATAGGAATGAATGGGAAATATGTATGCCCATGGTAGATTCCTGATGCGTGGGGAGTGCAGGGGCGAGTTTGATGTGTATGAACTCGTGAGAATGAATGCTGCAGAATGGTGTATGCGGCATGGCTGTGTGTAGTCTAGAAGCGCCACTTTTAGAAGTTGGCATAATTGTGTAGTGAGTCTGCTAGCACGTGATTGGCTGATGGGCCTGGCCCAGGCATGCCTGGGCCTGTTGGTAGATGGACTGTCTGGAGGAGGGGGGTCTGAGTCAAGCCGTAGATGAAAGGCCCCCCATCTGCTGTTAGGGAGGAGTGGAAAGAGCTCTGGTGGTGCTGTGCCGTGCCTGGCAGCCCACCCCTGATGGCTCTCCCTCCGGATGGCCCCCTGTCACCTCTGACCTGAGGCTGACAGGAGAGGGAAACCAGATACACCCAGAGCTTAGGGCTCGCTCACACAAAGACTTCTAAAGACTTCAAAGCTGTTTCTGTGGATAAGAAGGGGCTGTTCCCCTTCCCAAAACGTTCTTGTTATCTGGACTTGAATCGACCAGGGGTGGGTGCTGCCCAGCTCCTGGATGCCTGGACTCCTGGGGGACCCCTCTGCCCTGCCTGGGCTGAGGGGGGGACTTGGCTTTACCCCTGGGAGGCTCTGGGACTGTGTTGCAGCATGGAGGAGCTGCATTTGCTTGTAGGAAGCGCTGTGCTTCCCCCTGAGCGCCTGGGAGCGCTCTGCCTGATTTCTAGCGCTGTAGAGCGCTTTATTTGAATTATAGCGCTGTGGGTCGTCATTTAGCGCTGGGAGCGCTTCATTTACATTGCGAGTGCCCACCTCGCTTATCGGTCCTTGTATTTCGGCTGCCCGCGCCGATATCTTCAATGCCTGCCCGCCTGCCTGCCTGAATCGGGCCTCCACGCTGCCCGCGGCGACCCGGAAGTACCTGGCCGGCCGGCCAATCCCAGCGCGGCCGGCCGGAAGTCCCGCCCCGCAGTCCGCGGAGCGAGGAAGAAGGAGGAGAGGCAGAAGATGGCGGCGGTGGACGGGGCTCCTCTCGGCTGAGGGAGCCCCAGGGAGACAAGGCGGTCGGCTGGCAGGGCTCCCGTGTGCCGAGGGAGCCCTGCAGAAGAGGAGGAGACTCGTGGTCGGCGGCTGAGGGGCTCCCGCGTGCGGAGGGAGCCCCGGCGAGGAAGAGAGGAGGCCGGCGCGAGGCTCCCCGCCTGGAGGGAGAGCCTCGAGCGAGCAGAGACCCGCTGTCGCCCCGCCCGCGATGGAGTCCCGGTGAGTCTGGGCGGAGGGCCGGGCAGAGTGGGGCAGAAGAGGGGAGGGGCGCCGGGGCACGCTGCGGTGTCCGCCCCCCCCCCAGTGGCGCGAGCTCGCGCCGATAGCCAGTGTGAAGCCACGAGGGCTTCGAGGGCGGCCCCAGATGGCAGTGGGTCGCCCCAACGTTCTATGAGCCCAGAGGGGCTCAAGGGGCCTCATCTCGTTTGGCGAGCCCAGAGGCTCGTAGGGGCATACTGGACATTGGCGCATCTAGGGCGGCCCCAGTTGGCAGTGGGTCGCCCCAGCGTGTGTGAGCCCAGAGAGGCTCGTAGAGGCATAATTTACCTTGGTGCATCTAGGGCGGCCCCGGTTGGCAGCGGGTCGCCCCAACGTGGTCTCGAGCCCAGAGAGGCTCCACCGAGGGCCCGTAGCTGTCTAAGAAGTCCCTGTGATGGGCTTGGGGCACCATTGTCTTTTAGAGCCTGTGTGGCTCCAACGTGTGCCCATTGTTTTTAGAGCCTGTGTGGTTCCAACGATTGTCCAGTGTTTTAGAGCCTGGGTGGCTCCAACGTTTGACCAGTGTTTTCAGAGCCTGTGTGGCTCCAAGCTTCGGCGCAGTTGGCACCTGAGGGCCAGTGAGGGCCCTGGCGCAGTTTTGATGATTCTCCAGCTGTCCAGCAATTAGTGGGCAGCTGCACCGTTTAGGCGCAAGTTGGAGAGAGAGTCCCTGTGTGGGACAGCGAGGGCACCGTGGTGCCAGGCCTACCCAGCTGCGCAGCACTTAGTGCCAGCTGCTACGTTTAGGCCCTTGTGAGTGTTCCCAGGGGCCCAGCAAGTAGTGGGCCCCTGCATCGTTTAGGCCCCTGACATTGAGACTCAGGGCGTTCTAGCCCCAACAAGGCCAGTTGGCCTAGGGACTGCCACAGGTGGTGGCTTATGTAGGTTTTGCGCAATTGTATGGTTATTGCACCTCTGAATGTATTTCCTTGCATCATGTTTTATTCCTGCACCTCTGAATGTTTTAGACATCATGTGACTTTTGCGCTACTGTATTATTCTGGTACCTCTGAGTGTAATTTTATTGCATCATGTGCTTTATTCTTAACACCGCTGAATGTGTAGGTTTATACATTATGTGTTTCTCTTTACTACTCCTCTGAATGTATCTTTATGCATCATGGGTACTGTGTTCTTTCTTAGACCCCTAGACGCTGTGTGCTACTTATGTGGTTTTCCTTTAATACTCCTCTGAATGTGGTTCATACATCATGGGTAATGTGTTCTTTCTTAGACCCCTAAATGCTGTGTGATACTTAGGTGGTTGTTCTTTTTAGTACAGGTGGTCCTAGTGAGGTCCTGGTCCTCTGCGTGACAGTCTCCCAAGGAGTTTAGGGTTGCGTAGGTGGTACTTACCTGTTCCCAGTAGTTACTGGATGTGATCTATAACTGTTACTTTGTGTTACAGTGAAGTTTATATACTTTTATTCTAATTTCTGACAAGTATTTCTATATCTGCAAAGTGTTGATTCAGACAGTGGCCCATGTGGCCCTGTCTTGTAAATAATCCCTTGTGAATATTGCCGTGCCAGTTGGCACAATGTACATGTGTGATTTCTATCTGATATGTTTTTGACAATACAAAAGTTATTTTAATATAACCTTGTGTGGAGTCTCTTTTGTGGTGTACCTAGTATGTTGTTGCTGTTGTGCGCTGACGCAAATGCTTTACACATCGCCTCCGAGTTTAGCCTAGACTGCTTGCGCCATGCTACCTAGAGGGCGAGCAGGGGTTATCTTGGCGTGTGACTTCCTTGCCCTGACTGGAATGGTGGTTTCTGCCTGGCTTTGGCATCAGCCTTAGCCTACCAGAAATAGCCGGTTTCCAACATTGGTGGGTCAGCGGTGCGGATTCGGACTTGTATTTGCACAGTGCCATAGCAACAACTGGCTACATTACAAAAACTCTGCGTTTTTTCAGATAGTCACATATTTGGGATTATTGTTTTTGATTTTGTTTTTCCTCAAGAGTGTCATTTTCAGATGGTGTTCCTGCGCTTTATGTTTAGTGGCAGGGGAGAGAAAATGACAGGGCGGGACGCCAGTAGAGAGGGGAGGTTCCCATAGATTAGGAATCCCTTGCTGGGTCCAGTGTCCAATTCCCGTTCCTGTCCCTGTGTGGGTAGATGGAAGAGAGGGAGGGTGGAGGAGAAATTGCTTGCTCAGGAGGGTGGTTATTCCCTGAGTGTAGTGTGTGTGTCTGGATTCCCCAGTATGGTAGGATCCAGTGGTGGCAGCTTAAATGTGTCCAGTGCGTGAAGTCCCATTCCCAGTTCCCAGAGTATGGTGCCTGGTGCTCAGTAAGAGAGTGACAGGTTGAGAGTCAGAGGCAGTGAGGAACTGTCTCACCAGTCTGGAGGGGGAGTGTGTGGATGAGTGGTGTCTTGAACTGGAGGAGTTCGTGTGAGTTTTTTTTAAGGAGCTTGCACGTGAGGTGTACCTCTGGTGGTGTGCAGGACGTCCTGCAGAGGCATTGGACAAGAAGGTGGATGTCTGGCGGTGTGCTAGATGTCTTACAGAGACATTAGGGAGTGATTCTAAAAGTAGTGGCTTGTGTATCTGATGATCCTGTGTAGGTGAAGAGGTTCATGTGTAGCCCAGCTAGGTCCCATTAGGATGGTAGGGGTGTAGGGGCTCACGTCCTGTCTCAGTGGAGGCGGAGTGAGTGTGGGACGGTGTGTTCCGCGTTGGCCCGAAACCCTGTCTCAGGGCCTGGAGGGTTCCCTAAGGGAGCGCCAGGTCAGGGGCCTAGGCTGTACTTACAAGTCATTTGAAGAGGATCTTCCTGTGTCTAGAGGACGGGGAGTGTCTGTAATCAGAACTCCGGCGGTCCTGGTGCTGGGCTGTACCGCTCCTAAGTGGAGGGTGCAGAAGTCCTGGTTCGCTGGGCATTTGACCGTCTAGAGTGCTTGATCATTTTTTTGGGGCCTCTGGAGGTTGTTCCCCGAGGAGGGGGGAGGCCAGGTTCAGGTTCAGCCTGACCTGGAGGGAAGGGCATCTGTAGTCAGTGTCCTGACCGGTTATTGGCTTCCAGGGGTACCGCTCCAAGGTGGGAGGGTGCAGGACTCTGGAGGGGGGTGCAGAGGGACGGTGTCCTTACTTCTGACCCCGGTGGGAGGAAAGTGTGTTGCTGATACGCCGCTGGCGTGTGCTCTGTCTAGCCTGGAACATACTGAGAATCAACCTGTGATAGGGAGTACTGGAGGAGAGTGTGTCGCTGCTACGCCGCTGGCGTGTGCTCTGTCTAGCCTGAGACATACTGGGCCTGTAATCATGGAACTGGAAGGGGGTGCAGAAGGACGGTGTACTTCTGACCCCGGTGCAACCTGAGGGTTTGGATCCTAGGTTGGGAGATTAGGAAACTTCTAGGTCAAGAGGAACTCTACCAAAGTGAATCAGCTGAAGAGACTGAGGGGGCTGCCCTTGCTGTGTGTTCTGGGGCCCACCTGCAGTTTGTTGTTTCCACTAAGGTAGAGGAAAGGGGGCTTTGCTGTGTGCTGTGCCCCCCACCTGCTTGAAGAGGGACTGTGCTGTGTGCTTTGTACCTCAGAAGTGGAATAGTTTCCAGGTGATAGACCAGTGACGGAGTGAGGTCCTGATCTGGTAGGAGAGTTGTGTTCTGGTGAGTGCTTCCCTGTGAGGGTTATTCTTTCATCGTGGCTAGAAGCAAGGGTCCCTACTTGGTCTAAGGTAGGGTGTGGACCCTAGGTTGTTGGATCAGTGGTAGTTGTAGCTACCCTGAGAGAGAGAGAGTGGAGATTGGCTATTGTGTGCCAGGGGTTACTGCCCCCCACTCTGTGGATTGGTTAGGACCTGTGATATTTGGATGGCCTAGGGCCTGGTCCTGGCTGTGGATGACTAGTGTGTACCAGTGGGGTATCCTAGTTGTGCCAGAGAGCTTTTGTTGAGGGAAATCTATGTGGGTTCAGAGTGGCGAAAAACTGGACGGTGTCCCTGCCGTGCAGGCCCGTGTCCGTGGTTTTGTCGCCCAAAGCATTGAAGACCATCAGTGTAGTGATTGGTCTACCCTGCGTTTTGGCTGGAAGGGGGATGTGTTGGACCCGGTCCTTTGGGCAGGTTCACCCCGTGACTTTTTGCCTTTTCCTAGCCTGTTTTTGGAACCTGGATTGGTGATTTTAGACCTCTGCGCACTTTTTCACTGTGGTACAGTGTAAAGTGCGTGTGCTTTCTGTGTATGGATAGTGAGCGCCCTGCCCTCCCATAGGAATGAATGGGAAATATGTATGCCCATGGTAGATTCCTGATGCGTGGGGAGTGCAGGGGCGAGTTTGATATGTATGAACTCGTGAGAATGAATGCTGCAGAATGGTGTATGCGGCATGGCTGTGTGTAGTCTAGAAGCGCCACTTTTAGAAGTTGGCATAATTGTGTAGTGAGTCTGCTAGCACGTGATTGGCTGATGGGCCTGGCCCAGGCATGCCTGGGCCTGTTGGTAGATGGACTGTCTGGAGGAGGGGGGTCTGAGTCAAGCCGTAGATGAAAGGCCCCCCATCTGCTGTTAGGTAGGAGTGGAAAGAGCTCTGGTGGTACTGTGCCGTGCCTGGCAGCCCACCCCTGATGGCTCTCCCTCCGGATGGCCCCCTGTCACCTCTGACCTCAGGCTGACAGGAGAGGGAAACCAGATACACCCAGAGCTTAGGGCTCGCTCACACAAAGACTTCTAAAGACTTCAAAGCTGTTTCTGTGGATAAGAAGGGGCTGTTCCCCTTCCCAAAACGTTCTTGTTATCTGGACTTGAATTGACCAGGGGTGGGTGCTGCCCAGCTCCTGGATGCCTGGACTCCTGGGGGACCCCTCTGCCCTGCCTGGGCTGAGGGGGGGACTTGGCTTTACCCCTGGGAGGCTCTGGGACCGTGTTGCAGCATGGAGGAGCTGCATTTGCTTGCAGGAAGCGCTGTGCTTCCCCCTGAGCGCCTGGGAGCGCTCTGCCTGATTTCTAGCGCTGTCGAGCGCTTTATTTGAATTATAGCGCTGTGGGTCGTCATTTAGCGCTGGGAGCGCTTTATTTACATTGCGAGTGCCCACCTCGCTTATCGGTCCTTGTATTTCGGCTGCCCGCGCCGATATCTTCAATGCCTGCCCGCCTGCCTGCCTGAATCGGGCCGCCGCGCTGCCCGCGGCGACCCGGAAGTACCTGGCCGGCCGGCCAATCCCAGCGCGGCCGGCCGGAAGTCCCGCCCCGCAGTCCGCGCAGCGAGGAAGAAGGAGGAGAGGCAGAAGATGGCGGCGGTGGACGGGGCTCCTCTCGGCTGAGGGAGCCCCAGGGAGACAAGGCGGTCGGCTGGCAGGGCTCCCGTGTGCCGAGGGAGCCCTGCAGAAGAGGAGGAGACTCGTGGTCGGCGGCTGAGGGGCTCCCGCGTGCGGAGGGAGCCCCGGCGAGGAAGAGAGGAGGCCGGCGCGAGGCTCCCCGCCTGGAGGGAGAGCCTCGAGCGAGCAGAGACCCGCTGTCGCCCCGCCCGCGATGGAGTCCCGGTGAGTCTGGGCGGAGGGCCGGGCAGAGTGGGGCAGAAGAGGGGAGGGGCGCCGGGGCACGCTGCGGTGTCCGCCCCCCCCCCAGTGGCGCGAGCTCGCGCCGATAGCCAGTGTGAAGCCACGAGGGCTTCGAGGGCGGCCCCAGATGGCAGTGGGTCGCCCCAACGTTCTATGAGCCCAGAGGGGCTCAAGGGGCCTCATCTCGTTTGGCGAGCCCAGAGGCTCGTAGGGGCATACTGGACATTGGCGCATCTAAGGCGGCCCCAGTTGGCAGTGGGTCGCCCCAGCGTGTGTGAGCCCAGAGAGGCTCGTAGAGGCATAATTTACCTTGGTGCATCTAGGGCGGCCCCGGTTGGCAGCGGGTCGCCCCAACGTGGTCTCGAGCCCAGAGAGGCTCCACCGAGGGCCCGTAGCTGTCTAAGAAGTCCCTGTGAGGGGCTTGGGGCACCATTGTCTTTTAGAGCCTGTGTGGCTCCAACGTGTGCCCATTGTTTTTAGAGCCTGTGTGGTTCCAACGATTGTCCAGTGTTTTAGAGCCTGGGTGGCTCCAACGTTTGACCAGTGTTTTCAGAGCCTGTGTGGCTCCAAGCTTCGGCGCAGTTGGCACCTGAGGGCCAGTGAGGGCCCTGGCGCAGTTTTGATGATTCTCCAGCTGTCCAGCAATTAGTGGGCAGCTGCACCGTTTAGGCGCAAGTTGGAGAGAGAGTCCCTGTGTGGGACAGCGAGGGCACCGTGGTGCCAGGCCTACCCAGCTGCGCAGCACTTAGTGCCAGCTGCTACGTTTAGGCCCTTGTGAGTGTTCCCAGGGGCCCAGCAAGTAGTGGGCCCCTGCATCGTTTAGGCCCCTGACATTGAGACTCAGGGCGTTCTAGCCCCAACAAGGCCAGTTGGCCTAGGGACTGCCACAGGTGGTGGCTTATGTAGGTTTTGCGCAATTGTATGGTTATTGCACCTCTGAATGTATTTCCTTGCATCATGTTTTATTCCTGCACCTCTGAATGTTTTAGACATCATGTGACTTTTGCGCTACTGTATTATTCTGGTACCTCTGAATGTAATTTTATTGCATCATGTGCTTTATTCTTAACACCGCTGAATGTGTAGGTTTATACATTATGTGTTTCTCTTTATTACTCCTCTGAATGTATCTTTATGCATCATGGGTACTGTGTTCTTTCTTAGACCCCTAGACGCTGTGTGCTACTTATGTGGTTTTCCTTTAATACTCCTCTGAATGTGGTTCATACATCATGGGTAATGTGTTCTTTCTTAGACCCCTAAATGCTGTGTGATACTTAGGGGGTTGTTCTTCTTAGTACAGGTGGTCCTAGTGAGGTCCTGGTCCCCTGCGTGACAGTCTCCCAAGGAGTTTAGGGTTGCGTAGGTGGTACTTACCTGTTCCCAGTAGTTACTGGATGTGATCTATAACTGTTACTTTGTGTTACAGTGAAGTTTATATACTTTTATTCTAATTTCTGACAAGTATTTCTATATCTGCAAAGTGTTGATTCAGACAGTGGCCCAGGTGGCCCTGTCTTGTAAATAATCCCTTGTGAATATTGCCGTGCCAGTTGGCACAATGTACATGTGTGATTTCTATCTGATATGTTTTTGACAATACAAAAGTTATTTTAATATAACCTTGTGTGGAGTCTCTTTTGTGGTGCACCTAGTATGTTGTTGCTGTTGTGCGCTGACGCAAATGCTTTACACATCGCCTCCGAGTTTAGCCTAGACTGCTTGCGCCATGCTACCTAGAGTGCGAGCAGGGGTTATCTTGGCGTGTGACTTCCTTGCCCTGACTGGAATGGTGGTTTCTGCCTGGCTTTGGCATCAGCCTTAGCCTACCAGAAATAGCCGGTTTCCAACAGTATCCTTATCTGGTATCATTACTGGAGCTGTATTCTCCCTCTCTTCTCGTTGTGCATCACCTGTATGTGATTTTTGTGACTACAACTGTTTGGCATTCTTATTTGTTATCGCTACTGGAGTAGTACTCTACCTTTCATCCTTTTGTAAAGCGCTCTGATATCCCTTGGGATCTGGCTGGCGCTATATAAAACTTTATTAAAAAAAAATTAAAAAATAGCTGATTGAGTCCTGCTTTTTCATCAAGCTGACTATGGAGTTCCAGTTAAAAGCGCCCCCTCCCGTAGCCCTGCCAGGTTTTCCAGATCCATGCATGATGTGCTGCTCCAGTCCAGGTTTTTACTTTCAATTCTGTGACTTGTAGTTTTGTTTATTCCATGATAAAACAGGACTACAAGGCCCACAATTCAAAGAAAACAACTCTGGACTGGAGTACCACATCTCGGGTGGAGCTGGGAAACTTGGCATTTATGCCTCTGGCTTTTTTTATGTCTCTGTGTCCTATACAATCTAATACACATCTCTGTGACAAATGCAAAATAGCTGCAGCGTGAAGTCCACAGCATGACTGCACCATACGAGAACCTCTCTCATATAGGACACCCTTCACCCACGCACCTTTTAACCTTCACCCATGCATCTTTCAACCTTCACCCATGCACCTTCCAGACTTCACCCACGCACCTTCCAACCTTCACCCATGCACCTTCCAACCTTCACCCATGCACCTTCCAACCTTCACCCATGCACCTTACAACCTCATACATGCACCTTCTTCCAGCCTTCACCCACACACCTTCCAACCTCATACATGGACTTTCCAACCTTCACTCACACTCTTTCCAATTTCTTACTTGTATTTTCCAAACTTCACCAATGTACTTTCCAACCTTCACCCGTGCACCCTTCAACCTTCACCCATACACCTTCCAACCTTTACCCATACATCCACCAACCTTCACCCACGCACCTTCCAACCTTTACCAATGCACCTTCCACCTTTCACCCACACACCTTCCAATCTCTACCTACGTACCTTCCAACCTTCACCCACACACCTTCCAACCTTTACCCATGCACCTTCCAACTGTCACCCTCACACCTTCCAACCTTCACCCATGTATCTACAAACCTTCACCCACGCACCTTCCAACCTCATACATACACCTTCCAACCTTCACCTACACACCTTTCAACCTCATACATGGATTTTCCAACCTTCACCCACTCACCTTCCAACCTTCACCCTTGCAACTTCCAACCTTCACCCACGCTCCTTCCAACCTTCAGCCACACACCTTCCAACCTCATATATGCGACCAGGGTCCACAATTACTCGGACAAGTCTACAGCGCTACCACCCCAGACTGCAGCCTGATACATACGTACAACACAAATGTCAGTTAACTATAACACTCATTTTTCTGCTCCCTTATCAAGAGAAGATCCCTGTCTATTTCATCCACCTCTCAATGGCCAGGATTACAAGATGTACTGAGTGGTACTCCTGGGGAGAGTCATGATCTGCCCAATCATGACTTGTCCCTTCAAAATAGGGGGTCTCTAGAAATGTGGCGTAGTTTACACACAACTATCCAAGGGGTGTGGCCTCTATAAATAAGAGCGTGGCTTAGAACAAGTGAAATAAAATTCATTGCTTCCCACAGGGTATCATCAACTAGTATTTTGGTGGCTCTCTGTGAGCTTTCTATTCTTCCATCCAGGCGTATCATCCGGTAACAGACATGTGTACTATTGCATCCAGGGGTATCACACGATAACGGACATGCTTAATATTGCATCCAGGAGTATCACAGAGTAACGGACATGCTTATCATTGCATCCAGGTGCATCACACTGTTACAGACATGCTTATTGTTGCATCCAGACGTAGCACATGGTAACAGACATGTTTATTAATGCATCAACGGGTATCACAAGGTAACGGACATGCTTATTGTTAGAAAGGGGATTTCTGGTTGGCTAAGGCTTGCAACTAAGCCAGGCAGAAACCACAACTCTAGACAGGGCAAGGGAGTTACTTGCTGAAGATAACCCGTGCTCCCTCCTTGGTAGCTTGGTACGAGCAGTCTGGCTTATCCCAGAGTCAATGTGTAAAGCATGTGCGCAACACACACAGCAGCAACATACTAGGCACACCACAAAAGGAACTCCACACAAGGTTATATATAAAAATAGCCTTTGTATTATCATAAACACATTAGAATAGTAATCACACAATATACACTGTGCCAACTGGCACTAGACAATATTTACAGGGGATTATATACACATGACAGGGCCAATTTGGCCAATGTCAGAACCATCACAAAGTGAAAATAGTAAATGTAGAACACAACCAGTAACTACTGGTAAAACACTGTACTCAGCATTATAACCTGCAACATAAATCATATTATGCAATCAGCATCACATTAGGCGTAAAGTACATTATGCGCCAACCTCATAAACCTAAACATATTAGACAATAACCTCACCAGCATAAACACATTATGCAATAACCTCATAACATAAACCACATTACAGGCATAAATCAGGATGCATAACTCATATTTCCTGCGCACCACATACATTACATTAGGGCCTGGCGCCCAATCAACCTCACCCTGGCCGCTGGCCAACTGGCCTTCTCAGAGGGCTCAAATGCCCTATGTCCATATTTGTCAGGGCTTGGGCTGCCAATGCAGCAACATGAAAAGTGCGCAATTGCGCTGGCCTAAATGTTGCACCTGCCACTAATTGCTGTGCAGCTGTGACAATCGCTGTAGGCACTGGCACTCTCTGTGCCCTCTGGAGTCCCCATCTGGACTCTAAAATAACATGCCAATCGTTGCAGCTGCCCGCTCTGGTGCAGCGCAGCTGGGAATAAACAAGGCGGCCCTGCTCTGGGGCTCTCTAAGCAAATCTTAGCAACGTTGCAGCTGCCCGCTCTCGCAGGGCAGCTGGGGAACTTAGGCTTGGCACTCTCCGTGCCTCATGAGCCCCACTTTTGGACTCTGGAAACAAAACTGCCCCTAAGCCCCACTCCGGGACTTTGCAACGCAGGTGGCCCCCAGCCCCACTCCCTGGGGCTACGTGCAGGCAAATCACAAAAGGTCCCACCAGAGGCACCAACATTACTTAAGTGTATCCCCACTCACCAGGGCTCTCGCTTGGGACTTTGTTTGGGCTGGGACGGGCACTGGCGGCGTGCTGAGATCGGCCCTGCTCTCAGGGCCTCTTCTCCCGTGCTCCTCAACCAGCGCACCAACACGCGGGGCTCTCTCTGCTCATGAGAGCCCTGCCTGGAATCCGTCCGCACTCTGTAGCTCCCACATAGGCGGGATGGACTCCCATCTGCCTTCATCCTCTTCTTTTAGCATTGGGGTTCCCAACAGCTCACAGGAGCCCCGCTTGGGCCAGCCACTCCTGCACCTCGCTTCCGGCCATCCGCTGCAGGCCCCGCCAATAGTCAGCCGGACACGCCTGACTTCCGGGTCTCGACCGGGCCGCAGCGGTAAATTCTTCTTAAGCGCCATAGTGCGGGGTGGGCACCGGCTTCAAAAATAAACCCATAAGCTGGGTGGGCACCTGCCAACAACTCAAAATGCGGGGTGGGCACCCACCAACAACTGCCAATGAGGGGTGGGCACCCGCTGTCATTTAAAAGCTTAAAGCGGAGTAGGCTTATGCTCCACTGGGCAAAATGCCGGGGAACCCACACGTCGGGATTCCCTCAAAAAGGGGCTGCAGCTTCATGCTGTGAAGCCCACGCTCTTCTCTTGGGACAAGGAATCCAACAATAACACAATTTATCGCTCCCAAGGCGCTCTGTCCAAGGCAATGTTCTAGGTCCATGGGGCATAACTGGGCCCAGGGAGGCCAGCACACAGGGCCCTCCAGTGGCAAGGCAAGCCCCTGTGGCAGCTCCCCCTGGGCCCCCAGCAGCAGCAAGCCCCCAGCAAGTCCAGAAACAGCACAAATTCATGGGGTCACAGCCCCTATACTTATACCCTGATTTTCGTTGTCTGCAGCACAGGGCTTGGGGGAACCAGATGCAATTGGTTCAGGGGGAATTGGAGCACTTTGTTTACCAAGCTCCTCTTCCCCTTTGTCAGGTGGGGGCTTGGTGATCAGACACACCACAGGGGGAGGAGCTAGCATTGTACAGGCTAGGCACAGACGTATTCAGGGTCAGGGGATTACTCCTCCCTCTACTCCCAATGCAGATGTCCCATATAGCCTGCTGCTGACTCACCCTCCCCGCCTGGAGCCACACACACCTCCCTGCCCCAGTCACCCAAAAGCCAGACATGAAATTCACATCAGGCAGGCAGACACATAGCACACAGAAATGCCAACTTCTAAAAGTGGCATTTCTAAAATAGTTATAATAAATTTGCGCACGCCATTGCGCAGCATTTATTATGACAATTCCAAATATACTAAACTTGACCACGCTGCTCCTCTAATATCAGGAATTACCACTGAAACACTTATCAGGGAATCCCCAATGCAGTCCTATGGGTGGGCAGCCCCACAATATTGAGAAACCAAAATGGCTGTTTGTCACTACCAGGACATGTCATTCACTTAAGGTACATGTCCTTATATTTTACCTACAGTGCACCCTGCCCAAAGGGCTAGCTAGGGCCTACCTTAGGGGTGACTGACATGCGGTAAAAGGGAGGTCACCGACATGGCACATACTTTAGGTGCCACGTCACAGCGGCAGTGACACTACGCGCACAGGCCCTGCAATGGCAGAGGCCTGAGATAGGTTTGCAAGGCTACTTTGGTGGGTGGTGCAATCAGCGCTGCAAGCCCACAAGTAGCATTTAATGTAAGTATGGGCGCAAAATCCGCTCCGCTCATGAAATTTGCACATTTTCGGCAATTTCGTGAAATTGCTGAAATATTTGCTTATTCGCGAGCGCGCTGATTTTTTTTTGGGCCCACAGGAAGCACAGTTAAGGCAGGTCCTCGAGTTAAGCTAACTTTGTAACCATTTTAGAATGGTGCTGGCAAACTGCCAGAGTGCTTGCCGGCGCCATTCTAAAATGGTTACAAAGTTAGCTTCAACTCGGGCACCTGCCTTAACTCTGTAAGTGCTTCCTGTGGGCCAAAAATTAAACCTCAACAGGAAGCACTTACAGATATAAATAAAGCAGGTGCCCGAGTTGAAGCTCAAATTCAGTAACGTTTTAATCAGCCAAAAACATTAGTGATCACGCTCGAGCGCAACCCCCGTGTAGTTCCTGTGAACGGGAGGCTACTTTCACCTCACCTGCTGCCCTGCTCGCTCTCTGACCTTATACACAAGAGGCATGTGAACACGCATAGAAGCCCCACACCACAAACTAGCGGTATCAAACGTCTTCTCGCCCTTTCCCAATCCCAACTATGATGGACTGGTCACTCAAGGGACCTCGGCGCATTTTGGCGTGGTGGCAAGTTACAGGCACACATGGTCAGTGGAGACAAATATTCTGGCCCTTTACGCAGCTGCAGTGTAGGAAAAGCACTATCATTTACCCAACGAGGTAGCACTTAAAGATTAGCCAGTAGAAAGTACTCCAGTTGAGTAGAGGTATTGCACAAAACGGTGGCATCTTCGTGGATAACTATGCAGGGCAGGATTCATTCTGGCACGAGGCTCCTGTCACAAAAATTAAACCTCAACAGGAAGCACTTACAGATATAAATAAAGGAGGTGCCCTAGTTGAAGCTCAAATTCAGTAACGTTTTAATCAGCCCAAAACATTAGTGAGCACGGTCGAGGCTGGGCAAGTTTGCTTTAACCCCATATCTGCCGTCGAAAATTAGCTGTAATACTCAAGGGAGGTCTTTGAATCCATGAGTTTCTCGAGCGCAATCCCCGTGTAGTTCCTGTGACTAGGAGGCTGCTTTCTCCTCACCTGCTGCCCTGCTCGCTCTCTGACCCTTTAATCACCAGAGCCATGTTGACACGCATAGAAACCCCGCAACACACACTAGCGGTATCAAACGTCTTCCCGCCCTTTCCCAACTATGATGGACAGCTCACTCAAGGGACCTCGGTGCCTTTTGGCGTGGTGGCAAAGTTACAGGCACACATGGTCAGTGGAGACAAATCTTCTGGCCCTTTACGCAGCTGCAGTGTAGGAAAAGGACTATACATTTACACAAAGAGGTAGCACTTACTGATTAGCCAGTAGAAAGTACTCCAGTTGAGTAGATGGAAATCACAAAAAAATCCGCGAGTTCGCGGGTAAATCTGTGAATTCGCAGACTTTTTTTTGCGATTTCGCGTGAATTCGCGGACCGCAGATCCGCAAAATTCGCCCATACTTAATTTAATTTACCAACCCTGGGTATATGAAATGCCACTTTACAGGGGACTGACGGGTAAATTAAATAGGCCAAACAGGTGTAGACCAATGTTACTATCTTTAACACAGAGAGTGCACGCACTTTACACTGGACAGCAGTGCTAAAGTGGCCAGAGGCCTAAAATCACCTCTACCAGATCAGAGAAAAGGCTAGGAAAAAAGGCAAAAAGTTTAGGGATGACCCTGCAAACAGGGCCAAGTCCAACACTTGCATCTAGGCTTATCACCCAGTAACAGCCATGCTTATTATTGCATCCTGGCATATCACCCAGTGACAGACATGCTTTTTATTGCATCCGGGCATATCACCCAGTAACAGACATGCTTATTATTGCATCAAGGCGCAGTAGCAGCTCCTCAAGGGAGTGCTGCGGGCGGTGGGGCGGGCGGGGGAGGGGCATGGTGGAGGGTTGTAAACTCCAGCATAAGGTGAACAGAGGTAAGTACAAAATTAAATAAATAAAACGAATTATATTGCACACGCTGCAACACCAATGGTGTATCACACTGTTACGGACATGTTTAATATTGCATCCAGGTGTATCACACTCTAACAGACATGCTTAATATTGCATCCAAAAAGAGCAATTGATGGACAGAATGCAGAACAATGTCATACATTCACGGGTCATTCCAGCTTGGACCCAGCCATATGCAAATCTGCCTTGACCCTACGGCCAATGGGAACAGTCCAGCCCGAACTGCCAGGCCAGGTCCTCCCTGGACTGGAAACAAGAATACTAGGACCGGTAGCATTTTTCACCCTAAGTGGGATGGGTATGCCCAGACGTGGGTCCCTTGCTCACTGTGCCACTGGATTCAAGCTAGCCTGGCTGATTTAAAGTAATACCCAGAAACCGGTCTCAGGATGCTTGTTTCCGGTCCAGGGAGGACCTTGCTTGGAAGTTCGGTCTCGACTCTTACCATGAGTCCCAGGGTCAAGACTGATTTCCATATGGCTGGATATAAACTGGAGTGGCATGGTGAGCAAAAGAACGATGGATTTAACCCAGATCTCATGACTGGGGGTGAATATTTTGATTTGTTCTGCATTCCGTCCATCATTTGTTTGTGTAATATTGCATCCAGGCATACCACACAGTAACAGACATGCTTATTATTGCACCCAGGCGTATCACACTGTTATGGACATGCTTATTATTGCATCCAGGCGTATCTCACCGTAACGGGCATGCCTATTATTGCACCCAGGCGTATCACACTTTTATGGACATGCTTATTATTGCATCCAGGCGTGTCGCACAGAAACTTACATGCTTATTATTGCATCCAGCGTACCACACAGTAACAGACACTCTTATTATTGCATCCAGGCGTAACACACATAAACGGTCATGCTTATTATTGCATCCAGGGGTATCACACAGTAACGGACATGCTTATTATTGCATCCAGGCATACCACACAGTAACAGACACTCTTATTATTGCATCCAGGCTTATCACACATAAATGTCATGCTTATTATTGCATCCAAGGGTATCACACAGTTACAGACATGCTTAATATTGCATCCAGGCATACCACACAGTAACAGACACTCTTATTATTGCATCCAGGGGTATCACACAGTAACAGACACTCTTATTATTGCATCCAGGGGTATCACACAGTAACAGACACTCTTATTATTGCATCCAGGGGTATCACACAGTAACAGACACTCTTATTATTGCATCCAGGGGTATCACACAGTAACGGACATGCTTATTATTGCTTCTAGGCGTATCACACAGTAACAGACACTCTTATTATTGCATCCAGGCTTATCACACATAAATGTCATGCTTATTATTGCTTCTAGGGGTATCACACAGTAACGGACATGCTTATTATTGCATCCAGGGGTACCACACAGTAACAGACACTCTTATTATTGCATCCAGGCGTATCACACAGTAACAGACACTCTTATTATTGCATCCAGGCTTATCACACAGTAACAGACACTCTTATTATTGCATCCAGGCGTACCACACAGTAACAGACACTCTTATTATTGCATCCAGGGGTATCACACAGTAACAGACACTCTTATTATTGCATCCAGGGGTATCACACAGTAACGGACATGCTTATTATTGCTTCTAGGCGTATCACACAGTAACAGACACTCTTATTATTGCATCCAGGCTTATCACACATAAATGTCATGCTTATTATTGCTTCTAGGGGTATCACACAGTAACGGACATGCTTATTATTGCATCCAGGGGTACCACACAGTAACAGACACTCTTATTATTGCATCCAGGGGTGTCACACAGTTACAGACATGCTTAATATTGCATCCAGGGGTATCACACAGTAACGGACATGCTTATTATTGCATCCAGGCGTATCACACAGTAACAGACACTCTTATTATTGCATCCAGGGGTACCACACAGTAACAGACACTCTTATTATTGCATCCAGGGGTATCACACAGTTACAGACATGCTTAATATTGCATCCAGGGGTATCACACAGTAACGGACATGCTTATTATTGCATCCAGGCGTATCACACAGTAACAGACACTCTTATTATTGCATCCAGGCGTACCACACAGTAACGGACATGCTTATTATTGCATCCAGGCGTATCACACAGTAACAGACACTCTTATTATTGCATCCAGGGGTATCACACAGTAACGGACATGCTTATTATTGCATCCAGGCGTATCACACAGTAACAGACACTCTTATTATTGCATCCAGGGGTACCACACAGTAACAGACACTCTTATTATTGCATCCAGGGGTATCACACAGTTACAGACATGCTTAATATTGCATCCAGGGGTATCACACAGTAACGGACATGCTTATTATTGCATCCAGGCGTATCACACAGTAACAGACACTCTTATTATTGCATCCAGGCGTACCACACAGTAACGGACATGCTTATTATTGCATCCAGGCGTATCACACAGTAACAGACACTCTTATTATTGCATCCAGGGGTACCACACAGTAACAGACACTCTTATTATTGCATCCAGGGGTATCACACAGTTACAGACATGCTTAATATTGCATCCAGGGGTATCACACAGTAACGGACATGCTTATTATTGCATCCAGGCGTATCACACAGTAACAGACACTCTTATTATTGCATCCAGGCATACCACACAGTAACGGACATGCTTATTATTGCATCCAGGCGTATCACACAGTAACAGACACTCTTATTATTGCATCCAGGGGTACCACACAGTAACGGACATGCAGTAACGGACATGCTTATTATTGCTTCCAGGGGTATCACACAGTAACGGACATGCTTATTATTGCATCCAGGGGTATCACACAGTTACAGAAATGTTTATTATTGCAAACATTAAGGATTATGGGGCAAACCCGGGTCCCTCAGAACCTAGGTATAAGCAATATAATCTAAAGTGAGTTCTGTTCGGTGGGAACTATTGTTCAGCAGAACTGGTTACTGATAAAAGGTATTTGTCCGAAATGACACTGCATGTCAAAATAACGGTCTAAACATTATTCCAGACAGAATAAAAGGTCAAAACAGATCAAAACACACCGGAAGCGTATCATTTGCTTTTTTATAGAATTGTATGTATTATTTATAATGGTTGAGTTCGAATATGGCTGTAACATACACGAATGGTAAAGCAAACATCAAAAAGTAGAATGTGACCTTGGTGAAACAAATGACTTATGTTATGTTAATTTATTGAGGATGTGTAGAGCGCACGTTCACCAACAGGTTTCTTGGCGCTGTAAAGTGCATATGTGCTTATGGAGGGTAACCAAAATATGCATGAATTAGCCACATATATACATAAAGTAGGACCGTCCCTCGTCAGGTACATAAAGTTCTATCCGCGCCCTTTGCACTGCCGTCCTCTTAGTAAAAGGGGTGAAGAGACTAGGGACACGGGCAGATAGGAGGAGCCTGACGTTTCGACCCAGAAGGTTTAAATAAACGTCCAGCGGGTCTTCCTCAGGACTGGAGGATGAAATGTGGACAGCCCATTCAAAAGGACTCCTCCAGGCCTGGATGGAGAACGAGAGCAGGTGAGAATGAATCACTTGCAGAGTCGTGATTACTGATTTGAGAAGGCAAGAGGTCATTTCTTAGTAACAATGCTTGGCCTGATGTGTTATTTAAGAGCTGGAATTGTTTGACGATCAATTCGATCAATGATACATCTTATGGTAAAGACTTAATTAAGTGATAACGGGAAAACATGGCCCTGATTTTCACCCATGGAGAATTCCACCGTCCGGATGGAATCTCAGTGGAGCACCGACAGCACATGACAATGTCACTCAATGACGCGATTTTTTTTAAACCTGGGAATGAGGGACAGCAAGGAGTGAGGGACGGCTGGGAGTGAGGGACAGCTGGAGGTGAGGGACAGCTGGAGGTGAGGGACAGCTAGGAGTGAGGGACAGCTGGAGGTGAGGGAAAGCTAGGGGTGAGGGACAGCTGGAGGTGAGGGAAAGCTAGGGGTGAGGGGCAGCTGGAGGCGAAGGACAGCTGGAGGTGAGGGACAGCTGGAGGTGAGGGACAGCTGGAGGGTGAGGGACAGCCAGGAGTGAGGGACAGCTGGAGGTGAGGGATAGCGAGGGGCCTGATGAAGGTGAGGGACAGCTGGAGGTGAGGGACAGCTGGAGGTGAGGGACAGCTAGGAGTGAGGGGCAGCTGGAGGTGAGGGACAGCTGGAGGTGAGGGACAGCTAGGAGTGAGGGGCAGCTGGAGGTGAGGGACAGCTGGAGGTGAGGGACAGCTGGAGGTGAGGGACAGCTGGAGGGTGAGGGACAGCTAGGAGTGAGGGACAGCTGGAGGTGAGGGATAGCGAGGGGCCTGATGAAGGTGAGGGACAGCTGGAGGTGAGGGACAGCTGGAGGTGAGGGACAGCTGGAGGTGAGGGACAGCTGGAGGGGAGGGACAGCTAGGAGTGAGGGGCAGCTGGAGGTGAAGGACAGCTAGGAGTGAGGGGCAGCTGGAGGTGAGGGACAGCTGGAGGGGAGGGACAGCTAGGAGTGAGGGGCAGCTGGAGGTGAAGGACAGCTAGGAGTGAGGGGCAGCTGGAGGTGAAGGACAGCTGGAGGTGAGGGACAGCTGGAGGTGAGGGACAGCTGGAGGGTGAGGGACAGCTAGGAGTGAGGGACAGCTGGAGGTGAGGGATAGCGAGGGGCCTGATGAAGGTGAGGGACAGCTGGAGGTGAGGGACAGCTGGAGGTGAGGGACAGCTAGGAGTGAGGGGCAGCTGGAGGTGAGGGACAGCTGGAGGTGAGGGACAGCTAGGAGTGAGGGGCAGCTGGAGGGTGAGGGACAGCTGGAGGTGAGGGACAGCTAGGAGTGAGGGGCAGCTGGAGGTGAAGGACAGCTGGAGGTGAGGGACAGCTGGAGGTGAGGGACAGCTGGAGGGTGAGGGACAGCTAGGAGTGAGGGACAGCTGGAGGTGAGGGATAGCGAGGGGCCTGATGAAGGTGAGGGACAGCTGGAGGTGAGGGACAGCTGGAGGTGAGGGACAGCTGGAGGTGAGAGACAGCTGGAGGGGAGGGACAGCTGGAGGTGAGGGACAGCTGGAGGTGAGGGACAGCTGGAGGTGAGGGACAGCTGGAGGGTGAGGGACAGCTGGAGGGTGAGGGACAGCTGGAGGTGAGGGAGAGCTAGGGGTGAGGGACAGCTGGAGGGGAGGGACAGCTGGAGGTGAGGGACAGCTGGAGGGGAGGGACAGCTGAAGGTGAGGGACAGCTGGAGGGTGAGGGACAGCTGGAGGGTGAGGGACAGCTGGAGGTGAGGGACAGCTGGAGGGGAGGGACAGCTGAAGGTGAGGGACAGCTGGAGGTGTACTCCTGAGAGGTAGAGTTGCATCCGTTCTCTTAACCAGGAGGAAGTGTTGCTTCTTCCTGTTAGCTGGACTCTCGCTGCTGACCTGCTCTCTGCTCCTTGTCCCTTGTCACATGGCCTCTCTCTTTCAGCTGACCCATCGTTCCTCCCCTGGCCTCTCTGCTGCTCTCACTTTCACCCGGCCTCGGCCGGAGGCCCTCCCCTCCTCATCTGGACTCTCTGATGCCTTACCTCTCTCATCAGCTGCCTCTTTCCTGCCCATCCTCATCGGTTGGCCTCTCAGCTGCCCTCTCGCTCCTCTGAATGTCTCTCTGCCGCCCCTCCCTCCTCTGACGGCGGATCTCTCCTCCCAGGGCTGCCCTGCCTGAGCTTGGCGGGTCTCTCCTCCCCGCGGCTGTCAGGCCCCCCGAAGCACGCCTTCCACTCCCCCCAGCCCCCGCAGCCTCCCACCGCAGCCGCCGCTGGGACCGGGTGAGCTGCCTCTGCGCTCCGGGGAGGGGCGCGCGAGCCCCTCCCCTCTTCAGAGCCAGGAGAGTAAACGAAGAGCACACACTATGAATCCAGCAGAGAGAAAACTGCGAGAGAGCAGACAATAGCTACCAGCTGGAGCATCCCCAGGCCGCCGACATCAGAGGAGGAGAGTCAGACGTCACGAAACCCTCTGAGCTATCTATGAGGTAGCCAGCAGGCAACCAGAGCCGCCCGCCCGCGCTTGGAGCAAGTTAGAGTGGAAATGATACCTCGAATCGGAAGAGCTTGTCACTTTTGGGAAGAAACAGGCGTTGGTAAATGGCAGGGCAGTAACCATGGCAACCAAGCAATGCTACGTTGGTGCGCACCCCCCGTCCCAGACACACTGAGCAGGACACATCACAGGGAGAGGGGAGACACGGCAGGGGGACAGAGTGGGTCCAGGAAGGCAGAGAGGCGTATACACACCACTGGCAGAGAGGGAAGAGAGGACCGGGACAAGAGAAAGAGAGGTGGGAAAGAAAGGGAGAGGAGAAGGGCAAAGAGATATGAGACATGAAAAGTAAGGAAACGAGGTATGGAAGGAGGAAAAGGAGGAGAAGGAAGAAGGGAGTGATGGACAGGAGGTATGAGTGAGTGAGGAGGAGGGAGGAAGAAATAAGAAACTTGATGAGCAAGACATACAAAGGAAAGAGAGACAGAGAGCCTGGGAGATGGAAAAGAAGATATTGAAACACGTCGAAAGAGGAAGAGAGGACCCTCTGACAGTGCATGAGGCAAAGAGGATAATGCAAAAGATGGAAAGGAGTACTAACATATAGCAATCAAAGAAAGAAAGTCAGAATTGATCAGAACAGGAAAGTGAGAAAGAAAGAACAAGTAAATGATCGAAGGACAAATGGGACAAGAGATAAAGTAAAAGAAACGACATAGACAGAAATAAACAATCGAATTTAGAATCCTAGAAAGAAATAAGGAAGGAAACAAGCATTTGCAATGCAATAGGTCTCGCATTAGGAAAGTGTGAGCTATTGGTGTTGTAAATTACCATTTTTTTTAAATATGTGTTGGCTTTGAAAATATATAAATTAATAGCATTGTTATTCACAAAGCCAATAGCTTACACTTTCCTAATGCAAGTCCTATTGGCTATGGCAATGCTTGTTGGTAGCAAGCAAGGACAGTGCTGTTGTTAACGCGGGATTTCTGGCTTCTAGTTACCTTACCAGATCCCAAATCAAGTCGACTGGATCGTTGGTACCTGTCGTTGAGTAAAAGGCAATCCAATACTAGATCAATCAATTAAGAACATACACCACTCTAAATGACCACTGACCACTGATAAAGTTCAAAAATTTAATATAAAGTCAAAGATAACTGAAGATACAAACTTCTCAAGATGAGATTCAAAAGGTATACTGGTATCACTATAAACATAAATTCTTTGAATAGTCTGAGTCTACAAAACAGAATAATAAGTACGAGTTCGAAAATCATTAGAGTTGCCAAAATGGATACAAGTTGCAACTTAAGAGTCATTACAGAAAAGAAAATTCAGGTTAGTCTGTCCCTACACTAGACTAAGTGACATCCCTACTTAACAAGATCTTTACCCAAAAAGGTGTCAGCCGTGGTGACTTCCTAAGAAGATCACGCACTTCTCATTGTCTCTTCTGTAAATTGCTCTCTGGTGATCAGCCTATCTGCCAACCCAACCGCTCTCTTAGGCTTCCAAAATCATCTGCTCTGCTCTCTTCCCGGGTCTCTTTCCCTAATACAAAATCACATTTCCGATAGGAACGCCCCTCGGGACGCCCCTCACGTGGTATCGAATTTGGCGGCAGACTCCATGATGGTACTCTTCAAGACCCTCGTTAAAGTTGACCTTGGTTCCCAGGCTTCTTCTCCAGTGCGCCAGTACCCCCTGAAATTCCTGAAGACTCCTACAGGCCTGCGCCAAGCGCCACTGAACAAAGCCCCATTCATTACAACTGATTAAGACCCCTCGCACCTGCATACAGGCCATCCTACAGTGGGCCTCAAATTCCAGACTCCACCATATCTATAGGTCGTAAAACATATGTAGCTCTCTGTACTTGGCGCCTCTCAACTTCTTCTCTAACGAGCACATTGCAGATCAAAGGAATAACATTATCTGTTCAGGCCTACTTGATTTACATGAAGCGGGTCCCTGCACTCTGAAAACATATAACTTGATTTAAACAATATTCTTAACTAACACATTTCTGTAATGCAAAACATCTATAAAACATATATTTCACTACTAAATTCGATAATACATTTTGGAAGAACCACGTTAACCCCACCTCACATTATTTTAGCAGCACGTTTAGATTTACTGTGAATTGCCATGAGGCCTACACAATTTAACTGGTTTGCAAGTTCCTCTTACATGATCACTTAACATGAGAACGTGAGGTTTTCATATTCATTCCAACATTTCTACATTAGTCTCACATTACTACGATTATTGTTACCCTACTTAAACACTCTATACATTTTACTACTGGGTATAAAACACTCTTGTGCAAAGTATATTTAAACTAACTACGTGCTTGTAAATATGGTGCCCTTATACATTTTTCAGATTTGTGCTCTCTCAGTCCCCCCTTTGATGACTTTCAGGAGTCATCACCATCAAAACACCATCTCTAAAATGTAGGACCCTTCAAAGTGAAGTCATGGCAGTACCACTTCTTTTCATTGTCTCCAATGCCTTCAGACTCTTATATTGTGTATCTTGCATTGCTGTCAACCTTTTCTCCTGTTCTCTCATAGATCTCTGCAACCTGTTTGCTTTATACCATTGATACAAACGCACCAATCCCCACAAAGTGATTACACAAATCACAATTATGATAATGGGTTTCAGTATGTACCAAACGATACCCTTTCCTAGGTTGGCAAACCAACCTCCAACTTTACCCATTCCATGACCTACTTTTTCCCACACATTTACTTTTGTCAGATCCTCAATTTCGTGGTGAATTGCAGTGATGTTTCGTATGTATTTCTCTAGAGGTTTTGAATTGTCCGGAATGTAAGTGCAGCATTCCTGGACCTTCAAAGCCTTGCAAACTCCTCCCTCTTTGGCTAACAGAACGTCTAGAGCAAGTCGGTTCTGAAGAACCATTGCCCTTATCGATTGCATCTCACCTTCCACCAGCATTAATGATCTGGCAGTACTGGCAGACAACCTATCTACGACTGTAGCCAATCTTCTAATTTTGATGTCATTCAGTATCACCCCCAAGATAGGGAATGCAGCACCAAATACATCCCCAATTACTTCTTCAGCTCCTAACCCTCTCTCTCCTCTTGTTGGTATTCCTCTCTTGGTCGGTTCTAAATTCTCAACATGATATATTTTGGGGAAGACAATTGCTAGATAACATGATCCGTACCAATTATCTGGTAACTTCACATATGCATTTCTTCCACATACAAAATATACATTTGGAATTGCTTGCATCTCTTTCAAAAAATCTTTGGAGTAGTACTCCAATTGGAAAGCATGTTCACAATTGACTTGACCTACATACAGATTCTCATAATAGGAGTACCTCCTGTGAATGCACAGTTTCCCCCGTTTCTCCTTGTCTAGAGCAATTGGACCAAAGCTACCCTTTCTTTGCTGTATCCTTTCCTCCTTGGTCCAATCTGTTTCCCATTGTCCTGAAGCTTTCAGAATTTTTTGCCTCCTGTATCTAGTATCCACCTGCCCTATAAACTTTTTCTCAATTTCTGACACTTGACAAGTCAGATTATTTCTTCGGGCATGTGAAGTATCTAACGTTTTCCATGGAATGAACCATTTGTGTAATCTGTCTTCGCTCTTGTAGTAGTCCCACTTGTTCAGATGTTTGTAATTTGGGACCTCTGGCAATGTCGAGTCAAAATTCGAGAAATAATACTCGAACCCCTCTCGTCCATAGAATATACTTAACAACAAACTACATGTGATTCCATATGTCAATGGAAGATTATGGTATCTGATACCCTCATCCACAGAAGCTGGTAATTGCATACAAACATAGCAATTCTTCGCCTCCATGACATCAATGTATTCGTAAAGCAACTTGGCATAAGCATTTGACCTAAAGTTCCCCTTTGATTCATCAACATGTAATCTTTTGATCTCAGCATCTAACAAAACCTTTTCTTTCTCAGTGTTTTCTCCTTTTACCTCAGCAACCGTGATAGGCTTTTGAGTTGAAGTTTTCTTAGTTTCTAATCTCGTCTTTGTTTCATTTTCATGTCCCACTATATATGATACAGTAACTACTAAAACTATAAGTGAAATCACCACCCCTAAAAGTGTGCCTACTATGCATTTTGCCCTACGGTTCGGGTTGCCAGCCTCCATGATCTCAAACAGGGTAGTTTTGGCGTTCTTCTATCTCCAACGTCTCCTTCTCTCCGAACAAAGTCTCTCTTTTAAACAATGTCCTTTTTGAACACCTGGAAGCTGACAATTTACTCCGCAAAACAGTTCTAGAGTCCTGTGGAAATAGACAACCCTAACCCTTCTCCATCCTCTAAAAGGAAGACCCTACCATTTTTCTTCTTCCACTCGGCGCTAGGTTATCTTGCAGCAATATTTACAAAGTTCTTTCAAAAGTCTTTTATCAATCTAAAACTATGAGTGTTCCAAGAAGTTCCACTACTCTCTCAAGCATTTCCAGTCGAAGAAGAGTTCCCTCCAATATTGGATATCGTGAACAGCAAACCGGGAAATCAACTGTCTCTAAAATCAATTTTCTTATTCCGCTCAGGAGAGGAGGATAGACGATGTTGAGTGTCAGCAACCTTTCGGCCTCCACCCCTGGTAGCAGGAACCTTATTTGCACTGTGATGATTGGATCAGTTCTGATCAGGTTCACTTCCCTGACCCTCCCGGTTCTGTGTCCCACGGACATCTGCAACGAGGTAGGTCCAATCAGGAGTAGAGTACCTTCTGCTAGGCACTCGCACCCTCCTTGATCTTCTGAGACCCCCTGGGCTTGATCCTGGGTATCTTCTTCCGGGTCTGAGTCTTCGGATATAGGAGCAAGCGTTTCTTCTCGAGCAGACCTCAAGCTCAACCTCCTCCTTCTTTCTGGCCAGGTGGCTGCTCCACGCCTTGTCCTCCTATTTCTCGTCCTCACACTCGATTCCTGATCGCTTTGGTACTGATCCGTGTCTGAGTCGTATTCACTGCAGCTCTCTCCTTCAGTTGCGTCTTCGGTCTCACTGCCGTTCTGCCGTCCTTCCTCTTCTGGATCTGATGCGTTCCCAACTTCTTCCAACACCTCCACAGCTTGACTGGCCCCCCCTTGGGATTCTTCTTCCACTACTGGACTTTCGTCTGGGAGAGGAGCTGTTTCTTCTAGAGGTGCTGAAACTCTCCGAGTATGGGATGCATGGATCCAATTTGGCAACCCTCCGCACTTCACCGCGGTATTCGTGATCAGGATTACCTGAAAGGGCCCACGCCAACGTACATCTAGGCAGTTCTTCCGGACGTGCTTCTTGACCAACACCCAGTCCCCAGGGCACAGATCATGACACAGGTTCCTTGATGATGGAACTTCAGCCGCCTGCACCTGAAGGGACACAGAATGGATGGCGTCAGACAGTCCCTTACAATAATCCAAGATCAGATCATCTGTGATATTCAATAGGGCAGCAGTTGGAACTGTAGGAAGTCTCATGGCCCTCCCCATCAGAATCTCATGTGGCGAGAGACCTTTCCTCCTGTCAGGTGTGCTGCGCATACTCATGAGCACTAAAGGAAGAGCATCTGGCCAACTCAAAGAAGTGGATGAACAGACTTTAGCTAGTCGACTTTTGAGAGTGCCATTTACTTGTTCCACAATCCCTGAGGCTTCTGGTCGATAACTACAATGCAGTTTTTGATCGATCTTTAATGTAGAACACAACATCTTCACAATTTCACTGTTAAAATGTTTTCCTCTGTCCGATTCCAGAGAGGCAGGCACCCCGAAGTGTGGTATCAACTCCCTGAGCAACAGTTTGGCTACTGTGAGGGTATCGCACCTGCGTGTAGGGTATGCTTCAACCCACCTGGAAAATATACATACAACCACCAAAACATACCTAAGGCGGTTGATTGGTGGCATTTCAATAAAGTCCAATTGCATTCTATTGAAAGGCCCCCCAGACCTCCCAATGTGACTCAGTGTAACTGGTGTTCTTTTCCCTATATTTAATTGTTGGCAGGTAACACATCGCTTACACACGGACTCGGTCGCTATCCTAAATTTAGGGCAATACCAAGTCTGCCTAAACACTCTCAGCATAGCGTCTCTTCCTAAGTGTACTGGACCATGTATTTGCCTTGCCATGGGATTCGCTAGTTCCTCAGGTAACACCGCCCTCCCATCTGCTGAAATCCAAAAATCCATCTCACTTCTCACGCACCCTGCTATTTCCCATGCCTTTTTCTCCGTTTCAGGTGCGTTCTCCTGCATCATCCTCAAATCCTCCCAAGTGTCTACTGTTTCTAACATCATACTCAATTCTGTCTTCTCTTCCGCCCCATCTATTTCTACCTTTGTGAAGCAATAGTCCTGCTCTGCACAATAGCGGGCGACTTCATCAGCATAACGGTTACCTTGCGACACAAAATCTGTATTCTTAGTATGAGCTATACACTTTACAATCGCAATGGCGGCTGGACCCTGTAATGCTTCCAACAACAGCCGCACAAATTCTCCATTTCGAATGGGCGAACCAGAAGAGGTCATGTAACCTCTCTGAGACCACAATTGCCCGAAATCGTGAACCACACCGAAACCATATTGGCTGTCAGTGTATATGGTGACTCTCTTTCCGTTTCCTGCAATACAGGCACGAGTTAGGGCAATAATTTCTGCTACCTGTGCGGAATGTACTCCTTCCAGGCAAGCGGCTTCCACAACTCCCGTAATGGTACAAACAGCATAAGCTGCTCTCAGTCGACCAGTATCGTCTCTTAAACATGAGCCGTCGACAAAATAAATTTCATCAGGTTCAGTCAACGGCTCATCTACTATATCTGGTCGGGGCTTCGTGCATAGTTCAGTCACGTCAAGGCAATCGTGGTCTTCACATTCTTCGCCTTCTATTACAGTGGGTAGTGGCATCAATGTAGCAGGATTCAAAACAGAGCATCTCTTAAGGGTCACGTTCTCTGCAGCAAGGATAACTTGCTCGTAGCGCGTGAGCCTGCTATTGGTCAGATGCTGCGTCTTGGTCCTAGTCATTAACAATTCTACAGAATGTGGTACATACACCACTAACTGGTGTCCCATAACTATACTCTCACACCTCTCAATGCTGACACCCGTTGCAGCAACGGATTTGAGACATCCGGGCAACGCTGCGGCTACTGGGTCTAATGTAGCCGAAAAGTAGGCAACTGGTCTACGGGCATTTCCATGGGTCTGTGCCAAGACTGACAAAGCACATCCCTCTCTCTCACAGCAGTAAAGCGAAAAAGATTTCTCGTAATCGGGCATCCCCAGAGCCGGAGCACGACACAAGTCGTCTCTCAACTGCAGGAATGCCACTAGGCATTCATCGTCCCATGGTACCGGATCACTCACCTCCTTGTGCGTCAGTTTCTGTAAGGGTTTTGCTTTCAGTGAAAAGTTAACTATCCACTGTCGACAATAACCCACCATTCCTAGGAACATCCTAACTTCTCTCTGAGTCGTAGGCGCATTCATTTTCATTATCGCCTCAATCCTATCTGAGGACACCTTGCGTTTTCCCTTCTCTAACCGGTGTCCCAAATACTGTACTTCTGTCAAACAATACTGTAACTTGCTCGGAGATACCTTATGTCCATTTTCAGCTAAGTGGTTCAATAAGGCAATGGAATCTGCTTTACAAGCCTCCTCAGTTTCTGACGCAACAAGTAAGTCATCTATGTACTGGACCAGAACCGAATTCTGTGGCAGTACTAGATCTTCGAGATTCTTCTTCAACAACTGGTTGAAGATTGATGGGCTGTCTGTGAATCCTTGTGGGATTCGACACCATGTTAAAACGCGATCTTCCATTTTAAAAGCAAAAAGATACCTGCTTTCCTCATCTAATGGGATTGAAAAGAAAGCCTGGCAAAGATCTATCACTGTGAACCATTCTGCTTGGCATGGAATCTGAAACAGTATCACTGATGGATTCGGTACCACTGGACAACAGGAAACGACTATACTGTTAATTTTTCGAAGGTCCTGTACTATCCTGAATTTCCCACTAGGTTTCTGCAAACCCATGATCGGGGAGTTACAAGGACTTCCCACGATTTCTTTTAATATTCCCTGCTGAATCATTGACTCGATCACAGGCTTTATTCCTGCAATCGTTTCCTGGGACAATTTGTACTGTGGGGTTCTGGGAAACTCGGCATTTGGCTTTACCATTATTTTTACTGGTTCTACCCCTTTAATCAATCCTCAATCAATCAATCAATCAGGTCATTTGTAAAGCGCACTACTCACCCGTAGGGTCTCAAGGCGCTGGGAGGGGGGGGTGCCGCTACTGCTCGAACAGCCAAGTCTTGAGCTTCTTCCTGAAGGAGAGGTGGTCTTGGGTCAGGCGCAGATTGATGGGAAGTGAGTTCCAGGTCTTGGCGGCCAGGTAGGAGAAGGACCTTCCTCCTGTTGTCTCTCTTCGGATGCGGGGGACGGCGGCGAGGGCGTGGTTGGTTGATCTGAGGAGGCGCTTGGGAGTGTAGAAGTTGATCCGGTTGTTGAGGTAGCTCGGGCCTTGGTCGTGTAGGGCTTTGTGCGCGTGGGTGAGGAGACGGAAGGTGATTCTCTTGTTGACCGGGAGCCAGTGCAGGTCTCTCAGGTGTCCGGAGATGTGGCTGCGTCGGGGGATGTCGAGGATGAGTCTCGCCGAGGCGTTCTGGATCCGCTGGAGTCTCTTCTGGAGTTTGGCCGTGGTTCCGGCGTAGAGGGCGTTCCCGTAGTCCAGTCGGCTGGTGACGAGGGCTTGGGTGACCGTCTTCCTCGTCTCGGTGGGGATCCACCGGAAGATCTTACGTAGCATGCGCAGGATGTTGAAGCATGACGAGGAGACGGCGTTGACTTGTCTGGTCATGGAGAATCCTATTTCTTCACCCGTGAAATCCCATACCTCTGACGCCACTGCATCTCTTAAGTCCTGAGGAAGATCTTCTACAGTCAGAGTAGGATATAGTTCTATGCAAGATTTTGAATTGGCTACCTTGAAAGTAGCATCATCGTCTGTAGTCTGTACCTCCACTCCTTGCGGGGTGCAGTATATTGTGCAGTTCAATTTGCACAACAAATCCCTTCCTAACAGACATACAGGACTCGAATCACAAACCACAAACTGATGTTCATTCATATGGTTTCCTATTTTCACAGATACTGGTTCAGTCAAGGGACTAGTCATCCTTTTGTTTGCAACTCCTACCACCTGAATTGTTTCCCCTGACATCGGTAAGTCTGGAACCACCACTGATCTCAACGTTGATCTAGTAGCTCCAGTATCCACCAAGAACGTTGTAGGACACCCTGCCACTTCAGCCTCAACAAACGGCCCTCTTTGATCCACCTCTAGGACTGCCCCGAGGGTACAGTCCTCTTCTCTACTCACACGTTGTCCTGTCAATGGATCAATATAATAACATTTTTCTTCCTCGATAAAGAGAGGCATTTGTTTAAAGACCTTTCCCCCTGTCGCTAATTTCGGTGGCTGTGGGAACTGAGCTCTTGGAGCCGAAGTCCCCCCTTTGACCACCTTGCTTCCTGGGACAGTCGCCTTTTGAGCTGGAACCTCTTGAACTTGCTCCTCTAATTCTAGCTCTCCATTTTCAGGGTTAAAGGGACACTCGCGTCGCCAATGTCCCACCTGGTGACACTGGTGGCACTTTGTCGTTTTCTTTAAAGTGGCAAAGTCTATTCTAGGTCTCTGACTTTCTTCACTATCTTTGCTCTGACCATTTGACTTTCGTCCCATCCCCTGTTTCTGTTGTCCACCCTTTCCTGTCGACTGCATCTGTACCACCATCAACTTCTCCTTTAGATTCTTGGCTTTAGAATCTATTTCGTCACTGCAGTATCTCGCATATCGCAGGATCTCATCTAGTGGTTTGTTTTGCCAACAAATCAAATGTTGTTGAATCATCAAACAAATATCAGGCCTCAACCCCAAAACAAACTTTGACACGAATTGTCCTATATCTTTAGGATCCATTACATCGAGTCCACTGTATTGTTTGAATGTTTTCAACAACCTTTCATAGAACTCATGAACTGTCTCCTTCGGTTCCTGTCTTGTTCGATCTATTTTTACCCAATCTATGTCCTGGGGTGGTACTTTATCTTTCAGCCAAGCTATTACCCTTTCATACTTTTGCATGACAATTTCGGACGGTCCATTTGTCAGAGCATTTCTCACTGGTTCAGTAATTGGCCATTCAACACTAGTCTTGCACGATGTCCACAAGTCAGATGGGACCACAATGTCAAACAAAGTGTTCAAATCAATCCACAATACTTTCGAGATCTTTACAAACCTTTCTACCTGCTTATACCACTCTACTGGATTGTCCCTTAACTTCGGAAATGAGTTGGTAAACGCAGCTAAATCTCCTCTACTCCATGGTACATGTACATAGTTCCCATTTGATATTTCCCGCAAAGGGAATGCCTCCATCTGCATTACCCTTCCCTCTGGGGTCATCACACTTGTACTCCGCCTTACAGTGCCCTTTTTCGACCACCTCTCTTCCCATTTATCCAGTTCTCTCCACACCCTTATTCCTGATACCAATTCTCTTATGTGTGTTTTTAATCCGGTAGTTCTCTTCTCATCTAGGTCTTGGTCTGAATACTGCAATCTGTGGTTACTCTGCAATGCCCTTGTTCTAGATAAATCTACGGCATACCTGTCTGCCAAATTAGTCAGTTTCTCATGAATTGCTCTAGCTTTCCTAGTGACATCCTTTGCCATAAACAGCAACTCGTCTTGTTCATATAATTCTATCCTTTCTAAAGGCAGTGTACCATCTATTATCTCATCGACATCAGACTTTAAACTGGATACATCAAGCCTCTTTGCCTTTACTGCAGCTTTTATCACACTAGATTTAGTTACTCCATCCGCATCTCTCCCATCCCAGCTCCGAGTTCTACGTTTAGGCTCCGGTGAGTTATGCGGAGTTTTCCCATGCTCCCACCTCTCCAGATCCCATGCTTTTCCATCCTCTCGGGGTGTGTGGTGAAACACTCCATTTCGTCTCCTATTCCCTGCTTCCCCGTCCTGCCTGCCTTCTCTGGGTGCATAGTAAGGCATTCCATTACTCCCCCTTTCCTCACTATTCCCCTGCGATTCTTGATTACTCGAGGCATGGCGGGACCTATCACTGTTCTCCTTTCTCCAATGTTGAACGTCTTCTCCGAGTGTATGATGAAGGCACCTAAACCTATTCTGGAATGCCTGTACCATTTGGTCTCCACCTTTTTCCCAGAGACGGGACATCTCCTCACACTCCACACTCCTACCATTTTGCTCCAGCTGTTCCCTCTCATCTATAGGATGTGTAACTCCTCTATTCTCCTGACTTTGGCCCTCTCGCCCCTGACTGCTTTCACTGGCCCCACAATGAGATACAGTCCCGTTACCTCTGCTTTCCCACTCGGGTTCTGTTCTTAACCTGTTACTCGGGGTTACTGCGGACCCATCCCATTCCCTCAAATCAGCTCTTAATTCAGTATAGGACTTCGGCCGCGGTCCCCTCAGGTCCATCGGTCCTCTCTGACCTCCTTGTCCTGTGTTGGGACCCACAGTCGTCTCGAATGGGGTGTTCCACGTTACCGATCCTGGCAATTGCTTCCATGCATTTGTCGTGTTATTCCTTCTTTCCATCTCAATCCTTTCTCTATCTAACCGTGCCTGCTCTTCCCCTCTCCCATGTTCGGGATTGTAAATCGACACTATAGGTCCTATGGTAACAGGTACTTGAAGAGCATCCGGTAATCCAAAAGACTCAACCTTTTCGGTGTTTGGCGTCTTTTGTACCACAAACCTTCCCACTACACTCTGTACTGTGTTGTTTTGAGGTGTCTCCTCGCCTTTGATAGGTGTCCATTCCGATATAGGGAGTGGTGTAAACCCCTCTATGGCAGTCCCACCTTCCCTTGCAAGTCCCCTATCTTCAATCTCCTCGACTCTCGGAGGTGGTCTATCTAACAACAATCTGTTTATCAGGTTGTCTTCCGACTCGCTTTCCTCGTCCTCTTCCATGAGGTTTCCTCCTCCTCCCACCTCCCTCATTGGATACAATTTCTCTACTTCAATAGCCTGTACCCTCCATCTCTTTTCCTCTTCGTCCCATTTGGAATCTCGCACTGCTCTTACCGATCGCGTCAATCTTTGTTGACGCCTGTTCAAATTCCTGTCATGCGCCGCCCTAATCCATGCATTAAGGGCCTCAAACTGGGTTGGTCTAGGCGGGTGTTTCAATGAGGACATGGTTGCTTTCAGCCGATGTAACACCTCTAACTTAAACGTCCCATACTTCGGGAACTGCATTTCCTCATTCCCTTCTGTAAGCTTATTCCAAGTCCCAATCCATAATATCGTATGCAGCCCCACATTCGCTGCCATATAATGAGCTGGTGTACCCTCTGGCGGCGCCTCTTCCCCGTAATAATGTTCACTTCTTTTTCTTTTAAAAATCCCTTTCAAACACTTAAAGCACTTCATGATTTCTCTTTTCTCAGCGTTTGTTTACTTCCTGATGACAATCCACCAATCTCAGCGCGGTTCTCACTAACTGGCCTATCCGCGCGCGGCTTTCCTCCGACGTCACTCTAGCCGCCCAACCAGAGCGCGGCTCTAGCTAACGTCACACCAACCGCTCAATCACAGCGCGGCCCTAACCGACGTCACCCGTCCCCCTTCGCAGCAGTTCCCCTCCTTTTTCAGCTCGTCTCCTCGGTCATGCGTGCATCCCATTCATACTCTGAAAAATGATTACTTCCGTCCAAGCGATCACTTTTCTTGACTGTACGCCCACAGTCTTTCTGTAGTTGTCACCCTAACTTGACGAGATGTCTTTCCGTTTACGTCCAGACAATCGCCTTCTCTGATAGGTTGCTTACACACAGTAACTTTCGACCAGCGTCCGTTACTTCACACACCCACTCTTACACTCCCCCTATCACGGTCCCACGGCGGTCAATGGTACCTCGTGACCTCCGTACTATGGTCGACAACTACTCTGGATGTTCGATACACCCAAAACCACTTAAGCTCTGGCCTGAACATAAGATTTACCAGTTCACCCGTTTACCAGGTAACCAGTTTACCAGGTTGCGCGCGCTCACAACCTTCTCTCAATCACACTACAGGCATTCAACTCCGCAAGACATTACACTACAAATACAACACAAAACACCGCAATCTGTTCACGCATGACCCTTGGTATACTCACTCTCCTCCGATACTGCTGCTTTTCTCGCACCGTCTGCACCTTCGGCGCACAATTCTTCCGCTGCTTGTCTCTCGATGTCTAGGGGCCTTGGGGTAAACTAACCTCTCTAGATTACCTTCCTCAAGAAGATAACCATCCTAACTGCTACCAACTGTTAACGCGGGATTTCTGGCTTCTAGTTACCTTACCAGATCCCAAATCAAGTCGACTGGATCGTTGGTACCTGTCGTTGAGTAAAAGGCAATCCAATACTAGATCAATCAATTAAGAACATACACCACTCTAAATGACCACTGACCACTGATAAAGTTCAAAAATTTAATATAAAGTCAAAGATAACTGAAGATACAAACTTCTCAAGATGAGATTCAAAAGGTATACTGGTATCACTATAAACATAAATTCTTTGAATAGTCTGAGTCTACAAAACAGAATAATAAGTACGAGTTCGAAAATCATTAGAGTTGCCAAAATGGATACAAGTTGCAACTTAAGAGTCATTACAGAAAAGAAAATTCAGGTTAGTCTGTCCCTACACTAGACTAAGTGACATCCCTACTTAACAAGATCTTTACCCAAAAAGGTGTCAGCCGTGGTGACTTCCTAAGAAGATCACGCACTTCTCATTGTCTCTTCTGTAAATTGCTCTCTGGTGATCAGCCTATCTGCCAACCCAACCGCTCTCTTAGGCTTCCAAAATCATCTGCTCTGCTCTCTTCCCGGGTCTCTTTCCCTAATACAAAATCACATTTCCGATAGGAACGCCCCTCGGGACGCCCCTCACGTGGTATCGAATTTGGCGGCAGACTCCATGATGGTACTCTTCAAGACCCTCGTTAAAGTTGACCTTGGTTCCCAGGCTTCTTCTCCAGTGCGCCAGTACCCCCTGAAATTCCTGAAGACTCCTACAGGCCTGCGCCAAGCGCCACTGAACAAAGCCCCATTCATTACAACTGATTAAGACCCCTCGCACCTGCATACAGGCCATCCTACAGTGGGCCTCAAATTCCAGACTCCACCATATCTATAGGTCGTAAAACATATGTAGCTCTCTGTACTTGGCGCCTCTCAACTTCTTCTCTAACGAGCACATTGCAGATCAAAGGAATAACATTATCTGTTCAGGCCTACTTGATTTACATGAAGCGGGTCCCTGCACTCTGAAAACATATAACTTGATTTAAACAATATTCTTAACTAACACATTTCTGTAATGCAAAACATCTATAAAACATATATTTCACTACTAAATTCGATAATACATTTTGGAAGAACCACGTTAACCCCACCTCACATTATTTTAGCAGCACGTTTAGATTTACTGTGAATTGCCATGAGGCCTACACAATTTAACTGGTTTGCAAGTTCCTCTTACATGATCACTTAACATGAGAACGTGAGGTTTTCATATTCATTCCAACATTTCTACATTAGTCTCACATTACTACGATTATTGTTACCCTACTTAAACACTCTATACATTTTACTACTGGGTATAAAACACTCTTGTGCAAAGTATATTTAAACTAACTACGTGCTTGTAAATATGGTGCCCTTATACATTTTTCAGATTTGTGCTCTCTCAGTCCCCCCTTTGATGACTTTCAGGAGTCATCACCATCAAAACACCATCTCTAAAATGTAGGACCCTTCAAAGTGAAGTCATGGCAGTACCACTTCTTTTCATTGTCTCCAATGCCTTCAGACTCTTATATTGTGTATCTTGCATTGCTGTCAACCTTTTCTCCTGTTCTCTCATAGATCTCTGCAACCTGTTTGCTTTATACCATTGATACAAACGCACCAATCCCCACAAAGTGATTACACAAATCACAATTATGATAATGGGTTTCAGTATGTACCAAACGATACCCTTTCCTAGGTTGGCAAACCAACCTCCAACTTTACCCATTCCATGACCTACTTTTTCCCACACATTTACTTTTGTCAGATCCTCAATTTCGTGGTGAATTGCAGTGATGTTTCGTATGTATTTCTCTAGAGGTTTTGAATTGTCCGGAATGTAAGTGCAGCATTCCTGGACCTTCAAAGCCTTGCAAACTCCTCCCTCTTTGGCTAACAGAACGTCTAGAGCAAGTCGGTTCTGAAGAACCATTGCCCTTATCGATTGCATCTCACCTTCCACCAGCATTAATGATCTGGCAGTACTGGCAGACAACCTATCTACGACTGTAGCCAATCTTCTAATTTTGATGTCATTCAGTATCACCCCCAAGATAGGGAATGCAGCACCAAATACATCCCCAATTACTTCTTCAGCTCCTAACCCTCTCTCTCCTCTTGTTGGTATTCCTCTCTTGGTCGGTTCTAAATTCTCAACATGATATATTTTGGGGAAGACAATTGCTAGATAACATGATCCGTACCAATTATCTGGTAACTTCACATATGCATTTCTTCCACATACAAAATATACATTTGGAATTGCTTGCATCTCTTTCAAAAAATCTTTGGAGTAGTACTCCAATTGGAAAGCATGTTCACAATTGACTTGACCTACATACAGATTCTCATAATAGGAGTACCTCCTGTGAATGCACAGTTTCCCCCGTTTCTCCTTGTCTAGAGCAATTGGACCAAAGCTACCCTTTCTTTGCTGTATCCTTTCCTCCTTGGTCCAATCTGTTTCCCATTGTCCTGAAGCTTTCAGAATTTTTTGCCTCCTGTATCTAGTATCCACCTGCCCTATAAACTTTTTCTCAATTTCTGACACTTGACAAGTCAGATTATTTCTTCGGGCATGTGAAGTATCTAACGTTTTCCATGGAATGAACCATTTGTGTAATCTGTCTTCGCTCTTGTAGTAGTCCCACTTGTTCAGATGTTTGTAATTTGGGACCTCTGGCAATGTCGAGTCAAAATTCGAGAAATAATACTCGAACCCCTCTCGTCCATAGAATATACTTAACAACAAACTACATGTGATTCCATATGTCAATGGAAGATTATGGTATCTGATACCCTCATCCACAGAAGCTGGTAATTGCATACAAACATAGCAATTCTTCGCCTCCATGACATCAATGTATTCGTAAAGCAACTTGGCATAAGCATTTGACCTAAAGTTCCCCTTTGATTCATCAACATGTAATCTTTTGATCTCAGCATCTAACAAAACCTTTTCTTTCTCAGTGTTTTCTCCTTTTACCTCAGCAACCGTGATAGGCTTTTGAGTTGAAGTTTTCTTAGTTTCTAATCTCGTCTTTGTTTCATTTTCATGTCCCACTATATATGATACAGTAACTACTAAAACTATAAGTGAAATCACCACCCCTAAAAGTGTGCCTACTATGCATTTTGCCCTACGGTTCGGGTTGCCAGCCTCCATGATCTCAAACAGGGTAGTTTTGGCGTTCTTCTATCTCCAACGTCTCCTTCTCTCCGAACAAAGTCTCTCTTTTAAACAATGTCCTTTTTGAACACCTGGAAGCTGACAATTTACTCCGCAAAACAGTTCTAGAGTCCTGTGGAAATAGACAACCCTAACCCTTCTCCATCCTCTAAAAGGAAGACCCTACCATTTTTCTTCTTCCACTCGGCGCTAGGTTATCTTGCAGCAATATTTACAAAGTTCTTTCAAAAGTCTTTTATCAATCTAAAACTATGAGTGTTCCAAGAAGTTCCACTACTCTCTCAAGCATTTCCAGTCGAAGAAGAGTTCCCTCCAATATTGGATATCGTGAACAGCAAACCGGGAAATCAACTGTCTCTAAAATCAATTTTCTTATTCCGCTCAGGAGAGGAGGATAGACGATGTTGAGTGTCAGCAACCTTTCGGCCTCCACCCCTGGTAGCAGGAACCTTATTTGCACTGTGATGATTGGATCAGTTCTGATCAGGTTCACTTCCCTGACCCTCCCGGTTCTGTGTCCCACGGACATCTGCAACGAGGTAGGTCCAATCAGGAGTAGAGTACCTTCTGCTAGGCACTCGCACCCTCCTTGATCTTCTGAGACCCCCTGGGCTTGATCCTGGGTATCTTCTTCCGGGTCTGAGTCTTCGGATATAGGAGCAAGCGTTTCTTCTCGAGCAGACCTCAAGCTCAACCTCCTCCTTCTTTCTGGCCAGGTGGCTGCTCCACGCCTTGTCCTCCTATTTCTCGTCCTCACACTCGATTCCTGATCGCTTTGGTACTGATCCGTGTCTGAGTCGTATTCACTGCAGCTCTCTCCTTCAGTTGCGTCTTCGGTCTCACTGCCGTTCTGCCGTCCTTCCTCTTCTGGATCTGATGCGTTCCCAACTTCTTCCAACACCTCCACAGCTTGACTGGCCCCCCCTTGGGATTCTTCTTCCACTACTGGACTTTCGTCTGGGAGAGGAGCTGTTTCTTCTAGAGGTGCTGAAACTCTCCGAGTATGGGATGCATGGATCCAATTTGGCAACCCTCCGCACTTCACCGCGGTATTCGTGATCAGGATTACCTGAAAGGGCCCACGCCAACGTACATCTAGGCAGTTCTTCCGGACGTGCTTCTTGACCAACACCCAGTCCCCAGGGCACAGATCATGACACAGGTTCCTTGATGATGGAACTTCAGCCGCCTGCACCTGAAGGGACACAGAATGGATGGCGTCAGACAGTCCCTTACAATAATCCAAGATCAGATCATCTGTGATATTCAATAGGGCAGCAGTTGGAACTGTAGGAAGTCTCATGGCCCTCCCCATCAGAATCTCATGTGGCGAGAGACCTTTCCTCCTGTCAGGTGTGCTGCGCATACTCATGAGCACTAAAGGAAGAGCATCTGGCCAACTCAAAGAAGTGGATGAACAGACTTTAGCTAGTCGACTTTTGAGAGTGCCATTTACTTGTTCCACAATCCCTGAGGCTTCTGGTCGATAACTACAATGCAGTTTTTGATCGATCTTTAATGTAGAACACAACATCTTCACAATTTCACTGTTAAAATGTTTTCCTCTGTCCGATTCCAGAGAGGCAGGCACCCCGAAGTGTGGTATCAACTCCCTGAGCAACAGTTTGGCTACTGTGAGGGTATCGCACCTGCGTGTAGGGTATGCTTCAACCCACCTGGAAAATATACATACAACCACCAAAACATACCTAAGGCGGTTGATTGGTGGCATTTCAATAAAGTCCAATTGCATTCTATTGAAAGGCCCCCCAGACCTCCCAATGTGACTCAGTGTAACTGGTGTTCTTTTCCCTATATTTAATTGTTGGCAGGTAACACATCGCTTACACACGGACTCGGTCGCTATCCTAAATTTAGGGCAATACCAAGTCTGCCTAAACACTCTCAGCATAGCGTCTCTTCCTAAGTGTACTGGACCATGTATTTGCCTTGCCATGGGATTCGCTAGTTCCTCAGGTAACACCGCCCTCCCATCTGCTGAAATCCAAAAATCCATCTCACTTCTCACGCACCCTGCTATTTCCCATGCCTTTTTCTCCGTTTCAGGTGCGTTCTCCTGCATCATCCTCAAATCCTCCCAAGTGTCTACTGTTTCTAACATCATACTCAATTCTGTCTTCTCTTCCGCCCCATCTATTTCTACCTTTGTGAAGCAATAGTCCTGCTCTGCACAATAGCGGGCGACTTCATCAGCATAACGGTTACCTTGCGACACAAAATCTGTATTCTTAGTATGAGCTATACACTTTACAATCGCAATGGCGGCTGGACCCTGTAATGCTTCCAACAACAGCCGCACAAATTCTCCATTTCGAATGGGCGAACCAGAAGAGGTCATGTAACCTCTCTGAGACCACAATTGCCCGAAATCGTGAACCACACCGAAACCATATTGGCTGTCAGTGTATATGGTGACTCTCTTTCCGTTTCCTGCAATACAGGCACGAGTTAGGGCAATAATTTCTGCTACCTGTGCGGAATGTACTCCTTCCAGGCAAGCGGCTTCCACAACTCCCGTAATGGTACAAACAGCATAAGCTGCTCTCAGTCGACCAGTATCGTCTCTTAAACATGAGCCGTCGACAAAATAAATTTCATCAGGTTCAGTCAACGGCTCATCTACTATATCTGGTCGGGGCTTCGTGCATAGTTCAGTCACGTCAAGGCAATCGTGGTCTTCACATTCTTCGCCTTCTATTACAGTGGGTAGTGGCATCAATGTAGCAGGATTCAAAACAGAGCATCTCTTAAGGGTCACGTTCTCTGCAGCAAGGATAACTTGCTCGTAGCGCGTGAGCCTGCTATTGGTCAGATGCTGCGTCTTGGTCCTAGTCATTAACAATTCTACAGAATGTGGTACATACACCACTAACTGGTGTCCCATAACTATACTCTCACACCTCTCAATGCTGACACCCGTTGCAGCAACGGATTTGAGACATCCGGGCAACGCTGCGGCTACTGGGTCTAATGTAGCCGAAAAGTAGGCAACTGGTCTACGGGCATTTCCATGGGTCTGTGCCAAGACTGACAAAGCACATCCCTCTCTCTCACAGCAGTAAAGCGAAAAAGATTTCTCGTAATCGGGCATCCCCAGAGCCGGAGCACGACACAAGTCGTCTCTCAACTGCAGGAATGCCACTAGGCATTCATCGTCCCATGGTACCGGATCACTCACCTCCTTGTGCGTCAGTTTCTGTAAGGGTTTTGCTTTCAGTGAAAAGTTAACTATCCACTGTCGACAATAACCCACCATTCCTAGGAACATCCTAACTTCTCTCTGAGTCGTAGGCGCATTCATTTTCATTATCGCCTCAATCCTATCTGAGGACACCTTGCGTTTTCCCTTCTCTAACCGGTGTCCCAAATACTGTACTTCTGTCAAACAATACTGTAACTTGCTCGGAGATACCTTATGTCCATTTTCAGCTAAGTGGTTCAATAAGGCAATGGAATCTGCTTTACAAGCCTCCTCAGTTTCTGACGCAACAAGTAAGTCATCTATGTACTGGACCAGAACCGAATTCTGTGGCAGTACTAGATCTTCGAGATTCTTCTTCAACAACTGGTTGAAGATTGATGGGCTGTCTGTGAATCCTTGTGGGATTCGACACCATGTTAAAACGCGATCTTCCATTTTAAAAGCAAAAAGATACCTGCTTTCCTCATCTAATGGGATTGAAAAGAAAGCCTGGCAAAGATCTATCACTGTGAACCATTCTGCTTGGCATGGAATCTGAAACAGTATCACTGATGGATTCGGTACCACTGGACAACAGGAAACGACTATACTGTTAATTTTTCGAAGGTCCTGTACTATCCTGAATTTCCCACTAGGTTTCTGCAAACCCATGATCGGGGAGTTACAAGGACTTCCCACGATTTCTTTTAATATTCCCTGCTGAATCATTGACTCGATCACAGGCTTTATTCCTGCAATCGTTTCCTGGGACAATTTGTACTGTGGGGTTCTGGGAAACTCGGCATTTGGCTTTACCATTATTTTTACTGGTTCTACCCCTTTAATCAATCCTCAATCAATCAATCAATCAGGTCATTTGTAAAGCGCACTACTCACCCGTAGGGTCTCAAGGCGCTGGGAGGGGGGGGTGCCGCTACTGCTCGAACAGCCAAGTCTTGAGCTTCTTCCTGAAGGAGAGGTGGTCTTGGGTCAGGCGCAGATTGATGGGAAGTGAGTTCCAGGTCTTGGCGGCCAGGTAGGAGAAGGACCTTCCTCCTGTTGTCTCTCTTCGGATGCGGGGGACGGCGGCGAGGGCGTGGTTGGTTGATCTGAGGAGGCGCTTGGGAGTGTAGAAGTTGATCCGGTTGTTGAGGTAGCTCGGGCCTTGGTCGTGTAGGGCTTTGTGCGCGTGGGTGAGGAGACGGAAGGTGATTCTCTTGTTGACCGGGAGCCAGTGCAGGTCTCTCAGGTGTCCGGAGATGTGGCTGCGTCGGGGGATGTCGAGGATGAGTCTCGCCGAGGCGTTCTGGATCCGCTGGAGTCTCTTCTGGAGTTTGGCCGTGGTTCCGGCGTAGAGGGCGTTCCCGTAGTCCAGTCGGCTGGTGACGAGGGCTTGGGTGACCGTCTTCCTCGTCTCGGTGGGGATCCACCGGAAGATCTTACGTAGCATGCGCAGGATGTTGAAGCATGACGAGGAGACGGCGTTGACTTGTCTGGTCATGGAGAATCCTATTTCTTCACCCGTGAAATCCCATACCTCTGACGCCACTGCATCTCTTAAGTCCTGAGGAAGATCTTCTACAGTCAGAGTAGGATATAGTTCTATGCAAGATTTTGAATTGGCTACCTTGAAAGTAGCATCATCGTCTGTAGTCTGTACCTCCACTCCTTGCGGGGTGCAGTATATTGTGCAGTTCAATTTGCACAACAAATCCCTTCCTAACAGACATACAGGACTCGAATCACAAACCACAAACTGATGTTCATTCATATGGTTTCCTATTTTCACAGATACTGGTTCAGTCAAGGGACTAGTCATCCTTTTGTTTGCAACTCCTACCACCTGAATTGTTTCCCCTGACATCGGTAAGTCTGGAACCACCACTGATCTCAACGTTGATCTAGTAGCTCCAGTATCCACCAAGAACGTTGTAGGACACCCTGCCACTTCAGCCTCAACAAACGGCCCTCTTTGATCCACCTCTAGGACTGCCCCGAGGGTACAGTCCTCTTCTCTACTCACACGTTGTCCTGTCAATGGATCAATATAATAACATTTTTCTTCCTCGATAAAGAGAGGCATTTGTTTAAAGACCTTTCCCCCTGTCGCTAATTTCGGTGGCTGTGGGAACTGAGCTCTTGGAGCCGAAGTCCCCCCTTTGACCACCTTGCTTCCTGGGACAGTCGCCTTTTGAGCTGGAACCTCTTGAACTTGCTCCTCTAATTCTAGCTCTCCATTTTCAGGGTTAAAGGGACACTCGCGTCGCCAATGTCCCACCTGGTGACACTGGTGGCACTTTGTCGTTTTCTTTAAAGTGGCAAAGTCTATTCTAGGTCTCTGACTTTCTTCACTATCTTTGCTCTGACCATTTGACTTTCGTCCCATCCCCTGTTTCTGTTGTCCACCCTTTCCTGTCGACTGCATCTGTACCACCATCAACTTCTCCTTTAGATTCTTGGCTTTAGAATCTATTTCGTCACTGCAGTATCTCGCATATCGCAGGATCTCATCTAGTGGTTTGTTTTGCCAACAAATCAAATGTTGTTGAATCATCAAACAAATATCAGGCCTCAACCCCAAAACAAACTTTGACACGAATTGTCCTATATCTTTAGGATCCATTACATCGAGTCCACTGTATTGTTTGAATGTTTTCAACAACCTTTCATAGAACTCATGAACTGTCTCCTTCGGTTCCTGTCTTGTTCGATCTATTTTTACCCAATCTATGTCCTGGGGTGGTACTTTATCTTTCAGCCAAGCTATTACCCTTTCATACTTTTGCATGACAATTTCGGACGGTCCATTTGTCAGAGCATTTCTCACTGGTTCAGTAATTGGCCATTCAACACTAGTCTTGCACGATGTCCACAAGTCAGATGGGACCACAATGTCAAACAAAGTGTTCAAATCAATCCACAATACTTTCGAGATCTTTACAAACCTTTCTACCTGCTTATACCACTCTACTGGATTGTCCCTTAACTTCGGAAATGAGTTGGTAAACGCAGCTAAATCTCCTCTACTCCATGGTACATGTACATAGTTCCCATTTGATATTTCCCGCAAAGGGAATGCCTCCATCTGCATTACCCTTCCCTCTGGGGTCATCACACTTGTACTCCGCCTTACAGTGCCCTTTTTCGACCACCTCTCTTCCCATTTATCCAGTTCTCTCCACACCCTTATTCCTGATACCAATTCTCTTATGTGTGTTTTTAATCCGGTAGTTCTCTTCTCATCTAGGTCTTGGTCTGAATACTGCAATCTGTGGTTACTCTGCAATGCCCTTGTTCTAGATAAATCTACGGCATACCTGTCTGCCAAATTAGTCAGTTTCTCATGAATTGCTCTAGCTTTCCTAGTGACATCCTTTGCCATAAACAGCAACTCGTCTTGTTCATATAATTCTATCCTTTCTAAAGGCAGTGTACCATCTATTATCTCATCGACATCAGACTTTAAACTGGATACATCAAGCCTCTTTGCCTTTACTGCAGCTTTTATCACACTAGATTTAGTTACTCCATCCGCATCTCTCCCATCCCAGCTCCGAGTTCTACGTTTAGGCTCCGGTGAGTTATGCGGAGTTTTCCCATGCTCCCACCTCTCCAGATCCCATGCTTTTCCATCCTCTCGGGGTGTGTGGTGAAACACTCCATTTCGTCTCCTATTCCCTGCTTCCCCGTCCTGCCTGCCTTCTCTGGGTGCATAGTAAGGCATTCCATTACTCCCCCTTTCCTCACTATTCCCCTGCGATTCTTGATTACTCGAGGCATGGCGGGACCTATCACTGTTCTCCTTTCTCCAATGTTGAACGTCTTCTCCGAGTGTATGATGAAGGCACCTAAACCTATTCTGGAATGCCTGTACCATTTGGTCTCCACCTTTTTCCCAGAGACGGGACATCTCCTCACACTCCACACTCCTACCATTTTGCTCCAGCTGTTCCCTCTCATCTATAGGATGTGTAACTCCTCTATTCTCCTGACTTTGGCCCTCTCGCCCCTGACTGCTTTCACTGGCCCCACAATGAGATACAGTCCCGTTACCTCTGCTTTCCCACTCGGGTTCTGTTCTTAACCTGTTACTCGGGGTTACTGCGGACCCATCCCATTCCCTCAAATCAGCTCTTAATTCAGTATAGGACTTCGGCCGCGGTCCCCTCAGGTCCATCGGTCCTCTCTGACCTCCTTGTCCTGTGTTGGGACCCACAGTCGTCTCGAATGGGGTGTTCCACGTTACCGATCCTGGCAATTGCTTCCATGCATTTGTCGTGTTATTCCTTCTTTCCATCTCAATCCTTTCTCTATCTAACCGTGCCTGCTCTTCCCCTCTCCCATGTTCGGGATTGTAAATCGACACTATAGGTCCTATGGTAACAGGTACTTGAAGAGCATCCGGTAATCCAAAAGACTCAACCTTTTCGGTGTTTGGCGTCTTTTGTACCACAAACCTTCCCACTACACTCTGTACTGTGTTGTTTTGAGGTGTCTCCTCGCCTTTGATAGGTGTCCATTCCGATATAGGGAGTGGTGTAAACCCCTCTATGGCAGTCCCACCTTCCCTTGCAAGTCCCCTATCTTCAATCTCCTCGACTCTCGGAGGTGGTCTATCTAACAACAATCTGTTTATCAGGTTGTCTTCCGACTCGCTTTCCTCGTCCTCTTCCATGAGGTTTCCTCCTCCTCCCACCTCCCTCATTGGATACAATTTCTCTACTTCAATAGCCTGTACCCTCCATCTCTTTTCCTCTTCGTCCCATTTGGAATCTCGCACTGCTCTTACCGATCGCGTCAATCTTTGTTGACGCCTGTTCAAATTCCTGTCATGCGCCGCCCTAATCCATGCATTAAGGGCCTCAAACTGGGTTGGTCTAGGCGGGTGTTTCAATGAGGACATGGTTGCTTTCAGCCGATGTAACACCTCTAACTTAAACGTCCCATACTTCGGGAACTGCATTTCCTCATTCCCTTCTGTAAGCTTATTCCAAGTCCCAATCCATAATATCGTATGCAGCCCCACATTCGCTGCCATATAATGAGCTGGTGTACCCTCTGGCGGCGCCTCTTCCCCGTAATAATGTTCACTTCTTTTTCTTTTAAAAATCCCTTTCAAACACTTAAAGCACTTCATGATTTCTCTTTTCTCAGCGTTTGTTTACTTCCTGATGACAATCCACCAATCTCAGCGCGGTTCTCACTAACTGGCCTATCCGCGCGCGGCTTTCCTCCGACGTCACTCTAGCCGCCCAACCAGAGCGCGGCTCTAGCTAACGTCACACCAACCGCTCAATCACAGCGCGGCCCTAACCGACGTCACCCGTCCCCCTTCGCAGCAGTTCCCCTCCTTTTTCAGCTCGTCTCCTCGGTCATGCGTGCATCCCATTCATACTCTGAAAAATGATTACTTCCGTCCAAGCGATCACTTTTCTTGACTGTACGCCCACAGTCTTTCTGTAGTTGTCACCCTAACTTGACGAGATGTCTTTCCGTTTACGTCCAGACAATCGCCTTCTCTGATAGGTTGCTTACACACAGTAACTTTCGACCAGCGTCCGTTACTTCACACACCCACTCTTACACTCCCCCTATCACGGTCCCACGGCGGTCAATGGTACCTCGTGACCTCCGTACTATGGTCGACAACTACTCTGGATGTTCGATACACCCAAAACCACTTAAGCTCTGGCCTGAACATAAGATTTACCAGTTCACCCGTTTACCAGGTAACCAGTTTACCAGGTTGCGCGCGCTCACAACCTTCTCTCAATCACACTACAGGCATTCAACTCCGCAAGACATTACACTACAAATACAACACAAAACACCGCAATCTGTTCACGCATGACCCTTGGTATACTCACTCTCCTCCGATACTGCTGCTTTTCTCGCACCGTCTGCACCTTCGGCGCACAATTCTTCCGCTGCTTGTCTCTCGATGTCTAGGGGCCTTGGGGTAAACTAACCTCTCTAGATTACCTTCCTCAAGAAGATAACCATCCTAACTGCTACCAACTGTTAACGCGGGATTTCTGGCTTCTAGTTACCTTACCAGATCCCAAATCAAGTCGACTGGATCGTTGGTACCTGTCGTTGAGTAAAAGGCAATCCAATACTAGATCAATCAATTAAGAACATACACCACTCTAAATGACCACTGACCACTGATAAAGTTCAAAAATTTAATATAAAGTCAAAGATAACTGAAGATACAAACTTCTCAAGATGAGATTCAAAAGGTATACTGGTATCACTATAAACATAAATTCTTTGAATAGTCTGAGTCTACAAAACAGAATAATAAGTACGAGTTCGAAAATCATTAGAGTTGCCAAAATGGATACAAGTTGCAACTTAAGAGTCATTACAGAAAAGAAAATTCAGGTTAGTCTGTCCCTACACTAGACTAAGTGACATCCCTACTTAACAAGATCTTTACCCAGAAAGGTGTCAGCCGTGGTGACTTCCTAAGAAGATCACGCACTTCTCTTTGTCTCTTCTGTAAATTGGTCTCTGGTGATCAGCCTATCTGCCTACCCAACCGCTCTCTTAGGCTTCCAAAATCATCTGCTCTGCTCTCTTCCCGGGTCGCTTTCCCTAATACAAAATCACATTTCCGATAGGAACGCCCCTCGGGACGCCCCTCACGTGGTATCGAATTTGGCGGCAGACTCCATGATGGTACTCTTCGGGAGGACAGCTCGGTGGGTTTTCAAGAAAACTCAGTTCCAAGAAATTCCGTGCTGCCGACAACACATCCCAGGGACCAATTAGTCCATGCGCCACTGCTAAGGCCATAATCCTCTCGTCAGAACAAACCAACTCGTGAGCAATGATAGGACTCATCAGTTGATTAAAATCGACGTCAGGAGAAACCGGTCCGCAGAGACACAAATCAATGGCCCACTGGAAATCACAGGTCAGGCAGTGAAATACAGGCTGGACACAGGTGAAATAGGAGAATCGAAAAGATAATCCAAATGCCGTGCTCAAAGTCGCCAACGGCAGTGTGCCATAATAATCAAGCATGCGGTTGCGAAACCGCGTCAGCAGCAGTTGCGCGTGGTCTTGCACAGGATGAGCATCCATATTTAAAAAGACCGAAAACCACCAGAGCGCCAGCCGCTAATGCAAGTAAAAACGGGAACCCTCCAAACAATGATGAAAAGATTGAATGGAAGAAAGCAGGAATGACTCCAAAAATCTTCTCAAAGGAAGTCACGAGACCACTGCTAACAACTTTAAAAAAATGTGCTAGGCCCTTTGTGGAGGATGCGTTAAAGATAGTACGAACCATTGCTCCGAAATGCAAAGGCAAATCAGTATTCAAAAGAGCCTGAACTTCTGTACGGGTGTTTGCAACGTGAAGCACGAAAGTTTCACGGGCCGAGCTCAAGGCCACCTCTTTCTGGGACAAAAGAGCTCTCATTCTTGCCATGCCGCTGAATTCTGCTCCCAAGGTTGGTATTCTTGGCCAGATGGAAGACTCTCTATGTTCATGTGTGGGAGGGTAAAGCACATTTCTGCAGCAAATAACCCGCTCACTGACTGTCACTATGAAAGGGATACCTTTAATTAACCCACAACAGTCTTCATTATTGAGCATTAAATAACTTCCATTCTCTAACAATTTAAGCGTGGGGATGATAGCAGGAACAGGCGTGCCTTGTAAAACGCAAGCCATATTCGGCCTGTCCTTGTTGCATGAACCGTGTAACTGTAT